>NC_042969.1:72773613-73373613 GCF_901001165.1 Salmo trutta
GTGCTGGAGGAAACAAAATGTGGCTCTAAAGAAGGTTGGTTCCAGGCGTTATGGCAGTCAGGGGAAGTGACAGTGTTCTTTCTGAACTGGATTTCTAAAAAAGAGAAAGTGCTGATGTCCCAGCTCTGTCACTTTTAGAATGTATACTTTTACATAGTTTAATATGAAGGAGGCTTTGATCCTGACTAATATGAGCTGGAATATTGTCAACATATGGGAATCTACGTGGGCAAGTGGCACTTACCAACAGAAAAATGATTGTATTCTGTAATTGTTTCCTTGTAGAATAATTGTTCTTAGTAGGGGTTGTTTGTAACTGCAGTCACATTGTCACAATAGGGAGGTTGTTGGTGTTATAAAGAGCTGGTTAGCATTAAAAACGCGTCCCAACTTTCATGCGTTAAAGTTCATGATGAGGGAGGGGGGGGGGGGGGGGGGGGAGGAGAGGCAGGGAGGAGTGGAGGAGGTGTTCTCTAATTACCCCCCCCCCTCCCCACAGAAGGAGACTGGCAGGTGGCATCTGCCCCCCACAGCTCCCTGCCCTGGTCCTGGGTGGACCTGTCAATCAAACCACTCTGACAGAGGTCTGTGCATGGTGCGCCGAGAGATGCTCTGCTCACAATAATGTCATATGAATAGATTAGGCAAATGGATGCTTGATAAATAACATGTTGGAAGTGTTACTGATAAAAAAGAAAATTCCACTCTTTAAACATTTTGATCACAACACAGGAAGAATGTTTTATATTGTGCTGGAAATGTATCTAGTTACGACAAATCATCCGGCCTGATTCTGTCTGTCTGTCATCTCTGCCTATTGAATACTTTTTCATGATGATACTGGACATTTTTCTAAAGTTTACAGACAGATGGAAGATGTAAACTTAGAAAACCACAGATCAGACACCAGAGAATCACACACTGTCAAACTCTATCCCTCTCCTCCCTCATCTTTGTCCATGCCCTGATAAGAACGCCGGCCATCCCTCCACCCTCTCACTCCCCCACACCATTAGCCCCCTTCATATTTTCATTAAGAGCTGAAGGACCTCATCAGCACTGGTTGAAACCTGAGCCATCCATGTAATTAGTTAAGTAATAACAGAGAAGCGCCCATCAGGCCTCTTAACTAACGGGCCCTGCTCCACCGCTCCGCTGGCGCTGATGACACCCCCCCGATCACGATCAGCTCTCCACGGCCATTAGCCAGCAGCGGTAGAGACCACCACTGCTCCCCTTGCCCACTACGCTTGCCCCTCTTCACCGCCTGATGGTGATATAATTATAGACAGCTACTCTGTTTAGGACCATTGTGTTTAATTAGAGGCTAGGATGAAGGTTAGCATGGCCTCTAGATAGCCTCTGTCTGCTCTACCATTGTTTGTGTTTTCAATGTATTGATTGAAGGATAATGATGACACTGGCATAGCCATTGAAACAAATTAATGTACCTTAATAACACAATGGCCTTGGGTGTTTTAGGATGCTTTTGATAGCCCTGGTATACGAGCAATAAGCATTGTGTTAGGAGGATGGAAGTCAGTCAGCACAGCTGTGTGTGTGTGTGTGTGTGTGTGTGTGTGTGTGTGTGTGTGTGTGTGTATATATATATAGATGGGGGGAGCAAATGTAAATGGCAGCACAGGCGATGGAGGTGTGTCTGTGTTGGGGGGGTTAATAGTGCCCTGGGGTGGAAGCAGTCGTGTGGAGAGAGAGAGAGCATTCTGCTAACTTTACCTGGAGATGCAGCAGCCCTGCTCGCTTCAGCAAATAGAGAGACATAAAACAACAAGCAAACATGGGGGCTCATTTCAGCTGTGAGGAGATGGGAAGGAAACGCAAGGATCCCTCCTCTGTTCTTCATTTAGCCCAAAATGAAAGATGTTAGGTTTGATGGCCTTCTAGGTGTTCCACCTGATGGCAGTACTTGAAAGCCCTGTGTGACACGGGGTCAACACTTCCATATTCCTTTCATGTATTCAGTGCCTACAGTATGTACTGTATGTTCATCTCAAGTACAGTAAGACGTCTTTTCACGTATGACTGATGTGGACTCGTTGTCTGCCCTGAAACCTCTGATACTTGCCATACTCCTGAATGTATCAATGTCTATATTTGTATTGTCTATGTTCATCCTGTGTACTGTGAGAGAACTTGTCACTGATGTACGTCTCGCTGTGTCTTGCCACAGGTAGAATGCAAGAAGGCCCAGCCCAAGGAGGTGATGTTCCCGCCAGGTACGCGAGGCAGGGCCAGGGGCCTGCCCTACACCATGGATGCCTTCATGCTGGGGATGGGCATGCTGAGTGAGTACACTTGGATTGGTGCAAGACATATTTTCAGAATGAATGGGGTCTTATGGTAATATTGACAAAACACAATATGGCAATTAGCAAAGTAGCCCACCAACATGTCCCAAGTGACCCTTACCAAGACTTTGACATACCATGTTTCTAGTGCTGTGGCAGGACAGGAAGGACACTCTGCCTGACAACTGACTAGCGTGTCTCCTTCCACCGCTGACAGTTCTCTAACACTGTCTGATACCAACACCAACTCTGGTACCAATCCTGATTCTGGCTCGGATAGTGCTAGTGATTTCTGCCTGACACGGAGACTCTCAGCCACTTACTATCTATAGGAATGTAACTAACAGGACACACTCCCCAAAATACAATGAAGGAATAACAAGGCAAGGGAAATACAGTCAAATGACTCCTACAAGTTTGCTGCCATTTACAAACATCAGCTAGACTAGAGCTCATTCCAGGAAATGCTGCCAGAGACTGGTGAAGTCTGAGGAGACTCACAGTCACTTCCATCACCTTCCTCACAACACACAAAGACCCCCTCCTCACAGTCGCTCACTTAGGTGTTCCCACATTTTCATGTAGATTTGACAAGGAAAAGACAGGAAACAAGGATCCTGAGAAGGCTCCCCCACCCGCTGTACCCCCCCTTCCAGCTCCTTCCTCCCTTCTCCTTCTCCTCAGAGCTTCAGCCCAGCGTTAGTGACAAGAGATAATTACTGTTAGATTGATCGTTGCTCAAAGTAACTGAAGCAAATAAATAGTTTGATGCTGGGTGCTGAATCCGAATGACGGCTAATGGAAGCTGCAGGATAGGTCGCCCTGCCCGTAATTTGGCTTGATGAAGATCTCATAGGGGCTTGTATGAAATATTCTATGATATTCAGACAGTCCCGTTACCCATCCACTGCCTCGAACCCCCCACCCACCCTCCCAACCCCGTTCTCCCAGCCCCCAAATTCATCCAAGCAGGGCTATGCATTACAGAAGTAAATGAAGAGGAAAATGAAGTAATGTTAAATTATAATGTATGATTTCATCTGCCAGACCTCAAGATTGCTGAATAATAGGGTATGGTATCACAGGGTTTCATCTGTTGGGGGAATGAGAGGAGGAGAGGAGGGCTTGTCTCCTACTATAGTTCATCAACATCATTCATTCTCCAACTTCTCCACACAACACCTCCAGCTGTAGTTCCTGAAGTCTGCTGGAGGCACCAAACTCAACTCAGCCTGGTGGTTTGGTAGAGTTGTGTCAAGTTTCTCTACAGTGGCAGTGATTTTGTCAATGCCTGTCAACAGACACGTTTTAGAGCAGGGCTTATACCCTGTTCCTGGAGAGCTACCCTCATGTAGGGGTTCGCTCCAACCTGTTCCTGGAGAGCTACCCTCATGTAGGGGTTCGCTCCAACCCTGTTCCTGGAGAGCTACCCTCATGTAGGGGTTCGCTCCAACCCTAATTTAGCGCACTGATTCTAATAATTAGCTGGATGATAAGTTGAATCAGGTTAGTTACAACTGGGGTTGGAGTGAAAACCTCCAGGAGGGGGATCTCCAGGAACACGGTTAGAAAGCCCTGTTTTAGTGTAATATGAAGAGACTCCACAAGACTTGGTGAACATATTCAGATTTATCGCCGATCAACCTGACAAATGTGAAGCAAATGGAAAGAGTGCATAGAAGAGGAGAGGAGAAGGAGAGATGTGTGAGAAGCAGTGAAGGAGAGGATGGAGAGAGAGGGAGTATGAACTGAAACTCCTATCTAAATGAAATTGGAAAAAGCAGGACAGCGAAACATTCCGTTCGCTAATTTGCATACAAAATCAACAAGGCTCATTATTTAAGGAACCCTAATTCCTTACTTGCCAAAATCTCATTAACACCCCCCCCCAACCCCACCCTGTTCGCTTTGTTTACCACACCTAATCGAGCTATTTATCTTTATTGTGTTAGGGCCTGCATGTATGTTTGCTAAAATTAATACACATTTAAAGCCTGTGCAGAGTGCGGCTTACAGATGCATAATTGATTTTAAAGTGAATCTGAACTGTTGGGCATAAAAAGGGCATTAGTATGCATATTAATACATGGGCCCTGAGGCTTTGCGGCAGCTAGTGGGGCCAGATACAGCCTTTATTTACTGAGGTATACACCGAGAGATATGGTGAGAGCGGCAGCTAGTGGGGCCAGATACAGCCTTTATTTACCGAGGTATACACGAGAGATATGGTGAGAGCGGCAGCTAGTGGGGCCAGATCAGCCTTATTTACTGAGGTATACACGAGAGATATGGTGAGAGCGGCAGCTAGTGGGGCCAGATACAGCCTTTATTTACTGAGGTATACACCGAGAGATATGGTGAGAGCGGCAGCTAGTGGGGCCAGATACAGCCTTTATTACTGAGGTATACACCGAGAGATATGGTGAGAGCGGCAGCTAGTGGGGCCAGATACAGCCTTTATTTACTGAGGTATAACGAGAGATATGGTGAGAGCGGCAGCTAGTGGGGCCAGATACAGCCTTTATTACTGAGGTATACACCGAGAGATATGGTGAGAGCGGCAGCTAGTGGGGCCAGATACAGCCTTTATTTACTGAGGTATACACCGAGAGATATGGTGAGAGCGGCAGCTAGTGGGGCCAGATACAGCCTTTATTTACTGAGGTATACACCGAGAGATATGGTGAGAGGAAGACGGGACAGACGGAGGAGAGGAGCCAGAAAATATGTCAGACCAATCACTTCCTATCTCCTGTGTGTGTGTGTGTGTGTGTGTGTGTGTGTGTGTGTGTGGTGTGTGTGGTGTGTGTGTGTGTGTGTGGGTGTGTGTGTGTGTGGGTGTGTGGGTGCGCGGTGTGTGGTGCGTGCATGTGTCGACGCACGGTCTTGTTGGCCACTGCCTATGCCTTGTCTCGACAGCCCCTCTCCCCGACCCCTGTTCCATGTCTCCATCCCCATGTCTCGACAGCCCCTCTCCCCTCGATCCCCTGTTTCCATGTCTCCATCCCCATGTCTCGACAGCCCCTCTCCCCTCGATCCCCCTGTTCCATGTCTCCATCCCCATGTCTCAGACAGCCCCTCTCCCTCGATCCCCCTGTTTCCATGTCTCCATCCCATGTCTCGACAGCCCTATCCTCGATCCTGTTTCCATGTCCATCCCATGTCTCGACAGCCCTCCCCCTCGATCCCCTGTTTCCATGCTCCATCCCCATGTCTCGACAGCCCTCTCCCTCGATCCCCCTGTTTCATGTCTCCATCCCATGTCTCGACAGCCCCTCCCCCGATCCCCCTGTTTCCATGTCTCCATCCCATGTCTCGACAGCCCTCTCCCCTCGATCCCCCTGTTTCCATGTCCATCCCCATGTCTCGACAGCCCCTCTCCTCGATCCCCCTGTTCCATGTCTCCATCCCTTGTCTCGACAGCCCCTCTCCCTCGATCCCCCTGTTCCATGTCTCCATCCCCATGTCTCGACAGCCCCTCCCTCGATCCCCTGTTTCCATGTCTCCATCCCCTTGTCTCGACAGCCCCTCTCCCCGATCCCCGTTTCCATGTCTCCATCCCCATGTCTCGACAGCCCCTCTCCCCGATCCCCTGTTTCCATGTCTCCATCCCCATGTCTCGACAGCCCCTCTCCCTCGATCCCCCTGTTTCCATGTCTCCATCCCCATTGTCTCGACAGCCCCTCCCTCCCCTCGTCCCCCTGTTTCCATGTCTCCATCCCCATGTCTCGACAGCCCCCTCTCCCCTCGATCCCCCTGTTTCCATGTCTCCATCCCCATGTCTCGACAGCCCCTCTCCCCTCGATCCCCCTGTTCCATGTCTCCATCCCCATGTCTCGACAGCCCCTTCTCCCCTCGATCCCCCTGTTCCATGTCTCCATCCCCCATGTCTCGACAAGCCCCCTCTCCCTCGATCCCCCTGTTTCCATGTCTCCATCCCCATTGTCTCGACAGCCCCTCTCCCCTCGATCCCCCTGTTTCATGTCTCCATCCCCATGTCTCGACAGCCCCTCTCCCCTCGATCCCCCTGTTTCCATGTCTCCATCCCCATGTCTCGACAGCCCCCTCTCCCCTCGATCCCCCCTGTTTCCATGTCTCCATCCCCATGTCTCGACAGCCCCTCTCCCCTCGATCCCCCTCCTGTTTCCATGTCTCCATCCCCATTGTCTCGACAGCCCCTCTCCCCTCGATCCCCTGTTTCCATGTCTCCATCCCATGTCTCGACAGCCCCTCTCCCTCGATCCCCCTGTTTCCATGTCTCCATCCCCTTGTCTCGACAGCCCCTCTCCCTCGATCCCCCTGTTTCCATGTCTCATCCCATGTCTCGACAGCCCTCTCCCCTCGATCCCCCTGTTTCCATGTCTCCATCCCCATGTCTCGACAGCCCCTCTCCCCTCGATCCCCCTGTTTCCATGTCTCCATCCCATGTCTGACAGCCCCTCTCCCCTCGATCCCCTGTTTCCATGTCTCATCCCCATGTCTCGACAGCCCTCTCCCCTCGATCCCCTGTTTCCATGTCTCCATCCCATGTCGACAGCCCCTCTCCCCTCGATCCCCTGTTTCATGTCTCCATCCCCTTGTCTCGACAGCCCCTATCCCCTCGATACCCCGTTTCCATGTCTCCATCCCCATGTCTCGACAGCCCCTCCCTCGATCCCCCTGTTTCCATGTCTCCATCCCATGTCTCGACAGCCCTCTCCCCTCGATCCCCCTGTTTTCCATGTCTCCATCCCCAGTCTCGACAGCCCCTCTCCCCTCGACCCTGTTTCCATTCCCATCTGTCTCGACAGCCCCTCTCCCTCGATCCCCCTGTTTCCATGTCTCCATCCCCATGTCTCGACAGCCCCTCTCCCCTCGATCCCCCTGTTTCCATGTCTCCATCCCCTTGTCTCGACAGCCCCTCTCCCCTCGATCCCCCTGTTTCCATGTCTCCATCCCCATGTCTCGACAGCCCCTCTCCCCTCGATCCCCCTGTTTCCATGTCTCCATCCCCATGTCTCGACAGCCCCTCTCCCCTCGATCCCCCTGTTTCCATGTCTCCATCCCCATGTCTCGACAGCCCCTCTCCCCTCGATCCCCCTGTTTCCATGTCTCCATCCCCATGTCTCGACAGCCCCTCTCCCCTCGATCCCCCTGTTTCCATGTCTCCATCCCCATGTCTCGACAGCACCCTCTCCCCTCGATCCCCTGTTCCATGTCTCCATCCCCATGTCTCGACAGCCCCTCTCCCCTCGATCCCCCCCTGTTTCCATGTCTCCATCCCCCATGATATCTCGACAGCCCCTCTCCCCTCGTCTTCGATCCCCCTGTTTCCATGTCTCCATCCCCCATGTCTCGACAGCCCCTCTCCCCTCGATCCCCTGTTTCCATGTCTCCATCCCCATGTCTCGACAGCCCCTCTCGATCCCCTGTTTCCATGTCTCCATCCCCATGTCTCGACAGCCCTCTCCCCTCGATCCCCTGTTTCCATGTCTCCATCCCATGTCTCGACAGCCCCTCTCCCCTCGATCCCCGTTTCCATGTCTCCATCCCCATGTCTCGACAGCCCCTCTCCCCTCGATCCCCTGTTTCCATGTCTCCATCCCCATGTCTCGACAGCCCTCTCCCTCGATCCCCCTGTTCCAGTCCCATCCCATGTCTCGACAGCCCCTCTCCCCTCGATCCCCCTGTTTCCATGTCTCCATCCCCATGTCTCGACAGCCCCTCTCCCCTCGATCCCCCTGTTTCCATGTCTCCATCCCCATGTCTCGACAGCCCCTCTCCCTCGATCCCCTGTTTCCATGTCTCCATCCCCATGTCTCGACAGCCCCTCTCCCTCGATCCCCTGTTTCCATGTCTCATCCCCATGTCTCGACAGCCCCTCTCCCCCTTCGATCCCCCTGTTTCACATGTCTCCATCCCCTATGTCTCGACAGCCACCTACTCCCCTCGATCCCCCTGTTTCCATGTCTCCATCCCCAGTGTCTCGAACAGCCCCTCTCCCTCGATCCACCCCTGTTTCCATGTCTCCATCCCCAGTCTCGACAGCCCCTCTCCCCTCGATCCCCCTGTTTCCATGTCTCATCCCCATGTCTCGACAGCCCCTCTCCCCTCGATCCCCCTGTCTTCCATGTCCCAATCCCCATGTCTGCGACAGCCCCTCTCCCCTCGATCCCCCTGTTTCCAGTCTCCATCCCCCTTGTCTCGACAGCCCCTCTCCCCTCGATCCCCCCTGTTTCCAATGGCTCCATCCCCAGTCTCGACAGCCCCTCTCCCCCTCGATCCCCCTGTTTCCATGTCTCCATCCCCTGTCTCGACAGCCCCCCTCCCCTCGCTCCCCCTGTTCCTGTCTCCATCCCCATGTCTCGGACAGCCCCTCTCCCCTCGATCCCCCTGTTTCCATGTCTCCATCCCCATGTCTCGACAGCCCCTCTCCCCTCGATCCCCCTGTTTCCATGTCTCATCCCCATGTCTCTGACAGCCCCTCTCCCCTCGATCCCCCTGTTTCCATGTCTCCATCCCCCATGTCTCGACAGCCCCTCTCCCCTCGATCCCCCCTGTTTCCATGTCTCCATCCCCAGTCTCGACCGCCCCTCTCCCCTCGATCCCCCTGTTTCCATGTCTCCATCCCCTTGTCTCGACAGCCCCTCTCCCCTCGATCCCTGTTCCATGTATCCATCCCCTCCTGTCTGGATGTCTTTGTCTAGCCTAGCTCCGCCTCCTGGAGGAAAGCAGAAGCACACTGTGATCCTCTCACCTGCTAGGCAGGGCAAAGTGCCGACACACACACACACACACACACACACACACACACACAAACACACACACACACACACTCCTCTCATATCAGCCCAACTCTATTGTTGTGCAAAGACATTGTTTTTTCCACCTGGAAAAATGTCTGTGAGACAGGCTCCTATGTCTCTCAGTTCAACATTGTTGCTTTCCAATATGCACAACAAGGATGTGTTGCCTGAGGAGTAAATATGTGTTCATTTAAAGGGTGGAGTCTCTGTGTGTGTGTTTCATTATGCAGGCCTGTGTAGCTGTGTTCTAGTGTATTCATGTGGCTGTATAATTCATAGTAGCTTAACGTTTGCAGACAGCAGAGCCGAGGAGGAGAGAATTAGTGTATGTGTTAATGTGTACATCTGTATGTCTCTAGAAACAATGGAATATGACTGAGAGTGTGCATGAGTGCCTGCAAATCTGTGTGTTAATGAGTGCCTGCAAATGTGCGTGTTCTTGCAGACAACAGCAAGCACTGATAGGCTGAGTTGAGCACAGACCTTGAGGCTGCACGACAGTTAACGGCTGACAAAATGTCATGACCGCCACAGCCCTAGCTGGGCTGTTGTTTGTTTTGCTGACGAGGCATGGCTACCAGCAACACAGACACACACACACACACTCCAACCCCGAGGTGCTGGCTTGCCTCTGTGTTAATCTCACACTGTCATAGAGCCCCACCAAACACACACATTCTCTTTCTCTGCAACCTCTTTACATGTCAGAGGAAAAGCCCATGTCATGTATATTTAGTCTCTGGCATTTACTCCTCTTTAAGAGGAGAAATAAAACAGTGCATGGGTACTGACGTAGTACTGATGTAGTACTGATGTAGTACTGATGTAGTACTGACGTAGTACTGACGTAGTACTGATGTAGTACTGACGTAGTACTGACGCAGTACTGATGTAGTACTGACGTAGTACTGATGTAGTACTGACGTAGTTCTGATGTAGTACTGACGTAGCACTGACGTAGTACTGACGCTAGTTTAGAGGCCACGGTCTGTTAACAGCATTCCGCAGTTAAAAGAACTGCTCATTTAGCCCAGATCACAGTTAAACAACACATCATTTGTAAGAATTAAGTTGCAATTGCTAGTCAAAAAAGCTTCATAGACATCTTTAAATATCCACACAAATAAATGAATAGCTCACATTCAGTGTATGGCTACCAAACCTGGTCCACACAGTTCGAGGTAGAACCGATATCAGTGTAATGCATAGACAGATGTGTATATATACACATGTTGTCAGAAGCTCAGTGTGATCAGTAAGTGCTCATTTCATAGAGTCCAGTATCTCTCTAGGCCAGTGAGAAGGAAACCAGGTCTGGATGGAGGAAATGAGGTCACTCAGCTTGAGCTGTATGACCTGTGTTTTCATTATAAATGTTATCGAGTCTAGTGTGTCAGAACCCAGTAGGAACCACTATATTGCATTTACTTCCTTCTGTTTCTCTCTCTATGTTCTCTCTGTTTCTCTCTCTCTCTGTTCTCTCTGTTTCTCTCTCTCTCTCTGTTTCTCTCTCTATGTTCTCTCTCTGTTCTCTCTGTTTCTCTCTCTCTCTCTGTTTCTCTCTCTATGTTCTCTCTGTTTCTGTTCTCTCTGTTTCTCTCTCTCTCTGTTCTCTCTGTTTCTCTCTCTCTCTCTGTTTCTCTCTCTATGTTCTCTCTGTTTCTCTCTCTCTCTGTTTCTCTCTCTCTCTGTTTCTCACTCTCTCTGTTTCTCTCTCTCTGTTCTCTCTGTTTCTCTCTCTCTGTTCTCTCTGTTTCTCTCTCTCTCTCTGTTTCTTACTCTCTCTGTTTCTCTCTCTCTCTGTTTCTCACTCTCTCTGTTTCTCTCTCTCTGTTCTCTCTGTTTCTCTCTCTCTCTGTTTCTCTCTCTGTTCTCTCTGTTTCTCTCTCTCTCTCTGTTTCTCTCTCTCTCTCTCTGTTTCTCACTCTCTCTGTTTCTCTCTCTCTCTCTGTTTCTCACTCTGTTCTCTCTGTTTCTCTCTCTCTGTTTCTCTCTCTCTGTTTCTCTCTGTTTCTCACTCTGTTCTCTCTGTTTCTCCCTCTCTGTTCTCTCTGTTTCTCTCTCTCTCTGTTCTCTCTGTTTCTCTCTCTCTCTGTTTCTCTCTCTCTGTTCTCTCTGTTTCTCTCTCTCGCTCTGTTTCTCTCTCTCTCTGTTTCTCTCTCTCTCTGTTTCTCACTCTGTTCTCTCTGTTTCTCCCTCTCTGTTCTCTCTGTTTCTCTCTCTCTCTCTCTCTGTTTCTCACTCACTCTGTTTCTCTCACACACAAACACATGCACACACACACGCACAAAATGTGCAAGTAAACTGCTGTTGTTGTTTGTGAGCAGCGATAGGGCACTGTAGCAGGATTTAAACAACAGCTCATCTGCCTTCAAGTGTCCAATGAGACCCAGTTGGACTGTGACAGCTCCTGTCTCCAATCTGGCAACCATACAAGAGCAGCATGTGTGTTGGGTCCCATCCCACTTTATTTCCCTCTTATCTTCCACTGTGACCAGGATGTGCTCCAACGGATCCAACATGGCAAACACTGCTGATGTGGTGTTTTTTTAACACACACACACACACACACACACACACACACACACACACACACACACACACGCACACACACACACACACACACACACACACGTCCTTGAAACAGTCACGGCTCTATCGGAAGCTATGAAATAGGAGACTTGGGGAGCTAAAGGAGCACTTCTGAACTATCATCATTAAAAATTTTCTGCCTCAGCAAAGATGGCACAACTTAACATATTCCAAGTATATTCCCAAATAGCAGACTCAAATAGCAGTTTCTTTTTTGCCACTTTTGGAGTGACTTTTTACAATCAGGCCATCGTATTTCCTCTTGCCTGTTCCGTCTGTGGTATCTCAGCGGGTATTACGGCCCGCCCAGCGCACCAAGGTAGCCTCACACCTCAGAAAGACTCTCTAATCCATAATGTCTTTACACAAATCTCATCCACTCATTGTCTTGCAGCGCCGTGTGGTTCATGATCGATTAGCCGGGGCTCTAGTAGAAAGGTTATCCATCAATGACAGTGTAGAGGTGACAAAAAACCTGGACAGATCCAGACATCCTGTTGCCATGTAACCCTGGGAACCGACGAGGGGTCGTCTGGGAGCCTCTGGGGAGGAAGAGGACTCTGGCAGGCTGGGGAGGAGGAGGCTGGAGATCATGACATGCTAGGGAGGAGGAGGCTGGAGGTCATGACATGCTGGGGAGGAGGAGGCTGGAGATCATGACATGCTGGGGAGGAGGAGGCTGGAGAGCATGACATGCTGGGGAGGAGGAGGCTGGAGATCATGACAGGCTGGGGAGGAGGAGGCTGGAGATCATGACATGCTGGGGAGGAGGAGGCTGGAGATCATGACATGCTGGGGAGGAGGAGGCTGGAGATCATGACAGGCTGGGGAGGAGGAGGCTGGAGATCATGACAGGCTGGGGAGGAGGAGGCTGGAGATCATGACAGGCTGGGGAGGAGGAGGCTGGAGATCATGACATGCTGGGGAGGAGGAGGCTGGAGATCATGACAGGCTGGGGAGGAGGAGGCTGGAGATCATGACAGGCTGGGGAGGAGGAGGCTGGAGAGCATGACAGGCTGGGGAGGAGGAGGCTGAAGAGCATGACATGCTGGGGAGGAGGAGGCTGGAGATCATGACATGCTGGGGAGGAGGCTGGAGAGCATGACATGCTGGGGAGGAGGAGGCTGGAGATCATGACAGGCTGGGGAGGAGGAGGCTGGAGATCATGACAGGCTGGGGAGGAGGAGGCTGGAGATCATGACAGGCTGGGGAGGAGGAGGCTGGAGAGCATGACAGGCTGGGGAGGAGGCTGGAGAGCATGACATGCTGAGACTGGGACACTTCTGATGCTCATTAGGTCAAACTGAGCCTCATGACTATGCTATCTAGCACCAGCAGCAGGCCTGTGTGTGTGTGTGTGTGTGTGTGTGTGTGTGTGTGTGTGTGTGTGTGTGTGTGTGTGTGTGTGTGTGTGTGTGTATATATAAAGTGATGGGAGGCCAAGATGGTTTAACACAACTCCCGATTGTCCTCTCTTCTCCTAGGTTACCCAAACATTGTAGCAACGTATGGCCGTGGATACACTGGTTTTGCCCCGAGTTACAGCTACCAATTCCCTGGTAAGTTCCATCTTGTTAGGCACTGTGTGCTTCTCTGCCTGCCTGCTGGGGTGAGGTAATGGACCCCCTGTTGGCTCACAAACACACATCCCACTCCCTGCCTCCCTCCTCACTCACACACACACACACACACACACACACACACACACACACACACACACACACACACACACACACTGTTCTCTGTCTGATCTCAGCTGGGTTCCTGAAGATGATTATGTTATATTGTAATGCCATGTCACTCTCTGTAACCCAAATGGCTTCAGTAAGGGATGAATTCCTTCCTGGCACCCACTCTCACTCACCGCATCTTCACTCTGCCAGTTATTATACTGTGGAAAAATCCAATCCGCCAAATGTGATTTGATAAGGTAACATTATGCAATTATGTCACCATTCACTCTCCTCTAAAGACCTCTACAATGGGAAATGTCAGAGCTTGATTTCACGCCTTATTTCAACATGTTATGAGTGACCTGTGTCCTCGCTGCCGCCTGGCATCAGTATACCCAGCTTGGAATGTTGCCAGAGGGAGAGAGTGACTGTCACCATGCTAGGGACTGCCATGACGAGATTCTCCCCGATTATCCAGCCCGCAGGGAATTCATATACACATATACAGGAGGGGCATTCATATACAGGAGGGGCATTCATATACACATATACAGGAGGGGACCTAGCAGTGCTTCAGTGAGTAGTTGTTTTTCTTGTGGATGGTCAATTGAATAATTGGAACCTACAGTGTCTTTCAAATAGGAGTCAGATAATGTTTATTTAGATATGAAACACCAGTGTACTCTAGTAATGATGACAATGTAGGGGATTTGCTTTTTTTATTGGTGATTTAACTTCAATTGTCTGAAATGTTACATTTTGTTTGCAGTCTGTGGCTGTTGTTCTTGGGGGCTTAGCCCCATGCTCATAAAAAGATACAAGAACCCACTGCATCTGTGAGCAGTGTCAAACGTCTGTTGAGTGTGGAGTGGAGAACATCAGTACAGTATTTCAGCAGGTTGTTGTCTCTATAGTCAGAGCATCTCGGTGTACTCCCCAGCGGCAGTGTGAATACATGTCATATGGAGTCGCAAACAAATGTCCAAATTCAGAAGGAATATTACCGAAACAGATGAATAAAGGGAATGAATAATGAATGGGTGTAAATTGGTGAGGTTCTGGAGAAATCATCCAGCGCTGTTACTATACCAGGGGAAAGGGATTCAAACAAAGGTGTCAAACTCATTTTTCCCTGGGGGATGCATTCGGTCTTCAACCAGGTCCGGAGGGCTGCACTGAAAATGTCTTATATTTAGACCAGGTCCGGAGGGCTGCACTGAAAATGTCTTATATTTAGACCAGGTCCGGAGGGCTGCACGGAAAATGCCTTATATTTAGACCAGGTCCGGAGGGCTGCACTGAAAATGTCTTATATTTAGACCAGGTCCGGAGGGCTGCACTGAAAATGTCTTATATTTAGACCAGGTCCGGAGGGCTGCACGGAAAATGCCTTATATTTAGACCAGGTCCGGAGGGCTGCACTGAAAATGTCTTATATTTAGACCAGGTCCGGAGGGCTGCACTGAAAATGTCTTATATTTAGACCAGGTCCGGAGGGCTGCACGGAAAATGCCTTATATTTAGACCAGGTCCGGAGGGCTGCACTGAAAATGCATTTTCAGTGCATTTATTTTTGCAAATTTTGACGCAGACTAAATATAAGTGCAGCCCTCCGGACCTGGTCTAAATATAAGGCATTTTCAGTGCAGCCCTCCGGACCTGGTCTAAATATAAGACATTTTCAGTGCAGCCCTCCGGACCTGGTCTAAATATAAGACATTTTCAGTGCAGCCCTCCGGACCTGGTCTAAATATAAGACATTTTCAGTGCAGCCCTCCGGACCAGGTCTAAATATAAGACATTTTCAGTGCAGCCCTCCGGACCTGGTCTAAATATAAGACATTTTCAGTGCAGCCCTCCGGACCTGGTCTAAATATAAGACATTTTCAGTGCAGCCCTCCGGACCTGGTCTAAATATAAGACATTTTCAGTGCAGCCCTCCGGACCTGGTCTAAATATAAGGCATTTTCAGTGCAGCCCTCCGGACCTGGTCTAAATATAAGACATTTTCAGTGCAGCCCTCCGGACCTGGTCTAAATATAAGACATTTTCAGTGCAGCCCTCCGGACCTGGTCTAAATATAAGACATTTTCAGTGCAGCCCTCCGGACCTGGTCTAAATATAAGGCATTTTCAGTGCAGCCCTCCGGACCTGGTCTAAATATAAGACATTTTCAGTGCAGCCCTCCGGACCTGGACTAAATATAAGACATTTTCAGTGCAGCCCTCCGGACCTGGTCTAAATATAAGACATTTTCAGTGCAGCCCTCCGGACCTGGTCTAAATATAAGACATTTTCAGTGCAGCCCTCCGGACCTGGTCTAAATATAAGACATTTTCAGTGCAGCCCTCCGGACCTGGTCTAAATATAAGGCATTTTCAGTGCAGCCCTCCGGACCTGGTCTAAATATAAGGCATTTTCCGTGCAGCCCTCCGGACCTGGTCTAAATATAAGACATTTTCAGTGCAGCCCTCCGGACCTGGTCTAAATATAAGACATTTTCAGTGCAGCCCTCCGGACCTGGTCTAAATATAAGACATTTTCAGTGCAGCCCTCCGGACCTGGTCTAAATATAAGACATTTTCAGTGCAGCCCTCCGGACCTGGTCTAAATATAAGGCATTTTCAGTGCAGCCCTCCGGACCTGGTCTAAATATAAGACATTTTCAGTGCAGCCCTCCGGACCTGGTCTAAATATAAGGCATTTTCAGTGCAGCCCTCCGGACCTGGTCTAAATATAAGGCATTTTCCGTGCAGCCCTCCGGACCTGGTCTAAATATAAGACATTTTCAGTGCAGCCCTCCGGACCAGGTCTAAATATAAGACATTTTCAGTGCAGCCCTCCGGACCTGGTCTAAATATAAGACATTTTCAGTGCAGCCCTCCGGACCTGGTCTAAATATAAGACATTTTCAGTGCAGCCCTCCGGACCTGGTCTAAATATAAGGCATTTTCAGTGCAGCCCTCCGGACCTGGTCTAAATATAAGACATTTTCAGTGCAGCCCTCCGGACCTGGTCTAAATATAAGACATTTTCAGTGCAGCCCTCCGGACCTGGTCTAAATATAAGACATTTTCAGTGCAGCCCTCCGGACCTGGTCTAAATATAAGGCATTTTCCGTGCAGCCCTCCGGACCTGGACTAAATATAAGGCATTTTCAGTGCAGCCCTCCGGACCTGGACTAAATATAAGACATTTTCAGTGCAGCCCTCCGGACCTGGTCTAAATATAAGACATTTTCAGTCTTCAGTCTTATATTTAGACCAGGTCCGGAGAGCTGCACTTATATTTAGTCTGCGTCAAAATTTGCAAAAATAAATCTATCTTTTTGGGAATGTTCAGTGATCTTTGACTGTTTCATTTCAGTGATTCTTAGCAGCTGGACGGTGAAACTGTATGAATGTAGGTCCATTATTATTACTGCACATTTTCCCTTTGGTTATAGTCATTTTAAAGTATAGTGGGTTCGTTTCCCCAACCTCACACAAAATATTCATACAAATAAATAATAATCATTTCAACAGTAACATTTTATTTTACTCAAACCGTATGTATGACACCAGCATTAAAACATCGTTCCTCCAGGCGATTCTCTACTGTGTACACATCGGAACCTGTACGTATGTCATACTGCATGCCTTGAATTTGAGTCTTCATTACATGAATGAGAGGATGAAATGCCAAGTTAGCTTTCTCTAATCCATACAGGCCATACACATGCCTTCCATGGTGATGACATAGACAATTCTTCCTCCTCTTCCTCCCCCTCCTCCTCTTCCTCCTCCCCTCCCCTCCCTGCTCCTCCTCCACCTCCTCACACAGATTAAAAATCAAATGAAAAGACAAAAAGCAAGAACAAAGCCTCTAGCTGTTTCCTGTGTGGAGGGACCTCAGCAGATCTAGTGCTATCTACCGTCAGTCCAGGCCTTGGTTTGGCTAGTAAACAGGCACTGTGTTACGTTTGCCAGCCCCAGCCCTGCTTCCATGTTGGCACTAGTTAAAGGTAGAGAGGAGGTCTGATTGCTCCGAGGTTAACTTTACTGCCTTCCTTTAATCCCCTGGCGCGCTCTGTAAAATGATCTTGCCTCAGCACCAGGCACAATGTGGCCCTTTTCTTCTCCCTGTGATTTTCAGATACTGTAGTGCCAAACGACCTTGGGTGTTGGACATGTAAGGTGAAAAGCCTTTTTTCCCTCCTTGTAGCGTCGGGGGGTTTAGCATAAAGCTCACTTTGCTTGGGAGGTTAAAAATGGACTGTTGAAAGGAGAGGAGAAGCACTGCCCGCAATCCTCAGAGGGGACAGCGCTTCAGAGGAGGTCAAATGGAGGTGTGTGTGTGTGCGCGAGTGATGTCATTTTACCATGGCCTATTTTTATCTCACACGTCTCCATTACAGTGTATCTCATATTGGCATAGAACATCTGGTTCTTTCATAGAATGTTTCCTGCGTTATGGCTATTGTAAATGTGTGTGCACATTGCTAAAGCAACAATAAGGATGTTGAGACAACAGTGTTTACAATTTGTGCTGCGTGCCTTTTTGTATTTTATTTGTCCTTTTTTTCCCTCCGCTACATTCCCTCTGACTGTCACAGTTCTAAGAAAACAGCCATTTTAGTGCTATTCCATGATGTGGCAATAACATTTCTATTTCACATCTTTACTGGTTGAAATGGGCCTGGTGAATATCACAACGTCTCTGTCTGTAGAGACTCTCTCTCCTCTCGCTTTCACAGCAGCCTAGCGTCTCGTTGTTATTGTCACCCCCCATTTCTGGCATCTGACGTCTCTGCTGCTGATGAGAGCTGAAGGATGCGGCGGCGCTGACGGTGAATGCCAAGGTCACAGCCTCTTAGAGCACTTCCTGTGCCATGGCTGTGTAATAAAGCTGCCTCATCCCTCGCTCCTCTCCTCCATTTACCTGGCTCTCCTTTAAGGGGGAAGGGAATTGATGCTTCACTTTTGATTAGAGC
The DNA here is from genome assembly GCF_901001165.1 of Salmo trutta. Classification (NCBI taxonomy): domain Eukaryota; kingdom Metazoa; phylum Chordata; class Actinopteri; order Salmoniformes; family Salmonidae; genus Salmo; species Salmo trutta. The sequence continues at coordinate 72,791,945 of NC_042969.1, forward strand.
CTAATCAGTTATGCAAACGAAAAGGGGGACCGTCAAGAGGTTTAACCCCCCTCACTCTCAAACACACACACATACACACATGCACACATACACACACGCCCGGGGCCCCACAGCCTGAATTTGGACAGCTACCCGCTGGGGCTAAGGGACATAGAAACCATGCAAACAAGACAGATAAAACACATTTGTTGCCCCTCTGTTTCTCTGTGCTCTCCAGCCTGGCCACCAGGAGAGTGGAATACCTGCAGAGCTCTGTTTAATAACTACCAGTCTGTCTGTCTGCCACAAATCACTAGGATGGAAAGAGAGATGAAGGGAGATGAAGGGATGGGAGAAAGAAGAAAAAGGGAAGCTGAGAGAGAGGAAGGGAGAAAGTGAGAGAGCGGGGCAGATTTGCAATCTGGCAATTCTGCCAAATGTCAGATGGGCTGGACCATTTTTTGGTTGGTGGGCTGGTTGAAATTGACACAAAATATATTTTTTTATATAAAAATGAAACAATAAAAAAGGTGACTGGGAAAAATGGGTTTCGTACTTGGAAAAGGTCTAATTCAAAGATGTCAGTGTAACTAATATGATGAAGGTATGACGTGCACTATAACCGCCAGATCTTTTTTGTTCTTCTTTTATTTGACTTTCTTTGTACTTTCTTTGTGTTCCTACAAGGCGACATGGCCGGCTGCCCATGGGCCTGTTAAGATTGTTTTGGAAAGATTTTTGTGCAATTTCTTTGTTATACTAATCTATAAATAGCCTTTGGCTTATTAATGGGCTACGGCCCAGTTTTCTGATAGGCTGAGCCGAGGTCACGCAAACTCACATTCAAGGTCAACAAATGCAGCATCAACAAAGAGACTTGCTCTGACATAGTCATCAGTTAGACAGCCAGGATCATGGATGGTAAACAACAGAAAGGAGCCTATTAAAGTAGAAAGAGCACATTCTTCATTGTCACCTCACTCAAAAGTTTTTCAGAGGCTAAAACCTTGATTTGGTCAAACAGTGAAGTGCGTCATCCTCATGATTCCTGTGATGAAAATGTCTGCCTGCCGCTGGGCCTGTGGCCTCGCTGGGGCCTGCTGCTATGATGAGCGAGCCACTCTCCTCTCCCCCCATGCGTTCGAGAGAAAAATGCGTTCTGATCGTATAACATTTCAAAATGAAATAGCTGGAAAAACACAGCTTTGGAAGCTTCGTCCCTTTGTCCCTGTTGAAGAGAGGAGGGTCTCAACTTTCTGTCGTTATATTGGTATTTCTCAACTCTCAGTATTCAGCTCAATAGCACCTATTTTACAACCAAGTTATTTCATATGGCTCTGAGATATGGTGCGGAAATACTCAATGACAATTGTGAGGGCATAGGCTTCATGGAGTAAAACAGTCATAATACCCATAAAACCTAGCGGTCAAACAGGGAAATGGTTCCAATCGTTTTTCCACCATTCATTTTCCCATAGGGGATTTCAGAAACATGTAAAATAAGGGCTGTGTTTCATGTATGATTACCCTGGCGTGACTTTTTCAGAACCATGTAAATCTATCTTGGACAAGGGGCCTTTTATCAATATATTTTCCTGTATTTACTCCCCAAAAATTAAATGCTAATTAGCTGCTAATGTGGCTAACATAAAGAGCTACAAATTCAATGATGATCTGGACGAGACTGCCGAATCAAGGCAAAGATAAGACTCTCTGGATTAACTATCTAATGTTAGCTAAATGTAGTAATGCATAAATTGTCAACATTTCTTTAAATGGACAATTCTGTGAACTGTCTTGTGCAAATTTTAAATTGACACAATACCTGTTAGCAAAGGTGTCAGGTAGAGATGACTGTCAAGACTTCCGCCGAAGTCAGCTCCTCTCCTTGTTCGGGCGGTGTTCGGTGGTCGACAACACCGGCTTTCTAGCCATCGCCGCTCCATTTTTCATTTATCCATTTGTTTTGTCTTGTTCCCTACACACCTGGTTTTCATTCCCCAATCACACTACATGTATTTATTCCTCTGTTCCCCCTCATGTCTTTGTGTGAGATTGTATCGTGTCATGTTTGATGCGCTATTTCTGGTGTGCGTTTATTCCGTGTTTTATTTCACGAGGTATGTTTATTTGCTTGTACATATTATTGTGACTGTTTGCGCGTTTTACACTTTGGCATATTAGCTGGAGGTTTTCGACGCAGTGGCGTCCGTCTGTTGCTTTCTCCTGCCTAAATAAAGTGTGCGCCTGTTCACAACTCTCTGCTCTCCTGCTCTCCTGCACCTGACTCCGCTCCCAGTACGCACACCATTGACAATGACGTGCAGGAGCTTGCAGGATTTGTAGTTTTGCATGATGTCTAATGTTCGAATCTGAGAATAAATATATCCAAATATATTGATAAAAGTCACCTTTCCCAAGAGAGATTTACATGGTTATCAAAACGTCACACCAGGGTAAGCCTACATGAAACACAGCGCTTATGGGAAAAATGAATGGTGGAAAAACGATTTCCCTGTTTGACCGCCAGGTTTTATGGGTATTATGATACTGCCACTGTGGTGCTCTATTGGGTAGTAGACAACCACTGCCACAAACTGTTAGGACCTACATAAAGCTGTCCCAACATCTTTCCACTGCCACAAACTGTTAGGACCTACATAAAGCTGTCCCAACATCTTACCACTGCCACAAACTGTTAGGACCTACATAAAGCTGTCCCAACATCTTACCACTGCCACAAACTGTTAGGACCTACATAAAGCTGTCCCAACATCTTACCACTGCCACAAACTGTTAGGACCTACATAAAGCTGTCCCAACATCTTACCACTGCCACAAACTGTTAGGACCTACATAAAGCTGTCCCAACATCTTACCACTGCCACAAACTGTTAGGACCTACATAAAGCTGTCCCAACATCTTACCACTGCCACAAACTGTTAGGGCCTTCATAAAGCTGTCCCAACATCATACCACTGCCACAAATTGTTAGTGTCTTCATAAAGCTGTCCCAACATCTTACCACTGCCACAAACTGTTAGGACCTACATAAAGCTGTCCCAACATCTTACCACTGCCACAAACTGTTAGGACCTACATAAAGCTGTCCCAACATCTTACCACTGCCACAAACTGTTAGGGCCTACATAAAGCTGTCCCAACATCTTACCACTGCCACAAACTGTTAGGACCTACATAAAGCTGTCCCAACAGCAGTCCCAACATCTTACCACTGCCACAAACTGTTAGGGCCTTCATAAAGCTGTCCCAACATCATACCACTGCCACAAATTGTTAGTGTCTTCATAAAGCTGTCCCAACATCTTACCACTGCCACAAACAGTTAGGGCCTACATAAAGCTGTCCCAACAGCAGTCCCAACATCTTACCACTGCCACAACGGTTAGTGCCTTCATAAAGCTGTCCCAACATCTTACCACTGCCACAAACTGTTAGGGCCTTCATAAAGCTGTCCCAACATCTTACCACTGCCACAAACAGTTGGGGCCTACATAAAGCTGTCCCAACATCTTACCACTGCCACAAACTGTTAGGACCTTCATAAAGCTGTCCCAACATCTTACCACTGCCACAAACTGTTAGGACCTACATAAAGCTGTCCCAACATCTTACCGCTGCCACAAACTGTTAGGACCTACATAAAGCTGTCATAACTGTTAGTGCCTTCATAAAGCCAACATCTTACCACTGCCACAAACAGTTAGGGCCTTCATAAAGCTGTCCCAACAGCAGTCCCAACATCTTACCACTGCCACAAATGTTTAGGGCCTTCATAAAGCTGTCCAAACATCTTACCACTGCCACAAACTGTTAGGACCTACATAAAGCTGTCCCAACATCTTACCACTGCCACAAACTGTTAGGACCTACATAAAGCTGTCCCAACATCTTACCACTGCCACAAACTGTTAGGACCTACATAAAGCTGTCCCAACATCTTACCACTGCCACAAACTGTTAGGACCTACATAAAGCTGTCCCAACATCTTACCACTGCCACAAACTGTTAGGACCTACATAAAGCTGTCCCAACATCTTACCACTGCCACAAACTGTTAGGACCTACATAAAGCTGTCCCAACATCTTACCACTGCCACAAACTGTTAGGGCCTTCATAAAGCTGTCCCAACATCATACCACTGCCACAAATTGTTAGTGTCTTCATAAAGCTGTCCCAACATCTTACCACTGCCACAAACTGTTAGGACCTACATAAAGCTGTCCCAACATCTTACCACTGCCACAAACTGTTAGGACCTACATAAAGCTGTCCCAACATCTTACCACTGCCACAAACTGTTAGGGCCTACATAAAGCTGTCCCAACATCTTACCACTGCCACAAACTGTTAGGACCTACATAAAGCTGTCCCAACAGCAGTCCCAACATCTTACCACTGCCACAAACTGTTAGGGCCTTCATAAAGCTGTCCCAACATCATACCACTGCCACAAATTGTTAGTGTCTTCATAAAGCTGTCCCAACATCTTACCACTGCCACAAACAGTTAGGGCCTACATAAAGCTGTCCCAACAGCAGTCCCAACATCTTACCACTGCCACAACGGTTAGTGCCTTCATAAAGCTGTCCCAACATCTTACCACTGCCACAAACTGTTAGGGCCTTCATAAAGCTGTCCCAACATCTTACCACTGCCACAAACAGTTGGGGCCTACATAAAGCTGTCCCAACATCTTACCACTGCCACAAACTGTTAGGACCTTCATAAAGCTGTCCCAACATCTTACCACTGCCACAAACTGTTAGGACCTACATAAAGCTGTCCCAACATCTTACCGCTGCCACAAACTGTTAGGACCTACATAAAGCTGTCATAACTGTTAGTGCCTTCATAAAGCCAACATCTTACCACTGCCACAAACAGTTAGGGCCTTCATAAAGCTGTCCCAACAGCAGTCCCAACATCTTACCACTGCCACAAACGTTTAGGGCCTTCATAAAGCTGTCCAAACATCTTACCACTGCCACAAACTGTTAGGACCTACATAAAGCTGTCCCAACATCTTACCACTGCCACAAACTGTTAGGGCCTTCATAAAGCTGTCCCAACAGCAGTCCCAACATCTTACCACTGCCACAAACTGTTAGGGCATCTTACCACTGCCACAAACTGTTAGGACCTACATAAAGCTGTCCCAACATCTTACCACTGCCACAAACTGTTAGGGCCTTCATAAAGCTGTCCCAACAGCAGTCCCAACATCTTACCACTGCCACAAACTGTTAGGACCTACATAAAGCTGTCCCAACATCTTACCACTGCCACAAACTGTTAGGGCCTTCATAAAGCTGTCCCAACATCTTACCACTGCCACAAACTGTTAGGGCCTTCATAAAGCTGTCCCAACATCTTACCACTGCCACAAACTGTTAGGGCCTTCATAAAGCTGTCCCAACATCTTACCACTGCCACAAACTGTTAGGACCTTCATAAAGCTGTCCCAACATCTTACCACTACCACAAACTGTTAGGGCCTTGATAAAGCTGTCCCAACATCTTACCACTGCCACAAACTGTTAGGGTCTTCATAAAGCTGTCCCAACAGCTGTCCCAACATCTTACCACTGCCACAAACTGTTAGGGCCTTCATAAAGCTGTCCCAACATCTTACCACTGCCACAAACTGTTAGGGCCTTCATAAAGCTGTCCCAACAGCTGTCCCAACATCTTACCACTGCTACACCTGGCTATCAGTGGAGCCTTGTCTGGCAGCGAAACTGATCATTCAGCCTCATTTACTACCTTTAAAAAAAACATAGCTGATATGGCTGACTTGCTTAAACAAATGTGGTTTCTCCTGACACTTGAGATGTGCAAACTATGGCATAAGGGAACAACAAGCAGATAAGAGGCAATCAGTAATTTTGATTTAGACATTAATGAGAGAGCTATGACGTTTGTAGTCAATGTAACTATTTGTTTAGCACTTTTGAAATGTACAGCGACACAGTTCAGAACATGGGCCGTTCAAAACGTATTTCCCAGTCAGAGCTAGGTTTTTCCAGAATTCCCAGTTGTCTTGAAGTCAAGTTTTCTCAGTTCCGAGTTAACAGTTGTTTTGAGAGCAGCACAAATCATGCTTCATTGACAGTATGGCCAATGTTGAACGTTTATTATTTTAAACTTGGTAAAGAAACACTTAATCACAGATTTGGGACTACACAGCCACTCCACTGAATAGCCGGCTAGTGATTGTTTTGCAATACTTGCAGTTAGCCACTGTCACTGATTCCTTCCGAACCACTCATTGTTGACTTTGCGATTTCCAACGATACGTTTTATCTATAATTTCTCTTCATATGACAAGGATTAAAAAGGATTTGCCAGTAGATTGTCGACTTGATTCATGATGATCACTGCTAGCTAAGATTTTGAAAGTATGATTTGGTCATGGTCAGTCCAATCAAAGCTACTGTAGATATAAAGTGATTTGACGTCATTTTATCTGTGGCCAATGACCTTGAGCCTTCTTGGATGGGCACTTCTAATGTAACTCTATGGCAGCCCCCAAGGGGCTTGAATTTCTGAGATACAGTACTGTCCCCACAAGTGACAGAACACTGAGCTAATCATGGTGCAACTGGAGAACATTACCAACCCCTACGCTGCTCATTTTCCCCTGGCTGCCCCACCACCACAGAAAGCACTGAGCTAGGCTGAAACACCAGCATTTTGGAGCTGCCTTACTCAATGTGGCTTTACTACATTTTTTGCAAACTGATATGTGACACATATTAATGCTAAAATAACATGCAAAACAGGTGGGGCTGCAAAATATCTTGAGTCATGCATTCCTGCTTGGAAGTGTTAACTTATTTCTTGTCCCAGTCCACCACTGAGGGAGGGGGACAGAGATAGAAAGGGAGACAGAAGGGAGCAGAGAGAGGGGGACAGGAAGAGAGGAAGGGAGGGGGGCTGTAAGGGAAGGGAGAAAGAGAGAGAGAGAGAGAGAGAGAGAGAGAGAGAGAGAGAGAGAGAGAGGCAGAGAGAGGGGGACAGGGAGAGAGGAAGGGAGGGGGGCTGTAAGGGAAGGGAGAAATAGAGAGAGAGAGAGAGAGAGAGAGAGAGAGAGGGGGGGGGGCAGAGAGAGTGCCAGTGAGAGCAGCAGGCACCCAGGCAGCTGGGCCAACTCATCCAGCAGCTCCTCAGAGAAAATCACCTCTAATTGAAAAGCCTGCTCATTAACCCAGTGGGTGTGCAGAGGCAAATGCCTTCAACGTGTCACAGGCTGGGAACAGAGAACCGCTGCGCTTTGGCTTTGAAACACACACACACACACACACACACACACACACACACACACACACACAGACACACACACACACACACACACACACACACAATAATGACGGATGTCAATGTATATGGAAACAGCCTTAATACCACTGCTGAGACTAACACACTGGGACTGGCACAGCCCATAAACAGCCCTCCCTCCCTCCATGTGTCGTAGGACCTGCCAGGGTCTCATTACCAGCAGGGCAGTGGAGCAGTATGTTACAGGTTGACTCCATTCTGGATCAAACATGGGACCTGGGCTCTCCACGGGCTATTTCTCAATTATTTTGGCCAGTCAATGTCTGCAACTGCCCTGGCTCTGTGCCTCTGGCTCTCCCTGCCCCTCCATGTAAGGTGACATTTATATCCCTGATTTGTGCTGTGAGAGGTTGTGTCCTATCATGCAAGGCAAGATCTAATAGAGGCTTTTGTGTCCATCAGACGGCCTTGTCTCTCTGTGGGCCCTCTACACTACGCCTCTTGCGCTCACACACACACTCACACACACACACACACACACACACACACACGTTTATATTTCTTGCTATACTTTGGGGACCAACAGTTGATTCCCATTCAAAATCATATTTTCCCTAACCCTAATTCCTGAACCTAACCCTAAACCTAAGCCCTAAACCTGAAATTGCCTTTTTACAAGTGAGGACTTCAGATTTTTGGGGGGTTTACTATTATTGTGAGCATTTCTGGTACTCACATGTATAGTAACAATTGTACACTACACACATTGAACACACACACACACAAATACACACACACACCAAAGACAAAGGTGGAGGGCGAGAAGGAGAGGTGGAGGGAAAGGAAGATGGTAGAGAAGGAGAGGTGGAGGGAAAGGAAGACGGTAGAGAAGGAGAGGTGGAGGGAAAGGAAGATGGTAGAGAAGGAGAGGTGGAGGGAAAGGAAGATGGTAGAGAAGGAGAGGTGGAGGGAAAGGAAGACAGTAGAGAAGGAGAGGTGGAGGGAAAGGAAGACAGTAGAGAAGGAGAGGTGGAGGGAAAGGAAGACAGTAGAGAAGGAGAGGTGGAGGGAAAGGAAGATGGTAGAGAAGGAGAGGTGGAGGGAAAGGAAGACAGTAGAGAAGGAGAGGTGGAGGGAAAGGAAGATGGTAGAGAAGGAGAGGTGGAGGGAAAGGAAGATGGTAGAGAAGGAGAGGTGGAGGGAAAGGAAGATGGTAGAGAAGGAGAGGTGGAGGGAAAGGAAGATGGTAGAGAAGGAGAGGTGGAGGGAAAGGAAGATGGTAGAGAAGGAGAGGTGGAGGGAAAGGAAGATGGTAGAGAAGGAGAGGTGGAGGGAAAGGAAGATGGTAGAGAAGGAGAGGTGGAGGGAAAGGAAGATGGTAGAGAAGGAGAGGTGGAGGGAAAGGAAGCTGGTAGAGAAGGAGAGGTAGAGGGAAAGGAAGATAGTAGAGAAGGAGAGGTGGAGGGAAAGGAAGATGGTAGAGAAGGAGAGGTGGAGGGAAAGGAAGATGGTAGAGAAGGAGAGGTGGAGGGAAAGGAAGATGGTAGAGAAGGAGAGGTGGAGGGAAAGGAAGATGGTAGAGAAGGAGAGGTGGAGGGAAAGGAAGATGGTAGAGAAGGAGAGGTGGAGGGAAAGGAAGATAGTAGAGAAGGAGAGGTGGAGGGAAAGGAAGATGGTAGAGAAGGAGAGGTGGAGGGAAAGGAAGATGGTAGAGAAGGAGAGGTGGAGGGAAAGGAAGATGGTAGAGAAGGAGAGGTGGAGGGAAAGGAAGATGGTAGAGAAGGAGAGGTGGAGGGAAAGGAAGATGGTAGAGAAGGAGAGGTGGAGGGAAAGGAAGATGGTAGAGAAGGAGAGGTGGAGGGAAAGGAAGATGGTAGAGAAGGAGACAGTGACAGCTTTAGACACATGTCTGTATCATCCTAGCGAGCCCCTACTGAGCCTCTGCTGTAATGTTGCTCCCCTGTCATCTTGCCCTGCTTGCTGGTAATTGCCCTCATTGTGTAGGCAGCGCTCTGGAACGACAAGGAGCATTGGGACAAGGGCCGCATCACCCCAACACACCCCAGGTGTCATCCCTGTCGCCCATGTGACGGCACTGAGCTGCCTAATTGCATGTTACACACGGTTTGTTACCTCTGAGGCAAGCGGGTAGAGAGGAGAGGGTGATGGAGGGGGTTATGCTCTGAATATGCTGTCAATGAGGAAAAGCTTCACATGCAGGGGGACCAGAGATCAGGAGACCAGAGACCAAGATTAGGCCCGTTGTCTCCAATGACCCAGGCCTGACTTACACAGGTCTCAGTGGTTTTCAGACATTCTTCCAGTATGCATCCCACATTTTCCAGTTATGATGAAGACTTGATGCGGATGCAAATGTATTAAAATGTTGATAAAGTGCTATGGTATTCACCGACAGTGATCTACTTAGTGTTTTTGGGAGCATGTTTGGACTCAAGTGGCTGTATAGATAGAGTGCCCCACCCTCTCGGTTTAGGAGTCGACAGCCTCTCCATACTGGCTGCATTTCAACCTATTTCTCCATTAGTTCAAAGGCTGTGTGATGTTGCCTCACACCTGGAAGGAGACAGCGGTGGGTTGTGCTCTCAAAGCACAGCCCGTCTGTCTGATGGAGAGTACAGATTAGAGGCCCCCTGTTCTGTTTTGATCTACACAGTGGACAGTGCTCTTTAGTATGTGGAGTGGTAGATGGATGGATGCGCCAATTGAGGCCTGCTATGCCTTAGTGCCTTCAGAAATAGACTGTGTGAAATGCACCATTAGCTGGATCCAGAGTCATCTGAAATATCCCTGGTGTGTATATACAGTATAATGCTTTTCTCTCCATCATATCTGTCTGTCCAAAAGCATAACAAAATGCAGTGGTACTTTTGTTAAAACAGAGATAACTTTGTGGTAGACATACACACCAGGCCAGAAATCCCTCTCCCTGAAAGTTGTTTTTATCAGCAGAGGCTATTTGCTCTTCAGCACCGTCCCACTGTTAATAATAGCTGAGGATAAGTAAGCCATTTGAATAGGACTGATATATTAACACTGAGAAATCACAAGTCACATAACAAATAATATTTTAACACTGAGAAATCATAACAGTCACATAATAAATAATATATTAACACTGAGAAATCACAAGTCACATAACAAATAATATATTAACACTGAGAAATCACAAGTCACATAACAAATAATATATTAACACTGGGAAATCACAAGTCACATAACAAATAATATATTAACACTGAGAAATCACAAGTCACATAACAAATAATATATTAACACTGAGAAATCACAAGTCACATAACAAATAATATATTAACACTAAGAAATCACAAGTCACATAACAAATAATATATTAACACTGGGAAATCATAACAGTCACATAATAAATAATATATTAACACTGGGAAATCATAACAGTCAATAATAAATAATATATTAACACTGAGAAATCACAAGTCACATAATATATAATATATTAACACTGAGAAATCACAAGTCACATAACAAATAATATTTTAACACTGGGAAATCATAACAGTCACATAATAAATAATATATTAACACTGGGAAATCACAAGTCACATAACAAATAATATATTAACACTGAGAAATCATAACAGTCACATAATATATAATGTATTAACACTGGGAAATCATAACAGTCACATAATAAATAATATATTAACACTGAGAAATCATAACAGTCACATAATATATAATGTATTAACACTGGGAAATCATAACAGTCACATGATAAATAATATATTAACACTGAGAAATCACAAGTCACATAATATATAATGTATTAACACTGGAAAATCATAACAGTCACATAACAAATCATATATTAACACTGAGAAATCACAAGTCACATAATATATAATGTATTAACACTGGAAAATCATAACAGTCACATAACAAATCATATATTAACACTGAGAAATCACAAGTCACATAACAAATAATATATTAACACTGAGAAATCATAACAGTCACATAATATATAATGTATTAACACTGGGAAATCACAAGTCAAGGCTCTGGATAGTGATAGAGGTAGTGAGGGATTTAGGCTCCAGTAATATGGCTGAATGCTGTTTGTGGCTCAGAGAGTCAGTCAGTTTTCCCCTGAGCTTGGTTCTTCCAGTGTTCAGACTGAGGCATGCCTTTGAGAAGCGCTGCACACAGAGGTCTTCTTTGAGAAGCGCTGCACACAGAGGTCTTCTTTGAGAAGCGCTGCACACAGAGGTCTTCTTTGAGAAGCGCTGCACACAGAGGTCTTCTTTGAGAAGCGCTGCACACAGAGGTCTTCTTTGAGAAGCGCTGCACACAGAGGTCTTCTTTGAGAAGCGCTGCACACAGAGGTCTTCTTTGAGAAGCGCTGCACACAGAGGTCTTCTTTGAGAAGCGCTGCACACAGAGGTCTTCTTTGAGAAGCGCTGCACACAGAGGTCTTCTTTGAGAAGCACATGCAGCAGCAGCGCTAATAGAGACAGCTTTCCGTTCTGAAGGACAATGACACACATTCACATACACACACACACACAGAGAGAGAGGAGAATGACTCACCGCTCCTTGCACCGTGCGATGAACGGATGCCAATGGAGATTGTGCTCTTTTCATATTATTCACTCTCTCCTCCATTGCTTATTTTAACACAATTCAACCTTTTTTCAGAGAGCGATTTCCTTTCTGTAGGCTTTAGAAAGCCTTATTGGATGACTGACAAGGCTGCCTCGTGAGCCACAAGGGAAAACAAAACACATATTGCAAATCCGACTCATTTCTGCCACAGCATGTCAACCCTACTGCATGTCAGTGTTTATTACAGGAGTGGAGTTTCTTTATTGATCACCTAATCTAGTCTTTCTGTGGGAGCTGAAGCAACACTCAGAGAAAAGCTCTTTAGGTTGTGTAACTCTCAAGGTTTTGTGGTAACTTTGTATTCTGCCTGAAGCAAGGGAAGGAAAAGAGATGAAAAGGTGACAGTGGCAGACAGAGAGAGTGAGGAGGAGAGGGTAAGGGCTGTTGGGGTGAGGAAAGGAGACAGAGAGAGTGAGGAGGAGAGGGTAAGGGCTGTTGGGGTGATGAAAGGAGACAGAGAGAGTGAGGAGGAGAGGGTAAGGGCTGTTGGGGTGAGGAAAGGAGACAGAGAGAGTGAGGAGGAGAGGGTAAGGGCTGTTGGGGTGATGAAAGGAGACAGAGAGAGTGAGGAGGAGAGGGTAAGGGCTGTTGGGGTGATGAAAAGAGACAGAGACAGAGAGAGTGAGGAGGAGAGGGTAAGGGCTGTTGGGGTGATGAAAAGAGACAGAGACAGAGAGAGTGAGGAGGAGAGGGTAAGGGCTGTTGGGGTGATGAAAGGAGACAGAGAGAGTGAGGAGGAGAGGGTAAGGGCTGTTGGGGTGAGGAAAGGAGACAGAGAGAGTGAGGAGGAGAGGGTAAGGGCTGTTGGGGTGATGAAAGGAGACAGAGAGAGTGAGGAGGAGAGGGTAAGGGCTGTTGGGGTGATGAAAGGAGACAGAGAGAGTGAGGAGGAGAGGGTAAGGGCTGTTGGGGTGATGAAAGGAGACAGAGAGAGTGAGGAGGAGAGGGTAAGGGCTGTTGGGGTGAGGAAAGGAGACAGAGAGAGTGAGGAGGAGAGGGTAAGGGCTGTTGGGGTGAGGAAAGGAGACAGAGAGAGTGAGGAGGAGAGGGTAAGGGCTGTTGGGGTGATGTTAGGAGACAGAGAGAGTAAGGAAGAGAGGGTAAGGGCTGTTGGGGTGAGGAAAGGAGACAGAGAGAGTGAGGAGGAGAGGGTAAGGGCTGTTGGGGTGAGGAAAGGAGACAGAGAGAGTGAGGAGGAGAGGGTAAGGGCTGTTGGGGTGAGGAAAGGAGACAGAGAGAGTGAGGAGGAGAGGGTAAGGGCTGTTGGGGTGAGGAAAGGAGACAGAGAGAGTGAGGAGGAGAGGGTAAGGGCTGTTGGGGTGAGGAAAGGAGACAGAGAGAGTGAGGAGGAGAGGGTAAGGGCTGTTGGGGTGAGGAAAGGAGACAGAGAGAGTGAGGAGGAGAGGGTAAGGGCTGTTGGGGTGAGGAAAGGAGACAGAGAGAGTGAGGAGGAGAGGGTAAGGGCTGTTGGGGTGAGGAAAGGAGACAGAGAGAGTGAGGAGGAGAGGGTAAGGGCTGTTGGGGTGAGGAAAGGAGACAGAGGAGAGTGAGGAGGAGAGGGTAAGGGCTGTTGGGGTGATGTTAGGAGACAGAGAGAGTGAGGAGGAGAGGGTAAGGGCTGTTGGGGTGAGGAAAGGAGACAGAGAGAGTGAGGAGGAGAGGGTAAGGGCTGTTGGGGTGATGAAAGGAGACAGAGAGAGTGAGGAGGAGAGGGTAAGGGCTGTTGGGGTGATGAAAGGAGACAGAGAGAGTGAGGAGGAGAGGGTAAGGCCTGTTGGGATGAGGAAAGGGGACAGAGAGAGTGAAGAGGAGAGGGTAAGGGCTGTTGGGATGAGGAAAGGAGACAGAGAGAGTGAAGAGGAGAGGGTAAGGGCTGTTGGGGTGATGAAAGGAGACAGAGAGAGTGAGGAGGAGAGGGTAAGGGCTGTTGGGGTGATGAAAAGAGAAAGAGACAGAGAGAGTGAGGAGGAGAGGGTAAGGGCTGTTGGGGTGATGAAAAGAGACAGAGACAGAGAGAGTGAGGAGGAGAGGGTAAGGGCTTTTGGGGTGAGGAAAGGAGACAGAGAGAATGAGGAGGAGAGGGTAAGGGCAGTTGGGGTGAGGAAAGGAGACAGAGACAGAGAGAGTGAGGAGGAGAGGGTAAGGGCTGTTGGGGTGATGAAAGGAGACAGAGAGAGTGAGGAGGAGAGGGTAAGGGCTGTTGGGGTGATGAAAGGAGACAGAGAGAGTGAGGAGGAGAGGGTCAGGGCTGTTGGAGTGATGAAAGGAGACAGAGACAGGGAGAGTGAGGAGGAGAGGGTAAGGGCAGTTGGGGTGAGGAAAGGAGACAGAGAGAGTGACGAGGAGAGGGTAAGGGCTGTTGGGGTGAGGAAAGGAGACAGAGAGTGAGGAGGAGAGGGTAAGGGCTGTTGGGGTGATGAAAGGAGACAGAGAGAGTGAGGAGGAGAGGGTAAGGGCAGTTGGGGTGAGGAAAGGAGACAGAGAGAGTGAGGAGGAGAGGGTAAGGGCTGTTGGGGTGAGGAAAGGAGACAGAGAGAGTGAGGAGGAGAGGGTAAGGGCTGTTGGGGTGATGAAAGGAGACAGAGACAGAGAGAGTGAGGAGGAGAGGGTAAGGGCTGTTGGGGGGATGAAAGGAGACAGAGAAAGAGAGAGTGAGGAGGAGAGGGTAAGGGCTGTTGGGGTGATGAAAGGAGACAGAGAGTGAGGAGGAGAGGGTAAGGGCTGTTGGGATGAGGAAAGGAGACAGAGAGAGTGAAGAGGAGAGGGTAAGGGCTGTTGGGGTGAGGAAAAGAGACAGAGACAGAGAGAGTAAGGGCTGTTGGGGGGATGAAAGGAGACAGAGAGAGTGAGGAGGAGAGGTTAAGGGCTGTTGGGGTGATGAAAGGAGACAGAGAGAGTGAGGAGGAGAGGGTAAGGGCTGTTGGGGTGATGAAAAGAGACAGAGACAGAGAGAGTGAGGAGGAGAGGGTAAGGGCTTTTGGGGTGAGGAAAGGAGACAGAGAGAATGAGGAGGAGAGGGTAAGGGCAGTTGGGGTGAGGAAAGGAGACAGAGACAGAGAGAGTGAGGAGGAGAGGGTAAGGGCTGTTGGGGTGATGAAAGGAGACAGAGAGAGTGAGGAGGAGAGGGTAAGGGCTGTTGGGGTGATGTTAGGAGACAGAGAGAGGAAGGAAGAGAGGGTAAGGGCTTTTGGGGTGAGGAAAGGAGACAGAGAGAGTGAGGAAGAGAGGGTAAGGGCTGTTGGAATGATGAAAGGAGACAGAGAGAGTAAGGGCTGTTGAGGTGAGGAAAGGATACAAAGGCAGAGAGAGTAAGGGCTTTTGGGGTGAGGAAAGGAGACAGAGACAGAGAGAGTGAGGAGGAGAGGGTAAGGGCTTTTGGGGTGAGGAAAGGTGACAGAGACAGAGAGAGTGAAGAGGAGAGGGTAAGGGCTGTTGGGGTGAGGAAAGGAGACAGAGACAGAGAGAGTAAGGGCTTTTGGGGTGAGGAAAGGAGACAGAGAGAGTAAGGAGGACATTTTACATTTTACATTTTAGTCATTTAGCAGACGCTCTTATCCAGAGCGACTTACAGTAGTGAATGCATACATTTCATTCAATTTCATACATTTTTTTTTTTTCCTGTGCTGGCCCCCCGTGGGAATCGAACCCACAACCCTGGCGTTGCAAACACCATGCTCTACCAACTGAGCTACAGGGAAGGCTAAGAGGAGAGGGTAGGGGCTTTTGGGGTGAGGAAAGGAGACAGAGAGAGTGAGGAGGAGAGGGTAAGGGCTGTTGGGGTGAGGAAAGGAGACAGAGAGAGTGAGGAGGAGAGGGTAAGGGCTTTTGGGGTGATGAAAGGAGACAGAGAGAGTGAGGAGGAGAGGGTAAGGGCTGTTGGGGTGAGGAAAAGAGACAGAGACAGAGAGAGTGAGGAGGAGAGGGTAAGGGCTTTTGGGGTGATGAAAGGAGACAGAGAGAGTGAGGAGGAGAGGGTAAGGGCTGTTGGGGTGATGAAAGGAGACAGAGAGAGTGACGAGGAGAGGGTAAGGGCTGTTGGGATGAGGAAAGGGGACAGAGAGAGTGAAGAGGAGAGGGTAAGGGCTGTTGGGATGAGGAAAGGAGACAGAGAGAGTGAAGAGGAGAGGGTAAGGGCTGTTGGGGTGAGGAAAGGAGACAGAGAGAGTGACGAGGAGAGGGTAAGGGCTGTTGGGGTGAGGAAAGGAGACAGAGAGAGTGAGGAGGAGAGGGTAAGGGCTGTTGGGGTGATGAAAGGAGACAGAGAGAGTGAGGAGGAGAGGGTAAGGGCTGTTGGAGTGATGGAAGGAGACAGAGAGAGAGAGGGAGGAGGAAAGGCTAAGGACAGTTGGGGTGATGAAAGGAGACAGAGCCAGAGAGAGTGAGGAGGAGAGGGTAAGGGCTGTCGGGGTGAGGAAAGGAGACAGAGAGAGTGAGGAGGAGAGGATAAGGGCTGTTGGGGTGAGGAAAGGAGACAGAGAGAGTGAGGAGGAGAGGGTAAGGGCTGTTGGGGTGATGAAAGGAGACAGAGACGGAGAGGGTAAGGGCTGTTGAGGTGAGGAAAGGAGACAGAGAGAGTGAGGAAGAGAGGGTAAGGGCTGTTGGAGTGATGAAAGGAGACAGAGACAGAGAGAGGGAGGAGGAGAGGGTAAGGGCTGTTGGGATGAGGAAAGGAGACAGAGAGAGTGAGGAGGAGAGGGTAAGGGCTGTTGAGGTGAGGAAAGGAGACAGAGACAGAGAGAGTAAGGAGGAAAGGGTAAGGGCTGTTGGGGTGATGAAAGGAGACAGAGAGAGTGAGGAGGAGAGGGTAAGGGCTGTTGGGGTGAGGAAAGGAGACAGAGATTGAGGAGGAGAGGGTAAGGGCTGTTGGGGTGATGAAAGGAGACAGAGAGAGTGAGGAGGAGAGGGTAAGGGCTGTTGGGGTGAGGAAAGGAGACAGAGAGAGTGAGGAGGAGAGGGTAAGGGCTGTTGGGGTGATGAAAGGAGACAGAGAGAGTGAGGAGGAGAGGGTAAGGGCTTTTGGGGTGATGAAAGGAGACAGAGAGAGTGAGGAGGAGAGGGTAAGGGCTGTTGGGGTGAGGAAAGGAGACAGAGACAGAGAGAGTGAGGAGGAGAGGGTAAGGGCTTTTGGGGTGATGAGAGAGTGAGGAGGAGAGGGTAAGGGCTGTTGGGGTGAGGAAAGGAGACAGAGACAGAGAGAGTGAGGAGGAGAGGGTAAGGGCTTTTGGGGTGATGAAAGGAGACAGAGAGAGTGAGGAGGAGAGGGTAAGGGCTGTTGGGGTGATGAAAGGAGACAGAGAGAGTGACGAGGAGAGGGTAAGGGCTGTTGGGGTGAGGAAAGGAGACAGAGAGAGTGACGAGGAGAGGGTAAGGGCTGTTGGGGTGAGGAAAGGAGACAGAGAGAGTGAGGAGGAGAGGGTAAGGGCTGTTGGGGTGATGGAAGGAGACAGAGACAGAGAGAGAGAGGGAGGAGGAAAGGCTAAGGACAGTTGGGGTGATGAAAGGAGACAGAGACAGAGAGAGTGAGGAGGAGAGGGTAAGGGCTGTCGGGGTGAAGAAAGGAGACCGAGAGAGTGAGGAGGAGAGGATAAGGGCTGTTGGGGTGAGGAAAGGAGACAGAGAGAGTGAGGAGGAGAGGGTAAGGGCTGTTGGGGTGATGAAAGGAGACAGAGACGGAGAGGGTAAGGGCTGTTGAGGTGAGGAAAGGAGACAGAGAGAGTGAGGAAGAGAGGGTAAGGGCTGTTGGAGTGATGAAAGGAGACAGAGACAGAGAGAGTGAGGAGGAGAGGGTAAGGGCTGTTGAGGTGAGGAAAAGAGACAGAGAGAGAGTAAGGAGGAAAGGGTAAGGGCTGTTGGGGTGATGAAAGGAGACAGAGAGAGTGAGGAGGAGAGGGTAAGGGCTGTTGGGGTGAGGAAAGGAGACAGAGAGAGTGAGGAGGAGAGGGTAAGGGCTGTTGGGGTGAGGAAAGGAGACAGAGAGTGAGGAGGAGAGGGTAAGGGCTGTTGGGGTGAGGAAAGGAGACAGAGAGTGAGGAGGAGAGGGTAAGGGCTTTTGGGGTGATGAAAGGAGACAGAGAGAGTGAGAAGGAGAGGGTAAGGGCTGTTGGAGTGATGAAAGGAGACAGAGAGAGTGAGGAGTAGAGGGTCAGGGCTGTTGGAGTGATGAAAGGAGACAGAGACAGAGAGAGTGAGGAGGAGAGGGTAAGGGCTGTTGGGGTGATGAAAGGAGACAGAGAGAGTGAGGAGGAGAGGGTAAGGGCTGTTGGGGTGATGAAAGGAGACAGAGAGAGTGAGGAGGAGAGGGTAAGGGTTGTTGGAGTGATGAAAGGAGACAGAGACAGAGAGAGTGAGGAGGAGAGGGTAAGGCCTGTTTGGGTGATGAAAGGAGACCGAGAGAGTGAGGAGGAGAGGGTAAGGGCTGTTGGGGTGAGGAAAGGAGGCATAGAGAGTGAGGAGGAGAGGGTAAGGGCTGTTGGGGTGATGAAAGGAGACAGTGAGAGTGAGGAGGAGAGGGTAAGGGCTGTTGGGGTGATGAAAGAGACCGTGAGGAGGAGAGGGTAAGGGCTGTTGGGGTGATGAAAGGAGACAGAGAGAGTGAGGAGGAGAGGGTAAGGGCTGTTGGGGTGATGAAAGGAGACAGAGAGAGTGAGGAGGAGAGGGTAAGGGCTGTTGGGGTGAGGAAAGGAGACAGAGACAGAGAAAGTAAGGAGGAGAGGTTAAGGGCTGTTGGGGTGAGGAAAGGAGACAGAGAGAGTGAGGAGGAGAGGGTAAGGGCTTTTGGGGTGAGGAAAGGAGACAGAGACAGAGAGAGTGAGGAGGAGAGGGTAAGGGCTGTTGGGGTGATGAAAGGAGACAGAGAGAGTGAGGAGGAGAGGGTAAGGGCTGTTGGGATGAAGAACGGAGACAGAGACAGAGAGAGTGAGGAGGAGAGGGTAAGGGCTGTTGGGGTGATGAAAGGAGACAGAGACAGAGACAGAGAGAGTGAGGAGGAGAGGGTAAGGGCTGTTGGAGTGATGAAAGGAGACAGAGAGAGTGAGGAGGAGAGGGTAAGGGCTGTTGGGGTGATGAAAGGAGGCAGAGAGAGTGAGGAGGAGAGGGTAAGGGCTGTTGGGGTGATGAAAGGAGACAGAGAGAGTGAGGAGGAGAGGGTAAGGGCTGTTGGGGTGATGAAAGGAGACAGAGAGAGTGAGGAGGAGAGGGTAAGGGCTGTTGGGGTGAGGAAAGGAGACAGAGAGTGAGGAGGAGAGGGTAAGGGCTGTTGGGGTGAGGAAAAGAGACAGAGAGTGAGGAGGAGAGGGTAAGGGCTGTTGGGGTGAGGAAGGAGACAGAGAGTGAGGAGGAGAGGGTAAGGGCTGTTGGGGTGATGAAAGGAGACAGAGAGAGTGAGAAGGAGAGGGTAAGGGCTGTTGGAGTGATGAAAGGAGACAGAGAAAGTAAGGAGGAGAGGGTAAGGGCTGTTGGGGTGAGGAAAGGAAACAGAGAGAGTGAGGAGGAGAGGGTAAGGGCTTTTGGGGTGATGAAAGGAGACAGAGAGAGTGAGAAGGAGATGGTAAGGGCTGTTGGAGTGATGAAGGAGACAGAGAGAGTGAGGAGGAGATGGTCAGGGCTGTTGGAGTGATGAAAGGAGACAGAGACAGAGAGAGTGAGGAGGAGAGGGTAAGGGCTGTTGGGGTGATGAAAGGAGACAGAGCGAGTGAGGAGGAGAGGGTAAGGGCTGTTGGGGTGATGAAAGGAGACAGAGAGAGTGAGGAGGAGAGGGTAAGGGCTGTTGGGGTGATGAAAGGAGACAGAGAGAGTGAGGAGGAGAGGGTAAGGGCTGTTGGGGTGATGAAAGGAGACAGAGAGAGTGAGGAGGAGAGGGTCAGGGCTGTTGGAGTGATGAAAGGAGACAGAGACAGAGAGTGAGGAGGAGAGGGTAAGGGCTGTTGGGGTGATGAAAGGAGACAGAGAGAGTGAGGAGGAGAGGGTAAGGGCTTTTGGGGTGAGAAAAGGAGACAGAGACAGAGAGTGTGAGGAGGAGAAGGTAAGGGCTGTTGGGGTGATGAAAGGAGACAGAGAGAGTGAGGAGGAGAGGGTAAGGGCTGTTGGAGTGATGAAAGGAGACAGAGAGAGTGAGGAGGAGAGGGTCAGGGCTGTTGGAGTGATGAAAGGAGACAGAGACAGAGAGAGTGAGGAGGAGAGGGTAAGGGCTGTTGGGGTGATGAAAGGAGACAGAGAGAGTGAGGAGGAGAGGGTAAGGGCTGTTGGGGTGATGAAAGGAGACAGAGAGAGTGAGGAGGAGAGGGTAAGGCCTGTTGGGGTGATGAAAGGAGACAGAGAGAGTGAGGAGGAGAGGGTAAGGGCTGTTGGGGTGAGGAAAGGAGGCATAGAGAGTGAGGAGGAGAGGGTAAGGGCTGTTGGGGTGATGAAAGGAGACAGTGAGAGTGAGGAGGAGAGGGTAAGGGCTGTTGGGGTGATGAAAGAGACCGTGAGGGGAGAGGGTAAGGGCTGTTGGGGTGATGAAAGGAGACAGAGAGAGTGAGGAGGAAACGGTAAGGGCTGTTGGGGTGAGGAAAGGAGACAGAGACAGAGAAAGTAAGGAGGAGAGGGTAAGGGCTGTTGGGGTGAGGAAAGGAGACAGAGACAGAGAGAGTGAGGAGGAGAGGGTAAGGGCTGTTGGGATGAAGAACGGAGACAGAGACAGAGAGAGTGAGGAGGAGAGGGTAAGGGCTGTTGGGTGATGAAAGGAGACAGAGAGAGTGAGGAGGAGGAGGGTTAAGGGCTGTTGGGATGAAGAAGGAGACAGAGACAGAGAGAGGTGGGAGGAGGAGAGGGTAAGGGCTGTTGGGGTGATGAAAGGAGACATGAGACAGAGACAGAGAGAGTGAGGAGGGAGAGGGTAAGGACTGTTGGAGTGATGAAGGAGACAGGAGAGAGTGAGGAGGAGAGGGTAAGGTATGTTGGGGTGATGAAAGGAGAACAGAGAGAGTGGAGAGGGAGAGGGTACGGGCTGTTGGGGTGAGGAAAGGAGTCAGAGATTGACGGAGGAGAGGGTAAGGGCTGTTGGGGCGAGGAAAGGAGCAGAGAGGTGAGGAGGAGAGGGTAAGGGCTGTTTTGTGTGAGGAAGGAGAAGAGAGTGAGGAGTGAGAGGGTAAGGGCTGTTGGGGTGATGAAAGGAGACGAGGCGAGGAGGAGGGAGAGGGTAAGGGCTTTTGGGGTGATGAAAGGAGACAGAGAGAGTGAGGAGGAGAGGGTAAGGGCTGTTGTAGTGATGAAAGGAGACAGAGAGTGAGGAGAGAGGGTAGGGCTGTGGGGTGATGAAGGAGACAGAGAGTGTGAGGAGATAGGGTAAGGGCTGTTGGGGTGATGAAAGGCGACAGAGAGAGTGAGGAGGAGAGGGTAAGGGTTGTTGGAGTGATGAAAGGAGACAGAGACAGAGAGAGTGAGGAGGAGAGGGTAAGGGCTGTTGGGGAGGAAAGGAGCAGAGGAGTGAGGAGAGAGGAAGGTATGTTGGGGTGATGAAGAGACAGAGAGTGAGGAGAGAGGGTAAGGGCTGTTGGGATGAGGAAAGGAGACAGAGAGAGTGAAGAGGAGAGGGTAAGGGCTGTTGGGGTGATGAAGGAGACAGAGACAGAGACAGTGAGGAGGAGGGTAAGGGCTGTTGGGGGATGAAAGGAGACGAGGAGTAGGAGGAGGGTAAGGTATGTTTGGGGTGATGAAAGGAGACAGAGAGAGTGAGGAGGAGAGGTTAAGGGCTGTTGGGGTGATGAAAGGAGACAGAGAGAGTGAGGAGGAGAGGGTAAGGGCTGTTGGGGTGATGTTAGGAGACAGAGAGAGGAAGGAAGAGAGGGTAAGGGCTGTTGGGGTGAGGAAAGGAGACAGAGACAGAGAAAGTAAGGAGGAGAGGGTAAGGGCTGTTGGGGTGAGGAAAGGAGACAGAGAGAGTGAGGAGGAGAGGGTAAGGGCTGTTGCAGTGATGAAAGGAGACAGAGAGAGTGAGGAGGAGAGGGTAAGGGCTGTTGGGGTGATGAAAGGAGACAGAGAGAGTGAGGAGGAGAGGGTAAGGGCAGTTGGGGTGAGGAAAGGAGACAGAGACAGAGAGAGTGAGGAGGAGAGGGTAAGGGCTGTTGGGGTGAGGAAAGGAGACAGAGAGTGAGGAGGAGAGGGTAAGGGCTGTTGGGGTGAGGAAAGGAGACAGAGAGTGAGGAGGAGAGGGTAAGGGCTGTTGGGGTGAGGAAAGGAGACAGAGAGTGAGGAGGAGAGGGTAAGGGCTGTTGGGGTGAGGAAGGAGACAGAGAGTGAGGAGGAGAGTGTAAGGGCTGTTGGGGTGATGAAAGGGGACAGAGAGAGTGAGAAGGAGAGGGTAAGGGCTGTTGGAGTGATGAAAGGAGACAGAGAAAGTAAGGAGGAGAGGGTAAGGGCTGTTGGGGTGAGGAAAGGAGACAGAGAGAGTGAGGAGGAGAGGGTAAGGGCTTTTGGGGTGAGGAAAGGAGACAGAGACAGAGAGTGTGAGGAGGAGAGGGTAAGGGCTGTTGGGGTGATGAAAGGAGACAGAGAGAGTGAGAAGGAGAGGGTAAGGGCTGTTGGAGTGATGAAAGGAGACAGAGAGAGTGAGGTGGAGAGGGTCAGGGCTGTTGGAGTGATGAAAGGAGACAGAGACAGAGAGAGTGAGGAGGAGAGGGTAAGGGCTGTTGGGGTGATGAAAGGAGACCGAGAGAGTGAGGAGGAGAGGGTAAGGGCTGTTGGGGTGATGAAAGGAGACAGAGAGAGTGAGGAGGAGAGGGTAAGGCCTGTTGGGGTGATGAAAGGAGACAGAGAGTGAGGAGGAGAGGGTAAGGGCTGTTGGGGGTGAGGGAAAGGAGGCATAGAGAGTGAGTAGGAGAGGGTAAGGGCTGTTGGGGTGATGAAAGGAGACAGTGAGAGTGAGGAGGAGAGGGTAAGGGCTGTTGGGGTGATGAAAGAGACCGTGAGGAGGAGAGGGGTAAGGGCTGTTGGGGTGATGAAAAGGAGACAGAGAGAGTGAGGAGGAAGGGTAAGGGGCTGTTGGGGTGAGGAAAGGAGACAGAGACAGAGAAAGTAAGGAGGAGAGGGTAAGGGCTGTTGGGGTGAGGGAAAGGAGAAAGAGACAGAGAGAGTGAGGAGGAGAGGGTAAGGGCTGTTGGGGTGATGAAAGGAGACAGAGAGAGTGAGGAGGAGAGGGTAAGGGCTGTTGGGATGAAGAACGGAGACAAGACAGAGAGAGTGAGGAGGAGAGGGTAAGGGCTGTTGGGGTGATGAAAGGAGACAGAGACAGAGAGGAGAGAGTTGAGGAGGAGTGAGAGGTACGGGCTGTTGGAGTTGATGAAGAGACAGAGAGAGTGAGAGGAGAGGTAAGGGCTGTTGGGTGATGAAAGGAGACCAGAGAGTGAGGAGGAGAGGGTAAGGTCTGTTGGGGTGATGAAAGGACAGAGAGAGTGAGGAGGAGAGGGTAAGGGCTGTTGGGTGATGAAAGGAGACAGAGAGAGTGAGAGGAGAGGGTAAGGGCTGTTGGGGTGATGAAAGGACAGAGAGAGTGGATGAGAGGGTAAGGGCAGTTGGGGTGAGGAAAGGACAGAGACAGAGAGAGTGAAAGAGAGGGTAAGGGCTGTTGGTGGTGAGGAAAGGAGACAGAGAGTGAGGAGGGAGAGGGTAAGGGCTGTTGGGTGAGGAAAGGAGACAGAGATGAGAGGAGAGGGTAAGGGCTGTTGGTGAGGAAAGGAGACAGAGAGTGAGGAGGAAGGGTAAGGCTGTTGGGTGAGGAAAGGAGACAGAGATGAGGAGGAGAGGGTAAGGCTGTTGGGTGAGGAAGGAGACAGAGAGTGAGGAGGAGAGTGTAAGGGCTGTTGGGGTGATGAAAGGAGACAGAGAGAGTGAGAAGGAGAGGGTAAGGGCTGTTGGAGTGATGAAAGGAGACAGAGAAAGTAAGGAGGAGAGGGTAAGGGCTGTTGGGGTGAGGAAAGGAGACAGAGAGAGAGAGGGGGGAGAGGGTAAGGGCTTTTTGGGGTGAGGAAAGGAGACAGAGACAGAGAGTGTGAGGAGGAGAGGGTAAGGGCTGTTGGGGTGATGAAAGGAGACGGAGAGAGTGAGAAGGAGAGGGTAAGGGCTGTTGGAGTGATGAAAGGAGACAGAGAGAGTGAGGTGGAGAGGGTCAGGGCTGTTGGAGTGATGAAAGGAGACAGAGACAGAGAGAGTGAGGAGGAGAGGGTAAGGGCTGTTGGGGTGATGAAAGGAGACCGAGAGAGTGAGGAGGAGAGGGTAAGGGCTGTTGGGGTGATGAAAGGAGACAGAGACAGAGAGAGTGAGGAGGAGAGGGTAAGGGCTGTTGGGATGAAGAACGGAGACAGAGACAGAGAGAGTGAGGAGGAGAGGGTAAGGGCTGTTGGGGTGATGAAAGGAGACAGAGAGAGTGAGGAGGAGAGGGTAAGGGCTGTTGGGATGAAGAAGGAGACAGAGACAGAGAGAGTGAGGAGGAGAGGGTAAGGGCTGTTGGGGTGATGAAAGGAGACAGAGACAGAGACAGAGAGAGTGAGGAGGAGAGGGTAAGGACTGTTGGAGTGATGAAAGGAGACAGAGAGAGTGAGGAGGAGAGGGTAAGGTATGTTGGGGTGATGAAAGGAGACAGAGAGAGTGAGGAGGAGAGGGTAAGGGCTGTTGGGGTGAGGAAAGGAGTCAGAGATTGAGGAGGAGAGGGTAAGGGCTGTTGGGGTGAGGAAAGGAGACAGAGAGTGAGGAGGAGAGGGTAAGGGCTGTTTTGGTGAGGAAGGAGACAGAGAGTGAGGAGGAGAGGGTAAGGGCTGTTGGGGTGATGAAAGGAGACAGAGAGAGTGAGGAGGAGAGGGTAAGGGCTTTTGGGGTGATGAAAGGAGACAGAGAGAGTGAGGAGGAGAGGGTAAGGGCTGTTGTAGTGATGAAAGGAGACAGAGAGTGAGGAGGAGAGGGTAAGGGCTGTTGGGGTGATGAAAGGAGACAGAGAGTGTGAGGAGGAGAGGGTAAGGGCTGTTGGGGTGATGAAAGGAGACAGAGAGAGTGAGGAGGAGAGGGTAAGGGTTGTTGGAGTGATGAAAGGAGACAGAGACAGAGAGAGTGAGGAGGAGAGGGTAAGGGCTGTTGGGGTGAGGAAAGGAGACAGAGAGAGTGAGGAGGAGAGGGTAAGGTATGTTGGGGTGATGAAAGGAGACAGAGAGAGTGAGGAGGAGAGGGTAAGGGCTGTTGGGATGAGGAAAGGAGACAGAGAGAGTGAAGAGGAGAGGGTAAGGGCTGTTGGGGTGAGGAAAAGAGACAGAGACAGAGAGAGTGAGGAGGAGAGGGTAAGGGCTGTTGGGGGGATGAAAGGAGACAGAGAGAGTGAGGAGGAGAGGGTAAGGTATGTTGGGGTGATGAAAGGAGACAGAGAGAGTGAGGAGGAGAGGTTAAGGGCTGTTGGGGTGATGAAAGGAGACAGAGAGAGTGAGGAGGAGAGGGTGAGGGGGCTGTGGGTATGTTAGGAGACAGAGAGAGGAAGGAAGAGAGGGTAAGGGCTGTTGGGGTGAGGAAGGAGACAGAGACAGAGAAAGTAAGGAGGAGAGGGTAGGGGCTGTTGGGGGTGAGAAAGGAGACAGAGAGAGTGAGGAGGAGAGGGTAAGGGCTGTTGCAGTGATGAAAGGAGACAGAGAGAGTGAGGAGGAGAGGTAAGGGCTGTTGGGGTGATGAAAGGAGACAGAGAGAGTGAGGAGGAGGTAAGGGTAAGGGCAGTTGGGGGTGAGGGAAGGAGACAGAGACAGAGAGGGTGAGGAGGAGAGGGTAAGGGCTGTTGGGGTGAGGAAAGGAGACAGAGAGTGAGGAGGAGAGGGTAAGGGCTGTTGGGGTGAGGAAAGGGAGACAGAGAGTGAGGAGGAGAGGGTAAGGGCTGTTGGGGTGAGGAAAGGAGACAGAGAGTGAGGAGGAGGGGTAAGGGCTGTTGGGGTGAGGAAGGAGACAGAGAGTGAGGAGGAGAGTGTAAGGGCTGTTGGGGTGATGAAAGGGGACAGAGAGAGTGAGAAGGAGAGGGTAAGGGCTGTTGGAGTGATGAAAGGAGACAGAGAAAGTAAGGAGGAGAGGGTAAGGGCTGTTGGGGTGAGGAAAGGAGACAGAGAGAGTGAGGAGGAGAGGGTAAGGGCTGTTGGGGTGAGGAAAGGAGACAGAGACAGAGAGAGTGAGGAGGAGAGGGTAAGGGCTGTTGGGGTGATGAAAGGAGACAGAGAGAGTGAGAAGGAGAGGGTAAGGGCTGTTGGAGTGATGAAAGGAGACAGAGAGAGTGAGGTGGAGAGGGTCAGGGCTGTTGGAGTGATGAAAGGAGACAGAGACAGAGAGAGTGAGGAGGAGAGGGTAAGGGCTGTTGGGGTGATGAAAGGAGACCGAGAGAGTGAGGAGGAGAGGGTAAGGGCTGTTGGGGTGATGAAAGGAGACAGAGAGAGTGAGGAGGAGAGGGTAAGGCCTGTTGGGGTGATGAAAGGAGACAGAGAGTGAGGAGGAGAGGGTAAGGGCTGTTGGGGTGAGGAAAGGAGGCATAGAGAGTGAGGAGGAGAGGGTAAGGGCTGTTGGGGTGATGAAAGGAGACAGTGAGAGTGAGGAGGAGAGGGTAAGGGCTGTTGGGGTGATGAAAGAGACCGTGAGGAGGAGAGGGTAAGGGCTGTTGGGGTGATGAAAGGAGACAGAGAGAGTGAGGAGGAGAGGGTAAGGGCTGTTGGGGTGAGGAAGGGAGACAGAGACAGAGAAAGTAAGGAGGAGAGGGTAAGGGGTGTTGGGGTGAGGAAAGGAGAAAGAGACAGAGAGAGTGAGGAGGAGAGGGTAAGGGCTGTTGGGGTGATGAAAGGAGACAGAGAGAGTGAGGAGGAGAGGGTAGGGCTGTTGGTATTAAGAACGGGAGACAGAGACAGAGAGAGTGAGGAGAGAGGGTAAGGCTGTGGGGTGATGAAAGGAGACAGAGACAGAGAGAGAGAGTGAGGAGGAGAGGTAAGGGCTGTTGGAGTTGATGAAAGGAGACAGAGAGAGTGAGGAGGAGAGGGGTAAGGGCTGTTGGGGATGAAAGGATGACAGAGAGAGTGAGGAGGAGAGGGTAAGGGCTGTTGGGGTGATGAAGGGACAGAGAGAGTGAGGAGGAGAGGGTAAGGGCTGTTGGTTGATGAAAGGAGACAGAGAGAGTGAGGAGGAGAGAGGGTAAGGGCTGTTGGGGTGATGAATAGGAGACAGAGAGAGTGAGGATGAGAGGGTAAGGGCAGTTGGGGTGAGGAAAGGAGACAGAGACAGAGAGAGTGAGGAAGAGAGGGTAAGGGCTGTTGGGGTGAGGAAAGGAGACAGAGAGAGAGAGGAGAGGGTAAGGGCTGTTGGGGTGAGGAAAGGAGACAGAGAGTGGAGGAGGGAGAGGGTAAGGGCTGTTGGGGTGAGGAAAGGAGACAGAGAGTGAGGAGGAGAGGGTAAGGGCTGTTGGGGTGAGGAAAGGAGACAGAGAGTGAGGAGGAGAGGGTAAGGGCTGTTGGGGTGAGGAAGGAGACAGAGAGTGAGGAGGAAAGTGTAAGGGCTGTTGGGGTGATGAAAGGAGACAGAGAGAGTGAGAAGGAGAGGGTAAGGGCTGTTGGAGTGATGAAAGGAGACAGAGAAAGTAAGGAGGAGAGGGTAAGGGCTGTTGGGGTGAGGAAAGGAGACAGAGAGAGTGAGGAGGAGAGGGTAAGGGCTTTTGGGGTGAGGAAAGGAGACAGAGACAGAGAGTGTGAGGAGGAGAGGGTAAGGGCTGTTGGGGTGATGAAAGGAGACGGAGAGAGTGAGAAGGAGAGGGTAAGGGCTGTTGGAGTGATGAAAGGAGACAGAGAGAGTGAGGTGGAGAGGGTCAGGGCTGTTGGAGTGATGAAGGAGACAGAGACAGAGAGAGTGAGGAGGAGAGGGTAAGGGCTGTTGGGGTGATGAAAGGAGACCGAGAGAGTGAGGAGGAGAGGGTAAGGGCTGTTGGGGTGATGAAAGGAGACAGAGAGAGTGAGGAGGAGAGGGTAAGGCCTGTTGGGGTGATGAAAGGAGACAGAGAGTGAGGAGGAGAGGGTAAGGGCTGTTGGGGTGAGGAAAGGAGGCATAGAGAGTGAGGAGGAGAGGGGTAAGGGCTGTTGGGGTGATGAAAGGAGACAGTGAGAGTGAGGAGGAGAGGGTAAGGGCTGTTGGGGTGATGAAAGAGACCGTGAGGAGGAGAGGGTAAGGGCTGTTGGGGTGATGAAAGGAGACAGAGAGAGTGAGGAGGAGAGGGTAAGGGCTGTTGGGGTGAGGAAAGGAGACAGAGACAGAGAAAGTAAGGAGGAGAGGGTAAGGGCTGTTGGGGTGAGGAAAGGAGACAGAGACAGAGAGAGTGAGGAGGAGAGGGTAAGGGCTGTTGGGGTGATGAAAGGAGACAGAGAGAGTGAGGAGGAGAGGGTAAGGGCTGTTGGGATGAAGAACGGAGACAGAGACAGAGAGAGTGAGGAGGAGAGGGTAAGGGCTGTTGGGGTGATGAAAGGAGACAGAGACAGAGACAGAGAGAGAGAGTGAGGAGGAGAGGGTAAGGGCTGTTGGAGTGATGAAAGGAGACAGAGAGAGTGAGGAGGAGAGGGTAAGGGCTGTTGGGGTGATGAAAGGAGACAGAGAGAGTGAGGAGGAGAGGGTAAGGGCTGTTGGGGTGATGAAAGGAGACAGAGAGAGTGAGGAGGAGAGGGTAAGGGCTGTTGGGGTGATGAAAGGAGTAAGAGAGAGTGAGGAGGAGAGGGTAAGGGCTGTTGGGGTGATGAAAGGAGACAGAGAGAGTGAGGAGGAGAGGGTAAGGGCAGTTGGGGTGAGGAAAGGAGACAGAGACAGAGAGAGTGAGGAGGAGAGGGTAAGGGCTGTTGGGGTGAGGAAAGGAGACAGAGAGTGAGGAGGAGAGGTTAAGGGCTGTTGGGGTGAGGAAAGGAGACAGAGAGTGAGGAGGAGAGGGTAAGGGCTGTTGGGGTGAGGAAGGAGACAGAGAGTGAGGAGGAGAGGGTAAGGGCTGTTGGGGTGATGAAAGGAGACAGAGAGAGTGAGGAGGAGAGGGTAAGGGCTTTTGGGGTGATGAAAGGAGACAGAGAGAGTGAGAAGGAGAGGGTAAGGGCTGTTGGAGTGATGAAAGGAGACAGAGAAAGTAAGGAGGAGAGGGTAAGGGCTGTTGGGGTGAGGAAAGGAGACAGAGAGAGTGAGGAGGAGAGGGTAAGGGCTTTTGGGGTGAGGAAAGGAGACAGAGACAGAGAGTGTGAGGAGGAGAGGGTAAGGGCTGTTGGGGTGATGAAAGTAGACAGAGAGAGTGAGGAGGAGAGTGTAAGGGCTGTTTGGGTGATGAAAGGAGACAGAGACAGAGAGAGTGAGGAGGAGAGGGTAAGGGCTGTTGGAGTGATGAAAGGAGACAGAGAGAGTGAGGAGGAGAGGGTAAGGGCTGTTGGGGTGATGAAAGGAGACAGAGAGTGTGAGGAGGAGAGGGTAAGGGCTGTTGGGGTGATGAAAGGAGACAGAGAGAGTGAGGAGGAGAGGGTAAGGGTTGTTGGAGTGATGAAAGGAGACAGAGACAGAGAGAGTGAGGAGGAGAGGGTAAGGGCTTTTGGGGTGAGGAAAGGAGACAGAGAGTGAGGAGGAGAGGGTAAGGGCTGTTGGGGTGATGAAAGGAGACAGAGAGAGTGAGGAGGAGAGGGTAAGGGCTGTTGGGGTGAGGAAAAGAGACAGAGACAGAGAGAGTGAGGAGGAGAGGGTAAGGGCTGTTGGGGGGATGAAAGGAGACAGAGAGAGTGAGGAGGAGAGGGTAAGGGCTGTTGGGGTGATGAAAGGAGACAGAGAGAGTGAGGAGGAGAGGTTAAGGGCTGTTGGGGTGATGAAAGGAGACAGAGAGAGTGAGGAGGAGAGGGTAAGGGCTGTTGGGGTGAGGAAAGGAGACAGAGAGTGAGGAGGAGAGGGTAAGGGCTTTTGGGGTGAAGAAAGGAGACAGAGAGAGTGAGAAGGAGAGGGTAAGGGCTGTTGGAGTGATGAAAGGAGACAGAGAGAGTGAGGAGGAGAGGGTTAGGGCTGTTGGAGTGATGAAAGGAGACAGAGACAGAGAGAGTGAGGAGGAGAGGGTAAGGGCTGTTGGGGTGATGAAAGGAGACAGAGAGAGTGAGGAGGAGAGGGTAAGGGCTGTTGGGGTGATGAAAGGAGACAGAGAGAGTGAGGAGGAGAGGGTAAGGGTTGTTGGAGTGATGAAAGGAGACAGAGAGAGTGAGGAGGAGAGGGTAAGGCCTGTTGGGGTGATGAAAGGAGACAGAGAGAGTGAGGAGGAGAGGGTAAGGGCTGTTGGGGTGAGGAAAGGAGGCATAGAGAGTGAGGAGGAGAGGGTAAGGGCTGTTGGGGTGATGAAAGGAGACAGAGAGAGTGAGGAGGAGAGGGTAAGGGCTGTTGGGGTGATGAAAGGAGACAGAGAGAGAGAAAGTAAGTAGGAGAGGGTAAGGGCTGTTGGGGTGAGGAAGGAGACAGAGAGAGTGAGGAGGAGAGGGTAAGGGCTTTTGGGTGAGGAAAGGAGACAGAGAAAGTAAGGAGGAGAGGGTAAGGGCTGTTGGGGTGATGAAAGGAGACAGAGAGAGTGAGGAGGAGAGGGTAAGGGCTGTTGGGGTGAGGAAAGGAGACAGAGAAAGTAAGTAGGAGAGGGTAAGGGCAGTTGGGGTGAGGAAAGGAGACAGAGAGAGTGAGGAGGAGAGGGTAAGGGCTTTTGGGGTGAGGAAAGGAGACAGAGACAGAGAGAGTGAGGAGGAGAGGGTAAGGGCTGTTGGGGTGATGAAAGGAGACAGAGAGAGTGAGGAGGAGAGGATAAGGGCTGTTGGGATGAAGAACGGAGACAGAGACAGAGAGAGTGAGGAGGAGAGGGTAAGGGCTGTTGGGGTGAGGATAGGAGACAGAGAGAGTGAGGAGGAGAGGGTAAGGGCTGTTGGGGTGAGGATAGGAGACAGAGTTAGTGAGGAGGAGAGGGTATGTCTAGCCATAGAACATAGCATGCCCGTTCGTAAATCTGGCCCTGTTCTCAGCATGTTCCCCAGGTCCCCTCCTCATAGCCTGCTATGTGCTATGGCTAGACAGCTGTTTCTGTTACTTAGCCCGTTAACAACCATTGGAACATAGTTCAGCCTGCGGATGATGTCCCAGAATACCTTGTCCCAGAGAACTGCCATGCTGTCATAGTTTAAAATAGATTCTAAATCACAATTGTCTGGCCTTTCTCCCTCACAGCCCTGGTGTGGTTTTAGTCATTAGGAAGAATAAGCTCATACTTCCTGTGTGCACAAGACTCAATGAGCAATGTAGCAGAGGTCTCTGCAGTGTAGCGCCATTCATTCTCATTTGGGCTGCAGGAGCACCACCTCCCTCCCTGTATGTGTGTGTGAGAGAGAGAGAGGACGGAGTAGAGAGAGAGAGGACGGAGAAGAGAGAGAGAGAGAGAACAGAGAAGAGAGAGAGAGAGAACGGAGAAGAGAGAGAGAGAGGACTGGAGAAGAGATAGAGAGGACTGGAGAAGAGAGAGAGAGGACTGGAGAAGAGAGAGAGAGAGAGGACTGGAGAAGAGAGAGAGAGAGAGAGAGAGAGAGAAGAGAGAGAGAGGACAGAGAAGAGAGAGGACAGAGAAGAGAGAGAGAGAGAGGACTGGAGAAGAGAGAGAAGACTAGAGAAGAGAGAGAGAGAGGACTGGAGAAGAGCGAGAGAGAGAGAGGACGGAGAAGAGAGAGAGAGGACAGAGAAGAGAGAGAGAACAGAGAAGAGAGAGAGAGGTCTGGAGGAGAGAGAGAGACAGGACTGGAGAAGAGAGAGAGGGTTGGTATAGACATAGGAGAAACAGGCAGAGTAGTAGGCAAAGAGCCAAATGCAACAAGGAGATTTAGGAGTGCTAGTCAAAGAGGAAGATAGGTAGCAGAGTAGAGAGACGGGTAAACAAGGCAGCACAGACTGTATAGGTCTGGTCCTCTCGGCGTCAACCCAAATGATGGCTTTGTTCCCTGCAGAAACTACCAGCTAAATATATAGAAACCTGCAGAAACTACCAGCTAAATATATAGAAACCTGCAGAAACTACCAGCTAAATATATAGAAACCTGCAGAAACTACCAGCTAAATATATAGAAACCTGCAGAAACTACCAGCTAAATATATAGAAACCTGCAGAAACTACCAGCTAAATATTTAGAAACCAGCAGAAACTACCAGCTAAATATATAGAAACCAGCAGAAACTACCAGCTAAATATATAGAAACCTGCAGAAACTACCAGCTAAATGTATAGAAACCTGCAGAAACGACCAGCTAAATATATAGAAACCTGCAGAAACTACCAGCTAAATATATAGAAACCTGCAGAAACTACCAGCTAAATATATAGAAACCTGCAGAAACTACCAGCTAAATATATAGAAACCTGCAGAAACTACCAGCTAAATATATAGAAACCAGCAGAAACTACCAGCTAAATATATAGAAACCTGCAGAAACTACGAGCTAAATATATAGAAACCTGCAGAAACTACCAGCTAAATATATAGAAACCTGCAGAAACTACCAGCTAAATATATAGAAACCTGCAGAAACTACCAGCTAAATATATAGAAACCAGCAGAAACTACCAGCTAAATACATAGAAACCTGCAGAAATGACCAGCTAAATACATAGAAACCTGCAGAAACTACCAGCTAAATATATAGAAACCTGCAGAAACTACCAGCTAAATATATAGAAACCTGCAGAAACTACCAGCTAAATATATAGAAACCTGCAGAAACTACCAGCTAAATATATAGAAACCAGCAGAAACTACCAGCTAAATATATAGAAACCTGCAGAACTACCAGCTAAATATATAGAAACCAGCAGAAACTACCAGCTAAATAGATAGAAACCTGCAGAAACGACCAGCTAAATATATAGAAACCTGCAGAAACTACCAGCTAAATATATAGAAACCTGCAGAAACTACCAGCTAAATATATAGAAACCTGCAGAAACGACCAGCTAAATATATAGAAACCTGCAGAAACGACCAGCTAAATACATAGAAACCTGCAGAAACTACCAGCTAAATATATAGAAACCTGCAGAAACTACCAGCTAAATATATAGAAACCTGCAGAAACTACCAGCTAAATATATAGAAACCTGCAGAAACTACCAGCTAAATATATAGAAACCTGCAGAACTACCAGCTAAATATATAGAAACCAGCAGAAACTACCAGCTAAATAGATAGAAACCTGCAGAAACGACCAGCTAAATATATAGAAACCTGCAGAAACTACCAGCTAAATCTATAGAAACCTGCAGAAACTACCAGCTAAATATATAGAAACCTGCAGAAACGACCAGCTAAATATATAGAAACCTGCAGAAACGACCAGCTAAATACATAGAAACCTGCAGAAACTACCAGCTAAATATATAGAAACCTGCAGAAACTACCAGCTAAATATATAGAAACTTGCAGAAACTACCAGCTAAATATATAGAAACCAGCAGAAACTACCAGCTAAATATATAGAAACCAGCAGAAACTACCAGCTAAATATATAGAAACTTGCAGAAACGACCAGCTAAATATATAGAAACCAGCAGAAACTACCAGCTAAATATATAGAAACCAGCAGAAACGACCAGCTAAATATATAGAAACCTGCAGAAACGACCAGCTAAATATATAGAAACCTGCAGAAACGACCAGCTAAATATATAGAAACCTGCAGAAACGACCAGCTAAATATATAGAAACCTGCAGAAACGACCAGCTAAATATATAGAAACCTGCAGAAACTACCAGCTAAATATATAGAAACCAGCAGAAACTACCAGCTAAATATATAGAAACCTGCAGAAACTACCAGCTAAATATATAGAAACCAGCAGAAACTACCAGCTAAATATATAGAAACCTGCAGAAACTACCAGCTAAATATATAGAAACCTGCAGAAACTACCAGCTATATATATAGAAACCTGCAGAAACTACCAGCTAAATATATAGAAACCTGCAGAAACTACCAGCTAAATATAGAGAAACCTGCAGAAACTACCAGCTAAATATATAGAAACCTGCAGAAACTACCAGCTAAATATATAGAAACCTGCAGAAACTACCAGCTAAATATATAGAAACCTGCAGAAACTACCAGCTAAATATATAGAAACCTGCAGAAACTACCAGCTAAATATATAGAAACCTGCAGAAACGACCAGCTAAATATATAGAAACCTGCAGAAACGACCAGCTAAATATATAGAAACCTGCAGAAACTACCAGCTAAATGTATAGAAACCTGCAGAAACTACCAGCTAAATATATAGAAACCTGCAGAAACGACCAGCTAAATATATAGAAACCTGCAGAAACTACCAGCTAAATATAGAGAAACCTGCAGAAACTACCAGCTAAATATATAGAAACCTGCAGAAACTACCAGCTAAATATATAGAAACCTGCAGAAACTACCAGCTAAATATATAGAAACCAGCAGAAACTACCAGCTAAATATATAGAAACCTGCAGAAACTACCAGCTAAATATATAGAAACCTGCAGAAACTACCAGCTAAATATATAGAAACCTGCAGAAACTACCAGCTAAATATATAGAAACCTGCAGAAACGACCAGCTAAATGTATAGAAACCTGCAGAAACTACCAGCTAAATGTATAGAAACCTGCAGAAACTACCAGCTAAATATATAGAAACCAGCAGAAACTACCAGCTAAATATATAGAAACCTGCAGAAACTACCAGCTAAATGTATAGAAACCTGCAGAAACTACCAGCTAAATATATAGAAACCTGCAGAAACTACCAGCTAAATATATAGAAACCTGCAGAAACTACCAGCTAAATATATAGAAACCAGCAGAAACTACCAGCTAAATATATAGAAACCAGCAGAAACTACCAGCTAAATATATAGAAACCTGCAGAAACTACCAGCTAAATATATAGAAACCTGCAGAAACTACCAGCTAAATATATAGAAACCTGCATAAACGACCAGCTAAATATATAGAAACCTGCAGAAACGACCAGCTAAATATATAGAAACCTGCAGAAACTACCAGCTAAATGTATAGAAACCTGCAGAAACTACCAGCTAAATGTATAGAAACCTGCAGAAACTACCAGCTAAATATATAGAAACCTGCAGAAACTACCAGCTAAATATATAGAAACCTGCAGAAACTACCAGCTAAATATATAGAAACCTGCAGAAACTACCAGCTAAATATATAGAAACCTGCAGAAACTACCAGCTAAATATATAGAAACCTGCAGAAACTACCAGCTAAATATATAGAAACCTGCAGAAACTACCAGCTAAATATATAGAAACCTGCAGAAACTACCAGCTAAATATATAGAAACCTGCAGAAACTACCAGCTAAATATATAGAAACCAGCAGAAACTACCAGCTAAATATATAGAAACCAGCAGAAACTACCAGCTAAATATATAGAAACCTGCAGAACTACCAGCTAAATATATAGAAACCTGCAGAAACTACCAGCTAAATGTATAGAAACCTGCAGAAACTACCAGCTAAATATATAGAAACCTGCAGAAACTACCAGCTAAATATATAGAAACCTGCAGAAACTACCAGCTAAATATTGGCTTTTTCTCTCCAGTAATAATGGAGCCATGAAATTGATTTAATGTCGCTGAGGTTCTCCTGGGCGGCGCCTCTGCAGTCTGTGAATACAAAACAATGAACCTCCACAGCTGCCCTAAGATCTATTAATTAACCCAGCTAATCCCCAACACCTTATCTCTCTCAACAACTTTTCCCATCCAACACTAACTTTGGAACACAGAGGCTACAGGGTACCGAGACGCATCTTTGGCAGTGAAGGAGAATCACAGATTGACACTTTTTTGTCTCGTAAAATATTTGGCATTTGTTGTGAAATGTTTGACTTGATGTCTGAGGAGATTGGAGGGCAGATAGCAAATCATTTGTATGCTTGTGAGAATCCAAGCTCAGTTTGAACACAGTGTGAGAAGCATACCTGTCCAATCCTACCTCACTGCGCTGCCACAGAGAGAGAGGAAGAGGGAGAGAGATATATTTCTGTTCATCATGGCCTTATCTACCAACCAGTCTCTCTCTCAGCATGGTCCTCCTCCACATTGACCTTCAGGCCCCTACCCATGTAGTGTCCCTGCAGGAGGGGAACCACCTCATCCTGGACACCACAGTGTTCCTCTTAACCCCCACCAACCCTTAACACAGCCCCTCAGAGCACAGCATTCAGGCCCACTTACCTCCACCAGCTCTCTGATTGTCCTCTTTCCTAGAACCTCGCTTCCACTCGTCCTTTTCGTTCTCTTGTCTCTGCCCTTTCTTCTGGTGGCCTTTTTGGACTGGTCTAGTGAGTGGGCCTGCCTCAAACCAAGGGCCCCACGTCGCTCAATAACTTCCTCCTGCGGACAGATCACTGTCCTATCATACGCGCACTGGCGTGTCCCCTCTCAATATTACAAATCAACTCAGTCTTTTGTTCAGACTTGTTCCTAATCTCGTCCCAAAGTCCAATTTGTTGATTATATATTAGCACCAAATCAGAGGTTATGAAGTGCCCTAATAGATCAGGATGGGGACTGGCTTTGTTTAATAAGAGAGAAGAGAAAGAAGCAGAGACAGAGAGACAAGTGGAATTACATGCCGTCCCTCCTATCTGAAGACAACCATCTGCCAATGTCACTGCTCCATTGTGCCTGGGCCCTCTACCATGAATAGCCCTCTGCAGCCAAAGATGTTTTAATTAGTGAGAGAGATGGTCTGTAATTATATTTATATCATAATAAGTCCTCGTCCTCCTCGCTGGGTCTTTCATTGTCTCCCTCTATGAGGATGATATTTAATTCTAATGTTAGAACACTGTAGATTCAGTCAAAGTGAACATCCCGGTCCTCGATGGGCAAGTACACACTCTCGGGAGCTGGTCCGTGTTCGCACGCACACACACACGCACACACACACCATCTCTCTGCCATGTCCAACTTCACCAACAACCCTTCCCCAATCAATTTATTATCAAAGGCTACAACTGTATTTTTGACAAAAGCGAACCACTTTACTGGTTGCCGTTGCTTATCAAAGCCTAAACAGCAGCTGATTAGTTGCCTGACTGCCACTCCCTCTTCTTTGTGTGAATATGTTGAAAGAATAGGTAACCACAAAGATGTACATTAGAAGGCTATTGTCCAAAGTCTACCTATATTGACTGGCCTATGCATTGTTTAACTGAGTGCATACTGCATGTAAAGATCTTTGTAGAATGCTGTGGAGACCGTCTTCTTTGTTATATTTGTTTGCAAGTTAAATCATTGACAGGGAAAGAGATAATGAAGAGCAGAAAAGGGCTTGTGTGCTTTCAAACCACAGACAATTGAGCCTCATTGTATTATGAATATTGGGAACAATGGCGAAACACTTGAAAGAAAGGAACATTTCAATATGCACGCACTCTCTCTCTCTCTCTTCTCTTCCTCTCTCTCTTCTCCTCTCTCCTCTCCTCTATCTAGAATCTCCCCAACCTGTGTCCTCCTGCCCCAGCCAACCTCCACCCAAAGGGCAGTCAGAACTAAGCAATGAATCCCAGATGCCCAGACCCATAATAACACCATAAAGCGCTGATAAAACAGGTCGGCAGAGGGATGACAGGTCGACTGAGGCTGGGGCTGAGGCTTGCCCAAGCCTACCCAGAGTCGCCTCTCTTCCACAAATCATCCCTCCATCCCACTGTTCCTCCCTCGTTCCCCAGGCTCAGCAGTCCGCCGGGGCTTTCTGGAGACCAAATTATCCTCCTGATTGATTGAGTTCCAAAGCATAAACCTCACCGGCCGACAACTGCAGCTGATTCGCTCTCCCGACTTTACGGCTTTCTCTCTCCCTCCCTCCCTCCCTTCCTCTGCACAGAGCGCACAGAGCCGACGAGATAAATGACTTAAGTGGACGACAAAGTGTGCAAGCGTGTTGCAAATTTCCATATCGGTCTTCATGGTGCATGATGTTTGTTGTGTTTCCAAGTTAACCCTTTATTTCCCGTTCTTGAGGATCTGGAAGACTGGTCCCTCCCCCTGATACGCCAGCTTGCCAGCTAGAAGATTCCCTCACTTGTCTTTTCCTCATGTTAGAAAATGATGTCACTCGCTAATCCAAAACTAATCCCAGTTACTGGGCATATGGAGAGATACATACACTAAGACACACTCAGTCACTCTCTCTCACACGAGTCGACCCCCTCCCCATACACACAGATTAAAACGTTCACTCTTTCTCACACAACCCCCCCCCCCCCCACACACACAGTCACACACAGTCACACACAGTCACACACAATCCGACCCCTCACACACACACTCTCTCTCCCACACACACTGATGCCTTGTCCCCCTCTGTCCCCCAGGCTTCCCAGCGACGGCGTATGGACCGGTGGCAGCAGCGGCAGTGGCGGCAGTGCGTGGCTCAGGTAGGGGGGCCCGTGGAAGAGGTGGCTACATGGCATACCAGCAGAACGCAGGGGCAGGTAAACGCTCTGTCGGTATTCTGTGTGGCTACTGCTGCGCTCCATGCTCTGTTCTCACTGGCCTCCGATAACTCCTCTCTCACCTGCTGTATACACACACACACACACACACACACACACACACACACACACACACACACACACACACACACACACACACACACTCTTAATAGACAAGAGAGGAAAGAAAGAGCATACTAAACTCCCCTTCTCTCCTCACTTGCCTCTGCACTGGCTAGAATAGACAGAGGATGAGGATAGGACCAGGGTAGCAGTCTTTAGTTGTCTTGTTACAGAGCTACTATACCTGCCAGCTCTGTGTTTGATAGGTAGGAATTCTACCTACTGTAATGTACCTCCACAGTACAATATGTGACTGCAGATCCAGGGAGCAGGATGTTGATTTCTCATGTGTCTGTCACTCATATCACTCATACACCTCTTTCAGAGAAGGCTCCTAACTTGAAATCAGCATGTGCTGATGTGCCTATTGATATCGATTAGTTTACTAAAAAATCTGACTTCCACACAAATCTCAAGTTAGGATACGGCTTGCTCCTATAAGACCTTCCAGTCTCTAAATAACCAAGCCAGCATCATGAGTGTCCAGATTCCTGAGTCCTGCTTAAATTGGCTCCCTCGTTGACTTTTTCTATTCCCTGGCCATTGATTGGCTTGTACGATAGCTTAATCAATCACACTGACTTTGTCCACAGACACAGCAATATATAGCTAAATAAACACTGGAGAAAAACAAGCGGCGGGGCAGGAATTGACAGATGGCATTTTGGCTGCGAGGAAAAATGATCGGACACTAATTGTCTGTCAGAACGCCTGGCCCCTGGAAGCAGTGTGGTGCTGGGCTGCACTCTGACAGTTAGGGTTGGAGGTTCAGCCTAACACACACTCACCGCACACACACACCTGATATGAGAAATTAAAAGCAGATACTTTGATGGCTTATGTCCTAGGTGAGTCTGGGGGATGACGACAGGGGCAAGTATAAAGGCTATGGTTAGACTAGACTGGGTTTATCCTACTTTACTCCATGCAAGTTAGTGCAGGGCTGGCCTAGGCAATACAGCTGGGCTGAGCTGGGCGAGGCAGAGAGCCAGTAACAGAGCTAGCCCTTGGCTACAGTACAGTATGTTGCTCCAGCTCTTCCACTGACTGTCTCCTGGATGATTCTGTCACTGTATCACACTCAGGGAGAACCAGAGGGGAAGGCTAAGGGACCAACAGGGTCCACAGAGCCCATATTGCTGACATTTAGACTTGACCTTTCTCTGCAACTTCATCTAGTACTCATTACCAAGAGACATGAGTTTACAAACTCCACTCTGCATAGATCTAGTCTGAAGTGAAGGAGCAGATGGAGTTTTGATATATAGCTGGGTAGCTTACCCACCATGCTAACTGGCTTTTGTGTGATGCTAAAGGATGGCTCTCAGAGTAATAATTACATTCTAATGTTGTCCCCTGGCTGAGCCCTTCTGCAATTGGCTCAGGTTATATGTGGTCATCTCACAGTTACTGTAACTCACTCATCATCAAGAACAAGACAATCATGTGTTGGAATGTTTTGAAGTGATTCAGCAGATGTTTGCAGATGTAGGTCCTCGAAGCACATCTGTTCAATGCAACTGGTTCTGTTCCCAGAGCAACAGTACGCTACAAAGGACAATCTCTCGGATCATGTTAGGCTGTTATGCAGATGATTTAGTTACTCAAAAGATAACTTGACCTAATCTCAAACATAAGCCATCGCAATATTCAATACTTACAGTTGAAGTCAGAAGTTTACATACACCTTAGCCAAATACATTTAAACTCAGTTTTTCACAATTCCTGACATTTAGTCCTAGTAAAAATTCCCTGTTTTAGGTCAGTTAGGATCACCACTTTATTTTAAGAATGTGAAATGTCAGAATAATAGTAGAGAGAATGATTTATTTCAGCTTTTATTTCTTTCATCACATTCCCAGTGGGTCAGAAGTTTACATACATTCAATTAGTATTTGATAGCATTGTCTTTAAATTGTTTAACTTGAGTCAAACGTTTCGGGTAGCCTTCCACAAGCTTCCCACAATAAATTATGTACATTTTGGCCCATTCCTCCTGACAGAGCTGGTGTAACTGAGTCAGGTTTGTAGGCCTCCTTGCTCGCACACGCTTTTTCAGTTCTGCCCACATATTTTCTATGTCATTGAGGTCAGGGCTTTGTGATGGCCACTCCAATATCTTGACTTTGTTGTCCTTAAGCCATTTTGCCACAACTTTGGAACTATGCTTGGGGTCAATGTCCATTTGGAAGACCCATTTGCGACCAAGCTTTAACTTCCTGACTGATATCTTGAGATGTTGCTTCAATATATCCACATAATTGTCCTACCTCATGATGCCATCTATTTTGTGAAGTGCACCAGTCCCACCTGCAGCAAAACACCCCCATAACATAATGCTGCCACCCCCGTGCTTCACAATTGGGATGGTGTTCTTCGGCTTGCAAGCCTCCCCCTTTTTCCTCCAAACATAACGATGGTCATTATGGCCAAACAGTTCTATTTTTGCTTAATCCGACCAGAGGACATTTCTCCAAAAAGTATGATCTTTGTCCCCATGTGCAGTTGCAAACCGTAGTCTGGCTTTTTTATGGTGGTTTTGGAGTAGTGGCTTCTTCCTCGCTGAGCGGCCTTTCAGGTTATGTCGATATAGGACTCGTTTTACTGTGGATATATATACTTTTCTACCAGTTTCCTCCAGCATCTTCAAAAGGTCCTTTGCTGTTGTTCTGGGATTGATTAGCATTTTTCGCACCAAAGTACGTTCATCTCTAGGAGACAGAACGCGGCTCCTTCCTGAGCGGTATGGCGGCTGCGTGGTCCCATGGTGTTTATACTTGCGTACTATTGTTTGTACAGATGAATGTGGTACCTTCAGGCGTTTGGAAATTGCTCCCAAGGATGAACCAGACTTGTGGAGGTCTACAATTTTTTTTCTGAGGTCTTGGCTGATTTCTTTGGATTTTCCCATGATGTCAAGCAAAGAGGCACGGAGTTTGAAGGTAGGCCTTGAAATACATCCACAGGTACACCTCCAATTGACTCAAATGATGTCAATTAGCCTATCAGAAGCTTCTAAAGCTATGACATAATTTTCTGGAATTTTCCAAGCTGTTTAAAGGCACAGTCAACTTAGTGTATGTAAACTTCTGACCCACTGGAATTGTGATACAGTGAATTATAAGTGAAATAATCTATCTGTTAACAATTATTGGAAAAATTACACAAAGTAGATGTCCTAACCGACTTGCCAAAACTATAGTTTGTTAACAAGAAATTTGTGGAGTGGTTGAAAAACGAGTTTTAATGACTCCAACCTAAGTGTATGTAAACTTCCGACTTCAACTGTAACTATGGACATGGGTTTTGAATTACAATTGAAAAAAGAAGAGGGTGACAAGGCAGTGAAACCCGAGGAAGATGTTAACACATTATCCATCAAACACACACCTGGCAGTACAGGATGCCCTCTTTTAGCTCCCCAGGGGTCCCCCAGGCCTACCCAGCCTCTACCTGGCGTGCCCTAGGGCAATATGGTCTAGATTAAAGATTATTTCATCAGATAGTGGGAGCAGTGTTGTAGGGATGTAGGGATGTTGGACCTGCTAGTCAGTGGGTCCTGCTGCTAGATTAAAACCCTCACATAGAACAATAGTATTTAAGACTAGGAATACACCTTTTGATCCACCTGCAATCCTCAGATCTATGATGCCCTTCTTTATCTAGATTAAGATTTCATTATATTATGTTCCCCTTTCACCAATACATCTCTAAAAGTAAAGTCAGGAACTATTTCATGTCGGAATCAAAAAGTAACCAGGATTCTTTGATTTTGAAGTTATTACACCGGCGCAGAATCCGTTTGTAGATGATCACAGTCTTCTTATGGAACACAGCCTACTTCAAAGTTATCCAGTGCAGAAAACCAGCAGTGTAGATCAAACTCAAAACAAAGGTGCTGTTGGTAGTCAGTGGAAATGTCTGTGAGAAACATAGTGAAAGAAACACATTCAGACACACACACACACACACACACACACACACACACACACACACACACACACACACACACACACACACACACACACACACACACACACACACACACACACACACACACACACACACACACACACACACACACTCAGTCAGTCAGTCAAGTCAGTCAATATTTGTATTTATTAGGGATCCCCATTAGTTCCTACTAAGGCAGCAGCTACTCTTCCTGGGGTCCAAACATATTA
Source organism: Salmo trutta (assembly GCF_901001165.1). Taxonomy (NCBI): domain Eukaryota; kingdom Metazoa; phylum Chordata; class Actinopteri; order Salmoniformes; family Salmonidae; genus Salmo; species Salmo trutta. Next base: position 72,834,741 of record NC_042969.1, read on the forward strand.
AGGTACTTATATTACATATTAAACAAAAGGTAAAACAGTATATCATATAACATTATTGCACCACTACATATATACAAAACAAAATGTATAATACCACCATACAACAATATTAGAAAACCAGTAAAAAACATTGTGCTTAGAGGTACACCGGTAAAGGGTTCATACATACAGATAGGAGCAATGGTAGTGTGTGATTGGCTGTGAATTTGACCAGTTGTTTCTGTATCTGACTTGGTTGGGCCTTTCAGAGAGCCTATGGTCCTGACTGGGACACTCCTCTGCTCACCTCACACACTCTCCTGGGTGCACTCTGCCTGCCTGCCAGAAGGTTTGTTCACACCCTACTACTCCCTCACACCCTACTACTCCCTCACACCCTACTACTCCATCACACACTACTACCCCCTCACACCCTACTACCCCCTCACACCCTACTATCCCCTCACACCCTACTACTCCTCACACCCTACTACTCCCTCACACCCTACTACTCCCCTCACACCCTACTACTCCCCTCACACCCTACTACCCCCTCACACCCTACTACACCCTCACACCCTACTACCCCCTCACACCCTACTACTCCCTCACACCCTACTACTCCCTCACACCCAACTATCCCCTCACACCCTACTACCCCCTCACACCCTACTACTCCCTCACACCCTACTACTCCCTCACACCCTACTACTCCCTCACACCCTACTACTCCCTCACACCCTACTACCCCCTCACACCCTACTACACCCTCACACCCCTACTACCCCCTCACACCCCACTACTCCTCACACCCTACTACCCCCTCACACCCTACTATCCCCCTCACACCCTACTAACCCCTCACACCCTACTACCCCCTCACACCCTACTATCCCCTCACACCCTACTACCCCTCACACCCTACTACTCCCTCACACCCTACTACACCTCACACCCTACTACTCCCTCACACCCTACTACCCCCTCACACCCTACTACTCCCTCACACCCTACTATCCCCTCACACCCTACTATCCCCTCACACCCTACTACCCCTCACACCCTACTACCCCCTCACACCCTACTATCCCCTCACACCCTACTACCCCCTCACACCCTACTACCCCCTCACAACCTACTACTCCCTCACACCCTACTACCCCCTCACACCCTACTACTCCCTCACACCCTACTATCCCCTCACACCCTACTACTCCCTCACACCCTACTATCCCCTCACAACCTACTACTCCCTCACACCCTACTACCCCCTCACACCCTACTACTCCCTCACACCCTACTATCCCCTCACAACCTACTACTCCCTCACACCCTACTACCCCCTCACACCCTACTACTCCCTCACACCCTACTATCCCCTCACACCCCACTACTCCCTCACACCCTACTACCCCCTCACAACCTACTACTCCCTCACACCCTACTATCCCCTCACACCCTACTATCCCCTCACACCCTACTACTCCCTCACACCCTACTACCCCCTCACACCCTACTATCCCCTCACACCCTACTATCCCCTCACACCCTACTACTCCCTCACACCCTACTACCCTCTCACACCCTACTACTCCCTCACACCCTACTACCCCCTCACACCCTACTACCCCCCTCACACCCTACTACCCCCTCACACCCTACTATCCCCTCACACCCTACTACCCCCTCACACCCTACTACCCCCTCACACCCTACTATCCCCTCACACCCTACTACCCCCTCACACCCTACTACTCCCTCACACCCTACTACTCCTCACACCCTACTACTCCCTCACACCCTACTACCCCCTCACACCCTACTACCCCCTCACACCCTACTACTCCCTCACACCCTACTATCCCCTCACACCCTACTATCCCCTCACACCCTACTACCCCCTCACACCCTACTACCCCCTCACACCCTACTATCCCCCTCACACCCTACTACCCCCTCACACCCTACTACCCCCTCACAACCTACTACTCCCTCACACCCTACTACCCCCTCACACCCTACTACTCCCTCACACCCTACTATCCCCTCACACCCTACTACTCCCTCACACCCTACTATCCCCTCACAACCTACTACTCCCTCACACCCTACTACCCCCTCACACCCTACTACTCCCTCACACCCTACTATCCCCTCACAACCTACTACTCCCTCACACCCTACTACCCCCTCACACCCTACTACTCCCTCACACCCTACTATCCCTCACACCCCACTACTCCCTCACACCCTACTACCCCCTCACAACCTACTACTCCCTCACACCCTACTATCCCCTCACACCCTACTATCCCCTCACACCCTACTACTCCCTCACACCCTACTACCCCCTCACACCCTACTATCCCCTCACACCCTACTATCCCCTCACACCCTACTACTCCCTCACACCCTACTACCCTCTCACACCCTACTACTCCCTCTCACCCTACTACCCCCTCACACCTTACTACCCCTCACACCCTACTACCCCCTCACACCCTACTACCCCCTCACACCCTACTACTCCCTCACACCCTACTATCCCCTCACACCCTACTACCCCCTCACACCCTACTACTCCCTCACACCCTACTATCCCCTCACAACCTACTACCCCCTCACAACCTACTACCCCCTCACACCCTACTACTCCCTCACACCCTACTACCCCCTCACACCCTACTACCCCCTCACACCCTACTACTCCCTCACAACCTACTATCCCCTCACACCCTACTACCCCCTCACACCCTACTACCCCCTCACACCCTACTACTCCCTCACACCCTACTATCCCCTCACACCCTACTATCCCCTCACACCCTACTACCCCCTCACACCCTACTACCCCCTCACACCCTACTATCCCCTCACACCCTACTACCCCCTCACACCCTACTACCCCCTCACACCCTACTACTCCCTCACACCCTACTACCCCCTCACACCCTACTACTCCCTCACACCCTACTATCCCCTCACAACCTACTACTCCCTCACACCCTACTACCCCCTCACACCCTACTACTCCCTCACACCCTACTATCCCCTCACAACCTACTACCCCTCACACCCTACTACCCCCTCACACCCTACTACTCCCTCACACCCTACTATCCCCTCACACCCCACTACTCCCTCACACCCTACTACCCCCTCACAACCTACTACTCCCTCACACCCTACTATCCCTCACACCCTACTACTCCCTCAACCCTACTACCCCCTCACACCCTACTATCCCCTCACACCTACTATCCCCTCACACCCTACTACTCCCTCACACCCTACTACCCTCTCACACCCTACTACTCCCTCACACCCTACTACCCCCTCACACCCTCACACCCCTTACTACCCCTCACACCCTACTACCCCCTCACACCCCTACTACCCCCTCACACCCTACTACTCCCTCACACCCTACTACCCTCTCACACCCTACTACTCCCTCACACCCTCTACCCCCTCACACCCTACTACCCCCTCACACCCTACTACTCCCTCACACCCCTACTACCCCCTCACACCCTACTACTCCCTCACACCCTACTACCCCTCACACCCTACTACCCCCTCACACCCTACTACTCCCTCACACCCTACTACCCCCTCACACCCTACTACTCCCTCACACCCTACTATCCCCTCACACCCTACTACTCCCTCACACCCTACTACCCCCCTCACACCCTACTACCCCCTCACACCCTACTACCCCCTCACACCCTACTACTCCCTCACACCCTACTATCCCCTCACACCCTACTACCCCCTCACACCCTACTACTCCCCTCACACCCTACTACTCCCTCACACCCTACTACTCCCTCACACCCTACTACTCCCTCACACCCTACTACTCCCTCACACCCTACTATCCCCTCACACCCTACCTTTTTTCTCTAACTTCTCTCATCTCTTCTTCCTCCATGCTCATTCGTTTGTTCTGTCTGCTCTATTTCTTTATTTTTTCTCTCTCTCTCTTCCATCCTGTCTTCATTAGATGAAGAGTTTGTGTTTATTAGATTTACTGTAGAGTGTTTTTATGTACAAAGATATAACCGTTCTGTCATTTATGTGTGTTCCTCCTGTTGTGCCTGATCCCTGTGTGTATCAGTGTGACTTCAGTGCATGCCACCTGTAGTGGTCATGGTAGTGGTGGACATAGTCATAGCTCCTAGCTACTGTTGTTTTCTGTGTATCTACTTCTACAAGCTGACATGGTATCCAGGATTTTCTTACCGTATCTGCATGGTAGTTGTTGGTTGTTAGTCATTCTTGATGACAATCTCAAAAACTGGTATCTAGGAGAGATCCGGAGCGTTTGGGGTTGCATTTATTCCCCCCCCCCCCCCCCTTCATTATCATGTACAGTCCATTCGGAAAGTATTCAGACCCCTTTACTTTTTCCACATTTTGTTACATTACAGCCTTATTCTAAAATGGATGAAATTATTTTTTTTTACTCATCAATCTACACAGAATACCCCATAATGACAAAGCAAAAACAGGTTTTTAGACATTATTGCAAATGTATAGAAGTTCTTAAACTGAAATATCACATTGACATAAGTATTCAGACCCTTTCCTCAGTACTTTGTTGAAGCACTTTTGGCAGTGATTATAGCCTTGAGTCTTCTTGGGTATGACGCTAGAAGCTTGGTACACCTGTAGTTTCTCCCATTCTTCTCTTCAGATCCTCTCAAGCTCTGTCAGGTTGGATGGGGAGCGTCGCTTCACAGCTATTTTCAGGTCTCTCCAGAGATGTTCGATCGGATTCAAGTCTGGGCTCTGGCTGGGCCACTCAAGAACATTCAGAGACTTGTCCCGAAGCCACTCCTCCCTCACACCCTACTACCCTCTCACACCCTACTACTCCCTCACACCCTACTACCCCCTGTGTGCTTAGGGTCATTGTCCTGTTGGAAGGTGAACCTTCACCCAAGTCTGAGGTCCTGAGTGCTTTGGAGCAGGTTTTCATCAAGGATCTCTCTGTACTTTGCTCCGTTCATCTTTTCCTCGATCTTGACTAGTCTCCCAGTCCCTGCTGCTGAAAAACATCCCCACAGCATGATGTAGCCACCACCATGCTTCACCGTAAGGATGGTATTTGCCAGGTTTCTTCTAGACGTGATGCTTGGCATTCAGGCCAAAGAGTTCAATCTTGGTTTCATCAGACCAGAGCATCTTGTTTGTCATTGTCTGTGCAAACTCCAAGCTGGCTTTTACTGAGGAGTGGCTTCCGTCTGGTCACTCTACCATAAAGGCCTGATTGGTGGAGTGCTGCAGAGATGGTTGTCCTTCTGGAAGGTTCTCCCATCTCCACAGAGGAGCTCTGTCAGACCTCTGTCAATTGAATTTTCCACAGGTGGACCCCAATCAAGTTGTAGAAACATCTCAAAGATGATCAATGGAAACAGGATGCACCTGAGCTCAATTTCGAGTCTCATAGCAAAGGGTCTGAATAAATAAGGTATTTCTGTTTTTAATTTGTTATAAATTTGTAACTTTGTAACGTAACAAAATGTGGATAAAGTGAAGGGGTCTGAATACTTTGTGAATGCACTGTACAGAGGGTTTGGTCCTTTCCTCTAGGTAGACTCCTGTGTGATTACGACATTAGCCTGATTTGCAGCAGCTCAGAGCTGAAGCACCATGGCACTCTGGGCCTGACTTGGCAGGACATGATTTCTATTCATGTGTCCCAGGCAGCTGACACGCTGGTCCAACCAGTGACTGACCTCAGTTCTAAATGCAGCCCGCTGGATTCCTTGTCATATGTTGAGGGGACGTGTCAGGAAAGTGAGGTTGAGTTGGAGGAGAATGGAATGAGACACTAGCGTCTCTTTAACCGTCTTGCCTCCTTCCCTCCCCTTCCTCTGTAGCTGCAGGTAATCACTCTATTTAGGTGATCTGCATCCCTCAATCAGTAAATGTCTCCTGTTCGTTTGTCCTTCTCTCTCCAATATGGGTCGAACCTGGACCCTGGACCACAGAAAGTTTCCCCCCTTTCCCACCCCCTGATGGACAGCTATGTCAGAATCATTCTAAAGGAAAACAGACTGTTCACTCAAACTAGGTCACCCCGACTCCCCTGCCTAGAGCCCAGAGGGTGTGGAAATGTCTCCTCTTATGATTAAGATAGATACAGTGTATATGTGTCTGCTCAATTCTACCTGGCTCCTCTACCAGCTGTCCTCTACCAGCAGTCCTCTACCAGCTGTCCTCTACCAGCTGTCCTCTACCAGCTGTCCTCTACCAGCTGTCCTCTACCAGCAGTCCTCTACCAGCAGTCCTCTACCAAACAGTCCTCTACCAGCTGTCCTCTACCAGCAGTCCTCTACCAGCAGTCCTCTACCAAACAGTCCTCTACCAGCAGTCCTCTACCAGCAGTCCTCTACCAGCAGTCCTCTACCAAACAGTCCTCTACCAGCTGTCCTCTACCAAACAGTCCTCTACCAGCTGTCCTCTACCAGCAGTCCTCTACCAGCAGTCCTCTACCAGCAGTTCTCTACCAGCTGTCCTCTACCAGCAGTCCTCTACCAGCAGTCCTCTACCAAACAGTCCTCTACCAAACAGTCCTCTACCAGCAGTCCTCTACCAGCAGTTCTCTACCAACAGTTCTCTACCAACAGTCCTCTACCAACAGTCCTCTACCAGCTGTCCTCTACCAGCTGTCCTCTACCAACAGTCCTCTACGAGCAAATCAAATTAAACCAGCAGTCCTCTACCAGCTGTCCTCTACCAGCTGTCCTCTACCAGCTGTCCTCTACCAGCTGTCCTCTACCAACAGTCCTCTACGAGCAAATCAAATTAAACCAGCTGTCCTCTACCAGCTGTCCTCTACCAACAGTCCTCTACGAGCAAATCAAATTAAACCAGCAGTCCTCTACCAGCTGTCCAGCACCACTTGTTTGTGAGCTCCTGTCCACTTCTATTCTCATGGTGTTTGTTTGTTTGAGTGTGATGATGAAAGTGTGTGTGGTCTGTGGATGTGAAAGCGTGTTGAGTGAAGATATAAGGGCTGTAGCACTGTGTCTGTGGATGGATGGTACTACTCCTCTGCCTGTGAACATCCAGGATATATCATCTATTAACTATCATTATGCCAGCCTATCGGAGCACAAAATGAGGAGCCATTATCTAGCGATTATTTATGAACTGCCATCGCAGGCTGAAAAGAACTTGTCCTTTGTTAATTAGTCACCTATTCAGTTAGAAAATGGTGTTTGAGACGGGGACTGAAAGCCACTCCAGGCAGAACAGAAAGAGAGCCTCATCTTTTCAAATGACATAGGTGGAAATGGAGCTAATTGCAGATGCTCTGAAATTCAAAGCTAATTTTGAAACACATTTGACAAGTGTATTATTCACTTTTTCTGAAGAGATCTGCACTGCTCTGTGCCTATACATGCGTACACACTTGTGCCTCCCTGAATGGAAGTGTACGTGTGTGAGTGTGTATGCAGGTGTTTACTTGCAAGGTCAGTGTGTGTGACTGAACGAGACAGGGTTTTGTTTGAGTAAATAGACACACACACACACTCTGGGGCCATATCTAATGTATCCAGTGCCTCTGACAGTGTAGCCTGAGGCAGGTGATTGTGTGAAATGTTATTTCCAAGGTTGGCACCAGTCCTCCAGGTCAACTCTTCCACTATATTTCTATGGAAGGGCTTTTTAAATGGCAACAGTTATTTTTTTCTCTCACATCAACACATAAATAGTGTGAATAATGTTGCTGACAGGAAAGGTGTTAAGCGTTTCTCCCTCCATTAGGCACAACGTTTAGACGACAGACTTGGCAGTAGACCCAGACATGTTAAAGAAGACGCTTTTCATTCATAATGACACAAAGCGGAAGCAAATGCTAGCATTCTCTGTGACATTACCAGCATTTCAAAACTTTCGAAAGCACCACTTGAAACATGAAATCAAAATCTCTACTGGATGTGCTCTTGTAGAACTCTGTTTAAAAAGATAGACTGGTAAACAGACTGGTAAACAGACTGGTAAACAGACTTGTGAAGAGGATGATGACAGTGATTTTGGCAGTAATGGTGATGACCATGATGGAAGTGGTTAGAATGGACTTCATCCGTCCTCCATGCACACAACATGCTGAGAAGGGAAGTGGAGGAGAGCGATTATAATCATAAATGATAACGCTCCCTCAACGATCCACTCCATTGAGCCTATATAGTCCCCCATCCTGTTGCCACAGCAACCCAGAGACACACTAATTTGTTGTGCAGATGAGTAATTGCCCCCCAATTAAGAATAGGGATGTTGCAGAGAAAGACCACCTGATCTTGGTTGTTTGTTATTAATATATTATTTGTTAATGATTGTTTTTAATAGATTGAACTGAAATGGGAGACTATATCATGGTCGTCACACCACAGGGGGCGTTTGGGCGAGTACAGTGGCCCTATGCTGCTGAATGTGATGATGTAACTATATTGTACACGGGTTGTTGGCCATCGGTATTGTTTAAGGGTTTTCCTGGCCTCACATGAACATCCACTGAAGGGAAAGCAACGCACTACGATTCCCTGCAGCAACAAATCACCTCTATGTTATCTAACATCTCATAAAAAGGGCTATTTATTTATTCATTAGTTTGGTTTATTTCATGTTTGTACCCTTTGATACATGTTGTGGAGTGTTATGTGTAATGGCAGAGAGGACTAGAGAACTCGAGCCTGTGTTTAGCCTCTGTCATGTCATCCTCCCAGTGGCTCTGTAGTGTCTTTCCCAGATGGGGTCTCTCTAATGGTAGTAGCGTTGACGAGACACTCCTCCAGAGCTCCAGTCAGCCCAGCCACGCCGGGTTTCAGCTGTGTTGCCAGGGAAGTGCTGCGGCTGCGGCCAGGGACAGACTCTCTCTGGGGGCCAGGGGCCCTGCAGATGTTCCACAGCTCCAATGCATCTGTTTGGCCATGATAGAGACAGGCTGCTGAACACTGCTCATGTTACGGCGGTGGTTGGGAGTTGAAACAACTGTTGTAATAGAGTTCTTTTCTCTCATTTTATGTAATTGGATTATACCTCCAGCTTTCTTTGCTATTCTCCATCAGAATGGACATACAGACAGAAGACATGAGTCGCTAGAGGAACATCAGAGCCCTGCCATTATGGTCCCAACCTTGATCTCTCCAATGCTGCTGTTTAATTCCGCTCCGTTTTTCACTTCCACATGCTCAAAGTGAATCATTTGCATGCACAGAAAGGAGAATTAGCTCAGCGCGATAATCAAGCGCCTCCATTCTTCCAGATGGCCGATCCAGTGGTCTCTGTAGTCTGTAAATGGGAGCTTTTTAACTGCATTTTATTCCACATTTTACATAGATAGTGCTATCATTAGCCGTGATCTCCCTGAATAATACAAGTCATTTTGCTGTGCTTTGTTAGATAAGACCTTCACGGCACCAGGGACGCCGGCAGCAAGGACTCATTTTCCATGTCAGTGCAAACAAAGCCGCCAGGTGTGTTTGTTGTAAGTGTGTGTGCGCACAGGCGCGTGTGCAAGAGCGATAATGTTGTATTTGTCTTCCTGTCGTTCCTGCTACGTTATTCTCGCTAGTCTGTATTTAGAGGGATGTTTCTGCAGGCTACCACCATGGCGGGTGGCCTGTGAGGGGGACAGACAGACAAAGGGAAGGGGCCAGCCGGAGGCCACCTCCTCAGTGTGAACTAATGTGGGTGTCAGGGGCGTTGCTCTGTAAAGGTCTTCATTTGTTTGTTGTTAAAGATCTAATTAGGAAGACGAGAGGAAACAGAACGGGACGGCTAATTAGAGGGGAGCTCAGAAATCACTTTGAACCTCAAGGACACCCGGCTATTAGCGTGCACATAAAATATGTATTAAACCTAGGTGTATGTTTTGTTCCCTTCCTTAAATTATAAAAAAATGCCTTGCTTGAGTGGGCATCCCCCTCTTCTGGAGAGATGCGGAGGAGTGGAGTGGGCTGGTGCATCCTGAACCCTTCTCTCTTTCTGTTTTTCATCTCCTTGAGTGTTTAAAACTCTGTCTTCAAAGTACATGTTGCATCTGTTGTCTCAGTTCGGGCCACACCTACTCATTCCAGGGTTTTTCTTTATATTTACTATTTTCTACATTGTAGAATAATAGTGAAGACATCAGAACTATGAAATAATACATGTAGTAACCAAAAAAGTGTTAAACAAATCAAAAAATATTTTATATTTGAGATTCTTCATAGTAGCCACCCTTTACCTTGATGACAGCTTTGCACACTCTTGGCATTCGCTCAATCAGCTTCATGAGGTAGTCACCTGGAATGCATTTCAATTAACAGGTGTGCCTTGTTAAAAGTTAATTTGTGGAATTTCTTTCCTTCTTAATGTGTTTGAGCCAGTCAGTTGTGTTGTGACAAGGTAGGGTTGGTATACAGAAGATAGCCCTATTTGGTAAAAGACCAAGTCCATATTATGGCAAGAACAGCTCAAATAAGCAAGAGAAACGACATGAAGGTCAGTCAATCTGGAAAATCTGAAGAACTTTGAAAGTTTCTTAATGAACAGTCGCAAAAACCATCAAGCGTTATGATGAAACTGTCTCTCATGAGGACCGCCACAGGAAAGGAAGACCCAGAGTTACCTCTGCTGCAGAGGATAAGTTCATTAAACTGTTCAGAGGAGACCGCGTGAATCAGGCCTTTATGGTCGAATTGCTGCAAAGAAACCACTACTAAAGGACACCAGTAAGAAGAAGTGACTTGCTTGTGCCAAGAAACACAAGCAATGGACATTAGACCGGTGGAAATCTGTCAGTTTCGTTACTAGCTAGCTACCTTTTGAGTTTGGATCCTGCGATGCAGTTGGCATTAGTTGCTAGGACCGCTACTATCTGTCCAGTGATCCTGCCTAGCTGCTAGCTAGCTGCCTATCAAGTTAGCTTGAACGTAGCCCGCGACGCACTTCGCCATTTTGTCTGAGACTGCGGATTGTCCCTGGCTTGTGGCTGTCTAGACCCCTGCTGTTTGTTGTTTTCAATATTCCCTGCGACCTGCCCTGTCTGGAACTGCATGGAGTAACAGCGTAACCTAATGTTGTTACCATGACAAAGACCAAAGCCGGCGGGAGTACCTTTGAGGACAGTGGAGTTTCTCTATCACAGGTGAAGGATCTTTTAAACAAATAAAAACAGTTCTAAAGCAGTTGTTACTACAACAAGAAAATAGCTTCAACTTTTTTGTCCGAATACTGGTGGAACTAATAAAAGAATGGATGACCTGACCAGAGAGGTCCAGGACCTGAAGAACAGTTTGCAGTTCTCCCAGTGTTAGCTTGAGTTTAAACAGGAGAACAGCAAGATGACAGCAGTCTGTAAGTCATTGGGAGAGGACATCAGTTCTGTATATGAATCCAATATAACAATAACAGAGAAATCATCTCGAGGGGCAATCAAGGTGGAACAACATGGTTGTGGACGGAATTGCAGAATCTCCACATTAGACCTGGACGTAGTCTGAGGACAAATTGAGGGAAATGATCTCGGAGAAACTGAAGATGGACCACAGGAGATTGTGGTGGAGCGCGCCCACAGGACTGGAAAACCCAACACCGGCCCAGGTGACAGGCCCAGGCCGATAGTGGTCAAGTTCCTGAGGTTCAAGGACAAGGTAGCTGTTCTGGAAAGAGCCAAGAACTTCAGAGGAACGTACAGTGCATTCTGAAAGTATTCAGACCCCTTGACTTTTTCCACATTTTGTTACGTTACAGCCTTATTTTAAAATGGATTAAATAGTTATTTTCCCCTCATTAATCTACACACAATAACCCATAATGACAAACCTTGGGTATGATGCTACAAGCTTGGCACACCTGTATTTGGGGAGTTTCTCCCATTCTTCTCTGCAGATCCTCTCAAGCTCTGTCAGATTGGAGGGGAGCATTGCTGCACAGCTATTTTCAGGTCTCTCCAGAGATGTTCGATCGGGTTCAAATCCAGGCTCTAGCTGGGCCACTCAAGGAAATTCAGAGACTTGTCCAGAAGCCACTCCTGCGTTGTCTTGGCTGTGTGCTTAGGGTCGTTGTCCTGTTGGAAGACGAACCTTCAGCCCCAGTCTGAGGTCCTGAGGGCTCTGGAGCGGGTTTTCATCAAGGATCTCGCTGTACTTTTTTATAAATGTGCAACAATTTTTTAAAACCTCTTTCCCTTGATCCTGGCTAGTCTCCCAGTCCCTGCCACTGAAAACATCCCCACAGCATGATGCTGCCACCACCATGCTTCACCGTAGGGATGGTGCCAGGTTTTCTTCAGACGTGACGCTTGGCATTCAGGCCAAAGAGTTCAATCTTGGTTTCATCAGACAGGAGAATCTTGTTTCTCATGGTCTGAGAGTCTTTAGGTGCCTTTTAGCAAACTTCAAGAGGGTTGTCATGTGCCTTTTACTGAGGAGTGGCTTCTGTCTGGCCACTCTACCATAAAGGTCTGATTGGTGGAGTGCTGCAGAGATGGTTGTCCTTCTGGAAGGTTCTCCCATCTCCACAGAGGAACTCTAGAGCTCTGTCTGAGTGACAATTGTGTTCTTGGTCACCTCCCTGACCAAGGCCCTTCTCCCCAGATTGATCAGTTTGGCCGGGTGGCCAGCTCTAGGAAGAGTCTTGAGGGTTACAGAATTCTCCCATTCAAGTATGATGGAGGCTACTGTGTTCTTGGGGACCTTCAATGCTGCAGACATTTTTTGTTGCTCTTCCCCAGATCTGTGCCTCGACCCAATCCTGTCTCGGAACTCTCCATTTCCTTCGACCTCATAGCTTGGTTTTTACTCTGACATGCACTGTCAACTGTGGGACCTTATATAGACAGGTGTGTGCCTTTCCAAATCATGTCCAATCAATTGAATTTACCACAGGTGGACTCCAATCAAGTTGTAGAAATATCTCAAGGATGCTCAATGGAAACAGAATGCACTTGAGCTCAACTTCGAGTGTCATAGCAAAGGGTCTGAAACTTATGTAAATAATGTTTTCTGTTTAAAAAAAAAAAATTATAAACCTGTTTTTGCTTTGTCAATATGGGGTATTGTGTGTAGATTGATGAGGAAAAACATTAATTTAATACATTTTAGAATAAGTCTGTAACGTAACAAAATATGTAAAAAGTCAATGGGTCTGAATACTTTCCGAATGCACTGTACATCTTCCTCAACTAGGACTATCTTGAAGCTGTGCGCCAGAAGAGGAAAGAACTTATGCCAGCCATGAAAGCTGCCAGAGTGCGTGGGGACATTGCTTATATCCGCTATGACAGGCTTGTTGTCCACCCTCCCTCCCAAAAGCCTGGAAGGGATGAGAAAGCCAAGCCTATGGGTTTGTAGCTTCAACCCCGCAGCATACACATATATTCAGAGCCATATCCCTGTAATGCTCAGAGAAGATCTTATGTAAAATGTTATTGAAGTGTTGTTGCTGGTTCACTTGGCACATCTAAAGCCTTTTCCTTTGGGGTGTTGCTATAGGCCACCAAGTGCTAACAGTCAGTATCTAAATAATATGTGTGAAATGCTTGATATTGTATGTGATGTAAACAGAGAGGTCTACTTTCTTGGGGACCTGAATATTGACTGGTTTTCATCAAGCTGTCCACCCAAGAGGGAGCTTCTCACTGTAACTAGTGCCTGTAATCTGGTTTGGGTTATTAATCAACCTACCAGGGTGTTTACAAACACTACAGGAACAAGATCATCCACATGTAAAATCACATTTTTTACTAATACTGTAGAACTTTGTTCTAAATCTGTATATGCATTGGATGCTGTGATCACAATATAGTGGCTATGTCCAGGAAAGCCAAAGTTCCAAAGGCTGGGCCAAAATAGTGTATAAAAAATCATACAAAAGATTTTGCTGTGACTCTTATGTGGATGATGTTACAATATTTGTTAAGGCTCCATGGATTGATGAGGAATTGAAAAACTGTATGGCTGAAATAAATGGGGGAAAAGGAGTGGCTAATAAGTCTGGCTGACTTACGGCAAATTGAGAAATTATGTGATTAAACTCAACAAAAATAATAAAATGTATTATGAAGCCAAGATCAATGATATAGGCCCTCTACTCTTTTCCATTTTTATCAATAACCTGCCACTGGCAAAACAAGGCATGTGTGTCCATATATGCTGATGATTCAACCATATATGCCTCAGCAACCACAGGTAATGAAGTCACTGAAACCCTTAACAAAGAGTTGCAGTCAGTTTTGGAATGGGTGGCCAGTAATAAACTGGTCCTAAACATCTCTATAACTAAGATCATTGTATTTGGTACAAATCATTCTCTAAGTTCTAGACCTCAGCTGAATATAGTATTGAATGGTGTGGCTGTTGAACAAGTTGAGGAGACTAAATTGCTTGTTGTTACCATAGATTATAAACTGTCATGGTCAAAACATATAGATTCAATGGTTATAAAGATGGGGAGAGGTCTGCCCGTAATAAAGAGATGCTCTGCTTTTTTGACAACACACTCCACAAAGTAAGTCCTGCAGGTTCAATTTTTGTATCTTATCTTGATTATTGTCCAGTCATATGGTCAAGTGCTGCAAAGAAAGACCTAGTAAAGCTGCAGACAGCTGGTCCAGAACAGAGCGTCAGGTCTTGCTCTTCATTGTAATCAGAGGGCTAATATTAATACTATGCATGCCAGGCTCTCTTGGCTAAGAGTTGAGGAGAGACGACTGCATCACTTCTTGTTTTCATAAGAAGCAATGTGTTGGAAATTGTTTGCATAGTCTACTTACACACAGCACTGACACACACACTAACACCACCAGACATGCCACCAGGGGTCTTTTCACAGTCCCCAGGTCCAGAACAAATTCAAGGAAACGTACAGTATTCCACCGAGCCATGAGTGCATGAAACTCCCTTCCATCTTATATAGCGCAAGTGAAGAGCGAACCTGGTTTCAAAAAACAAATAAGTCAACCCCTCACGGCACAACGCCGCTCCCCCATGTCAAATCAAATCAAATTGTATTGGTCACATACACATGGTTAGCAGATGTTATTGCGAGTGTAGCGAAATGTGCTTCTAGTTCCGACCGTGCAGTAATATCTAACCTAACTAACTACCTAACTACCTCATACACACAATTCTAAGTGAAGGGATGGAATACGAATATATGGATGACCGAGCGGCATAGGCAAGATGCAATAGATGGTATAAAATACAGTATATACATATGAGATGAGTAATGAAAAATATGTAAACATTATTGAAGTGGCATTATTAAAGTGACTAGTGATCCATTTATTAAAGTGGCCAATGATTTCAAGTCTGCAGTAGCCTCTCTGTGTTAGTGGTGGCTGTTTAACAGTCTGATGGCCTTGAGATAGAAGCTGTTTTTCAGTCTCTCAGTCCAAGCTTTGATGCACCTGTACTGACCTCGCCTTCTGGATGGTAACGGGGTGAACAGGCAGTGGCTCGGGTTGTTGTTGTCCTTGATGATCGTTTTAGCCTTCCTGTGACATCGGGTGCTGTAGGTGTCCTGGAGGGCAGGTAGTTTGCCCCCGGTGATGCGTTGTGCAGACCGCACCACCCTCTGGAGAGCCTTGCGGTTGTGGGCGGTGCAGTTGCCGTACCAGGCGGTGATACAGCCCAACAGGATGCTCTCAATTGTGCATCTGTAAAGGTTTGTGAGGGTTTTAGGTGACAAGCCAAATTTCTTCAGCCTCCTGAGGTTGAAGAGGCCCTGTTGTGCCTTCTTCACCTCACTGTCTCTGTGGGTGGACCATTTAAGTTTGTCTGTGATGTGAACGCCGAGGAACTTTAAAACTTTCCACCTTCTCCACTGCTGTCCCATCAATGTGGATGGGGGGGTGCTCCCTCTGCTGTTTCCTGAAGTCCACCATCATCTCCTTTGTTTTGTTGACGTTGAGTGAGAGATTGCTTTCCTGACACCACACTCCAAGTGTCCTCACCTCCTCCCTGTAGGCTGTCTCGTCGTTGTTGGTAATCAAGCCCACTGTAGTTGTGTCATCTGCAAACTTGATGATTGAGTTGGAGGCGTGCATGGCCACGCAGTCATGGGTGAACAGGGAGTCCAGGAGGGGGCTGAGCATACACCCTTGTGGGGCCCCGGTGTTGAGGATCCGCGAAGTGGAGATGTTGTTTCCTACCTTCAGCACCTGGGGGCTCCAGGACCCAATTGCACAGGGCGGGGTTGAGACCCAGGGCCTCAAGCTTATTGATGAGCTTGGAGGGTACTATGGTGTTAAATGCTGAGCTGTAGTCAATGAACAGCATTCTTACATAGGTATTCCTCTTGTCCAGATGGGATAGGGCAGTGTGATGGCGATTGCATCGTCTGTGGACCTATTGGGACGGTATGCAAATTGACGTGGGTTTAGGGTGGCAGGTATGGTGGAGGTGATATGATCCTTGACTAGTCTCTCAAAGCACTTCATAATGACAGAAGTGAGTCCCACGGGGCGATAGTCATTTACTTCAGTTACCTTGTTGTGTGTATGTACTGACATGTACAGTGTGTGTAACTGATAGATGCACACACACACACACACACTATATGTTCATGTTTTTGAACATATGTAAATTGTAAAGTATTTTGTCGCTGTCTTTTTTGTTATATGGCGTTGTTTAATGGTCATCCTAATAAATCAAATCAAAAGATTGGTGTTAACATGGGCGAGAGTTTCCTTCCACCATATTTTTTTCACCAGTCTCTGTGCTATTCCTTTTCAATCCAAGTCACATTGAAATTGACTTTATAATTTATTCCTAATCTAACCTATGACCTGACCCAAGACTTTTGTAGTCTTTTTGAATGGTTTTCAATGGGCAGAAAATGTAGTGCAATGGTGTTCAGTGCAAAACCTCAATAAAAGGCATCTGGCAGAAGTAAATTCATCCCCAAACATGACTATAATTGTATATACATATCTTTCTTTGCAAGAAATAACATCCCCAAAAACACACAAAAAAAACTATTAAACACAACTGTCTCCTAGCCTCCCAGGCATGTTTTCTGTCCTTAACCCTGAAACTGAAACAAAATATACATCTTTTTATACAACTATAACAAAATAAAAACTAGCAAATCAGGTCTGAAAACTACCAAACTAAACTGAATTTCAAATAAAAATAGAAAATATCCTTGATAAGTGCAGTCCATTTACACAGATAATGCAGCTCTCTGTGAGGGCGCTGAGTGTCTATGGAACAGAGCTGTGGGGACATAAAGCTTTATAGTTAACAAATGCCTTGTCTGTTTCTCCTCTCCTCCGCATCAGTAGTCCAGTACATTGTGGAATCTTGCCTATGTCAAATCTAAAATGTATGAGGAATTTCTGTTCTAATCTTATTGATTTATGAGCAGAAGCCCAAACATGAAGAATAGATTTTTCTTAATCATTCTCCTGCTTATTTTAGGAGAATCTCATTTTGGTTATTTTTCACCCTTGAGCTCTTAGTGTGTGTATTTCACACAGTTATTATGTGTGTGTATTTTGAAGCGAGCAAGTGATGATAACATGAGCTGACCTGTTGTAAATTCTACTAAAGATTTTCTTTGACCATCATTTTTAGCTTGAGGCCACATTGAGTTCCATTGTGGAAGTCTTCAGCTACACTAGTGTTAGGGAGCAGGGTTGGTGTGTGTGTAGTGTAGTGCCTCTGTACGCAGTCTCTCAGTGGGGCTGCTGGGGGGTGGTGGGCAGAAGCAGGAAGAAAACCAGTATGGATGTTTACTGTAGTTTGCCTTGCCCTGTAACACACTACAATGCCATGTAGAAAAACAACAGCAACATAGCAATAAAATAACACACACAAAAACCAAGTCATTACATTACTACAGTACTGTGTAAAGTGTTTCCACGATGATGGACATGCGTCCCATCCCGCCCCTCCCTCCCTCCCCCCCTCCCTCCCTCCCTCCCTCCCTATACTATACCCCTATCTCTCAGGGTTCCCAGATTATGGGTTCTATTCCGGGGCCGGGCCCAGTGACCTGCGGGGCCCCCCCTGCTCCTTTGCCGACTATGGCTCCCTGGGGCCCCAGGCTGCTCAGATGCTGCAGCACAGTGAGCATCATGCCACCTCCGCCTGCAACTCCCCCCTCCAGCACCACCTGCAGCACAGCCCGGACCCCTTTAAGAGCCCAGGTGTGTACCCTGCTAACGTCTCCTTCAATCCTTCAATCAGTCAATGATGCCATTCAAGTTACGAATTCATGAGGCTATTGTGAGAGAGAGAAAAAGAGAGGGAGTGTAAAAGAAAGTGAGAGGAAAGAGGAGTTTATAGAGACAGAGAAGGGAACAGTACCTATCAGAGGAAGTTGATGCACTGTGTACTGTAGCGTAGCACCCCTGGTAGGCTGGACAATAGAACGAGTCAAAATTCACCCAAGGCTGAAAAACAGCAAAATAACATTTGCTCAGCTGGAACACTAGTGCGAGCCCATAGCAAATTAATGGAATCGAACATTTGCAGAGCCTGTTTTGACTGGAGTGATGCTTAGAATTCCATTTTGCCTAAATGGCACAAAAAAATGTATCACTTTTTATTTGACCACTACAATCTGTTCGTCGGACGAAACTAGAAACAAACAACTTGTGTAGAAAGTAAACATCCGCACCTCGATTGTGTGTCAAATGTGCTTATGTCTGCGTAATGAGAAAGTAGGGAAAAAATGAAAACTTCTGACTATTTCTGGTCTAGTGATCGATGACAAACAAGCTCGCTGCCCAGACTTACATAATTATAAAGAGGAGATTATCCTGATTAAAATGGTGCCCGACAAAAAATATAAATATATACATCGTGAGATATTTGACGAAATAGACTGGCATGCCGCTCCATAGGAAAACAATAGGTGGAGCTCAGCTTTCCAAGGGCAAAAAGTATTTTGGGGCTAATATTTGATGACAACCAAGCTCGCTGGCCAAACTTACATAATTAGGAAGAGGAGATTCTCATGATTAAAATGGCGTCCGACTTGAAAAAAAATGTAAAATACACATTGCGAGATATTTGGCGAAATAGACAGACATGCCAAAAATTCCCCTATAGTAAACAATGGAGTTCCTCAGAGTTCCATGAGTAATGTTTTGTTTGTTTACTTTTTAACTATAAACAACGTGAGCAGGTCTCATTGCCAACAATAGTGAAGCAGGCATTGTGACGTAGAACAATAAGCTGGGAATAGAACGTTCTGAAGGCGAGTTGGTGCCACGGTGCTCAATAGAACTAATAGGATCTGGCAGGGTGAAAAAGGCCCTAAAATAAGGCCTGTTTTTTCGTGATCACTTCAAAACGACGGCAAGCAGCTGGGAAATATGGTCATATTATGAAACTGGGCTCCACGGTGGATGCAATGAACTCGTTTTTATCAGAAAAAAAGCGTAGTTAAAAATGTTATGTGTCCAGCCTACCCCTGGCAGTTTGCCTGCTATACCCTCATAACACTGCTTTTGGAAATGACTTCAGGATATGTTTAGTTTGATATGTATGTATACATGTCTCTGTCTGCTTACTCACTTCATGTGGAGCTGAGGGAAGGATAGATGGATGTCTGTTGACAGACAGACACCCTGTTCTCATTTCACACAGTTATGGTGACCTAATGTACTGTAGTGCCTACAAACATTTAAATGTTTTACATTTAAGTCATTTAGAAGACGCTCCTATCCAGAGCGACTTACAGGAGCAATAAGGGTTAAGTGCCTTGCTCAAGGGCACATCGACAGATTTGTTCCCCTAGTCAGCTCGGGGATTTGATCCAGGAAACGTTTAGTTACTGGCTCAATGCTCTTAAACACTAGGCTACCTGCTGCCCTACATAGGCATACAGTACATGTATAAGTGTTACCCATTTTCAGTTCAGCATACAGTAGTATTGTTGTCAGTACTGGTTTTTGTTTAAGATATATCAAGGACAATTTTATTTTTTCTTATAACACCCTTCAAATATTGATCTCCATCCCTTGCTTACCCACATTGCATCTTGTTTGTTGGTACAGTGTATTACTTTTTCATGTAAGGTGATGAACCATAATTGACATGACTGCATTTATATGTATTTAGACTGCTCATTTAAGTAAGAGAGAGAGAACCCTGATACAAAAGTATGACAAGCGTTCATGAATATCATCATGAATAAGTTGAGCAAAAGTTCTGTGGCAAATTTTTCCTGTTGGCTTGACATCTTTCGAGATATTGTTTTGTTGCTGGAATGTAGTCTATTTGATGAGCAAAGAAGGAACAACGAGTTGCAGAAAGCATTGAACAGGTTACTTACTACCATAGCTCATCCACTGACAGTCTGAATGATATGGTTTTTACAAACACACACCTTACTGTTCTTTTGCTTTGCCAGTTCTTTTGTTGGTACCTTAAAACCCCATTTCCTTTGTAAATCTAGACTGGAGCATTTTATTGCAATGAGATCGGGTTACTCTGACCTTTTTAAATCAGCAATAGTGTTCTAACCCCACAACTGTGCTCGAATCAGCGTAAGTCATGTGTAGTTATTAGTGGGGCTGACAGTGTGGTTCAAATACCTAATCCTGTTCAACATGGGAACGGCTGGGGGGGATGTGCAATTCAACAAAGTCCACCAATTATGAGGGATCTAGCCTGCTGTATAAACAGAGATAGAGTGGGTAATTGGTTAAAACAGTCTTGTTAGGACTGGGTCACTCTGATAAGAACAGTGCAGCCAATCAGAGACATTGCTTGATACTACTAAGCAGCAGTGTCACTCTGAGAAGTGGTTTATTTCTCCCTTACAAAGAGGCTACTGTAACTTTGTCATTATTTAATCTGCTGATGTTAGGGGGAGAAGGAATTTTTGATCTGGTGTGTGTGTGTCGTTGTGTGTGTTTTCTACCCCCAAACAGGTAGTACTGTGGCTTTTATACACTTGTTAGAGAGCAACACAGTTACACTAACATATTTCACAATCCAATCATCTATGGTGATCATAGACGTGTATCTGTATAGCGTAGCCTACGTAGCTTTGAATGAGATATTTCATTTTGACACGTATTACAATGTGTGGCAAAAATCCACCTCCGTTCTCATCCAGACTGTCTCCTTTGTTGAGCAGGTTTTAAAAACCCTTATTCTCACGAGTCTTCAGATCCAGCGCATTAATAGACTTCCCTTTCAATGAACATCCGCACCAACCGAAAGCCTCCGGCTGCAGTGGAAAGACTGATTTAATATTCCTTTATTAATGGGAGTGTCACTGAGCGGCACTCAGCGAGAAAAATGAGCAGACCACGCCATGGGCTCCCAATTTTTTTATTTAATATATGCTCTTGTTTTTATATATTTGAATTTGTCTTTTCAACACACTAAACAGACGGTCACCTGGTGCTGAGCTGACTGCAGCAATGGCTCAGTGGTCTAGACAACAATTAGAGTAATTTAAGCCAACCCCATGGTTCCTCGAATTCCCCTATTATTTCTTAATTTCCAGTATTACTGGTCTGGGATTTCTCCCTGGCGTTGTGTTATACTTTTCAAAAGACTATCTAGCGCTCTTTGCCTCTCTCGCTTTATAGCCATAGTTTTCCCCACATACACTGTCAAGGTCATCTACACTGAACCAAAATATAAACGCAACATGCAAAGATTTTTACTGAGTAACAGTTAATTTAAGGAAATCAGTCAATTAAAATAAATTCATTGTGCCCTAATTTATCGATTTTACATGACTGGGCACGGGCGCAGTCATGGGTGGGCCTGGGAGGGCATAGGCCCACCTACTTCGGAGCCAGGCCCAGGCAATCCAAATTATTTTTTTCCCACAAAAAGGCTTTATTACAGACAGAAATCCCCCCCATACTGACAAATTCTCTGAAACGACATTGGAGGTGGTTTATGGTAGAGAAATGTACATTAAATTATCTGGCAACATTTCTGGTGGACATTCCTGCAGTCAGCATGCCAATTGCACACTCCCTCAATACTTGAGACATCTGTGGCATTGTGTTGTGTGACAAAACTGCACATTTTAGTGGCCTTGTATTGTTCCCAGGTGCACCTGTGTAAAGATCATGCTGTTTAATCCGCTTCTTGATATGCCACACCTGTCAGGTAGATGGATTATCTTGGCAAAGGAGAAATGCTCACTAACAGGGATGTAAACACATTTGTGCACAAAATTTTAGAGAAATATGGAACCAACAATTTACATGTTGCATTTATATTTTTGTTCAGTATAGATTGGCTGTTCAGACTTTTTCCCGTCACACATTAACGCACAAACTCTCTTCTGTCTCTCTCTCTCTTCTCTCTCTCTGGGTGAGCTCTGAGATGCAGAGGGCGGGCAGTGGGCTCCATCTCTCTGCTCTTTAATGTGTGCTCTATCTCTCTCTTCTCTCTCTCTGGGTGAGCTCTGAGATGCAGAGGGCTCCATCTCTCTGCTCTTTAATGTGTTCTCTGCCTCTCTCTCTCTGCCTCTCTCTCTCTCTCTGCCTCTCTCTCTCTCTCTGCCTCTCTCTCTCTGCCTCTCTCTCTCTCTCTCTGTCTCTCTCTCTCTGCCTCTCTCTCTCTGCCTCCTCTCTCTCTCTCTCTCTCTCTCTGCCTCTCTCTCTCTCTCTGCCTCTCTCTCTGCCCCTCTCTCTCTCTCTGCCTCTCTCTGTGTGGAAGGGCCGGCTGGGCTTGGTGGTAGGCTGCCGTGGAAAAGTGACTCGATGATGCAGTCTTTTAGCAGGCATTACCCAGGACACCCTGTGTAATTTCCTGGCTGTCAGGCACCAGCTAGGCCTGATACCCCTGGCACTAAGGGAAAGATAATCACCATCATATATTTAAAGGAGGAGAGAGAGAGGGCCTCTCCTAGTGACAGGTGTTGATTAGATAGGGGGTGTTGTGCCCAAATCCCCAGAGCAATTTACTGTATGAGAGGGATTCATAAACTGGCAGTCATATTTGACGCTGGCGGACGCAAGACGCAGCGCGAGGGGGAGAGATGTAAAAAAGTGATAAGGAGAGGGACCCGCAAAGAGGCAGCTCACTTTTCCTCTGCCACGTTTTTACCTCCTATAGGATCTTGAGATGAGCTCCTTCAGCTGCTGTGTAGACAAATAGCCTTCATATCTTCCCTTCTGCGCTCTTTTATAGTCTGCATGGAATATGAATGCTTAGAGTACGTAAAAGTAGAAAACTTGTCATGCATGAGCATCCTAAATTACATCTTCTTTTAGAACCATGTTTAGTTGGAGCTGGTCAGATAGCTTGTAGAATATGTATCCATTTTCCATATGTATATGTTTATACCAGGCTCCTCAAACAAACGGCACATTTAAAAAAGATTAATCAATTTCTGCTTGCGTTACATTCTATTTCAACTGGGGAATAAAGCATTGAGCCTAATAAATGTATACATAAACTATGTACACTCTTCCTTCTTCCTCTCTAATGTTGTCATTTCTTGTTTGACTGTAGTGTATTGAGTTTTGTGCTTTGTGTTTTCCAGCCAAGTATTACTGTGCATGGAAAAGGCTACACGGACACTCCTGACTTGCAAACCGATATTTAATTTCAGAATTGATTAAAATTAGGTTAAAGGGAAAATCCACTCAAACTGGTATTTTGCGTCATCATGATAATGTGGCCGGTGACACTTTGCTTCTTGAAAGTCCAACATCTTGAAAACTTGACTCCTGACATGCAAAATATTTTGGGTTTGTATCAAAAGTGGACTAATGAAAAAAATACCAAAATATAGTTTTTGAGTGGATTTTCCCTTTAAGGTAATGGTTTGGTTAAGGTAAGGGTCAAGTTAGTTGTTTTGCAGTTCACCAGTGTCCTTACAGTCTCTCGCACTGTGCATGCCAGGTCTCAGCCTCGTACTCAGCTTTTATCCATCTCTGCACACCACCAGTCCTAAATATCTGCGTTGCTCATCCCAATTTTGGCTCCCCCGCTTACCTCCCTCCGTTAGGCACCAACCAGGCCCGGCCCGGAGCCTTCCCTGGCACCAACAGTCCCGGGCCCGTGGCTGACCTCTATGGCACTACGAGCCAGGACTCCGGCGTGGGCAACTACATTAGTGCTGCTAGCCCCCAGTCTGGCTCTGGCTTTGGCCACAGCATTGCTGTAAGTATGGCCTACTCCAGCAACTCATCCACCTCCTCTAATACTGCCTTCATCTTCTCTGTGCTGTCAACCGTCATCCTTATGCTCAGAACAGGAGAGTTCCAGGTCTAGCCTTTGAAAGGGTCCTTGTTCAAAGTGCATTATGTAAATCAATAGTAACCCCATGTGTGTTGACACTGTCGTAAGAATATTTTCTCAATGTCCTTTGAAGCCACTGACATTCATTATCCCTGTTGGCTGCTTCAGTCTGGAACCTTTGACGAGGGTATTGATGGATTTTAGCCGGCCGTAGAAAAACCACGGAGGCAAATCTGCTCCAACTAAGATGGATGAGTAACTTAAGGCCACACAGATAATTAATACAGTTCTCCCTGTTTGAACTCCTGTCCAAAACATGAAGGTGTTCTGAAAACAGAATAAGGCTTTTTGTATGTTTGGCCTATCGAACACCTTGTCTTCCAGTGCATTTCTAGCATGTTAGAGGAACTGTAATGGAACCATGTCGGCACATAAAGCACCACTCTGGAAACAGAGAGGACTTGCATTAGATTAGCTAACTGCTGAACCATCATTTGGAATTTCGAATCGGAATGGAATGTCACCTTCCACTTGACTTTGACAGTTTCAACCTCAATAAGTGAAATGTTGGTTGACAAATAAGAGCTTGTCTATATTTCAGAAATGACCGGCACATTGGCACAGAAATATTTCATGCTGTTGCTATATATGGCTATCCCAACCTACATAGAAGGAAATGGCTAATATTTTTCTCTTCGAGCTCAGTTTTTATGATTTGTCTTATATAGCAAATGTTTATTTTTTGGACATTGGTTGTTGAAGTTCAGTTGCACCTACATGTTGGGTTGGGTGACACATTCGCTTTGGAGAAGTACTTCCATTTACATTTTTTCCACCCTTGAAATCATTGCTGAAGTTGTTTTGTGATTCTGCTGGTGATTTCATGAAAACATGTTAGCATGAATATGATTACATTATAGTTCTACTGATCCATGCAGTCTTAACAAAACCTTGTTCGCACAATACATACACAGTACAGTTAGACATCTGAAGCTAACAACATTAGTCTCCTGCTTTAGCAAGCATTAGCCCCTTATCATTGAGCAAATGATCCCAATGGCTAAAATGGATCCTTATTGGTGGTGAATGCAGAAAACCTTCAAAAACTATTTACATGCACCATGTAGAGAACTGCTGTAATAAGACCTGATACCAATTACCACTGCTGTCCACTGCTGCAGAATTCAGTTGCTTTTAATCACTGCTTCTTATCAAATAAAAAATGTATTCTTAGTATGTACCACAGCAGTACCCCAGCGGTAACATGCTCTTCTGTGTCCATGTCCACGACTCTTTAGAAATAGGTTGATTTCATTTATGCTGCCTATAAAGAGAGCTCTGCTCTAGGACACAGACAGGTTGCCAGCACCACAATGGGACTGCCTGAGACCCACCTCTGTGTGGCCATTTTCCATATTCAAAATGAAATGGGACCTAAATGCAGTTCCGATGGCCAAAACGAACCTAACTTGAGGAAATTAATGAGATACATTTCCATTCATGCTGGCAGCACATCCTATGACTAAAATATACTCACCATGAATAGGTTTCTTTTTTGCCTTTTTCCCTGAAATGCATATTGACACAAGTACTAACTGTACACTTTTAGGGCCCCTTGATTGCAACCGCTTTTACAAATGGATACCATTGAAAGCTAACAGGTGGTTGGTTGCCATCTCATTCGAGGTATTATGTCATTTATATAATATTTTATTCTTTTTTTACCTATTCTATTTTCATGTTATTTCTGTCTGATTTAGTTCCTCTCCCTCAAAAAACAAGACAACACTTTTTACAGGGTTTCTACACATTGCTTACATGTCTGCATTCTTATTTTGTATATTTGTATATGTGTATTGAAAACCCTTTAAAAAGTGAATGTCATTTTCCATTGTGACATCATCCTGAGAGTTGAAATGCACATTTCTAACTTGTAATGCCCCGACACTATTTCCCCCAATACTGTCACTTTGTTACTCTGTTTCCAGAAGGCTAAGCATGTATTCCGTTAAAATAAATGATGAAAGTAGTCTGCATAAGAAAAGTGTACTGGGTTTATGCAAACCTTGCTGTTGCTTTCCTCACTGTTGCTTTCTCTTATGTTGTCGATTTATATAATGTAGCTAGCTTTACACTGGAATTCAGCAATCAATCAAGAGTCATAACCAAGTCAGTCATATCTAGTGCTGTGGGTTGGCATTAGCTATTTAAGCATTAAGGCCGGAGGGGGTGTGCTATATGACCAATATACCACAGCTGTTCTTATGCACGACGCAACGCAGAGTACCTGGATACAGCCCTTAGCCGTTGTATATTGGCAGTATATCACAAACATTGCTATTATGAACTGGTTACCAACGTAATTAGAGCAGTAAAAATAAATGTTTTGTCATACCTGTGGTATACGGTCTGATATACCACAGCTTTCAGCCAATCAGCATTCAGGGCTCGAACCACCCTGTTTACAATCTGGGAACAGACTCTGGTTTCTTTGCCGTGCTACTGTTCAGTATATGGACACTGGTCTGAGTCTGGAGATAGAGTTGTGAGTGAGGTGGAGCTGGATCTGTGCACTCGTTCAGCTTTGGGTAATTTCCTCCGCTCGAGAACACAGCATCTCTACCCTCACCGCCGCTGTTTATCGAGTAGCTTTATGAAAACAAACTTTCAAACATAATTGTCTGACTGTGTAGAAGCCATTTAGAAGCCACATCAGCAAAAACGTGTGTGTATAAAGTGTATTTGTGAGCAGTTTGAGTACAGTATGAGAGGGACAAATGGAGTGTGTGCGTGCTTGCGTGTGTGTACACTGAGTGTGTCTCTCTACAGTGAGAATCTTTGCCTTAGGGCAGTGTTAGTCACTGCAGCAACCCAGCTGCAACAGTCCTCTACACCACTTCAAGTTTCAGTCTTAGGCACTCTGATTTGTGTGGAGTTAGATTAACCCAGACAGAGACACCCCAGTCCAGCTCTCCTCTGGAGTCTTATTCATAAAACCCTCTGTTGGACAGATGTTTCAGACTGGTGGAAGTGATTGCATGGTGTCACCACTGATCTAGTGACCACTATGTAGCACCCTATGTAGGACCCTATGTACCCCTGTGTAGCCCCCTGTGTAGCCCCCTGTGTAGCCCCCTGTGTAGCACCCTGTGTAGCCCCCTGTGTAGCACCCTGTGTAGCCCATGTAGCACCCTATGTAGCCCCCTGTGTAGCCCCCTGTGTAGCACCCTGTGTAGCACCCTATGTAGCCCCCTGTGTAGCCCCCTATGTAGCCCCCTGTGTAGCACCCTATGTAGCCCCCTATGTAGCCCCCTGTGTAGCACCCTATGTAGCACCCTGTGTAGCACCCTATGTAGCCCCCTGTGTAGCACCCTTGTGTTGCCTATGTAGCACCCTATGTAGCCCCCTGTGTAGCCCCCTGTGTAGCCCCCTGTGTAGCACCCTGTGTAGCCCCCTGTGTAGCACCCTGTGTAGCACCCTGTGTAGCCCCCTGTGTAGCACCCTGTGTAGCACCCTGTGTAGCCCCTATGTAGCACCCTGTGTAGCCCCCTATGTAGTACCCTGTGTAGCACCCTATGTAGCCCCCTATGTAGCACCATATGTCCTTTCGTGTATTGCTGTGAAATGGAATGACGCGACAGATGTAGTCATCAGTTTCTCTAGTTTTCACCGTATGTATTTTTGTCTGATCACCATGGGCCTGGGAGGCAGTGGGTGTACATTTGTTGTTGAAATGCACTGCTAGTGTATATAAAAGCACAGCACCACACAGCACAGTGGAAGCCATCAGAGAAAGCAACAGAGTGAAGTGCAGTTTTCTGTAAACCTGCTTTAAAAAAACAAACCCCTCATCTAACTGGTAGCTGGGCGGTACTGCTTGTCTCTGTGCATGCTAGGAGTGATGTCCTGTCCATGCCTGCTGCCCCTCTTCCATAAAGCTCTGTGTCGTGTGGTTGCAGAGATACTACTGGTACCGTATGTTGTGTCTGGGCTGGTGTCTCACTGCCATGACCATCCTAGCCTGGAATCCTTTCTTGAAGTGAAGCAGGATAATTGAGTTTGGATTCCAGGCTAGTGCCATCCATCTTTCTGGCAGTGAAAAAGCTCCCATGGGATGTAGCAGTCGTTCTGCTCTCTCTCCCCAGCAGAGCCTGGGTTTGAGATGATTCAGGTTGGACCATCTGCTGCTTCAACCAATTCAAACCTCTGTAAAATTGGTTCTACCATCAATCAAATGTTTTAGAATCAAGAGAAATGTAAAATGAAGAGATACAATGGCACAGAAGAAAATATTGGCAGTTGAGGGGAAAAGCTGTCAGACATGACATACTGTATCAGTGTTACAGAGAAGGGGGAGCTTTTGGTTTTAACTACTGGCTTTGAATGTCTCCGTTTCCCATTCCAGCAGAGTATTTCAGGAGGCCCGGGGAAGACCGGGCGGAGTTTTTAACTGGCTATGTGAACAGGTGATGCCATCCAACACCAAGCACTACAGCATCAACCCACAGGAGAAGAGTGGAGGTGGCACCACGTGAAGAAGAACTGAAGAAAATGTCAAAATCATCTCAGAAAAAGAAACTACAATCTGCTGTACTATAATCCAAACCTGGTGTTCACATCCATAATATCCAACTGTAACCCAGTAACTTTGTGTTGGATTTAGGTGTTTTTACCTTTAAATGTTCCTTTTTTTAAATCGATTTCGTTTATTTTCTTTCTTTTCAATGTAGTCTTCAAATTAATAAGGAAGATTCATTATATTTTTTACTTAGGATCAAAAATACACAAATATCGGATACTATGTTAAATGACTAACTATTTATGTAAACTGTCTTATTTCATGTTTTATTTAAAAAAAATAGATTGCCATGTTGCTATGGTTTGTTTTCATCCTTGGTAATGGAAAACATTTCAGGTGTCAGTTTGCACATACAGTGCATTCGGAAAGTATTCAGTCCAATTCACTTTTTGCACATTTTGTTACGTTACAGCCTTATTCTAAAATGTATTACATTGTTTTTTCCCCTCATCAATCTAAACACATTACCCCATAATGACAAAGCAAAAACAGGTTTTTAGAATTTTTTGCAAATGTATTACAAATAAAATACATCTATCATATTTACATAAGTATTCAGACCCTTTACTCAGTACTTTGGTGAAACACGTTTGGCAGCGATTACAGCATCGAGTCTTCTTGGGTATGACGCTACAAACTTGGCAAACCTGTATTTGTTGAGTTTCTCCCATTCTTCTCAGCAGATCCTCTCAAGCTCTGTCAGGTTGAATAGGGAGTGTCGCTGCACAGCTATTTTCAGTTCTCTCCAGAGATGTTCGATCAGGTTCATGTCCGGGCTCTGGCTGGGCCACTCAAGGACATTCAGAGACTTGTCCCGAAGCCACTCCTGCGTTGTCTTGGCTGTGTGCTTAGGGTCATTGTCCTGTTGGAAGGTGAACCTTCGCCCCAGTCTGAGGTCCTGAGTGTTCTAGAGCATGTTGTCATGAAGGATCTCTGTACTTTGCTACATTCATTTTCCCTCGATCCTGACTAGTCTGTCAGAGCGACCATCAGGTTCTTGGTTCCATGACCAAGGCCCTTCCCCGATTGCTCAGTTTGGCTGGGCGGCCAGCTCTAGGAAGGGTCTTGGTGGTTCCAAACTTCTTCCATTTAAGAATGATAGAGGCCACTGTGTTCTTGGGGACCTTCAATGCTGCAGACATTTTTTGGTACCCTTCCCCAGATCTGTGCCTCGACACAATCCTGTCTCGGTGCTCTATGGACAATTCCTTCAACCTCATGGCTTGGTTTTTGCTCTGACATGCACTGTCAACTGTGGGACCTTATATAGACAGATGTGTGCCTTTCCAAATCATGTCCATTCAATTGAATTTACCACAGGTGGACTCCAATCAAGTTGTAGAAACATCTCAAGGATGATCAATGGAAACAAGATGTACTTGAGTCTCAAAGCAAAGGGTCTGAATACTATTGTAAATAAGGTATTTTATTTTTTATACATTTGCAAAAATGTCTAAAAACGTTTTTTCTTGGTCATTATGGGGTATTTCATCATTTTTAGAATAAGGCTGTAACGTAACAGCATTTGGAAAAAGTCAAGGGGTCTGAATACTTTACGAATGCACTTTACAAGAAAACTGACATGAACTGATGAGGCTTGAAGAAAGGTGGTGTTAATTAAATAAAAAAATAGAGTGTAACTAATAAATCTTCTAGCTTTTTTTGTTTATTTTAATGTTGTTAATTACCTATTTTGGGCAATAAGAGGACTACAATATTTTCACAGTCCTTTTTTACAATTTTTTTTGTTGTCAGGAAAAAAGAAAACCTTTCCTTTTAATACTTTGTGAATTCAGATTTTAAGAAAAAAATATATAGCTGTAAATATTATTCAAGTCACTGCATATAAATAATAGTTTCAGAGAGAACCATATTTTTGTGATGGTTCATCATAAAAGGTTGTACTGTGTAAGAGCGCAACTGTCAGACAAGGACATTTAATGCTCTTAAATCGTATCATAATCCATTTGTAGCACAAAATGCCATGATAACCCCACTCGATCCTACAAGAACACTGTTGGCTTGCTCTGTAAATACTGTTGTCTTTCTTACTGTGCTAATGTCATACCAGCCTACTGTTGTGTCTACATGGTGAGCTCAAAAGTGCACAGCTTCTAAAATATGACAGAAGGTTAACACTGGACATTGCTACACAATGTCTCTCAAAGAGGACACCGGCTCAACTTCTTCTAGACACTCGCAAGTGAAAAGCTACTTACTGTATCTGTCACTGAGATTTTTGAAGTCAATACTATATAAAAAAAAATGACATATTACAAATCCAAAGCACACTTTTAGTTTGAAAATACCAGATGTTGAATACTAGTGTCCAGAGACAATTCATACCAATCTGCATGTGTTGATGTTACATTTTGTTGTTATGATTATCTTCATTTTTTGTTTTTCTTATTAATGCTATTTATCCATTTTGAACAGAGCACCTATTTTCAATGTGACAGGCAATATTTCAGTCAGATACATTTTACGTCAATTTATTGGAATGTTTTCTTGAACTGATTAGGAAGGCAAACATCTATCATTACCTCAGTCCTGTGAGTGTTGTCTTAGAAGAGATTACAAATTTATTTATTTGAGGCTTAAACAGATTGAAATTATGAATGGATTATGAGAAGAAGTTGTTGCACTGTGACAAAGAAGGAAAGTGACCATATTCTATTTGCACATTTCAAGTGTTGGATATTTAAAATGGTCTTGATAAGATGATACATGAAGGATTGTTTTTTAAGAATAACTTTTTATCCCCATTAGAGATTAGACATCTTGGCTGTTGCAATTGGAAAACGTTTTTCTGCCCGAAGGGCATTTATTTTCCTAAAAATACGAAATAATCCATACATAATCCATAGATTGGAGCATTTTGACCTAGCCAAGTAACCGTAGTCACCACAGTCATTTCCTGTAGGGACTGGTTTGTTGAGATGGAGAAATGGTTCCTCTATAAAAGTTTCAAATGATATTTGAAGAAAGGATTGGATTAATGTATATGCTGTGCAGATTTTGTTTGTCTCATTTCACTCAACAACCAGGGGAAGCAGAATGCTGGATTCTTTTCAAATAAAATGGGGACTTGTTTAAGTAATAATAAAAAATAAAATAAATAAAAAAATAACATGTATATTACCAATTCAAAAAAGAGAAACAAGTATGTTCCCTTGAATGATTTACATTTTTAATCAGAAGGATTTGTATAAATATTTTTGTGGTTGTTAATGATTATATTAATAATAATTATTATACTAACAATATTAGAATGTACTGTACATCCATCCGGTTTTTTCTCCATTCCCTGTCACCTTATACAGTAATCTTATGTTGATCATCAATGTATTTCAGTAATATGTGAAAAAAGTAAACTGCAAATGACCTTGTAAGAGTGCTGTCTTTGATGCCAATGTAGTGGTTTATACACTTATTTGTTGATCTCTCTTTCCTCCTCTCCGTCTCTCACTCTCCCGATGTCTCACTCTTTCTCTGTCTCTCTCTTCTAGTGTTAGTGGTAGATGTTATGTAGTTAAGATGTAGATGTAGCTATTAGAAGATGTAGGACCAGTAAGGATAGAACTTTCTCTTAATTACCATATTTAAAAAAAGAAAAGCTGACATTAGTTTCAATATCATTTGTCTATTTATTTTCAGTTGTACTGATCTCACATGGTTTCAACTAACCAAAGCAATCATTGAGGACATTTAAATAAAAAATTGCTGTAAGACCGAATCGTAAACAAGGCATTGATTGGATCCCCACCCTTGAATGTTTAAAAAAAATGGGTGTGCCATACTACCTTAAAAGCTAATACTAGATATGCAAAACCGTTTTATTTGTTATTATTTCACAAGAGGGACACAAGCTATAATTATGATTGAGCATAATGGATTTTATTACATAACAGATTAATGATAATAATGGTCATAATAACAATAACTATTATAGATATAATTAATCTAAACTCGTTTTGATGTTTGTACTCTTAAACAATATCCCAGTGGCCCCTGGCACTACTATTTTTGGATACAGTTTATTTTATTTTCGGTGTCTACTTAATTAATTATTAATTCATATTAATTAATACTTTAGTTTGAGTTCATTATCAACATTTGAGAATGTAGTGAATTATTTTTGTACTCTTGAACCATTGGAACCAGATTTTTACTTTAATCAAAGCCAGGGTATCATGAAACATTTACATTGTAGATGAATTAATACTCCTGCTCTCAAGTGCTTAGTCTTCATTTAAAGTGTTCTCATTCAGATGGTAGCCTGCTTGTTAGTATAGACATTTGCACTGTGCAATAACTTAATCTTTAAGACCCTCCTGCAAAGGAAAACAAGACAGTGCAAAAGCTATTGATGAGTTGTTATATGAAGGGCTTATTGAAATGATACCTATAGGACATATCTAATTTAAGCAATTCATAGAACCACAGAGAGTTGAGGTAGGATAGGATGTATGCATCGTTCTCATGAAGACCGAGCCAAAATGTCAAAACCTGTTGGTAAACGTGACATTATTGCAGCAGAATGTACCCACTGAGAGCAAGTGTAATGCTCTGTGATACATTGCAAGAAGCTATCTCTGTTTTAAATGTCCCTCTACCAATATCACTATACCTGATTTACCATTTGATTAGAGTAAAAGTTGGCTGGCTGTCCATTGAAAATAGTTGATACCATCTCTATTAGTTACTAAAACATTTTAAAAGTGATTTCACAGCTTGGACTTTAAGGTAGCATGGCTCTGTAGTTGCTATACTTTTCCTTCACATGGACAGCAGTTTACAGCTGATGAATGTTACACATCTTGCTAGACTACTTAATCATTGGATAATTGTTGGTAAAAAAACGAAACTAAATATATATATATATATATATATAAAAGACCTGGAAGGTGTTGGATGATATACTGGGAGCGTACTACCGTAACCATTTAAACGTGAATCTTGAGGCAAGTGCTAGGCAATGGCCAAACAAACATCCCATCACTGAATTAACAGACACACAACGCACACATACCTACTGTAATAACAGGTAAATAATGTATATGCATGTTAGTTAAGGATATATTATTGTGTATGACTATTTGTTGAGGCTGAACCCTCATTTCAGATTAAATTAACTCCCTGCTGTCTGAAATGTTTACGTAGGCAACACTGTTTGTATTATGTTTGTGTCGCACATAACATTATTATGATGTTTTCCCATGATGCAACATGGTTGGACTGTAAAACATGGGCTGTAGAAGCTGTGACTGATACTTTAGAGTAAAGCATACTATACAATTATTTCAAACGGGAAATTGGCGGTTAGTGAGTACCATGGCATGGGCCACTGCTAGAGCAGAGAGTGTGTGTGTGGGTGGGTACAGTGGGTTTAGGGAAGCGGTACAGTCATTAAAAGTCCTGTGCATCTCTGTGGACATTCGTCTTACTGTACATTTGACCTGACCTTAGCAGAGTTTTTTCTTCTCTCATGCTCCCTCTTGGGTTCGACCTCTGATTGCCTTGCCCATTCCTAACACTTGCCCATTCCTAACACTTGCCCATTCCTAACACTTGCCCATGTTTTAATGTTAACAGACTTTTTCCCGCGAGAGCTGACTGATAGGACTGACGTCTGAAAGCATCTTTCAGGTCTTCTTGTATGGCTTGCTCAAGCCCTGTTGTAAAATATAATAAAGTGGATGGGGGTCTCTCACATCTCAGATGTGGAAAGTATAATTTTATATTTGTATTTTCAAATAATTATAATAATAAAACTTGTTTGTGAAAGGTTTCCATGCTCTACTGTGGTGCAGAAATCGATGTGTTTGTCTGGAAAAAATGTAAATAAACTGTTTTGAACCATTTCACTCATTGTTTTTATTTTAAATGGAATATTGTTTAAAGTTGAATTGGTGTGGGATTAAACATTGAGTTATATTTGCAAAAGAATGTATGCCAGAAGATGCAACAAAATAAAAATGCACAAAGTTGAATATAATGGCCTATAGTGTGTGTATTTTTATTCTGTGGTACACTTCCATTCCCATCCCGAAAAGACAGATGTTCATGGAAGAAATGATAAAATACAATTATTCATTTTTTTATCATAATTTATTCTCTGTGCATTTATTACCATTCTAAGGAAATGATGAAGTTACCATTACCAGATGTTAAAATATGCAACAAAATGACTAAAAGTATGTGGACACCTGCTCGTCGAACATCTCATTCCAAAATCAGGGGCATTAATATGGAGTTGGTCCCCCCTTTGCTGCTATAACAGCCTCCACACTTCTGGGAAGGCTTTCCACTAGATGTTGGAACATTGATGTGGGGACTTACTTCCATTCAGCCACAAGAGCATTATTGAGGTCGGGCACTGATGTTGGGCGATTAGGCCTGGCTCGCAGTCGGCGTTCCAATTCATCCCAAAGGTGTTCGATGGGGTTAAAGTCAGGGCTCTGTGCAGGCCAGTCAAGTTCTTCCACAGCAATCTCGACAAACTATTTCTGTATGGACCTCACGTTGTGCTGAAACAGGAAAGGGCTTTCCACAAACTGTTTCCACAAAGTTGGAATCACAGAATCGTCTAGAATGTCATTGTATGCTGCGGTGTTAAGATTTCCCTTCCCTTGAACTAAGGGGCTTAGCCCAGACCATTATTCCTCATCCACCAAATTTTACAGTTAGCACTATGCATTGGGGCAGGTAGCTTTCTCCTGGCATCCGCCAAACCCACATTCGTCCATCGGACTGCCAGATGGGGAAGCGTGATTCATCACTACAGAGAACACGTTTCCACTGCTCCAGAGTTCAGTGGCGGCGAGCCTTACACCACTCCAGCCCACACGTGGCTGTTCAGCCATGGAAACCCATTTCATGAAGCTCCCGACGAACAATTGCTGACGTTGCTTCCAGAGGCAGTTTGGAACTCTGTAGTGAGGGTTGCAACGGAGGACAGATGATTTTTACGCACTTCAGCACTCGCCAGTCCCGTTCTGTGTGCTTGTGTGGCCTACCACTTCGCGGCTGGGCTGAGCTGTTGTTGCTCCTTGACATTTCCACTTCACTATAACAGCACTTATAGTTGACCGGGGCAGCTCTAGCAGGGCAGAAATTTGACGAACTGACTTGTTGGAAAGGTGGCATCCTATGACGGTGCCACGTTGAAAGTCACTGAGCTCTTCAGTAAGACCATTCTACTGCAAATTTTCTATGGAGATTGCATGGCTGTGTGCTCGATTCTATACACCTGTCAGCAACGGGTATGGGTGAAATAACCAAATCCACTAATTTGAAGTCATGTCCCCACATACTTTTGTATATATAGTGTCCATAAATTGACATATGGCTGAAACCGATAGAGTGGTTATGAAACAAGTGTTTGCATTAAAGGTATAAATGAACATACTGTACGTACTTGTACACACCTGACTCTATAGACTGTGGAGTTGAATTACATGTTTTGACACGAATCTTGAGGCTCTATCAGGTAAGGGAATTAAGTCAGGCGACACTTCATATGTTTTTTCCTCAAGTTTTATTTCAAGATATGAGCTTGAGACTTCTGTAATGGATACAATCATGAAGAGGAGAGGGATGGGCTACATAAATAAATCAATCAATTCCTCAAGTCCTTATTGGAACCCATCTCATTTATCAAAACATTTCACATCATCTGTTATTGTCATTTTCTCTGGGAAAATACATTTGTCTGCTAGTGGATTGAGCTCAAAATGTCTGTCACTACCTTGTCTGTCTGACTGTCTGTCTGTGAACCACACAGCTAAGTCTACCAATGTCCTACCACAAGACTCAAACTCACAACTCCAAAGGTGAGTTCACAAAATGTCTGGGGAGTGGGTGCAACACATCCAGAATGGCTATCTGAGTGATATCCATCACACACAAGGAGAGTGTTTCTGTCCTCACGGGGCTTAATCAGGAACTGTTTTACCTGAAAATGTAAAATGCAATGTGTGCTTCCAGCGGAAATGTGTCATTTTTAATTTGAGCCGCTGTCCCATTTTCAAATGTGAAATTGCTTCAGAGGTGTGACAGCTATTACAAATGTCTGGAAATTCATCTTCCTCCCTCTCTTCATTCTCACACACTCACTCGCCCTCGTCTCTTGGCCAGGGGGAGCACTTCACGCACACACAATCGCTCTCTCTCTTTTACACACACACTCCACCGTCACGCCACCTGTCCTCCCACGCTGAACTGCAGAACTCTTACACAGACTCATGACTCACAGGGCAGGCTGGCTGCCAGAAGAGCAATATTCTGAGGTACAGGAGTTGAAGTTCCAGCCCTGCAGGAAAGAAGACCACTTACATTGGTGGTCACTCATGATGGCAGGGATAATGGGCTTGTGGTTTACGACTTAATCATCCAGACAAATAAAAACGATATGGTATGATTCGTGTCTGTCCTATCATTTTTGTCCTTTCCAGCACTGTTCCAGCAACTATGGTGGATTTCTAACCAAGTCAGCCAAGTACGGCTCAGTTCGGCTTAGTAGTGTGGAAAGTATAGGTAATGTTCGTTTGATTACCTCCCCCCTAAAAGATTACTTATGCTGTGTGCCAAAATGAGGTTCACTGTAGACCTGGACCTTTGATTCAGAGCGCTGAGCATCCAAGCTCTGACACGGGGCATCAGCTGACGGAGGAGAGCCAATTAAAATGTTTGAAAAATGACTGCAGGTGTCGAGGGTGGTCTCCTGAGGACTCATTTGGTGAGCCCAGAGATCTCTGGTGTACATTTAAGACTCAACTGTTCCAGGTCTAGAGGTCTGCAGTTGTGTTTGTGTATGAAGGCTGAAATCACTCCAGTCCTCTGGTTCTTTCTTCCTAAGGCTAAGCTGCCTCTATGATGAACAGTTGGCCTGCATCGTCTGACACAGGCTCTCATAATTGGTGAGTTTCAACACTGATATCCTCCTAAATACAACACTTTAAAGGGATTGTTCACCCAAATTACAAAATGACGTTGGTTTCCTTACCTTATAAGCAGTCTATGGACAAGGTATGCCAGCAATCCATGCTTTGGTTTAGTTTCCCTGGCACTTGCTAATGTGGCACAAATCCCATTTATGTCTTGTTACTACAGTGCATTCGGAAAGTATTCAGACCCTTTGACTTTTTCCAAATGTATTAAATTGTTTTTTTCTCTCATCAATCTACACACAATACCCCATAATGACAAAGCAAAAGCAGGTTTTTAGTAATGTTTGCTAATTTTTCTTCTCTACAGATCCTCTCAAGCTCTGTCAGGTTGGATGGGGAGCGTCGCTGCACAACTATTTTCAGGTCTCTCCAGAGATGATCTACCGGGTTCAAGTCCGGGCTCTGGCCGAGCCACTCAAGGACATTCAGAGACTTGTCCTGAAGCCATTTCTGCATTGTCTTGGCTCTGCGCTCAGGGTCATTGTCCTGTTGGAAGGTGAACCGTCGCCCCAGTCTGAGGTCCTGAGCGCTCTGGAGCAGGTTTTCATCAAGGATCTCTCTGTACTTTGCGCCGTTCATCTTTGTTTTGATCCTGACTAGTCTCTCAGTCCCTGCCGCTCAAAACCATCCCCATAGCATGAATCTACCACCACGCTTCACCGTAGGGAGAGTGCCAGGTTTCCTCCAGACGTGACAATTGGCATTCAGGCCAAAGAGTTAAATCTTGGTTTCATCAGACGAAAGAATCTTGTTTCTCATGGTCTGAGAGTCTTTAGGTGCCTTTTGGCAAACTCCTAGCGGGCTGTCATGTGCCTTTTACTGAGGAGTGGCTTCTGTCTGGCCACTCTACCATAAAGGCCTGATTGGTGGAGTGCTGCAGAGATGGTTGTCCTTCTGGAAGGTTCTCCCATCTCCACAGAGGAACTCTGGAGCTCTGTCAGAGTGACCATCGGGTTCTTGGTCACCTCCCTGACCAAGGCCCTTCTCCTCCGATTACTCAGTTTGGCCGGGCGGTCAGCTCAAGGAAGAGTCTCAGTGGTTCCAAACTTCTTCCATTTAAGAATGATAGAGGCCACTGTGTTCTTGGGGACCTTCAATGCTGCAGAATTCTTTTGGTACCCTTCTTCAGATCTGTGCCTCGACACAATCCTGTCTCTGAGCTCCATGGACAATTCCTTCGACCTCATGGCTTGGTTTTTGCTCTGACATGCTCTGTCAACTGTGGGACCTGAGACAGGTGTGTGCCTTTCCAAATTATGTCCAATCAATTTAATTTTCCACGGGTGGACTCCAATCAAGTTGTAGAAACATCTCAAAGATGATCAATGGAAACAGGATTCACCTGAGCTCAATTTCGAGTGTCATAGCAAAGGGTCTGAATACTTATGTAAATAAGGTATTTCGTTTTTTTTTTTAAACCTGTTTTTGCTTCGTTGTTATGGGGCATTGTGTGTAGATTAATGAGGAATCAATTTTATTTAATACATTTTAGAATAAGGCTTTAACGTGACAAAATATGGAAAAAGTCAAGAGGAATACTTTCCGAATGCACTGTATATTATCATGTTTTGCACATGATGTTCAAATCATCTATGTGACTTTATTGAGCTTCACAATCAATTTCAGATTTTCGGATGATTTGGACATGATGCGCGAAAAATGCTAATATCAGTGCCATGACTTGAATGGAATTTGTGCCACAAATGCCAAAATGTTAGCATTTGTAAACAGTGGCAGTGAAATAAAACCAAGGCACGGATTGATGTTACACCTTGTCCATAGACTGCTTACAGGGTAAGGAAACCAATGTGTTAATTTGTATTTTGGGTGAAC
This sequence comes from Salmo trutta, assembly GCF_901001165.1. NCBI lineage: Eukaryota > Metazoa > Chordata > Actinopteri > Salmoniformes > Salmonidae > Salmo > Salmo trutta. The sequence goes on from NC_042969.1 coordinate 72,874,265, forward strand.
TCTTTAAGTACGCATTTTACCTAGCTTAAACCTTTGTTGTCTCTGCTTCTTGACAGGTCTGCATTGGAAGGAGCGGCTCTGAAGTGATTTTGTAGTGCACTGTGCCATAAAGTATTAGGACTCGATTCAATCTGTATTGCCGAAGTTTAGCGCTATAGCGCACCTGAAAGGTAATTTCAGATTGAGCCGACTTGTGCAGCGTTTACCATGAATGCAGTCTCCGCGAACGTCGGGACATTGCCTTTAAATTTGCTAAACTTCGGTGATACTGATTGAATCGAGCGCTTAGAGAATCACCCCAACCTAAAATCTATGAAATCCTTATAAATAATTTAATCAACCCCTCCTCATAGCATAGCACCCCTCTGCTAAGCCTTCATCACTTGATTGGAGGTTTTCTGCGACCGAGGCAGACCTTTCCCTGAGGCCACTCATGTTGCTCCTCACCAATTACATTTCATTTGTCACTGAAGCAACTTCACTGTCATATGTCGCTCTGCACTGAGCAGCATTTAACTTTGAGCTGCAAGGCAGGCATTCCAATCATCTCTCCCGGGCTCGCACACTCCAATCAACTCCTCGTTAGCACCTGACACTACCTGGCATTAACAAAGCACTCTAATTAGGCCCCAATCAGCCAGCGCCGGAGCACTCCAAAAACACTGAGCTTTTAACCACAAGTGGGTTGTATCATTTCAAATGACATAGCTTACACACTTTTCAATGATGAGCCTACTATTTTATGGTACCCACAGCTCAGTCATGCTGGGACACAAGGTGGTGAATTAAACCACTTGTCCTTGTATTTCGGGGTCCAACTGAGCCATTTTACCTGCTGCTGACAAATCTGTGGTTATTGAAACATTTCGAGCTAAGTGATCTTTAAATATTCATTATCTGTCTATTAGTTCTAACGGTTTGAATTTTGTTTTCGGTCCCAACTTGTATTAAGCCATTTCTGTGGGCAGATGTGAGTTTTGTAATCAAGAGCAATTTTGACTTATGATATCCAACTTCAGATATCAATTTCTGCAAAATATAGCTAGGCTAATAAATGTCATATTGCAAGACAAGCATACCTTATAGTGGTAATCAGCAGTTGAAACAATAACAAAGTGTATTCTCCACCCTTGTTTTAGTAAAAAGCTGAGGAATGGGGCTGGGGAAATGTGACCACTCAAATGCACAGACAGAATGCAGGACTGACCATCGATGATATCAAAATATTTTATATTATATTTTGGGTTCTGATGGGGTACGACAGTTGAACTATGCTATCATTCATTTATAAGTAAAAAAAATTAAAATAGCAACTGCAGTTTGCCCCTTTAAGGATGGCATGTATTAATGGTTAATAATTGATTAACAAACAAAATAATATTATCATGCAGTTAAATTACCCCACCTGAGGCATGTATTCCCCTTGGTGCCTATAGTAGGCATACTCTACAGTCCTGTATTATGTAATGAAGGTAAAATCCTTGGCTGCCTAGGGCACATTGATTTTACATTTGTCAAAATCATATCTTCCCCCACTTTGTCATAATGATAGATGTAGAGATGTAGACCGAAGGTAATTTCTTCAACTCCAACACTGAGGCCCTTCACATTTTTTTTCCTTTCAAATAATACATTCCGTCAGAAAACAGGCCTACGTCATGAGAACAGTTTAGACTTTCAAGGAGGATGAGGACAAGGTCAATAACCCTTAAACATCATGTTTAAGTAAACAGAGATGGAAGTGAGGGTGATGCTGGGAGGAGGATTTTGCTCAGAGGTAATTTCTTAATATGTGTGGTTTCATTACGCACCAAAAAGCAATCTCTCCCCTGTGACTGTGCCAAATTGACTATGTACAACAAAATGCACTCGTCTGCATAGCTGTCACAACGCTTCATAAGATCTGGCACCCAATAACTTTACAAATGCACAGAATTACCGGTGTCAATTTTAAGGTGACATAGCAATTTACATCACACACAGTGGGGACAAGCGCACGTTTTGAGCGGCTGCATGGTTAATAGGTGGAACGCTATTTGCATTATAATTTGGAGAGTGTGAAGAGTAATCAAGCTTCATTTGACTCAATGGGAGAGTGGTGGCACAGCGGTGGGCGACATATCAGTAACTTGGGAGCCATGCCGACTGGGTTTGCATGTAAATTGGCCCAGGCAGAGCTTCCTACCTAGTGAGCACTTTCAACCAAGGTTCGTTTGCATATTCTGGAGGATGCCATGATGCAAACCTTAGTTGCCATGGCTCCCAAGTCTTCTAGACAATCATTAACAGCAATTAAATGGCAGGGTGATGTTTTTGGCATGCTCAATTGTATAATGTTTTTCAAGTGATTCCGGCACCAGAATCAATCTCTGTTCCCGCCGAGGCATCACTCCCCATCTACAAACAGATGAGTTAATTGAACTGACATGGTAGTTAAATGGGTAAAGAAAAGTGGAAGGTGAGTTTTTTTGTTTGAATTAATTGTTTGTTTCTGGCAGCCACACAGACTTGACCTTGACAGGTTAATTGAGTTCCTTGATGGTTCCTACATGTAGAGATAAATAGACGAGTTGTGTTTATGGCCTCACTGTGTGACAGAGGTTTGACATCTAGACAGACATGCAGGAATGCTGTTTACCCACAATGCACCTGCAGCTCGGCATCCTGTTCAGATTTGGTCATTCGTGGAAAGACAATTAAAAGCCAATCTAATAAGAGGGCACACTGGTCACCAGCCTCTCACTCACAGAGAATGCAGACAGACATTCTGAGGGGAGGAGGCTGAATAAACCCGTTGGTTATTTATCACATCTCTTGTACATCCACACCCAGTGAATCAATGTTTTTAGGATATCGTTTTAGGATACAGAGGTAGCCTTTTGGGGAAATGCACAAACCTGTCCTCCCCCATGCAGCTCTAACCTGAACCTCTGCTTTGCTTTCATCCACGCCGGTTGCCTCCCACCTGTTGTGTTGTTTTCATGTGCATCACCGTCGTTAACCTTATTGACGTGTCCGTCGTCCTGCGCTAATGACATCATAAATGGCGCCTCGTGATAAGATGGGCTCAAGATTTTGCTTCAGGTATCAAAACAAATTAACCTTCAGATATTTCTTTGATCTCATGGGCGCCGCCACCCACTGTAATGCTTTCCACTCCTCACTAGCCCTTGTTCTCCCTTCATATGTCCAAATAAAATCTTTCGCATTTCATTTACACATGCATTATTATTTATACAGGGCAGATTAGGGTGTAGGCGACGGAGGCTCAGATTGGATATTTTGTCAGAGGCCTGGGTAGGTAGAGGGCCGGCGCTCAGGTGATTATACTGGAGATGAATGGGACAGGGCAGGGGCCCGGATGCTGCTGCTGCTGCTGGGAAGGCTTTATTATTAAATATGGAGGCTGATGATCAGATCCAGGCTCTGAGGTTATTGACCGCTTCTGGGAAAGATCAAGGTAAGGAGGGCAGGAAAAATTGCAAGATTATGTTATAATGCTTGTATTGTACTATAATGGTTGTTTTATTCGACAGAATAGAGTGTTCTGTTAACTATTGTGTGTGTGTTTTACTGCGGATGGGCCTCTATGAGATAGCACTGACGGAGGAGATTTACGATGTCTTTGGGTGATAAAACCTGAAGAGCATTCCAGATAACATGAGCTAATGGTTCTGTTCTATACCGTACCAGGGAGAGACGGTTCCAGTTTGGAGTAGGAGGACCAGACACTGGTCTTTACAATGAAGTAGATACCTTTCATACAAATCTTAACCTTGTGACCATTCTATGTATCTGTTGTTCGACATATAGGTTGAGAGGGGTGTATCTTGGCTATAAAAGATCTTTGTACTTTTGTGTTGTGACTTTCAATGGTTCATTAGAAATGGCGCATCATTGAAAGTCATTGCTAATGCAAAGCTCTTATTATTAAAGATATAGTTTTAAGTATAACTCTGACTGGTGTGTGAAGTTTGTAACTCTCCTCATTTGGTAATGCAGAAATTAGCCACCACAACAGGCAGTCTGACAGATGGATTAATTGTGTACATGTCTGATCAACGTGACATCAAGGTAATCAGATTCACTTGAGTACACAGCATCCCACAGCATTAAAGTTTGATCAGTGTCCACTTTGCATTCTAATAGGAGATGCAGGCCAATAAAGGCAAGGGAGGGATGATGACACTCGTATGCATGGTCATATCTGCAGATCCCCAATCAGGGGAGAGGCATGACAGCTCAGCTTACAGATCCATAGCTGTATCCAGTGGCGTTAACTCGATTTCCTCTGGTGGTTAATCTTTTATCAATTCATCAACGCGGGCAAGTGAGAAAATCAATTACTCTTCCATTCATGGGAAGGACAGAGGGAATCTGGGCAGAGAGGTGCCTGCCTTCCACCGTTCATCAACGCGAGCAAGTGAGAAAATCAATTACTCTTCCATTCACGGGACTGACAGAGGGAATCTAGGCAGAGAGGTGCCTGCCTTCCACCGTTCCATGTTTGACATGTGCAAACTGCACTGTTGACCAATATGAATCAAGGACAATCCCATGCATATTTTACTGTTAGAACCACACCTCACTCAATATGCTAACACATCTACTGATATGCATTACATATTGAACAAATTGCAAACCAAAACAGTTTCTTTTGTTCAACTGAAATTCCATACATTTTAAAGGATGCAAGTACAGCTCCAATTTATTAAATAGGTCTACATATCCTTCCATCAACAGAGCCAGAGAGGTGGTCGCAATCCACTTGTATTTGACTCCTCTCTGTACACAAGAACACCTGTACAAATCTGATTGCTCTCCAAAATAACCCTTCAACAGACAGCAAGCCAGGGGGTCTGCCATCCTGACTGGTCCCTTATGAAAAAAGATTGCAGTCAGAGTGCAGTATAACTGCAGTCAGAGTGCAGTACAGCTGCAGTACACTGTAGTATAACTGTAGTTAGAATGCAGTATGCTGCAAATACTGCATCCAAAATACAACTTTTTTTATAAGGGGTGTCAAGCACTTTCATATAAACTCAGCAAAAAAAGAAACGTCCTCTCACTGTCAACTGCGTTTATTTTCAGCAAACTTAACATGTAAATATTTGTATGAACTTAAGATTCAACAACTGAGACAAACTGAACATGTTCCACAGACATGTGACTAACAGAAATGGATTAATGTGTCCCTGAACAAAGGGGGGGTCAAAATCAAAAGTAACAGTATCTGGTGTGGCCACCAGCTGCATTAAGTACTGCAGTGCATCTCCTCCTCATGGACTGTACCAGATTTGCCCGTTCTTGCTGTGAGATGTTACCCCACTCTTCCACCAAGGCACCTACAAGTTCCCGGACATTTCTGGGGGGAATGTCCCTAGCCCTCACCCTCTGATCCAACAGGTCCCAGACGTGCTCAATGGGATTGAGATCAGGGCTCTTTGCTGGCCATGGCAGAACACTGACATTCCTGTCTTGCAGGAAATCACGCACAGAACGAGCAGTATGGCTGGTGGCATTGTCATGTCTGGATGAGCCTGCAGGAAGGGTACCACATAAGGGAGGAGAATGTCTTCCCTGTAACGCACAGTGTTGAGATTGCCTGCAATGACAACAAGCTCAGTCCGATGATGCTGTGACACACTGCCCCAGACCATGATGGACCCTCCACCTCCAAATCGATCCCTCTCCAGAGTACAGGCCTCGGTGTAACGCTCATTCCTTCGACGACAAACGCGAATCCGACCATCACCCCTGGTGAGACAAAACTGCGATTCGTCAGCGAAGAGCACTTTTTGCCAGTCCTGTCTGGTCCAGCGACGGTGGGTTTGTGCCCATAGGCGACATTGTTGCCGGTGATGTCTGGTGAGGACCTGCCTTACAACAAGCCTACAAGCCCTCAATCCAGCCTCTCTCAGGCTATTGCGGACAGTCTGAGCACTGATGGAGGGATTGTACGTTCCTGGTGTAACTTGGGCAGTTGTTGTTGCCATCCTGTACCTGTCCCGCAGGTGTGATGTTCAGATGTACCGATCCTGTGCAGATGTTGTTACATGTGGTCTGCCACTGCGAGGACGATCAGCTGTCCGTCCTGTCTCCCTGTCTTAGGCGTCTCACAGTACGGACATTGCAATTTATTGCCCTGGCCACATCTGCAGTCCTCATGCCTCCTTGCAGCATGCCTAAGGCACGTTCACGCAGATGAGCAGGGACCCTGGGCATATTTATTTTGGTGTTTTTCAGCATCAGTAGAAAGGCCTCTTTAGTGTCCTAAGTTATCATAACTGTGACCTTAATTGCCTACCATCTGTAAGCTGTTAGTGTCTTAACGACCGTTCCACAGGTGCATGTTCATTAATTGTTTATGGTTCATTGAACAAGCATGGGAAACATTGTTTAAACCCTTTACAATGAAGATCTGTGAAGTTATTTGGACTTTTACAAATTATTTTTGAAAGACAGGGTCCTGAAAAAGGGAGGTTTCTTTTTTTGCTGAGTTTATAACTCCCCTAAAATCTGAATCTTTTAGAGAGAGAGAGAGATAGGACCTCTGTTTTAAACCTGACCTTGTTAAAAGACAGCATTAAAAGTCTGGAAAATAATCAATAAGCTGTGATTCAGCCTCAGAGTCAGTGCACAGCTCCTGGGATCCAATGTCAACCAGCGCATGAATTATGACAGAGGGGTGGAGGGTGGACGATCAGGTGCAGGCATGGCTCGCTGAGACAAAAGACAATGAGATGCGGGCTACAGCCTTACACAGTGTAGGTGGAAAGACAAGGCCAGAAGTAACACAGCTGACAGGCCTGTGGGGAGAAGAACCTCTGATATTGTTAATGAACAGCTTCTTTCCATTGTTCTGACAACAAAAAGGAAGTATGCAACACTGTATGTTGTGTCACTTGTGAATGTAACTACTTGACTGTGAAAACTAGTGTAACTATTCAACAACTGCTTATTTTTCTCCACTTTGCATTTTTATTTTAGTTGACACTTTTCTCCAGAGCGACTTACAGGAGCAATTAGGGTTAAGTGCCTTGCTCAAGGGCACATTAGCAGATGATTCACCTAATCGGCTTGGGGATTCAAACCAGTGACCTTTCAGTTACTGGCCCAACGTTCTTAACCGCTAGGCCACGAAACAAATGAACAACTCTTAAACAGCTTTACTGAGCTTGTTTTACTACTAATGCCACCTCTCCACCCACCACAATGAAACTACCTTTGTAATGTGGAGCTCAGCCCCTGAAGCGTTCTGAAGATCGCAATCAAAGAGAAATAAACACTACACTTTTTTTTCTCAGTAATGAGAGTTCTAAATTTCCTCATATACACCTAAATTAAATAAAGTACAGCTTGTAAAGGAGACAATAAATCGACCTCCCAGTTAGGTAAATCAAAACAAGTTAATTGAGTATAAAGTCAGCAGGAAGAATAGCCTTTTCTAAAAAAAAAAATTGCTGATTTCTCAGGCACTGTGCTGCAGCTGTGACAGAGTTTTCTGCAGGGCTGCACATCTCTTCCGGATCATCTATCATAGTCAGACACTAGTGAAACATTAGGCACCCTATTGTGTGTTGTGTGCCAATGAGCACAGCCGTGGTAGGCTACATACAGTATCACTGGCTTGTCTGCGTCTCTCTACTGGCCAGGAGGGTGAACCTGGGAATGGGACTTAGGGCTGGGTATGAAGTATGGGGTATTAAGCTTTGCGTCACATACGTGTGTTATTTCAAATTGTTCTCTAGCTTTTGCATGCTTATAAAATGGAATTTGCTCGTCTTGTAAAATAAAAAAGGAGCATTTCTCCAAATGACACAAATACTTGCAGCATTCCAAAATGTATTTGTATATATACAGTATTTAGTATCTATATTCATTTCTATCTATTGTTTTCTTTATTCAGTGTTTCACTTAATTTTTCTAACTCACCATATGTAGTCATCTGGCTTTAATCCTTTAAAGTCACCTCTTAAACATTTTCTAAACCAAACCATATTTGCAGAAGGAGAGTGAATACAGTAGGAGGTTAACATTTCAATCTGGGGCCTGTCTGTCATCTGTCTCACTGAGACGTGACTATTCATCAGGCTCCTGATGGGTCGGCCTATCGCCCAGGACACATGTCATTCATCATCTTCATGGAAACCTCCTTTCTACTGGACAGCTCTGCAATCAGCAGCCCATCAGACCTCCAGCATGCCTTGGCCTCTTTTGTCCCTCTCTGCTACCCATCACAGCCAGATAAGATTATCACTGACAACCTCGACTCCGCACCTATCAGAAGGAGAAAGGACAGGGGAATAAAATAGAAAAAGGAATGCTGCTTTTTTAGGTTTTATTCTCTGTGCCTGTGATGGGTCTTTTTCTCTATGCTCTGGCCCTCCACGAGTTAAAGGCAATGCTTTTCAAAGCTCTGTAGGATATGTCAAGTTAGGGCCCCAGCTCTGGGAGAAGGCTGTGATGAACACACACAAAGGCCTGGCAACTTTATCTCACAAAAAATCTGAAGATTTAAATCTCAACAGAAACACCCATGCCTGAAGGAGCATGGCACGGTTAGGGGGAAAGTGAAAGGTGAACACATGGCAAAACAGGAAGATGCATGTTAAGCAGTTTGCATCAATAAGCATTTAGGGGGAAATAGTCAATCTGGAACAAAAAGGAAATTGATCAGACAGGCAGGAAGATGGACATACTACCCTTACACTCTGATTGAACAACAGGTGTACAACACATTTCACACAACTGTTACGTGTAAACAGGTATTTTTTCGGAGTGTGTATTATGTACAAAAACGTTTGTCTCCTATAGCGGAGAGCCTTTCCATCTCCACATGGAGTCCTTATTATGTTCAGAAAGCTGCACTGTTTGCGTGTGTGCTTCTTTATGGCTCATTACAGTTGGATATCAATGTTGAATTTATCTGTCCTGTCCAGGGCTGAGTTCGGAAGCTGCAATCATCTAATCCGAACAGTCAGAATGGCAATGAATGGCAGTCTATCTTGACCTCTAACAGGCTCAAGCAAAATAAATGAAATACTTGGTAATAATTTTGTCCCATTTTTACATTTAGCAGACATTCTTATCCAGAGCGACTTACAGTAGTGAATACATTTCATACATTTTTTTCTCCGTACTGGTCCCCCATGTGAAACGAACCCACAACCCTGGCGTTGCAAACACCATGCTCTACCAACTGAGCCACACGGGACTGTCCCAAAGCTCATCGAGGACAAAAGAGGAAAAAGTGGTTGGGAAGAGAACTCTCCCTGTGTGTCCTTGAGGAACTGATCAGTAGTGGTGGAAGGTTGGAGCGTGGGAATGAGAGAGAGGAGGACAGCAGAGAAATAAAAAGACACAGGAAGAACAGATCCAGGCGAGGCGGCATTATTTATTTAACACTATAATTATTAAGGGCTGCTTTATCACCGTCTTCCTTCTCTGGTGGTTTAAATGTTTCATGTTATTCATGGGGGGTGGGGGGGGTCTAAAAATCTTCTTTCCCTTATTACTGAGGCACGATACTGTCACATTACTTATGAGATGATTGCTGTGCTGGAGCCCCCAATTGTACACCAACCAACACTGTACTTGGAAATGCTCAGGAGAGAACCTGAAAGTGCTAGTTACCTCTCAGGAATAGACAAGCGGGCGATGGAAGACTCCTGTATCATCCCTCCAAGGTTATTATTACCAAATCCAATGAGGCAGAGACTTCTCAACAAGGGCAGAAATAACTTGTCCTTCCTCTGCCGGCCAGCCAGCATGGATGTTAAAAAGTAAATAGTATTTTAACTCATACTGGGAGTTTAGCAGGAACAATCTCATCAGCAGCCAGGTGAGACAGGCCATATTAAAGATTCTCATTACTGGACCCCTCAGAGTGGCCAATCCCCACCAGAGACGGCCGGCCGGATCACTCTTTACAAACATTAATATGGAATGAAAATTGAAGGATGAAGGATGTATTCTCTGCTGTCACGTGGAGGGGGACGGTGGGCTTTACTGGGAGACCCAAGCTCATTATTGACAGCTCCTCAGGGGCGAAAAATGTTCTGGCCAGCCCAAGCTGTGAAGGTGTTATCATATTAATCGGTTGGCCTCGGTTGCATCACAGAAATAGGACACATGGCTCTTGAAAGGGAAAAGGCCATCCTAGAGATTGGCCCTTTTCTTAAAACACACTGGCCACCCACTACATTCACTACTGCTCCATCTCTGTACCCACTGGCCATCCACTACTGCTCCATCCCTGTACCCACTGGCCATCCACTGCTACCCCATCCCTGTACCCACTGGCCATCCACTACTGCTCCATCCCTGTACCCACTGGCCATCCACTACTGCTCCATCCCTGTACCCACTGGCCATCCACTGCTACCCCATCCCTGTACCCACTGGCCATCCACTACTGCTCCATCCCTGTACCCACTTGCCATCCACGACATCCCTGTACCCACTGGCCATCCACTACTGCTCCATCCCTGTACCCACTGGCCATCCACGACATCCCTGTACCCACTTGCCATCCACGACATCCCTGTACCCACTGGCCATCCACTACTGCTCCATCCCTGTACCCACTGGCCATCCACTACTGCTCCATCCCTGTACCCACTGGCCATCCACGACATCCCTGTACCCACTGGCCTTCCACGACATCCCTGTACCCACTGGCCATCCACTACTGCTCCATCCCTGTACCCACTGGCCATCCACGACATCCCTGTACCCACTTGCCATCCACGACATCCCTGTACCCACTGGCCATCCACTACTGCTCCATCCCTGTACCCACTTGCCATCCACGACATCCCTGTACCCACTGGCCATCCACGACATCCCTGTACCCACTGGCCATCCACGACATCCCTGTACCCACTGGCCATCCACGACATCCCTGTACCCACTGGCCATCCACGACATCCCTGTACCCACTGGCCATCCACAACATCCCTGTACCCACTGGCCATCCACAACATCCCTGTACCCACTGGCCATCCACAACATCCCTGTACCCACTGGCCATCCACTACATCCCTGTACCCACTGGCCATCCACAACATCCCTGTACCCACTGGCCATCCACAACATCCCTGTACCCACTGGCCATCCACAACATCCCTGTACCCACTGGCCATCCACAACATCCCTGTACCCACTGGCCATCCACTACATCCCTGTACCCACTGGCCATCCACAACATCCCTGTACCCACTGGCCATCCACAACATCCCTGTACCCACTGGCCATCCACAACATCCCTGTACCCACTGGCCATCCACTACATCCCTGTACCCACTGGCCATCCACAACATCCCTGTACCCACTGGCCATCCACAACATCCCTGTACCCACTGGCCATCCACAACATCCCTGTACCCACTGGCCATCCACAACATCCCTGTACCCACTGGCCATCCACAACATCCCTGTACCCACTGGCCATCCACGACATCCCTGTACCCACTGGCCATCCACAACATCCCTGTACCCACTGGCCATCCACAACATCCCTGTACCCACTGGCCATCCACAACATCCCTGTACCCACTGGCCATCCACAACATCCCTGTACCCACTGGCCCACCCTGTATATTCATCAGGGATGTAGAGGTAAAAAAAATAATAGGTAGGTAAACCCTAATACACAAAATACGTATTAGGCGGGAAACTGCTATTCACAAAATAAAATGTGATTAATCTGAGTTCACTTGACTTTACAGTCCACTATACCACTGATTTTCACATGGGAGTATCTTCAAGGACAGGTAGAGCCGGCAGAGAGATGGATAGAGCCAGAATATAGACATACCACCTTTCTACCACCACTCAGAATTGAAATTTGCTAAAGTCACTACAACGAGGAGAATAGCAGGCATTTATCAAATCTGCACTAGCAGAAAAAGACATACATAGAATTGATATTCACTGAGCGCTGCTATGGAGTTAATCTCAGAAATAACGAGAGGCTAGCTGCTTCTCTCCTGATCCTCTTCCTCTCCTCTCCCTCTCCGCTGTGGCCCTACTGTATATTTGATGAAAAACCTGCCAGAGCCAAGAGGTCCTTGTAGCAGTAGACGAAAAGCAGACCTGACCCGGCACTTAAACAATGTATTCCAGCACTTTAGCCTCTTTATCTGCTTGGAAGGAAGGGGTCTCTCACCACAGTCTGACCACCCATGGCACAACTAAACTAGAGGCACCGAGGACACACACACACACACACACACACACACACACACACACACACACACACACACACACACACACACACACACACACACACACACACACACACACACACACACACACCGTGGCTGGCTACTGCTTTTCACTGCAGCTTTGTGGAGAGAAGTAGGTGCCTGTAGGAGCCCCTCAGTGGTAACATCAAATTCCTCTCCTCCAACCCAATCATGGGAGACCTGGAGCAGGTCTGGGTGTACTTTTAGCTGCGGTGCCAGAGGCAGCAGGTGCACTCTTTATTTGCACTTATGGCATCAATATAAATGACAGATAATTAATTTTGTGACAATGTGCCAATTAAATCAGTCTCAGTAAAACAACGTAATGGCGATTTGTTATGCTCTAGAGAGCAATAACAAACCAATCATAATCAGCAGCTATGACTGCACAGAAATCTGCATGTTGTTCCAAACACAATTCAATTCCCCATTTAAACTTTGCACCCATGCAAACTATATCTAACTGGTTAAAGATGCTACATCATTAGAGAGAGGGGGAGGGCTAGTTGGAACTGTGTGAATAAATGATGGTGTTGTTGTGTATGAGGGGAGAGCTAGTTATTGAGAAATAAAGCAATACATGTTAAGATCTGTATAACCTTTATCTCTCTTTATCAAGAACGAGATAGAACAAAAACTGTGCTTTTGGCTTTGAAATGGTTACAGCTCTGGACAATCAGCAATTACCTGACAAAGGAGGATATGATGTTATCCAAACTGAAAACATACACACATAACTTCCCAAAGCCTTCCATTAAAATGGATGCCTGTGTCTCTGTATAAAGCTTGGCACACCGTACCATCTGACAAAGAGAACAAAGAGCCCAGTGGTGTATTGTTAAAGAAATGTCAATATTGAGTCTGGCAGCAACATAGTGTAACAGTTCCCTTAAAAACAATCCTTCTCTGGTGCTGCTTGTTAGCTCATTACTGCATCCAGCTCCCATTCTTCCCTCCCCGCTGTCTCCTGCTTATAGCCTGCAGTAAGCTGCAGCTACAGTCAAAGGCTCTCGCTGCTACAGTCTGGTTTCTTGCTCATTCTTTGCCCCAAGTTCGCTGTGTGCAAATGTGGTGGCAGTTCGCTAATGGATGAACAGGGAGGGGAGGGGCTCTCGATGCTGTGGTTTTGGGACATGTGTGTGTGTGTGTGTGTGTGTGTGTACCGTGGCAGACCAGCTCTCCATGATGTGAAGATACCCCAGGTTAGAGTGTCTCAGAGCCCCAGGCATGGTGCTACAGTACACTCACAGAAAAAAAGGTGCAGTCTAGACCCTAAAGGGTTCTTCGGCTGTCCCCATAGGAGAACCCTTGAATAACCCTTTTTGTTCCCAGGTAGAACCATTTTGGTTCCAGGTATAACCCTTTTGAGTTGCATGTACAGTAGAACCCTTTAAACATAGGGTTCTATATGGAACCCAAAGTGTTCTACCTGGAACCAAAAAGGGTTCTCAAATGGGAACAGCTGAAGAACCCTTTTGGAACCCTATTTCTTAGAGTGTAAACCCAAGCTGCCCTCTCTCCACCACCAGGCGGAGAGAGGGCAGCTACTGGCAGTAGCCTAGTGGTTAGAGCGTTGGACTAGTAACCGTTGGACTAGTTAAATAAAGGTAAAAAACAAAACAAACAAAAAAACAAAAATATATACCCAAGCTGCCCTCTCTCCACCACCAGGCATGGTGCTACAGTATATACCCAAGCTGCCCTCTCTCCACCACCAGGCATGGACTACAGTATATACCCAAGCTGCCCTCTCTCCACCACCAGGCATGGTGCTACAGTATATAACCAAGCTGCCCTCTCTCCACCACCAGGCATGGTGCTACAGTATATACCCAAGCTGCCCTCTCTCCAACACCAGGCATGGTGCTACAGTATATACCCAAGCTGCCCTCTCTCCACCACCAGGCATGGTGCTACAGTATATACCCAAGCTGCCCTCTCTCCACCACCAGGCATGGACTAAAGTATATACCCAAGCTGCCCTCTCTCCACCACCAGGCATGGACTAAAGTATATACCCAAGCTGCCCTCTCTCCACCACCAGGCATGGTGCTAGAGTATATACCCAAGCTGCCCTCTCTCCACCACCAGGCATGGTGCTACAGTATATACCCAAGCTGCCCTCTCTCCACCACCAGGCATGGTGCTACAGTATATACCCAAGCTGCCCTCTCTCCCCCACCAGGCATGGTGCTACAGTATATACCCAAGCTGCCATCTCTCCACCACCAGGCATGGTGCTACAGTATATACCCAAGCTGCCCTCTCTCCACCACCAGGCATGGTGCTACAGTATATACCCAAGCTGGCCTCTCTCCACCACCAGGCATGGTGCTACAGTATATACCCAAGCTGCCCTCTCTCCACCACCAGGCATGGTGCTACAGTATATACCCAAGCTGCCCTCTCTCCACCACCAGGCATGGACTAAAGTATATACCCAAGCTGCCCTCTCTCCACCACCAGGCATGGTGCTACAGTATATACCCAAGCTGCCCTCTCTCCACCACCAGGCATGGACTAAAGTATATACCCAAGCTGCCCTCTCTCCACCACCAGGCATGGACTAAAGTATATACCCAAGCTGCCCTCCACCACCAGGCATGGACTACAGTATATACCCAAGCTGCCCTCTCTCCACCACCAGGCATGGTGCTAGAGTATATACCCAAGCTGCCCTCTCTCCACCACCAGGCATGGACTAAAGTATATACCCAAGCTGCCCTCTCTCCACCACCAGGCATGGTGCTACAGTATATACCCAAGCTGACCTCTCTCCACCACCAGGCATGGACTAAAGTATATACCCAAGCTGCCCTCTCTCCACCACCAGGCATGGACTAAAGTATATACCCAAGCTGCCATCTCTCCACCACCAGGCATGGTGCTACAGTATATACCCAAGCTGCCCTCTCTCCACCACCAGGCATGGTGCTACAGTATATACCCAAGCTGGCCTCTCTCCACCACCAGGCATGGTGCTACAGTATATACCCAAGCTGCCATCTCTCCACCACCAGGCATGGTGCTACAGTATATACCCAAGCTGCCCTCTCTCCACCACCAGGCATGGTGCTACAGTATATACCCAAGCTGCCCTCTCTCCACCACCAGGCATGGTGCTACAGTATATACCCAAGCTGCCCTCTCTCCACCACCAGGCATGGTGCTACAGTATATACCCAAGCTGCCCTCTCTCCACCACCAGGCATGGACTAAAGTATATACCCAAGCTGCCCTCTCTCCACCACCAGGCATGGACTAAAGTATATACCCAAGCTGCCCTCCACCACCAGGCATGGACTACAGTATATACCCAAGCTGCCCTCTCTCCACCACCAGGCATGGTGCTAGAGTATATACCCAAGCTGCCCTCTCTCCACCACCAGGCATGGACTAAAGTATATACCCAAGCTGCCCTCTCTCCACCACCAGGCATGGTGCTACAGTATATACCCAAGCTGCCCTCTCTCCACCACCAGGCATGGACTAAAGTATATACCCAAGCTGCCCTCTCTCCACCACCAGGCATGGACTAAAGTATATACCCAAGCTGTCCTCTCTCCACCACCAGGCATGGTGCTACAGTATATACCCAAGCTGCCCTCTCTCCACCACCAGGCATGGTGCTACAGTATATACCCAAGCTGCCATCTCTCCACCACCAGGCATGGTGCTACAGTATATACCCAAGCTGCCCTCTCTCCACCACCAGGCATGGTGCTACAGTATATACCCAAGCTGGCCTCTCTCCACCACCAGGCATGGTGCTACAGTATATACCCAAGCTGCCCTCTCTCCACCACCAGGCATGGTGCTACAGTATATACCCAAGCTGCCCTCTCTCCACCACCAGGCATGGACTAAAGTATATACCCAAGCTGCCCTCTCTCCACCACCAGGCATGGTGCTACAGTATATACCCAAGCTGCCCTCTCTCCACCACCAGGCATGGACTAAAGTATATACCCAAGCTGCCCTCTCTCCACCACCAGGCATGGACTAAAGTATATACCCAAGCTGCCCTCCACCACCAGGCATGGACTACAGTATATACCCAAGCTGCCCTCTCTCCACCACCAGGCATGGTGCTAGAGTATATACCCAAGCTGCCCTCTCTCCACCACCAGGCATGGACTAAAGTATATACCCAAGCTACCCTCTCTCCACCACCAGGCATGGTGCTACAGTATATACCCAAGCTGCCCTCTCTCCACCACCAGGCATGGACTAAAGTATATACCCAAGCTGCCCTCTCTCCACCACCAGGCATGGACTAAAGTATATACCCAAGCTGCCCTCCACCACCAGGCATGGTGCTACAGTATATACCCAAGCTGGCCTCTCTCCACCACCAGGCATGGACTACAGTATATACCCAAGCTGCCCTCTCTCCACCACCAGGCATGGTGCTACAGTATATACCCAAGCTGCCCTCTCTCCACCACCAGGCATGGTGCTACAGTATATACCCAAGCTGGCCTCTCTCCACCACCAGGCATGGACTACAGTATATACCCAAGCTGCCCTCTCTCCACCACCAGGCATGGTGCTACAGTATATACCCAAGCTGCCCTCTCTCCACCACCAGGCATGGTGCTACAGTATATACCCAAGCTGCCCTCTCTCCACCACCAGGCATGGACTAAAGTATATACCCAAGCTGCCCTCTCTCCACCACCAGGCATGGACTAAAGTATATACCCAAGCTGCCCTCTCTCCACCACCAGGCATGGACTAAAGTATATACCCAAGCTGCCCTCTCTCCACCACCAGGCATGGTGCTAGAGTATATACCCAAGCTGCCCTCTCTCCACCACCAGGCATGGTGCTACAGTATATACCCAAGCTGCCCTCTCTCCACCACCAGGCATGGTGCTACAGTATATACCCAAGCTGCCCTCTCTCCCCCACCAGGCATGGTGCTACAGTATATACCCAAGCTGGCCTCTCTCCACCACCAGGCATGGTGCTACAGTATATACCCAAGCTGCCCTCTCTCCACCACCAGGCATGGGACTAAAGTATATACCCAAGCTGCCCTCTCTCCACCACCAGGCATGGACTAAAGTATATACCCAAGCTGCCCTCTCTCCACCACCAGGCATGGTGCTACAGTATATACCCAAGCTGCCCTCTCTCCACCACCAGGCATGGACTAAAGTATATACCCAAGCTGCCCTCTCTCCACCACCAGGCATGGACTAAAGTATATACCCAAGCTGCCCTCCACCACCAGGCATGGACTACAGTATATACCCAAGCTGCCCTCTCTCCACCACCAGGCATGGTGCTAGAGTATATACCCAAGCTGCCCTCTCTCCACCACCAGGCATGGACTAAAGTATATACCCAAGCTGCCCTCTCTCCACCACCAGGCATGGTGCTACAGTATATACCCAAGCTGCCCTCTCTCCACCACCAGGCATGGACTAAAGTATATACCCAAGCTGCCCTCTCTCCACCACCAGGCATGGACTAAAGTATATACCCAAGCTGCCCTCTCTCCACCACCAGGCATGGTGCTACAGTATATACCCAAGCTGGCCTCTCTCCACCACCAGGCATGGTGCTACAGTATATACCCAAGCTGCCCTCTCTCCACCACCAGGCATGGTGCTACAGTATATACCCAAGCTGCCCTCTCTCCACCACCAGGCATGGACTAAAGTATATACCCAAGCTGCCCTCTCTCCACCACCAGGCATGGTGCTACAGTATATACCCAAGCTGCCCTCTCTCCACCACCAGGCATGGACTAAAGTATATACCCAAGCTGCCCTCTCTCCACCACCAGGCATGGACTAAAGTATATACCCAAGCTGCCCTCCACCACCAGGCATGGTGCTACAGTATATACCCAAGCTGGCCTCTCTCCACCACCAGGCATGGACTACAGTATATACCCAAGCTGCCCTCTCTCCACCACCAGGCATGGTGCTACAGTATATACCCAAGCTGGCCTCTCTCCACCACCAGGCATGGACTACAGTATATACCCAAGCTGCCCTCTCTCCACCACCAGGCATGGTGCTACAGTATATACCCAAGCTGCCCTCTCTCCACCACCAGGCATGGTGCTACAGTATATACCCAAGCTGGCCTCTCTCCACCACCAGGCATGGTGCTACAGTATATACCCAAGCTGCCCTCTCTCCACCACCAGGCATGGTGCTACAGTATATACCCAAGCTGCCCTCTCTCCACCACCAGGCATGGCCTAAAGTATATACCCAAGCTGCCCTCTCTCCACCATCAGGCATGGTGCTACAGTATATACCCAAGCTGCCCTCTCTCCACCACCAGGCATGGAATAAAGTATATACCCAAGCTGCCCTCTCTCCACCACCAGGCATGGACTAAAGTATATACCCAAGCTGCCCTCCACCACCAGGCATGGACTACAGTATATACCCAAGCTGCCCTCTCTCCACCACCAGGCATGGTGCTAGAGTATATACCCAAGCTGCCCTCTCTCCACCACCAGGCATGGACTAAAGTATATACCCAAGCTGCCCTCTCTCCACCACCAGGCATGGTGCTACAGTATATACCCAAGCTGCCCTCTCTCCACCACCAGGCATGGACTAAAGTATATACCCAAGCTGCCCTCTCTCCACCACCAGGCATGGACTAAAGTATATACCCAAGCTGCCCTCCACCACCAGGCATGGTGCTACAGTATATACCCAAGCTGGCCTCTCTCCACCACCAGGCATGGACTACAGTATATACCCAAGCTGCCCTCTCTCCACCACCAGGCATGGTGCTACAGTATATACCCAAGCTGCCCTCTCTCCACCACCAGGCATGGTGCTACAGTATATACCCAAGCTGGCCTCTCTCCACCACCAGGCATGGACTACAGTATATACCCAAGCTGCCCTCTCTCCACCACCAGGCATGGACTACAGTATATACCCAAGCTGCCCTCTCTCCACCACCAGGCATGGTGCTACAGTATATACCCAAGCTGCCCTCTCTCCACCACCAGGCATGGTGCTACAGTACACTCACAGAAAAAAAAGGTGCAGTCTAGACCCTAAAGTGTTCTTCGGCTGTCCCCATAGGAGAACCCTTGAATAACCCTTTTTGTTCCCAGGTAGAACCATTTTGGTTCCAGGTATAACCCTTTTGAGTTGCATGTACAGTAGAACCCTTTAAACATAGGGTTCTATATGGAACCCAAAGTGTTCTACCTGGAACCAAAAAGGGTTCTCAAATGGGAACAGCTGAAGAACCCTTTTGGAACCCTATTTCTTAGAGTGTAAACCCAAGCTGCCCTCTCTCCACCACCAGGCGGAGAGAGGGCAGCTACTGGCAGTAGCCTAGTGGTTAGAGCGTTGGACTAGTAACCGTTGGACTAGTTAAATAAAGGTAAAAAACAAAACAAACAAAAAAACAAAAATATATACCCAAGCTGCCCTCTCTCCACCACCAGGCATGGTGCTACAGTATATACCCAAGCTGCCCTCTCTCCACCACCAGGCATGGACTACAGTATATACCCAAGCTGCCCTCTCTCCACCACCAGGCATGGTGCTACAGTATATACCCAAGCTGCCCTCTCTCCACCACCAGGCATGGTGCTACAGTATATACCCAAGCTGCCCTCTCTCCAACACCAGGCATGGTGCTACAGTATATACCCAAGCTGCCCTCTCTCCACCACCAGGCATGGTGCTAGAGTATATACCCAAGCTGCCCTCTCTCCACCACCAGGCATGGACTAAAGTATATACCCAAGCTGCCCTCTCTCCACCACCAGGCATGGACTAAAGTATATACCCAAGCTGCCCTCTCTCCACCACCAGGCATGGTGCTACAGTATATACCCAAGCTGCCCTCTCTCCACCACCAGGCATGGACTAAAGTATATACCCAAGCTGCCCTCTCTCCACCACCAGGCATGGACTAAAGTATATACCCAAGCTGCCCTCCACCACCAGGCATGGACTACAGTATATACCCAAGCTGCCCTCTCTCCACCACCAGGCATGGTGCTAGAGTATATACCCAAGCTGCCCTCTCTCCACCACCAGGCATGGACTAAAGTATATACCCAAGCTGCCCTCTCTCCACCACCAGGCATGGACTAAAGTATATACCCAAGCTGCCCTCCACCACCAGGCATGGTGCTACAGTATATACCCAAGCTGGCCTCTCTCCACCACCAGGCATGGACTACAGTATATACCCAAGCTGCCCTCTCTCCACCACCAGGCATGGTGCTACAGTATATACCCAAGCTGCCCTCTCTCCACCACCAGGCATGGTGCTACAGTATATACCCAAGCTGGCCTCTCTCCACCACCAGGCATGGACTACAGTATATACCCAAGCTGCCCTCTCTCCACCACCAGGCATGGTGCTACAGTATATACCCAAGCTGCCCTCTCTCCACCACCAGGCATGGTGCTACAGTATATACCCAAGCTGCCCTCTCTCCACCACCAGGCATGGTGCTACAGTATATACCCAAGCTGCCCTCTCTCCACCACCAGGCATGGTGCTACAGTATATACCCAAGCTGCCATCTCTTCATCACCAGGCATGGTGCTACAGTATATACCCAAGCTGCCATCTCTTCATCACCAGGCATGGTGCTACAGTATATACCCAAGCTGCCCTCTCTCCACCACCAGGCATGGTGCTACAGTATATACCCAAGCTGCCCTCTCTCCACCACCAGGCATGGTGCTACAGTATATACCCAAGCTGGCCTCTCTCCACCACCAGGCATGGACTAAAGTATATACCCAAGCTGGCCTCTCTCCACCACCAGGCATGGACTACAGTATATACCCAAGCTGGCCTCTCTCCACCACCAGGCATGGTGCTACAGTATATACCCAAGCTGCCCTCTCTCCACCACCAGGCATGGTGCTACAGTATATACCCAAGCTGCCCTCTCTCCACCACCTCATGCCTGCTCCATCTGTCAAGAGCCCCTTTTCCATCATTATTTAGAAATAAACACTTTGGTGGAAGTTAGGCACAGAGAGAGACGTGGCTAAATGAGAGACTTTAATGTGCTGCCTGGGCCTCGAGAGCTCTCCAGGCCTGGTCCTTTTCAAGCTTAATCGTGAGCTCTGATGAGATTTTAAAAAGCGAGCATAAGCCGCTGTATGCAATTTACGCTCATTAGGACGCCATTTCACAAGGATTCATTATCAGGCCAATTATTTTGAATTGTATCATGCGAAAGGTTAGCTGTAGGTGACAGGGGAGAGGGAACAGCCTGGGGGGGAGCAGAGAGATGCAATGCAGCCCAGAGCGAGCCTGTGCATTTTAATGCCGTCTGAAATGAACTAGCCTGCAGAGCAAATTACATTGACCTGGATCACACACGTCGACAGTGAGGAGGCAGAACCCAGCAGGAAACCTTTTAACCCTTTACCCAGTCATGGACACAGTCAGCCTGCCAATTCTACTTGCAGACAGACATGAATAGAGAGACAGCCTACCAACACCACTGCATGAGTTTTTAATAATAATCTTCAAATGAGAAAATCGTGCAAAATGCATCTTTAAATGTCTACATGGCACAATGCTCATTTAAGCTTCTGACGAAGTTCTCCAATGAAAAAGATGCACAAGCCACGGGGAAATAGAACTGCGGAGAGATTGTACTTTAAGACCAGCAGTACAAGAAACATGACCTTATTTGTTTGGAGCTTGTCCTCGAGTTATGGAGATTTGGTCTCACGCTTAGACTCCCTGCACAGAGAAATAAATAAACAATAAACAAACAACAGACAAGCAGGTTCCAATCAATACCCTGACCAGTACACTGGTATAACAGCCTTTCTTCCAAGCCTGAGCTGCTTGCGGAGGAGTAAGACAAACAGGGTTTGTGAAAAGGGCTCTAACCCCCAGAGGAGCCAACCTGCCATTGATTATGGGGATGTCCTTTACCGTATGGGTGACAGAGACGAATCAGACCAGCGGTCCTCTTTGTTTGTCTTCAGACACTGCATGCATGCAGAATGATATGAATAAGCGTTCAACATTTTATTAAAGGGACACTTCACCCAAATGACAAAATGCATCTAACTATGGATAATTGGTTTCAAACCACAGACGAACCACCTCCGTTACACATGTCCTGTAGGCCTGGTGTTGTGAACACATACAGTACCTTCAGAAAGTATTCACACCCCTTCACTCTTTCCACATGTTGTTGTGTTACAGCTTTGAATTTAGCCTGAGCTTAACAAGTCACATAATACTTTGCATGGACTCACTGTGTGTGCAATAATAGTGTTTAACAATATTTGTTAATGCCTACCTCATCTTTGTACCCCACACATACAATTATCTGTAAAGTCCCTCAGTCAAGCACTGAATTTCAAACACAAATTCAACCACAAAGACCAGGGAGTTATTTAATGCCTCACAAAGAAGGGCACCTATTGGTAGATGGGTAAAAAAAAAAAGCAAACATCAACTATCCCTTTGACAATGGGGAAGTTATTAATTACACTTTGGATGGTGTATCAATACAACCAGTCACTACAAAAATGCAAGCGTCCTCCCTAACTCAGTTACCGGAGAGGAAGGAAACCACTCATGGATTTCACCATGAGGCCAACGGTGACTTTAAAACAGTTACAGAGTTTAATGGATGTGATAGGAGAAAACCTTTTAGTTACTCCACAATACTAACTTAAATGACAGAGTGAAAATAAGGAAGCCTGTACAGAATAAAAATATTCCAAACACATGCATCCTGTTTGCAATAAGGCACAAAAGTAAAACTGCAAAAAATGTGGCAAAGAAATTAACTTTATGTCCTGAATACAAAGCATTATGTTTGGGGCAAATCCAACACAACACATCACTGATTACCACTCTTCATATTTTCAATCATAGTGGTGGCTGTATCATATTATGATTGTCATCGGCAAGAACTAGAGACTTTTTTTTATGATACAAAGAAACAGAATAGAGGTAAGCACAGGCAAAATCCTAGAGGAAAACCTGGTTCAGTCTTCTTTTTTCAAATTCACCTTTCAGCAGGACAATAACCTAAAACACAAGGCCAAATATACACTGGAGTTGCTTACCAAGATGACATTGAATGTTCCTGAGTGGCCTAGTTACAGTTTTGACTTAAATAGGCTTGAAAATCTATGTCAAGACTTGAAAATGGCAGTCTAGCAATGATCAACAACCAACTTGACAGATATAAAGAATTTAAAAAATAATAATATGCAAATAATGTACAATCCTGGTGTGCAAAGCTCCACCTCCGTTACACATGCATGCTTGCAGAATGAGATTTACCCAGAAAGACTCACAGCTGTAATCTCTGCTAAAATTAACTCAGGGGGGGTTGAATAACATTTTTACATTTACATTTTAGTCATTTAGCAGACGCTCTTATTCAGAGCGACTTACAGTAGTGAATGCATACATTTCATACCTTTTTTTCCCCATACTGGTCCCCCGTGGGAATCGAACCCACAACCCTGGCGTTGCAAACACCATGCTCTACCAACTGAGCCACACTATATTTGTGTTTTATTTGTCATTAGCTTTTTACAAATGTTATACTTTTTCTTCCACTTTGACAGAGTATTTTTGTAGATTGTTGTCAAAAAAATTACAATTAAATACATTTCAATCCCACTTTGCAACATAACAAATTATGGAAAAAGTCAAGGGGAGTGAATACTATCTGAAGGCACTGTAGGTCTAACGCAAGACAGTTATAATACTTTAATTAAGGTATTTATCAATGACCAGATGGAAATATCCCAGATTGTATTTTTAATATATCAATAACCAGAGGTGTGGACTCGAGTCACATGACTTGGATTCGAGTCAGACTCGAGTCACAAATATGGTGACTTGCAACTCGATTTTGAGTTTTAACACCAATGACTCGTGACTTAACTTGGATTTGAGCCTTTTGAGTCGAACTGACTTGATACCCTCCCCAAGACCAAATAATAAAAATGATGCTATTAAAAAGTGTGCAGCGCATCAACTCTTCATTTAACGGATTACAGTTTCAATCGGACAGCAGCCAATCAAATTATGCCAGCTGAGATAAAGTTGTGCGTGGCAGTGCAGAGGAACGTCGGCGGGTGAATTCAGATGGAGCCCTTGGAAAGATGATACCCCAAATTATTATTTTCGGATATAAAGACTACACTGTACTCATCAAAAAAACGGATTGCAACTTGCAAAACATGTGGTAAGAAAATTACAGACGGAGGCGCAACAACTTCCAACTTTGTTGGACATTTGAAGCTGCACAAAGAACGGTAAGTCATGGCTAATATAGCCGGCAGCTATATAATTTATAACTTTACTGGTGTATCATGTAGGCTAACGTAACGTAAAATCAATGAGCCTCCACAGTCAGTCAGTGCGGGAACGTGATCATTGCACCCAAGATAAAGCTACAACTGGCCAGGCTGTTGGAAGCCTAAATCCTGCCTGATGTTACTGCTGTTCCTGAAACCATTGACATACGTTAGCTTACTGTAACCACACACACAGTGTGCGTGTGCGTGTGTGTGTGTGTGTGTGTGTGTGAAGGTTGGGCGATTGTGTACAAGCCTACATCGCCCGATTGCGCCCCATAGCAATCCTCGATAGTTAGTCGATTGCAATGGGGGGGGGGGGGGGTCTTTCTCATGGCTACCCATGTATTTCCATGGAAATATAAAGTTTATTTGGACAGTAATAAACATATATATATTTAGAAGCATTCATGATTTGCGTAAATGTAATATACAAACTATTACTCTTGTTACAAATATGAAATTGTATTACATTTGGTGAAGAGCACATTATGAGTTGTTTAGGACTCGAAACTCAAAGTTTAGGACCTGAGACTTGACTTGAGACTTGTCGGTCTTGACTTGAGACTTTACTCGGACTTGCCTGTTTTGACTCGGGACTTGACTTGGGACTTGAGTGCTAAGACTTGAGACTTACTTGTGACTTGTAAAACAATGGCTTGGTCCCACCTCTGTCAATAACCCAGACAGATGGACACCTGTCTAAAACTTCACCACAGCCAGCCACAGAGTTGAGGCTCTGAATTGAATATCTCAGCTGGCTGGCTCTCTGGGTTGGAGTGTATGTGACTACTGTATCTGCATAATACATCCTGTGGCATTTGCCGCAGTAAATGGGGATGAAAGGAGCAGGCGGCATTTGTTCCTCTTCAGTTGTCATGGGTACTCGGCTGATGTGTTCACTCTCCCATTTTATCTGGGTTTTGTTTGGAGGGGGCAAGACACCGCAAATCCAACCCCTTAAAACGTTCTAATTTAACCTGATCTCCCTCCTTCTCCCTCCCCTCTCCCTCCCTGTCGCCCTCCCTCTCCCTCTCTTTGAGCGACCGTTCCGCTCCTCTGAATTTACTACTTTCACGCCTCTTATTGTCTGTCTGCACCTGGGCCTTGGCGATGAAGGACTTCAGCCCTGATGCTAGCCAACCACACACACTACCAGCAACTTAACTTTCATTCTAAGACAAGGGTCTAAACATGAGGACAGAGACAGATTTACAAATGCACCCACAAACACAGACATACACACACACTGGTACTGATTTAATTGAAGTATGTCCCTCATATGTCGAATTAAAGAAAGCTGCCATTCAGTTTCATTTTTCCCACCCACTTGACCCATTTTTCACTGGTGAAAATACACATTCATTAAATTGCATTCAACATACAATTTGTTACTCTCCACCCATTCCACTATTGGATTAGTGCTTGCTTGAACAACTAGACTGATGTGGACAAGGGTGGTATTGGACATGTCAAAGATGAATGCTTCCCAGTTGCCCAGTAGGAGATGGTTGTTGCACTCAATCAACATGATGTGTGTGCATAGAGCCAGGGCAGTAGCACTAAGGAAGAGAGAATGCTCTCCACACACTGAAAAAACAAGTCTTTGAACTTAATTCATATTCTTTTACATATCGCATAGTGGTTTTGTCAAAAAATAACAATACAATTCAGGTGCAGGTTTTAGAGCCAGGTCAAGCAAACTGTTCAGTGTGACAAACAGGGTTGTCATCCAAGCCCACCCAGTTTCCCAGTTGGTCTAATGTAACCTAGTTAATGGAACACAGAACGTTACTGTGCTAAGGGTCTGTGTCGGTCTTTATTATAATTAGAAACTCAGTGGCTAATGCCAGAAGCTAGTCCTTTTGCACGTTCATATACGGTATGTGGCCTCATACTGTATGTAGTACTGTTCTGCATGTTATATTGGCATTAATACGTGTCACATATCAGTTTGCAAACAATGTAAAATACATACATACATACATATATATACACACACACACACACACACACACACACACACACACACACATATATATATATATATATCACTGAGTTAATAAAGCTGCATACAAACATGGTCTCTTTTTTGTTTTCTTGAGTAAGGCAGCTCCAAAATGCAGGTGTTTCTGTCTAGCTCAGTGCTTTCTGTGGTGGTGGTGCAAGCCAGCAGAAATACGGAGCGTTGCGCCGTGATTGGCTCAGTGTTCTGTCACTCATGGGGACACTACCTCACTGCCAGGTCTAAGGGTAGAAGCTCTAAAATTCTAGCCCCTTGGGTGCTGCCATAGAGTTACATTACAAGTCCCCATCCAAGAAGGCTCAAGGTCATTGGCCACAGATAAAATGACGTCAAATCACGTCATAAACTCAGCAAAAAAGAAACGTCCCTTTTTCAGGACCCTGTCATTCAAAGATAATTCGTAAAAATCCAAATAACTTCACAGATCTTCATTGTAAAGGGTTTAACTTCTTGGTGACAGGGGGCAGTATTCGGATATTCAGATGAATAACGTGCCCAAATTAAACTGCCTGCTACTCGGGCCCAGAAGGTAGGATATGCATATTATTAGTAGATTTGGATAGAAAACACTCTGAAGTTTCTAAAACTGTTTGAATGATGTCTGTGAGTATAACAGAACTCATATGGCAGGCAAAAACCTGAGAAAAAAATCCAACCAGGAAGTGGTTGTAGTTTTTCAAGTGATTACCTATCCAAACTACAGTGTCTGTGGGGTCATTTTGCACTTCCCAAGGCTTCCACTAGATGTCAACAGTCTTTAGAACCTTGTTTCATGCTTCTCCTGTTACTGAGGAGAGAATAAGAGCTGTGGACTGCCTGAGACCAATGAGTTGTTTACTGCGTGGTCACGCAGGCGCATCGTTCCTTCTTTTTCCTCTGTAATGAATACGCTATTGTCCGGTTGGAATATTATCGAAGATTTATGTTAAAAAGACCCTAAAGATTGATTGTAAACATCGTTTGACAAGTTTCCACGAACGGTAATGGAACTTTTTTACTTTTCGTCTCGGGTTTTGCGTTCGCGCATTATGCCTTTGGAATAGTGATCTGAACGCGCGAACAAAACGGAGGAATTTGGACATAAATATGGAGTTTATCGAACAAAACGAACATTTCTTGTGGAAGTGGTAACTGTATAGCTTGCTTTGATGGCTGAGCTCTGTTCTCAGAATATTGAACAATGTGCTTTCGCCGTAAAGCTATTTTGAAATCTGACACAGCGGTTGTATCTATAATTCTTTCAATAACTGTTGTAAATTTTATCAACGTTTATGATGAGTATTTTTGTAAATTGATGTGCTCATTCACCGGAAGTTTTGGGAGGCAAAACATTTCTGAACATCACGCTCCAATGTAAAATGGGGTTTTTGGATATAAATATGAACTTTATCGAACAAAACATACATGTATTGTGTAACATTGAGTCCTGGAGTGTCATCTGATGAAGATCATCAAAGGTTAGTGATTAATTTTAGCTGTATTTCTGGTTTTTGTGATGCCTCTCCTTGCTTGGAAAATGGCTGTGTGGTTTTTCTTGTCTCAGCACTGTCCTAACATAATCTAATGTTATGCTTTCGCTGTAAAGCCTTTTTGAAATCGGACAATGTGGTTGGATTAACGAGAAGTGTATCTTTAAAATGGGATATAATAGTTGTATGTTTAAGAAATTTGAATTATGAGATTTTTGTTGTTTTTAAATTTGCCACCCTGCTATTTCACTGGCTAGCGTCCCACATGTCCCAGAGAGGTTAAACACTGTTTCCCGTGCTTTACACTAGCATGTGACTAGCATTCCCCCCGCAAACCTCCGGTGAATTTACTAAATTACTCACGATAAACGTTCACAAAAAACATAACAATTATTTTAAGAATTATAGATACAGAACTCCTCTATGCACTCGATATGTCCGATTTTAAAATAGCTTTTCGGTGAAAGCACATTTTGCAATATTCTCAGTAGATAGCCCGGCATCACAGGGCTAGCTATTTAGACACCCAGCAAGTTTAGCCTTCACCCAACTCCGATTTGCTATTAGAAAAGTTTGATTACCTTTGGTGTTCTTCGTCAGAATGCACTCCCAGGACTTCTACTTCAATAACAAATGTTGGTTTGGTCCAAAATAATTCATAGTTATATCCAAACGGCGGCGTTTTGTTCGTGCGTTCAAGACACTATCCGAAGTGTAAATAAGGGTCACGAGCATGGCGCATTTCGTGACAAAAGATTTCTAAATATTCCATTACCGTACTTCGAAGCATGTCAACCGCTGTTTAAAATCAATTTTTATGCCACTTTTCTCGTAAAAAAGCGATAATATTCCGACCGGCAAAGCGTGTAAACGTACAGAGAGAGAAAATAAAAGCATGCTATCCTCTCGTGCACGAGCCTGAGTCTCATAGTACTGTTACTGGCTACTATCCAAACGCGCTAATGTTTTTCAGCCAGAGCCTGTAAAACCACGATTCAGCTTTTTGCCACCTTCTGAGATCCCATGGGAGCCGTAGGAAGTGTCACGTAACAGCAGAGATCCTCTGTAATGGATAGAGATAATCAAGAAGGGCAAGAAATGGTCAGACAGGGTACTTCCTGTACAGAATCTTCTCAGGTTTTGGCCTGCCAAATGAGTTCTGTTATACTCACAGACACCATTCAAACAGTTTTAGAAACTTTGGAGTGTTTTCTGTCCAAAGCTAATAATTATATGCACATTCTAGTTTCTGGTCAGGAGTAATAATCAGATTAAATCGGGTACGTTTTTTATCCGGCCGTGAAAATACTGCCCCCTAGCCATAACAGGTTAAGATGTTTTATTAGTATAATATGCTTATGTGAGATACTTGTCATTAGAAAGTGTCCTTTGGACTCTGGTGTCTTTCAGTTGCATGTTTCCCTTAGCTGGGGCTCAGTCACTGGGGGCCTAGAGAGGGGAAATGTCAGACTTGTTTTTTACATGTCTCTGTTGCTATGCAGAATATCAGCAAGAGAGGAGGACAGAATGAAATATTGTCTTCATATGTGAATGTGTCTTTACCTATTCTTAAACCATGTGAAGGGATGGTGTGATTAATGGGGAACCAATTATTTGTCTCCACAATGTCTGTGCGCAGGTCACTCCCCTCAGTGAGCTTGTCCAGGAGTGGGAACAAGAGGTGTCTTACTGAGGATGGGCCTCTATGAGATAGCAGTGACAGAGGAGATTTACGATGTATTTTGATAAGAACGCCTAAAAAGCATTCCAGAGGACATGAGCTAATGGTTTTGTTCTATACCGTACCAGGGAGGGACGGTTCTAGGGAGACCAGACACCGGTCTATATAATGAACACTGTTAAGATAGCAGTTGCTGTCTGCTGTGTTTTATAGATATCTTTTCATACAAAACTTAACCTTTGTGAACTGTTCCTAAGATTTGTGGTTCGTCAATCTACGTTGAAGGGGTGGATTCATGGGTATAAAAAGCTCTTTGTATTGTTGTATGAACCTTCCTGGTTCATTCGAGAGAGTGCATTATTGAAGGTCAAAGATGCTTTTGCAAAAGTATCTTAATTATTAAATATGTAGTTTAACTCAGACTGGTGTGTTTGTAACTCTCCTCATTTGGTAATGCAGAAATTAGCCACCACAGAGGACGTTTCTTTTTTTGCTTAGTTTATCTACAGTAGCTATGACTGGACTGATCATGTCATCATCATACTTTCAAAATCTTAACTAGCAGTCATCATCATGAATCAAGTCGACAATCTACTGACAAATCCTTTTTAATCCTTGTCATATGGAGAGAAATAATGAAGAGAAATTATAGATAAAACGTATCAGTGCTCATCGGCCATTGGACATTAACATTACACAACAAGTTGGAAATCGCAAATTCAACAATGAGTGGTTCGGAAGGAATCAGTGGCTAACTGCAAGCATTGCAAAGCAATCATTAGCCTGCTATTCATTGGAGTGGGTGTGTGGTCCCAAGTCAAAGATTAAGGCTCTCTTTTCCTAGTTTAAAATTATAAACATTCAACATTGGCCATGCTGTCAATGAAGAATGATTGTACTGCGCTCAAAACAACTGTTAACTCGGAACTGCAAAATCTGACTTTAGTGAGTTCTAGGAACTCGGGGATAAACGAGCTACGACTGAGAAAATACATATTGAACTTTCATCCAACTCGGAATTGTAAATCGGGAACTCAGGCATCTTTCTAGAGCTACGACCTGAAGATCACTGACGTCATCATGATTGAAACATTTTTTTTTTAGTTCCCAGTTGTCTTGAAGGCACCACAAATCCAGAGAATGTCATACTTTGATGACAAAGTTTGAAGACAAAATTTGCCCACGAAGAACCACCTCGCCACCTTCCTGTTCAAGTGAGCACAGCACAACAAGGTGAGTCCAAACATGTCTTGTATGCTGCTGCATAAATTATGTAATATGCCAGGGAGATATGTATACTGTAGCTAAGAAAGTAATACTAAGTATATGTTGTGTAGTAAGCTATTAGTAGCCCATGTGCCTCACACTAATAATTTGGTCTATTTTCACTTTTTAATTTCCTACTGTTCTGACTTGGTGGTGCACATGCAGCCTTTAGCCTTTTTTTGAGAAATGTAATAATCGAATATTGAAAGAGCTTTCATTGTCTGCTTAGATGCCCCCTTTATTTATCCTACGGTTATGACATGTTGTACAGGGAGAACACTGTAAGAACGGCCCATGTTCTGAATTCTGTTGCTGTACATTTCAAAAGTGCTGGACGAATAGCTATATCGACTACGTCCGTCCTAGCTCGCTTATTAATGTCTTAATCACATTTACGGATTGCCTCTTATCTGCTTGTTGTTCCCTTATGCCATAGTTTGCACATCTCAATTGTCAGTAGAAACCACATTTGTTTAAGCAAGTCAGCCATATCAGCTATGTTTTTTTAAAGGCAGTAAATGAGGCTGAATGAAATGTTTCACTGCCAGACAAGGCTCCGCTGATAGCCAGGTGTAGCAGTGGTATAGTGCAATTCATGTATTGTTTAGTGCTGTGTTGTGTAGTGGCTTTGCTGGCATGCATCCCACTTGTTGTTTTTTTGCCCCACTAAGATTTACATACTAAAATCGCCCTGGCTAGGTGGTGCCAGGAAAATAACCTCTCCCTCAATTTCAACTAAATGAAGGAGCTGATCGTGGACTACAGAAGACAGCAGAGAGAGCACACCCCCATCCACATCGACGGGGCCTTAGTGGAGAGGGTCAAAAGCTTCAAGTTCCTTGGTGTACACATCACTGACAACCTGAAATGGCCCCTTCACAGACAGCGTGGCAAAGAAGCCGCAACAGCGCATCTTCAAGCTCAGGAGGCTGAAGAAATGTGGATTGCTTCCTAAGACAACCATGAATTTCTACAGATGCACCATTGAGAGCATCCTGTCGGGCTGTATCACCGCCTGGTATGGCAATTGCACCATCCGCAACTGCAGGGCACTCCAGAGGGTGCTGCGGTCAGCCCAACACATCACCGGGAGCACAGTGCCTGTCCTCCAGGATAACTACAGCACCTTGTGTCACAGGAAGACCAAGAAGATCATCAAGGACCTAGCCACCTGAGCCACAGCCTGTTCACCCTGCTACCATCTAGAAGGTGGAGACAGTACAGGTGCATCACAGCTGGGACCGAGAAACAGCTTCTATCTCCAGGCCAACAGACTGTTAAAACAGTCACCACCAGCCGGCCTCCACCCAGGAGATTTTTTGTCGCAAAGTTTTTTTACTCATCTCATACATCAGTAATAAAGGCCCAGTTCATTAATTTGTTGGATTTATTTATTTATTCTCCGTTTTTTTTATTGATTTATCAGGGGATGCCGTAGCACCCTCAGCAACCCTACATCCCACGGCTATGCTCTCTGGCAGAGGAGTTATGGTGCCTTGGGGAATGAAATATAGATGACTGTCTGTTGATGGATGACTGGAGAAAATGACCTTAAAAAGGATGTTGCGACTGAAGTAAACTGAGAAAAAGCAGTATTTCCAAGGAGGATGTCTTAAAATGCCTGCTATACATACACAAATGACAGGCATGCTCTCCCACATTATACATTTTGTGAACCCTTCTCCCTTGCAAAGTACTTATACTGTGAATAATGCAACAAAAGATAAATCAGGTATCTTCATTTTTCTCATATTCATTATATATTCACTAAATCCAAACTCAGTCACAGGTAGGGGGAGGAAAACCAAGGCCTCGTAAAAAAATATTGACGAGATAATTTAAATAGAAAGTACGGTGGAACAAGCATCTGCCCTTCAATTTGCCACAGATGACAATTACTCACTGAACTGTGTTGTATGTGTGTGTGTGGTTTGTGTATGTGAATGTGAATGTGTGTGCATGAGTGTGGGTAGACCCCAAAAATGAAGAAATACTTGGGATGCCACCCAGTGGCTGAGGAGAAAGCTATCTCTCTCTCTACAGTTGGTGAAATCCTCATAACCCTGGGTTATTATTCAACAATGACACTTCTCAGCCAATCAATATCTCATCATTGGAGTCGACACAGCTAGAGGGGTATACTACGAAGCAAGCTAGATCTACTCAGGGTTTTCTAAAGCTAGCCAGCTCCAGGTAGTTTCCCATTCCAGCTCAGGCTTCATCCGTAGCCTATTACGATGGCGGATATTGCTCGTCAGCGTGCCGCTAACTCTAGCCAATAGGGTCCAGCTGCGACGTCATCTCTCAGAGCAGTCATTCCTCTGGAAAGTAGGGGTGTCAAAAGGAACCATATAAGGAGAAATGGGGGTTTCAAAAGGAACCATAGGAGAAGTGGGGATTTCAAAAGGAGTCTTTTATCCTGGGGCGGCAGGTAGCCTAGTGGTTAGAGCGTTGGGCCAGTAATCGAAAGGTTGCTCGATTGAATCCCCGAGCTGACAAGGTAAAAATCTGTCGTTCAGCCCCTGAACAAGGCAGATAACCCGCTGTTCCTAGGCCGTCATTGTAAATAACAATTTGTTCTTAAATTACTTGCCTAGATAACTAAATTTAAAAAAAACACTAGAACCGCCATGATGTGATATTATTATTTGAAATTGTATTAATAAATAATACATTGTAAAATGAATGCCTTTTTTATAAGTTAAGGTAGCTAACGTTATCTACCATTTACATTATGAAAAACTTAACGTTATATAGTATATGGCTATCAGTTGGTCACGTTCAAAGACACAGCTCACAGTGAATCTACTCTTTTTTTGCATAACTGACATTTCTTACCGTTATCTTTGCATCCATGAAATGTCTTCGAAAATTCAAACCATGTCTTGAATGGCACCTTTTAAAACCCCACTTCTCCATATATGGTTCCTTTTGAAACCCCTACTTCTCCTTATATGGTGCCGTTAACCCCCACTATTCCTGACTATTCCTGAGGGATGATTGCTGAGATGGGTCCAGCTGCGAAGTCATCTCACTCCAAGCTTGTAACTGCACATGCATGTCGCACGTGGCTAATCGAACGCTGAACTCGTTATTGAGATGATGCTGAAACATCAACCCACATGGGTAAATCAGTGCCACATTTTAATTTGTGCCGAAATCACATTTAAAGAAAAGTTATCTTGTAAATGAAGTAGGCTTTAGTATTAAATAGACTTTTAAATGTGATGTCTTTATTTTACTACTTTGGTGTGGTTATCAATGCGCAAAATATTTTTTTCCCACCCCCATTGATAAAATAATAGTATTAATACTAAAGTTTTACTGACGTAAATGTGTAATGTATTTTAACACCCAAAACATATTTGATTAATAAAATATGTAATAAGTTGTCTTCCTCAAATGAAGTGGATGATGATGCAATCTTTGCTAGAGGAAGGGAATCTGATTTAGGCTAATTGGTCCTCAACTCAAGGCTCAGACACTAAATTCAGGATAAATGTATACTGAACAAAAATACTGAGTTACTGAGTTACAGTTCATAGAAGGAAATCAGTCAATTGAAATAAATTTGGCTCAAATTTATGGATTTCACATGACTGGGCATGGGCACAGCCATGGGTTGGCCTGGGAGGGCAGAGGCTCAGCCAATCAGAATGAGTTTTTCCACACAAAAGGGCTTTATTACAGACAGAAATACACAGCACCCCCACCCCTCCTCAGACGATCCCGCAGGTGAAGAAGCCGGATGTGGAGGTCCTGGGCTGGTGTGGTTACACATGGTCTGTGGTTGTGAGGCCGATTGGATGTACTGCCAAATTCTCTAAAACAAGCCTGGTGGAGAAATGAACATTAAAATATCTGGCAACTGCTCTGTTGGACATTCCTATAGTCAGCAGGCCAATTGCATGCTCCCTCAAAACTTGAGACATTTGTGTCATTGTGTTGTGTGACAAAACTGCACATTTTAGAGTGGCCTTTTGTCCCCAGCAAAAGGTGCACCTTTGTAACGATCATACTGTTTAATCATCTTCTTGATATACCACACCTGTCAGGTGGATTAATTATATTGACAAAGGAGATATGCACACTAATTGGGATGTAAACCAATTTCTGCACAAAATTTGAGAGAAATAAGCTTTTTGTGAGTATGGAACATTTCTGGGATCTTTTATTTATGTCATGAAACAAGGGACCAACACTATACATGTTGTGTTTATATTTTTGTTCAGTATAGATAGCCCTGAGTTAACCTGTCCCAGATCAAGTTAGCTCTTAAGGATTCATTGCCATAGAAATGTACCTGGCTACAAGCTGAGCCACTTTCATGGTACCGGTTATCCCAAGTTTAACCTGCTAACTCTTCAAACTACATTCGTAGTATAGGGCTCTGATTCTTGGTCCTAGAAAAAGTGAGTGTGAGCTGCCGACATGCTCCAGTGTGTTCTGTACATGCAGCTTTCAATCTGTCGGTCCACAAACAGAAGCAAAGTACATTAATTAGGCTTGCTGTCTGAGTCCATTTAAATTTGATGACCACTGAAATTGGATTGCTGATTTGAATTCTTGATGTCTGTACATGTTTTTACATGTTTACATACCCTTCATATGCAAGATGAACATATGAATGCATTGTGAGTATGAACTGTTGTAGTGTTAATTGTCCAGCCCAAATCAATAGCTCGTCCAGGTAAAACTACACATCAGGTGAAAAACTGTAAAACTTTCATCCAAGCTTAAGAGGGATTTTTCCTAGCATAGGCTAGGCGGCTAAGGTGGAAAAGGGTGGTATGATAAGGACATCATAATGGCTACTGGGTATGCAGGATATCAAATTGAAAAATAAAACATGACATAAAAATAAAAAAAATCAAACTCCCTCACCCACTGTGACTGACAAGCCTGGCTTTATTGTAAGCAATAGAAAGGCAAAAACAATTAAGGCGCTTTCAGACACTGACTGTATAATGCCAACGAGATTAGATATCTTTGTGACAGCACTGCCATAGAGCAGGAAGACAAAGACAGAGTAGGATAAAGAATTGAAGAGAAAGACATTTCCATTTCGATCCATTTATGAATATGGAAAATGTTAAATACAGCCATTGAATGGCTTATTGAATATTCTATTGTATATAAGCTATGGTGCAGTATGTACACTGACTATATACATTCTACAGCCTCTTACAAACCAGAATTAAAACACATTCAATTATTTATTTTACTGATCTACACAACCTAGGCTAACCAACATTTCAAGGAGAAAATAAATGATCACATATTTAATTAATTCAGTTTTATTTTCTATCACGGATCACATTTGACAACCAGCCATGTGTAAACAAGAAAGAAAAGTTGTGGTTACATATACACAGGACACTGCCCTAACCCAGCACGCTCAGCCCAAATACAAAGGACACTGCCCTAACCCAGCACGCTCAGCCCAAATACACAGGACACTGCCCTAACCCAGCACGCTCAGCCCAAATACACAGGACACTGCCCTAACCCAGCACGCTCAGCCCAAATACACAGGACACTGCCCTAACCCAGCACGCTCAGCCCAAATACACAGGACACTGCCCTAACCCAGCACGCTCAGCCCAAATACACAGGACACTGCCCTAACCCAGCACGCTCAGCCCAAATACACAGGACACTGCCCTAACCCAGCACGCTCAGCCCAAATACACAGGACACTGCCCTAACCCA
Source organism: Salmo trutta (assembly GCF_901001165.1). Lineage (NCBI taxonomy): Eukaryota > Metazoa > Chordata > Actinopteri > Salmoniformes > Salmonidae > Salmo > Salmo trutta. Next base: position 72,910,987 of record NC_042969.1, read on the forward strand.
GCACGCTCAGCCCAAATACACAGGACACTGCCCTAACCCAGCACGCTCAGCCCAAATACACAGGACACTGCCCTAACCCAGCACGCTCAGCCCAAATACACAGGACACTGCCCTAACCCAGCACGCTCAGCCCAAATACACAGGACACTGCCCTAACCCAGCACGCTCAGCCCAAATACACAGGACACTGCCCTAACCTAGCACGCTCAGCCCAAATACACAGGACACTGCCCTAACCCAGCACGCTCAGCCCAAATACACAGGACACTGCCCTAACCCAGCACGCTCAGCCCAAATACATAATTCACCCTTAAATGCTGTTGTTGGCATCTAGTCTCTCCTCCACAGCCCAAAAATGGTGCTTCTTTAGAAATCTATGCCAGAAGCAGTAAAATGTTATCCACGCTCACACTCCAGTGACAGAGAGAATGACATTTTGATCAATTAAATTCCAGCCCATGCTCAATTGGAATCATTTGTATCAAGAGATCCTTGCCAGGAGTCTGGCAGGGGAAAAAAAGTTAATTACCTGCCTGAAAATACATTTTGAAAGGAAATAGAGAAATCTTGGGGGTGCTGCCAAGAAGTCATCTACACAGACAGTTTTTCTCCAGTTTTTAAAGGCCTCCATCGTAAAGTTCATTGTATTAATTCCATCTTAAAACGAAGATTGCTCATCACATTTCTCCACCTGGAACTTACAAACATACAACACATACAAAAAGCATGTCAGAATATTCAGCAGGCTACATGCTCACCCACCCCTCTACAGAAACTATACTTAACAAAAATATAGACGCAACATGTAAAAAGTGTTGGTCCCATGTTTCATGAGCTGAAATAAAAGATTGCAGAAACCTTTCAAATGCACAAAGCTTATTTCCCTGTTAGTGGGCAATTCTCCTTTGCCTAAGATAATTCAGCCACCTGACAGGTGTGGCATATCAAGAAGCTGATTAAAAAGCATGATCATTACACAGGTGCACCTTGAACTGGGAGAGAATATAAGGCCACTAAAATGTGCAGTTTTGTCACAACACAATGCCACATATGTCTCAAGTTGAGGGAGCATGCAATTGGCATGCTGACTGCAGGAATATCCAACAGAGCTGTTGCCAGAAAATGTAAGCCTCCAACACCGTTTTAGAGAATTCGGCAGTACATCCAACCTGCCTCACAAACAGAGACCACGTGCAACCTCGCCTGCCGAGGACCTCCACATCTGGTTTCTTCACCTACGGGGTAATCTGAGGAGGGGGTGTGGTGCTGAGGAGTACTTCTGTGTGTAACAAAGCCCTTTGTGGGGAAAAACTCATTCTGATTGGCTGGGACTGGCTCTGAAATGGCCATTGCCCATTCATGTGAAATCCATAAATTAGGGCCTAATGAATTTATTTCAAATGACTTATTTCCTTCTATGAACTGTAACAGTAAAATATTTGAAATTGTTTAAAGTTTCATTCAGTATATATTATTTAACACTTAAAAGGAAAACAGTGCAAAATCAACACCTTTAAGGATTGCGTCAAGCCACAGGTTTTGCCAACACACCCCACTGAGTGTCCGTTTCTCCCCTCAGCCTGTGGACACGGCAGACAAGGATTGTTCGTCTCATTCCCAACCTGACTCGCTCCCTCCTCTACATCTCTCCCCAATTCTATCCCTCCCTCCTGTTCATTAGGCCCTCAGACAGTCTTGCCATCCTGCCGCCACAGAATTGCTTTCGCTTTGACTGTGTGCAGACAATCACCCATTCCATTATGGTGTTGATATCATTTCTCCTCTCTGTGCGAGCGCAGAATAGACTGTGAGATGGACAGTTTTCCCTTTTGATAAACAGAAAGACAGCTGATAATGAGAAATGCCTCCAAGGTCATCTTTTTGAAAAGACGATGGAGGAAAGAGAAGGGGGAACTGTGGTACTGTGAAAACACGCATGGATGCTAGCTTTTTCCAGAGCAAATAACTCCGACCAGTGCTGTTCCACTTCAAAGCCAAGGCTCTAGATATAAGCCCTCTTTAGATTTATTTTCAAATGGCAGTTGAACTGCAGGGCTGCTAGGTCATATAGTGGATCAATGCCTCTACAAGTGGTGAGAACAGGAAGAAGGATGATTATCCTGATTAGAGAGAAGAGAAAGGGTAACCTGCAGAAGTTCTAATAACTGGTTACTGTTTAATGTTATTCTGGTAGTTTGAGATACATATTGAAAAAGACATATATGCCAAGATAATGTTCAGAACAGGATGCAATGTTGGTGCGGTGCTTATTTGAATTGTGGCAGTAGACACTAACCTAAAATATAGTTTAATTATCAGTGTATAGGTGTTGATGTCAAACCTTTCCTATCTGGTGGAATACCTTCCACAGATTTGACCTTGCATTTCTTTTAATATGGCACCTGTGATGCTTCTTTACTCACATTCTCATCCCCAGTCGGCTGATGTGGTTATGTGATCAGTGGTATTTCTCTGTGAAGCAATACGGCATTAATATCTCCATTTCATCCCAGATGCTCAGGCAGGCAGGCACTGTCGAATTACACTGTCACAGCAGCAAATGGAGAATGCAATATCAACTCTCACTCACAGCTTGCTTGTCTTGCATGAATGTTCTGCAGCGTGACTGAAACATAACAGAGGATGAATGGCAGAGGAAAAAAGGAAAAGAGGCCACATTCTAGAATATAGAGTTACTTTACCTATCACTCACAATGCTAATTGATCATCATCATCATCATCTCATATCAACAGGGGTGGCCTGTCGAAAGTCTGAAAACACACTGCAACGTAACCAGTTGGACGTACAGTGCATGTAGACACACACACAATATACATTTACAGCCGTATGCATAACATCAATCTTACAAGTTTCCAGCCCAAAAATGTACAATAACTTGACTCCTACACACCACCACACAAAACCCTGCAGTCAAGATGGACGGTCGTGAAAGCTGCCCAGCCCACCCATAACAAGAAGTCTTTCTTGTTAATCCACATTGTTCAGAAAGTCTGGACTGAGGAGTATGTCTAGTGTTGGACAGATACTGAAAGTCCCCTTTTTATAGTTAGTGGAGGTGGATGGTTGGTTCCACCTAGGTGAAGAGTGTGGTTGAAGCCATGTTTCAGAGGCCTACTGTGGAGTCACTGGTGCTTGTGTTGGCTTCTCTTCTCCTGGTGTCCGTGTTCCGCCAGGTGCATCTGCCTGCTGTTCCGCCAGCATGTCTGTCAGCTTCATGCCCAACACTGGATTCCTGGTCTCTGACGCCACCTGCAGGCCAAGCGGCAAAAGTGCAGCCAGTCAGTTTAACAGAAGGTCTCATGATTGTAAGTGATTAGTACATATCGGTCTATACAGTATTTGGGAAAAGGGCAGACAGCATTACAATTAATAAGTTGTATCATTTGAACAGTCTACTCACTGCAGGAATACCCCTCCTCCTCAACACCAAGCCCTCAGCAAGGAGAGCCTTCCCAGTCTCCTCAAACAGCGACTGTTTCTCCAGCTCTCCCTGGCTCTCGAACTCTGTGTACTTCTCCACAAACCTACAAAAAGGAAGAAAAAAAACCCCACACGTGTGTATGTATATATAAAATAATATAATTGCAGTAGTTAGGATCCAGCATTACAGACATGTGGAATCCCAAAACTTAACAAACCAACAATGTGATTAATTGTGAAAAATTTGCCCATACCTTTGGCATGTTGAAACAAAGCTGGATTTGGAGAGATCAAAAGCTCTGGGCCCTGTTCCATACACCTCGTAACATTTCCTGGAAGAGAGTCTGGTGCTGATCTACAAATTGACATTTCCATTCCTAACAGCTTTTGAATGACAGTAAAAAGTTTAAGGTAAACCGTTTAATTAGCTTACGCTCTGATTTCATCCTCTCTGTAGAAGATGTTTGGCACAGCCTCTTCTTTCTTCCCATATATCTTGGCCACTGGTCTGACATAAAGTGGGTCCTTCATGGGTGGAAAGGTCTTGTATACATCATACCAAATGGGCTTGTCAGACTGTTTGACAACACCAGAACGCATAAGATCTCTGACACTGAAAAAGAAACCAGTGAGCCATCAGCAAAAACGTGAACAATGGAGCAAATGCATCCCATGCACTCTCAACGTATCAATTGCAAAGAGCTAGCTAACGTTAGCATTCATTTATATTATGCGGAACCATAGGCTAGATAGCATTGGCTACAAGTACACTCAACCATCAAAGAAAATTGTTTCTACCTAACATTAGCTAGATAGCAAACTCTAAAAGGTCTACAAAACTAGATATCCTCCAGTAACCTTGACACCAAAATTATGCTGGCTAATATTATCAACACGACATTTGAACCGACCGCGTGAACACGGTTCCGAATTTTTCAAGTCGACTTCCTGCCATAATGGACTTGAATTTAACTACACTATGCGTGTAAAATGCCGCTAGGTAATTATACAGTAAACTCTAAGATCATAGTTAGCAACCACCAACTACAGAGCCTATTTTCACCAGCATGGACGACCACCACTTCCGCATGTAATTTCTGCAGGGATAAACTGCACCGAAAGCGAACTGTAAAAACATGGGGCGGGTTCCAGATCGTCTGCATTTTAAGCGCTGCGGTCACTGACACTCCGAACAAGAGGCTTTCAATAAGGCATCGACTACAGTCCGTGGCGACCCGTCATTCAGGGCAGGTGGAGCCCCACCTGTTTAGCAAAATTATTATGCCTGTTTTGCATGTTATTTTGCCATTAACACGTGTCACATATCAGTTTGCAAAAAATTATATATAAAGCCGCATACAAACAGGGTCTCTTTTTTGCTTTCTTGAGTAAGGCAGATCCAAAATGCAGGTGTTTTAGCCTAGCTCAGTGCTTTCTGTGGCGATGGGGCGGCCAGCAGAAGGGGGGTGTAGGGGTTGGTAATGTTCTCTAGTTGCGCCGTGATTGGCTCAGTGTTCTGTCACTCATGGGGACACTAGTCACCGCAAAATCTACTGTACAAGGAGAGCTCGAAAATTCAAGCCCCTTGGATGCTGCCATAGAGTAACATTAGACGTGCCCATCCAAGAAGGGTCAAGGTCATTGGCAAGAGAATAAATTCAAATCACGTTATATCTTGATTGGACTGATCATGTCAACATCATACTTTCAAAATCTTAGCTAGCAAGAAAGCTGTCTTCATCATGAATCAAGTCGACAATCTACTGGCAAATCCATTTCAATTCTTGTTATATGAATATAAATTATAAAAATAGATGACAGATAAAGCGTATCGGTGCTCATTGGCCATTGGACATAAACATTACACAACAAGTTGAAAATCTCAAATTCAACAATGAGTGATTTTGAAGGAATCAATGGCTAACTGCAACCACTAGCCTGCTATTCAGTGGAGTGGGTGTGTGGCCCAAGTCTATGTTTAAGGGTCTCTTTTCCAAGCTTAAATGGATAAACATTCAACATTGGTAATGCTTTCAATCCAGCATGACTTTTGCCACGTTCAAAACAACTGGAAACTCAGAACTGGGAAATCTCAGACTTCAGTGAGTTCAAGACAACTGGGAAATCCGGGCCGGGCAAATACGTTTTGAACGGTCATCCAACTCGGAATTCCAAGTAGGGAACTCGGGCCTCTTTCGAGAGCTCTGACCTGAAGATCACTGACGTCATAATTCAACCTTGTTTTTTTCAGAGTTCCCAGTTGTCTTGAAAGCACCATAAATTCAGAGAACGCCAGACTTTGATGACAGAGTTTGATGACAAAATGTGTCTACGAAGGACTGCCGCACCACATTCCCGTTCAAGTGAACACAGCACAAGGTGAGTACAAAAATGTATTGTTTGCTGCTGGATAAATGATGTAATATGACAGGGAGATATGTATACTGTAGCTAAGAAAGTAATACTAAGTGTATGTTGTGTAGTAAGCTATTAGTAGCCCATGTGCCTCACCCTAATAATTTGGTCCTTTTTCCCCTCATAATTTAGCCTACTGTTCTGACTTGGTGGTGTACATGAAGCCTATAGCCTGTTTTCGAGAAATGTAATCATTTAATATTGTAAGAGCTTTCATTGTCTGCTTATATACCCCTTTATTTATCCTACGATTCTGACTTGGTGTACAGGGAGAGTACTGTATGAACGGCCCATGTTCTGTATTCTGGCACTGTACATTTCAAAAGTGCTGAACAAATAGTTATATTGACGTCCTAGCTCTCTCATTAGTGTCTTAATCTAAATTACAGATTGCCTCTTATCCGCTCGTCATCCCCTTATTCCATAGTTTGTACGTCTCAATTGTCAGTAGAAACCACATTTGTTTAAGCAAGTCAGCCATATCCGCTTTGTTTTTTTAAAGGTAGTAAATGAGGCTGAATGAACTGTTTCGCTGCTAGACAAGGCTCTGCTGATAGTAGCAGTGGTAAGATGTTGGGACTGCTATTGGGACTGCTGTTGGGACAGCTTTATGTCGGCCCTAACAGTTTGTGGGCACCGTTTGACGCCCTTAGAGTACAATTAATTAATTGTTTAGGGTTGTGTTGTGTAGTGGCTTTGCTGACATGCATTTAAAACATTTTTTGCCCCACCAAGATTTACAGTGCATTCGGACATTTTTTAGACCCTTTGACTTTTTCCACATTTTGTTACGTTACAGCTTTATTCTAAAATGGATTAAATGACCCACCCCCCCCCCCTCAATCTTCCCACACTACCCCACAATGACAAAGCAAAAATATATTTTTTGACATTTTGCTCATTTATATTAGATTTTCTTTTTAAATATAACATTTACATAAGTATTCAGACCCTTTACTCAGTACTTAATTGAAGCACCTTTGGCAGAGAATACAGCCTCGAGTCTTCTTGGGTATGACGCTACAAGTTTGGCACACCTGTATTTGGGGAGTTTCTTCCATTCTTCTCTGCAGATTCTCTCAAGCTCTGTCTGGTTGGATGGGGAGCTTTACGGCATAGTTATTTTCAGGTGTTTCCAGAGACGTTTGATTGGGTTCAGGCTCTGGCTGGGCCACTCAAGGACATTCAGAGACTTGTCAACTCTTGCGTTGTCTTGGCTGTGTGCTTAGTGTTGTTGTCCTGTTGCAAGGTGAACCTTTGCCCCAGCCTGAGGTCCTGAACACTCTGGAGCAAGTTTTCATCATGGATCTCTCTGTACTTTGCTCTGTTCTTTGCCTCGATCCTGACTAGTCCATGCCGCTGAAAAACATCCTCACAACATGATGCTGCCTCCACCATGTTTCACCGTAGGGATGGTGCCAGATATCCTCCAGACGTGATGCTTGGCATTCATTCAAAATAGTTAAATCTTGGTTTCATCAGACCAGAGAATCCTGATTCTCATGGTCTGAGAGTCTTTAGGGGACTTTTGCCAAACTCCAAGTGGGCTGTCATGTGCTTTTTATTGAGGAGTGGCTTTCGTCTGGCCACTCTACCATAAAGGCCTGATTGGTGGTGTTGCAGAGATTGTTGTCCTTCTGGCAGGTTCTCCCATTTCCACAGAGTAACTATAGAGCTCTGGTAGAGTGACCATCGGAATCTTGGTCACCACCCTGACCAAGGCCCTTCTCTCCTGATTGATCAGTTTAGCCAGGCGGCCAGAGTATTGGTGGTTCCCAACTTCTTCCATTTAAGAATGATGGAGGCCCCTGTGTTCTTGGGGACCTTCAATGCTACAGAAATGCTTTGGGACCCTTCCCCAGATCTGTGCCTCGACACAATCCTGTCTCGGAGCTCTACGGACAATTCCTTCGACCCCATGGCTTGGTTTTTTCTCTAACATGAACTGTCAACTGTGGGACCTTATATAGACAGGTGTGTGCTTTTCTAAATCATGTCCAATCAATTGAAACATCTCAAGGATGATCAATGGAAACAGGATGCACCTGAGCTCAATCTCGAGTCTCATAGAAAAGGGTCTGAATACTTATGTCGATAAGGTATTTCTGTTTTTAATTTTGTATACATTTCTAAAAGCCTGTTTTGCTTTGTCATTATGGGGTATTGTGTGTGCTGTAGATTGCTGAGGATTTATATTATTTAATACATTTTAGAATAAGGCTGTAACGTAACAAAATGTGGAAAAGTGAAGGGGTACATGCTAAAAATCGCCTCTGACTACAATGATTATGTGATATGATTTTTATTTAAATTAATGTTCACAACATGTTAAACACATTCTGCTTACAAGCATATTAAACATTTTCATAATTCAGATTCAACAATCCCACATTCCTGTACATTCCGTTATATTGTACAAACGCTACATAGACTTAAAACCTATGCATCTATAATCAATCTTTAATATCATCATGTGAATGTTATTTTCATCTCTTTGAAATATACTTAAAGTGACATTTTTCAGGCAGAGGGCCAAAGGATGGCTAGGTGGTATGCTTGGGACCACCAACAGCTACAAACATTTTCCAAAGTGACAATCTTAATCTATCACCCAAAACAAAAACAGGGCATCACAGGAATAGAGAAAAATGCATGTTATGTCTAGATCTTTCTCCGTCCATTGAGATTATTCCCACAAGCCAGCAGAGCTCGACCACCTCACTTCTGAAACTGGGCTCCAAAAATGTCCTCATGGTACCTCTTCTGGATCTGCAAATAAAGAAACAAGCATTGTAAAACACTGTCCATCTACTACAGTATTGGAACTAGATTAAGAGGCATCATGGCATTCATATTAATGATTCAGAGGAAAGTGAACCAACCTTTAGTTGGGCCAGGTATTCTCCTGCCTGGGTGAGGGTGATGCCAAGCTGGTTGCTCAGAATCTCCTGTACTGCTAGAGTAACTCCCTGGGCCATGTTCACACCCCCACACACATAGAAGTGACCCTCCTTCTGGTGCAACACATTCAGCACCTCCTCTGCCATCCTCTCCCTCAGGACATCCTGGACATAGACCTGCTCACACACAGAGGCCAAAAGTTAGGAATAGGAGGCACAGTACAGGGAAATAGGAACAATTTTAAGCTTCAATCTTCCATTGAATCTCAAGCCAATCTGATTCAATCAAGCTTTTCAAACGCTCACTCAGTACATGATTTGTTTCAAAATGATGCAACAGTACCTTTGGGTGACCTGGCTGGCGGGAATATGCGGAGGTAACACTCTTCAGGACCCCTCGCCTTCTCATCTCCAGTGTCTCCTCTTTGTATAAATGGTCAGTCTCCGAACTCTGGCAGCCAAACACCAGGCTCATAGGACTTCCAGAGAACTCTGTCAAGACAAAACCATAGCCCTTAAGGTCAGAGAGCTTGTATCAACAGGCACACAGACAGGCACACAGACAGGCACACAGACAGGCACACAGACAGGCACACAGACAGGCACACAGACAGGCACACAGACAGGCACACAGACAGGCACACAGACTACCTGGGTGTTTCATGTCGTGTAGCCGGTGTTGCCAGAAGCTTCGGAAGGGCGCGATGCCACTGCCAGCCCCCACCAGAATGACTGGAGTGCTGGGCTCTGCTGGGAGGTGGAACCCACCTGAACTGTAAACAATAACACATAATCAGTTAGCTTCACTTTAAATAATAATCTCAATTAATTTTACTGGGGATAGGCTACAACCTAGCATTTTGTGCAATTGAAGAGTGTACCAGCCTACTGACATACAGTATGTTACAATATGTTATATACCTGTAGATAAAACATGGTACCAGGTCTCCTTTCTTAATGGTATCCAGCCAGGTGCTGCAGACCCCGTGGTGAAGAGGACCCTGTCCATCTAGTGTAAGACCATTACAGAAAAATACAGTACAGTTACTTTCCCAGCCAAGAGATAGCAGTTCAAATTCCTTTCAAAGCATTTGATAACTGTTCTATTGTCATTTCTAAGTTGATTTTCCCTGTCCTGTACCTTGGATGAGAGTGTTTACTGAATGTACAAAAATGTAAAATCTACTGTACCTTGTGTGTGATAGTTGAGCACTGTCAGAGTGAGATGTAGCTCGTTGGGGTGGAGCTGAGGGGAGGAGCTGATGGAGTAGAGGCGGGGCTTGAGCAGAGGCAGCTGGCTGAGGAGGAAGGCTGCAGAGGGTTCTAAAGACGGGAACTCCTCCAGGACTTCCAGGAAGTTGGGAACACGGAACATCTTCCAGGTCGTGTACTCCTTAGAGTCCTGACGGCAAATGAAGACAGAAGCTAAATAACTTGCAAAATATCAGTTGATATTATTTTTTGGTAAGAGCATAGGCTTACAGAGTTCTATGTATGAAATAGTGCTACAGGAACCAATGATTTTTACATTTCTTCAATTCTATACAATTCCAATAGGTGGTACGTCAAAACCTCTTCTTTCATGATATATTTCATTTTTATTTCAAAGACAATAATGAACACTAGTCCTGGAGACAAACAGAAGTTACCTTTGCCAAGGTCAGTAGACGCTGGCGGTGCCCGTCCTGTTTCGCCAACTGAGAGAGCTTGTGGAGGAGGTTTTGACAGGGGGGCGTGGTCACATCCAGGAAGTAGGTGAGTGCCTGAGACAAAGGGCATGCTGGGATGCGTCCGACAGTCTGCCAGTTTTTCTCATCATCTTTTGGGAAATAGAAATGCAGAGCAATTTTAATAGCGGAAATTTTTCGAAGACGTGTCTTCCTCACAAAAATCTGATTTTACCGTGGTTAACTCAATCAGCACCATTATTAATGAATAGTGTTGTACCTCGGCAGGTGTCAGAACGGTATTCCAGTCGTAGATACTGGTTGGTTTGGGGCGGTTGGGGAAGGAACTTTAGGATGCCAGCCACCAGTTGAGGGAGATTCCCTGGGAAAACACCAACATGGTCTCCTGGAGCAAAGTTCATGACCTCTGCACTTCTCTCCATCTCCAACTCCACCAAAATGGTGGACCGGCTAGAAACAAGAATGACAATGCTGAATTAAACCCTGTCAAAATTGAGTCCTGTCAAAAACATTGAAAGAATTGCAATAATAACATGCTAGATGACAAGAACTGAACCTTGAATGGGGGCTCTGTAGATTATGTTTGCTCTTCAGTTTCATAGGGAAGACAGTTTTAGAGTGAATGGCTGAAAGTGCTGTGAAAGAGAGGACAATGAAAATCATCACATACAACTGGCTGACTGAAATACAAGACTAGTTTATAATGGTTTATAGTGCTACACCAGTCCCTTGTCAAATGTCCATCCCCTGGTCCATGTGTAGTACCTGTGATGCGGTCCTGGGGGCAGCTCTCCAGTGCTACGCGGTATCTCAGTGGGTCCCAGGCCTCGAAGAATCGCTCTGCCCCAGGGAGCTGCAGACTCAGCTGTCCCTGGATGTTGAACTCCTTATAAGCATCCTGGAAGCAGAGAAAGGGTCCTTAGGCTCAATGATTTAAAACACTACGTAGATCAATATGATATGCAAATGCTTGTGAGAGTAAATATCATAACAGGTCTTTTTTGTAATGATACTACTGTAGTAGACATACCAGGAGTATGTTAATATGTATGCTATAAAATATACTTCAAACAGGATCATCGACACGTAGCTAAGATCCACTTAAGAGAGTGACATCCTCCCTTGTCCGCCTACCTTGAGAGCGGTGAGAGCCCAGGAAGAGAAGGCCTCCTCCTGTCCGTTCAGTTCATCCCCCTCTCCAGTGGGCGTCACCCGCTCTGCCCCCAGCTCCTCCAGCTTGGCATCCACGGCATGGGCGAATGCACAGAACTGTGGGTACATCCTCGAGCCCAGCCCAAACACACAGTACCTGGGGGAGGAGAGAGGAGATAAGACCAGTTTCAAAACTAAAGAGATGTCTCTGAAACTGTAGTCAAGCTGCAACTTCATCAAATGAGTACATCTTAAAGATATGTACGGTGCCTTCGGAAAGTATTCAGACCCCTTGACTTTTTCCACATTTTGTTAGGTTACAGCCCTATTCTAAAATTGATTAAATTGTTTTTTTCCCCCTTTATCTACACACAATACTCCATAATGACAAAGCAAAAACTGTTTATTTTTTGGTGCTAATTTATAAAAAATAAAAAAACAGAATTATCACATTTACATAAGTATTCAGACCCTTTACTCAGTACTTTGTTGAAGCACCTTTGGCAGCAATTACAACCTTGAGTCTTCTTGGGTATGACATTACAAGCTTGGCACACCTGTATTTGGGGAGTTTCTCCCATTCTTCTCTGTAGATCCTCCCAAGCTCTGTCAGGTTGGATGGGGAGTGTGGCTGCATAGCTGTTTTCAGGTCTCTCCAGAGATGTTCGGGCTCTGGCTGGGCCACTCAAGGACATTCAGAGACTTGTCCCGAAGCCAGTCCTGCGTTGTCTTGGCTGTGTGCTTAGGGTTGTTGTACTGTTGGAAGGTGAATATTTTCCCTAGTCTGAGGTCTTGAGCGCTCTGGAGCAGGTTTTCATCAAGGATCTCTCTGTTCTTTGCTCTGTTCATCTTTCCCTCGATCCTGACTAGTCTCCCAGTCTCTGCCGCTGAAAAACACCCCTACAGCATGATGCTGCCACCACCATGCTTCACCGTAGGAATGGTGCCAGGTTTCCTTCAGACGTGACGCTTGGCATCCAGGCCAAAGAGTTGAATCTTGGTTTCATAAGACCAGATAATCTTGTTTCTCATGGTCTGAGAGTCTTTAGCTGCCTTTTGGCTGCAGAGATGGTTGTCCTTCTGGAAGGTTCTCCCATCTCCACAGAGGAATTGTAGAGCTCTGTCAGAGTGATCATCGGGTTCTTGGTCACCACCCTGACCAAGGTCCTTCTCCCCTGATTGCTCAGTTCAGCCGGGCGGCCAGCTCTAGGAAGAGTATTTGTGGTTCCAAACTTCTTCCATTTAAGAATGATGGAGGCCCCTGTGTTCTTGGGGACCTTCAATGCTGCCGAAATGTTTTGGTACCCTTCCCCAGAACTGTGCCTCGACACAATCCTGTCTCGGAGCTCTACGGACAATTCCTCCGACCTCATGGCTTGGTTTTTGCTTTGACATGCACTGTCAACTGTGGGACCTTATATAGACAAGTGTGTGCCTTTCCAAATCATGTCCAAACAATTGATTTTACTACAGGTGGACTCCAAGGATGATCAATGGAAACAGGATGCACCTAAGCTCAATTTCAAGTCTCATAACAAAGGGTCTGAATACTTATGTAAATAAATTATTTCTGCATTTCTTTTTTTGTTGTTGCAAAAAAGTCTTCAAACCTGTTTTTGCTTAGTCATTATTTGCTATTGTACGTAGATTGCTGAGGATAAAAAAATAATTTAGAATAAGGCTAGAACGTAACAAAATGTGGAAAAAGTCAAGGGGTCTGCTTCGGAAGGCACTCTACATGTACAGCCCAATACGGAGAGGACAATGCAGAGAGAAATGCTTGAGATACTACTTACCTTAACTTGTTCCTGAGATACTGCAAGGAGAAAAGCTGTTTCTTAAAACTCTAGAGAAAGAAATATTAACATGTTGAATATTGAGACATTACATTTTATAAATGTGGGGGAAAATACTTTTGTTAATATCTTCAAAATACAGAAACACAAAAACACACCTCTCCATTTCCAGGGGAGTCTCCATTCCCAAAGGTGCTAGTTACCACAACCAGAAGGCTCTCCTGTTCCATGTCACTGAAGTTATAGTCCTCCATACAGAGCAACTTTAAAGATATACAGAGCAGCTTTAGTTAACTTTGTAAACATTCTGGGCAATTTTGAGGACATTAGTGACTTAAGACATCAGATTGTACATTATTGTACATTATACAAGCATTATACATTATACAAGCACATCTACTTGCTAACTCCCCGTTATGTGTTCTGTAAATTAACTCTTACTGAGCTCAATATAGTCCTCACATTCATATAGATTCCAATTAAACTACAGTTTTACATTTATTCACAGTGGTTAACACACACAAATGCCCTGAAGCACATTAGCCTGAGGCAGTAGGCCCTCTATCAGCCTTTATAGAGATGAGATAGATCTCCTACCCTGGAGTTGAAGGCACAGTTTAGCATGGAGTTCAGTCTCTGGGCCAATGTCTGTGATTTCCCTGTTTCAGTAGCGTACAGGACAGTGCAACGCACCCTGTTAGCCAGCACTTTGCTCATGAGGGTTGAAGAAAAGAGCGCCGCCCTATAGGAAGGAACCAGACATGAATGATAATACTTTGTAATGCATTATGAGCATGGCTTAGCTCAACCTCAACCATTATATGCATTTATAGTGGCTGGCGAAAGTTTTCACCCCCCTTGGCATTTTTCCTTTTTTGTTGCCTTACAACCTGGAATTAAAATAGATTTTTGGGGGGTTTGTATCATTTGATTTACACAACATGCCTACCATTTTGAAGATACAAAATATTTTCTATTGTGAAACAAACAAGAAATAAGTCAATACTTTGTAGAGACACCTTTTGCAGCAATTACAGCTACAAGTCTCTTGGGTTATGTCTCTATCAGCTTGGCACATCTAGCCACTGGAATTTTGGCCCATTCTTCAAGGAAAAACTGCTCCAGCTCCTTCAAGTTGGATGGGTTCTGCTGGTGTACAGCAATCTTTAAGTCATACCACAGCTTTCAATTGGATTGAGGTCTGGGCTTTGACTGGGCCATTCCAAGACATTTAAATGTTTCCCCTTAAACCACTCGAGTGTTGCTTTAGCAGTGTGCTTAGGGTCATTGTCCTGCTGGAAGGTGAACCTCCATCCCAGTCTCAAATCTCTAGAAGACTGAAACAGGTTTCCCCTCAAGAATTTCCCTGTATTTAGCACCATCCATCATTCCTTCAATTCTGACCAATTTCCCAGTCCCTGCCGATGAAAAACATCCCCACAGCATGATGCTGCCACCACCATGGGTTTGTGCCAGACATAGCGTTTTCCTTGATGGCCAAAAAGCTCATTTTCAAGTTCATCTGACCAGAGTACCTTCTTCTATATGTGTGGGGATTCTCCCACATGCCTTTTGGTGAACACCAAACGTGTTTGCTTATTTTTTCTTTAAGCAATGGCTTTTTTCTGGCCACTCTTCCATAAAGCCCTGCTCTGTGGAGTGTACGGCTTAAAGTGGTCCTATAGACAGATACTCCAATCTCCGCTGTGGAGCTTTGCAGCTCCTTCAGGGTTATCTTTGGTCTCTTTGTTGCCTCTCTGATTAATGTCCTCCTTGCCTGGTCCGTGAGTTTTGATGGGCGGCCCTCTCTTGGCAGGTTTGTTGTGGTGCCATATTCTTTCCATTTTTTAATAATGGATTTAATGGTGCTCCATGTGATGTTCAAAGTTGCTGATATTTTTTTATAACCCAACCCTGATCTGTACTTCTCCACAATATTGTCCCTGACCTGTTTGGAGAGTGCCGCGGTCTTCATGGTGCCACTTGCTTGGTGGTGCCGCTTGCTTAGTTGTGTTGCAGACTATGGGGCCTTTTAGAACAGGTGTATATATGCTGAGATCATCTGACAGATCATGTGACACTTAGATTACATACAGGTGGATTTTGGTTGGACCAGATGTAATTTAGGGGCTTCATAGCAAGGGGGGGGATACATATGTATGCACCCCTTTTCATTTATTTATTTATTTTTAGAATTTTTGAAAAAGTTATTTTTTCATTTCACCAATTTGGACTATTTTGTGTATGTCCATTACAATCCAAATAAAAATCAATTGAAATTACAGGGTGCAATGCAACAAAATAGGAAAAATGCCAAGGGGGATGAATACTTTTGCAAGGCACTGTATAGCTATGTCAATGATATGATTAGGACTGCATTATAATTTATAACTCATCATGAATATGTTTATAAATCATTACAGATATGGGTGTCATAGTCCATGGAAGGTTACCTGGCCACCGCTTTGAAGCTGATCTGTTGCTTCTTCAGGCACATCTCTCCATTTCTCCAGACATGGGTCGTCCAGGGGTCAGGCTTCAAACAACAACAGCAACAACAACAGTCACATACGATCATATAGCAACTGCCCTGTAATTCTGTAAGGTGGACCTTAACCAGAATAATTATATAGCCTCGATACTATGCACAATACAGGATGGTGTCTCAGTATCTACCTGGTAGTAGAAGAAGGGAGAGAGGATGTAGTTGACCATCTCCTGGTGGAAGACGGGGGTAAGGGAGCCAGACATGGGAGGAACCAGCCAGGCCCAGTCTGCAGGGCAGCCGCCGCGCAGCCGGAACTCTGTCTCCAAGTGCTTCATGAAGGACTCGGCTGCCGAGTGGTGGTCTGTGATGGTTACCTTGTTCTTCTGCAGCATACAGTAATGAGACAAAAGGAGTGCATTTATCTCAAGGAAAACTCCAGATGATGGCTGAACCATTGTCATTGTAGTGTAGCATCCTCTGGCAAAATATTATGGGATGGAAGCATCTTACTTTAATGCAGGGAAACTTAAATCCGTTTTACGTAATTTCTCCCAGCATATTACATGTGCAACCAGAGGGAAAAAAACTCTAGACCACCTTTACTCCACACACAGAGACGCGTACAAAGCTCTCCCTCACCCTCCTCACCCTCCATTGGCAAATCTGACCAGAACTCTATCTTCCTGATTCCTGCTTACAAGCAAAAACTAAAGCAGGAAATAGCAGTGACTCACTCAATATGGAAGTGGTCAGATGACGCAGATGCTAAGCTACAGGACTGTTTTGCTAGCACAGACTGGAATAGGTTCCGGGATTCTTCCAATGGCATTGAGGAGTACACCACATCAGTTACTGGCTTTATCAATTAGTGCATTGATGACGTCGTCCCCACAGTGACCATACGTACATAACCCAACCAGAAGCCATGGATTACAGGCAACATCCGCACTGAGCTAAAGGGTAGAGCTGCCGCTTTCGAACCCAGACGCTTAGAAGAAATCCCGCTATGCCCTCCAACAAACCATCAAACAAGCAAAGTGTCAATACAGGAATAAGATTGAATCCTACTACACCGGCTCCGATGCTCGTCGGATGTGGCAGGGCTTGCAAACTATTATGGACCCCAACGGAAAGCGCAGCCGTGAGCTGCCCAGTGACTCAAGCCTACCAGATGAGCTGAATGACTTCGATTCGCAATTCGAGGCAAGCAACACTGAAGCATTCATGAGAGCAACAGCTGTTCCGGACGTCTTTGTGATCACGCTCTCTGTTGCCGATGTAAGACTTCTAAAAAGGTCAACATTCACAAGGCCGCAGGGCCAGACGGATTACCAGGACGTGTACTCTGAGCATGCGTTAAACCAGCTGGTAAGTGTCTTCACTGACATTTTCAACCTGTCCCTGACCGAGTCTGTAATACCAACATGTTTCAAACAGACCACCATAGTCTTTGTGCCCAAGAACACCAAGGTAACCAGCCTAAATGACTACTGACCCGTAGCACTCACGTCTGTAGTCATGAAGTGCTTTGAAAGGCTGGTCATGGCTCACCTCAACACCATTATCCCAGAAACCCTAGACCCACTCCAATTTGCATACTGCCCCAACAGATCCACAGATGACACAATCTCTATTGCACTTCACACTGCCCTTTCCCACCTGGACAAAAGGAAGACCTACGTGAGAATGCTATTCATTGACTACAGCTCAGTGTTCAATACAATAGTGCCCTCAAAGCTCATCACTAAGCTAAGGACCCTGGGACTAAACACTTCCCTTTGCAACTGGATCCTGGACTTCCTGATGGGCTGCCCCCAGGTGGTAAGGGTAGGTAACAACACATCTGCCACGCTGATCCTCAACCCGGGGGCCCCTCAGGGGTGTGTGCTCAGTCCCCTCCTGTTCTCCCTGTTCACCCTTGACTGCATGGCCAAGCACGACTCCAAAGCCATCATTAAGTTTGCTGACGACACAACAGTAGGCCTGATCACCGACAATGATGAGACAGGTCAGAGACCTGGCAGTGTGGTGCCAGGATAACAACCTCTCCCTCAACGTGATCAAGACAATGGAGATGATTGTGGACTATAGAAAAAGGAGGACCGAGCACACCCCATTCTCATAGAGCAGGTTGAGAGCTTCAAGTTCCTTGGCGTCCACATCACCAACGAACTGTCATAGTCCAAACACACCAAGACATTCATGAAGAGGGCACTACAATGCCTATTGCCCCTCAGGAGACTGAAATGATTTGGCATAGGTCCTCAGATCCTCAAAAAGTTCTACAGCTGTACCATCGATAGCATCCTGAATGGTTGCATCACTGCCTGGTATGGCAACTGCTCGGTCTCCGACCGCAAGGCACTACAGAGGGTAGTGCGTATGGCCCAGTACATCACTGAGGCCAAGCTTCCTGCCATCCAGGACCTCTATACCAGGCGGTGTCAAAGGAAGGTCCTAAACATTTCCAAAGACTCCAGCCACTCTAGTCGTAAAATGTTCTCTCTGCTACCACACGGCAAGCGGTACCGGAGCACAAAGTCTAGGTCCAAACTGCTTCATAACAGCTTCTATCCCAAGCCATAAGACTCCTGAACAGATAACCAAATGGCAACCCGGACTATTTGCATTGACCCCCCCATTTTTACGCTGCTGCTACTCTCTGTTTAATTATCTATGCATAGTCACTTTACCTCTACCTACATGTACATATTACCTCAATTACCTCAACTAACCTGTGCCCCCGCACTTTAACTCTGTACCGGTACCCCCTGTATATTGCCTCACTACTGTTATTTTAGTGTTGCTCTTTAATTATTTGTTATTTTTCTATTTTTGTCTTTTTTTTCATTTTTATTTGTATTTATTTATTGTTTACTTCAGTTTATTTAGGAAATACTTTCTTAACATGTATTTTTTTCTTAAAACTGCATTGTTGTTTAAGGGCTTGTAAGTAAGTGTTTCACTGTAAGGTCTATTGTATTCGGCACATGTGACAAATAAAAATTGATTTGATTTGATTAGAAAATTGTAGATATTTAAAAAAAATTAACAACAACAGCAACAACAAGAACATAACTTGGGATTTATACTGGAAATAACATCATTCAAAAGGCACTCGTACATCTGAGCTATCTTTTTTTGCAGGCAGGAGCATGGTAACAGTTGAATAAGATGAGAAAAAAGAATAACATGCCTTTGAATTGGCCCTGTATATGTGAAGGTTACCTGGAAACTGTATATGACTGCAACATTGATGGTCACCAAGGCCTGGTCCTTCCACAGTGAGGACAGCTTGTGTGTCTCCAGGCCCATCCTGCGACCCACTTCCTGTACGGACAGAAAGCCAAAAGATTCTCATCCATTGCATCATTGTCAAGTCAGCCAGAATTGTGTTGCAGAGGCGTGAAACAAGAAAACATTTTTATTGCTGATGAGGTTACCTCCTCCATTTCAAAACATTTGCTAATCCTGCTGAGCACGACCCTGTGCTGTAGCCATGGTGATTACCTATGAAAGTGAGTCTTACCTCCAAGATGTTATAACGCTGATAGTCACAGAAATCCCTCACGCCAATCTCAGTGCCCATGTACCAGCCATTAAAGGGACAGGCTGGGAATTCAAGTCCACCAATCTCCATCAGCATGTTGGACACCGCAGGCAGAGCATACCACTTCAGTCCTAGGTCTTGGAACCACTTATGCCTAATGACGAAAGATCAACACAATATATTTGCTAATAATATATAAAGAGGATGCCCAAAAACACCACCACTAGGATAGATGTGGTTAGTTTCTGTAGTGAATCATTCAGTCCTCAATGTGACATCTTTTTCATACACAATGAGTTACATACACACAGTTGTGCTCATTCTACCAAAGGTGCTTGAAACACTTGAATCAATTCAGTATTGTGTCCAGTGAAACGAATGAAGGACCACTTTGGAGTGGTTAGACATTTAAATAAAAGAAAATGGTACAGGTCATTGGGCCCTCCTAGAGCTGGCTTTGGGAAGCTATTTGGATAAAGGAATGTTGCCTTGCAGACAAGTTCTATAGAGCTCTTCACTCTCTCCCATTCAGCTCCGTTCCTCAAGAGCTCCAGACGGCTGATTTAAAAAAAACTATTTTAGAATTCAAGCTCTTGAGCGACTGTGGGCAATGGTTTGAATTTACCCAGGCAGCTACATAACACATTGACTTAATTAGATAACTACTACTTAAAAACATCACCATGGCTATGGAGGCCTGATGGTCTGAATCCTATGTATCTCTGATGAATGCAATCAATGGCAAATCTAGTATGGAATCAAACGGATTTGCATACACGTGTGTCATAACATAACTGTTATGTAGTGGTATTGTAACCAAGCAACATCTCTTTGCCAATGAAAGTCATTGTATGTAGTGGAATAGCTATGATAACTCTCTGCAGGCTTGACCTTGTATTTGTTCTCAAAAGTGTGTTTAGATAACCATCCAATAGAAACCAAACAAGTCACTCACTGGGGGTGTTCCATGGAAACCTCCAAGATCAGGTGTGGAGGGATTTCATAAAGGTCTGGGTCCTCCCCATTGACCTGTAGGACTAGCGGCAACACATCGAAGAGGCCGTATTGAGGTTTCCATCCAAGCTGGATACAGATCTTTAAGAACACAGGACAAAAGTAACTAACTTTTAAAAATGTATCTTTTCAAATGAACACATACAGTATCTGAGCTCTATCTTAGATGTTTGAGTGGATGTTATTGAAATAGCTGGGGTAGAGAATGGTGGCTAAAGCTACTAGATATAGTACCTTAGTGAATTCGACACTGGATGGGTCTCCCTGGATACTGCCATCAGGCATCTGGTAACCTGCATACTTCAACAACTGGCTGTTCCACACCCGGAAATCATGCCCGTCTTCCTTTCTCTGAGGAAAGACGGTAATCGCAGACCTGAAATAAATAAGACACAAGAAGAAGATCTGTAATAACATGTATGGACAAACTAAAATACTCATGGAAGGACCTTGAAAAACTGTCCCTTAACAAAGTAAATGACCTATAGCAGGGTTCCCCAATATGCAGCCCATGAGCAATTGTATTTGTTTTCTATGGAAGAAATGTATAAATAGCCTAATCATTTTTGTTGTTGACATAAAAGTAAAGTAAAGGGTTGAAGGTTCAAGTCAATAAAAAATACAAAATTAAATTATGCCATCTGGTTTGCTTAATATAAGGAAGTTGAAATGATTTATAATTTTACTTTTGATACTTAAGTAAAGTTACATTTTAGTAATTCCATTTACTTCTGATACTTAAGTATATTTGAAACCAAATACTTTTACACAAGTAGTATTTTACTTGGTGACTTTCACTTTTACTTGAGTCATTTTATATCAAGTTATCTTACTTAACTTTTACTCAAGTATGACAATTGAGTACTTTTTCCACCACTGCACTGAGTTGAGAGTTTTCTTTTGAAGAGATTATCTTTACTCGGTGTTTTCCGCCATCTGCCTTATTATCTCATACTTCCAATCCTTTCATGTTTCACGAAGAATGCTGCATTAGTTAGGCTACCTCAGAAAGTAGGGCTGTCGGTCACCTAGGAATAGATTAAATCCGTGCGTCTAAAATGCACGCTATAGCCCGATTTAAATTGAAAGGCAATGTTGCTGTGTTCGCTGAGACTGTATTCACCTTAACGCTGCATATGATGGCTCAATCGAAAATGACCTTTCAATTACAATCGCGCTGTAATGCGGATGTTCCATGCAGCGGATTTAATTTAGCCCCTTTTCTTTCTTGTGCTGTGTTTGTTTACCTTAGGTTTCCTCCATTTGTGGCAAACTGTAAGTGTTCGCACAGAAACTGGAACATATCCTGAGTAGTCTTGCACTTTCTGGCATCAAACAGCTGCAGAACAATCCAAGAAACATGTATCATTAATTAGGTTAACCTACACATAGAACACACACGCCCATGTGCATCCATGAAAAACACAAACAAGAATAGATACTGATATTGATACCCAATAGATAATGAGAAACATAAATGTATCTCTTCTGCCTTGTATGTTTTCTTACTTGTAAATTGGACCACTGAATCCTGCCGATGCATCTTGGGGCGTTCCTCCATGCTTGCCGAGCACCAAACGCTAATTCCTCAATAGTCAATTGATAGGTTCCTGTGGAATCTATCTCCATAGTAATTTCCTCCAATCTGGCGAGGTGGTGTTCAATTTTGGGGCTATGCATTTGGAATTAAATTAGGATATGTGTAAATCATGGAAAACAAACACAGTACATTATAGAGTGGATAAAACATTTTCCCATTACAAACCACTATTGTAAAGTGGTTTTTCCACTGGATATCTTAAGGTGAATGCACCAATTTGTAAGTCGCTCTGGATAAGAGCGTCTGCTAAATGACTTAAATGTAAATGTAAACCTTTTGTAAGGCCCACATAGATGCTTCATAAATGATCTATAAGCAAATTCGTACAATAGGCTATAAAGGCTAACTGGAGTAACTATTTTCCCATACAGTCATAATTTATGAAGCATCTATGAAGCCCTTGTACAATAAAGGGTTTATAAAGGCTCTTAAATGAACGACAGAAAATATAGGCTACAAACTACAAATGCCTATAAGGCATTAAACAATATAGCAATATTAACCAACAGCGTGTATTTTACAGATTCAGCACTTAGTGGTGTCAGGCAATGGGTTGCACAAATTTGGAATAATAATAATAATTGTCATCGTCTTTAGAGAAGAATTACACTTATTACTTACATTTTGAAGGACTTGTAGTATTGGTTGATAAGGTCGATAGCCTGAGGTAGGATTTCAAGAGTAGCATCTTTGGGGCCGCGCAGAAGAGCCTTCGGAGTCATGACAGAACCTTCACAAACTTTTGATGTGCATGGTTGGTTCTGCATATGAAATAAAATAAGAACGTTTCAATTCAAAGTCATTGCATTATTTTATAGTGTTCAATCTTTTATAAAATAGAAAACACTACAATCCAGGCGCAGCTTCATAATTTGAGCAAAAGAGCTAAACAAATAAATTGCGGTACAACACCACGCCACACACAAAGCATCATAAACTGTAAACGCACCTTGACTGCCTGGTGGTGCAGCATGTCTTTGAGACTTGAGCCATCCTTCACGTTACGCACAGGTATCGAAAACGGACACCTGTTGGCTCTCGTTTCCCACTATGTGATGAACATACAGGAAAAACGGGTTAAACTTATGTCGCTTGCTTTTAGCACATTTTCTACATTTATTTCGTCTGTAATCTCAATTCTTACCTTATTTGGTTTAGTCTGGTGAGACATTTTGGTTTCATCATCCTGAAGCAGCTTCATCTTCATAATTGTAAAAATAAATGCAGTTCATTATCATATTTGGAAATGTCATTTATCTAAATGATTCAAAATGTAAGTGCGTATAGGTTATTTTACTTTGAGTTAAATAATTTAAAGTTCATTGAGTAACAAACAATTATGAATATTTTGTTTAATTAAAGTGAAAAACCAAATGTTTAAGTTAAAATGTGCTCAATAGCTTTCAGTGTTGTGGCATAAACTCTTAAAAACGTTCGAATTTAAGTTATCTAATAATCCCGGGATTTATTCTTACCTTGAACTCAAGGTGAGATGAGCATCAATTCCTCTCTGAAAACTTTCCTCCTGAGTTCTTTCCATTTATACCTGCCTGTAACGAAACTTGGCCAGGCTTATAGGGACCTGCCCCCGCTGTGTTACAGGCAGGTAGGCTATAACGAATTACAAATAACATTTTTGTGGCCAGCTTGTTTTTGAGGTAGGTCTAATTGAATCTGGCTTGGTTTCAACACATTGTTTGGCAATCCCCATTAGAAATTAAAGACTGTAACAAACAGGTGGGAAAAGTCCCTTTAGAAATACAATATTGCATTCCCACAGATCTGTTGAGGCATTCATTAAATATGCAGTAGATTCATTACATGACAAGACACAGCAGATAGATGACGGAAATGCTGTGTTTTTGCAATAAATTGCATTTTTGTAAGACATTTCTCACATAATTTCCCGTTTTCTAGTTTTGGATGACAACTGCAAAGCGTAGACATCAAATCAAAATAAAATTAAATGTTATTTGTCACATGCGCCGAATACAAGCCTTTAACCAACAATGCAGTTCAAGAAATAGAGTTAAGAACGTATTAACTAAATAAACTAAAGTAAAAAGGAAAATAAAAAAAGAGAACAGTCAAATATTTAAGAGGGTATATACAGGGGTACCAGTACGGAGTCAACGTGCTGGGGTACAGGCAATGTAAATAGACCACTATGTAACAGAATATAAAGAGGGTAAATCCACATGAATTCAATCACTTTTTTAAAGCATCTTTTCATTACATGTTTGCCCTGTAATCAAGCCAGGGATGCAGTCCAGATGTATGGTTGTTTCCTGGAGCATTGGGGAAATAGTGTCATACGCTTGATGTTATGAAAAACAAGACAGCTTCCTGGGTTGCATCACCTACATGTACAAGGTACCAGGAAAGGTAGGGTGTATTTGAGAAAATTATTTCCTTTCCTTCTGATTTGGAGCCAGGCTTGCACAAGAAAGCACTTGGGTGTCAAGTGCTTCTCTCACATTGGTTACTAATTGCCTTACTCAATGTTTAACTATGTGATGTGAGTACAATTTTGGAAAGGAATCAAGGAAGTTGGACAACATCTCATATCCCCATTCCTGAACTCTGAGAGTCATTATGGTACAACCTGTTCACCTGCATTGTCTGGTGTGTGAAGGAAGACAGAGAGCTGGCAAAAAGCTTCCTTCTCATACTGTACAGTCGTCATGTGTAACAGTGTAGGTTCCGTCCCTCTCTTCACCCCAACCCGGGCTCGAACCAGGGACCCTTGCACACATCAACAACTGACACCCACCGAAGCATCGTTACCCATCGCGCCACAAGAGCCACGGCCCTGGCAACACAAGGGGAAACCCTACTTCAAGTCTCAGAGAGAGTGACGTCACCGATTGAAACGCTATTAGCGCGCACCACCGCTAACTAACTAGCCATTTCACATCGGTTACACTCACCCCCCCTTTGACCTCCTCCTTTTCCGCAGCAACCAATGATCCGGGTCAACAGCATCAATGTAACAGTGTAGGTTCCGTCCCTCTCTTCGCCCCAACCCGGGCTCGAACCAGGGACCCTTGCACACATCAACAACTGACAACCCACGAAGCAACGTTACCCATCGCGCCACAAAAGCCGCGGCCCTTGCAACGCAAGGGGAAACCCTACTTCAAGTCTCAGAGAGAGTGACGTCACCGATTGAAACGCTATTAGCGCGCACCACCGCTAACTAACTAGCCATTTCACATCGGTTACACTCACCCCCCCTTTGACCTCCTCCTTTTCCGCAGCAACCAATGATCCGGGTCAACAGCATCAATGTAACAGTGTAGGTTCCGTCCCTCTCTTCGCCCCAACCCGGGCTCGAACCAGGGACCCTTGCACACATCAACAACTGACAACCCACGAAGCAACGTTACCCATCGCGCCACAAAAGCCGCGGCCCTTGCAACGCAAGGGGAAACCCTACTTCAAGTCTCAGAGAGAGTGACGTCACCGATTGAAACGCTATTAGCGCGTACCACCGCTAACTAACTAGCCATTTCACATCGGTTACACATGCTCCACAGAACAACATAGAGGTGGTATTTTGTATATTGAAACTAGCTCAAACCCAATCGGTCTGTCAAAAGTTATTCTCCTCTGAACTGTATTGTACCTAAAAAGTCACGCAAGTTGCACCCAAGTGCCTTTATTTATTTACCACTGTGTGCTCTGTATTGCTGTAATCATACATCTATACCAGTAAATAAAATGGTTGTTAGTGGAATATTCAGGTTTATTGTAAGTTATCTGTAAGTATTGGTTGGCCTAAAAGATGTTACCATTGTACTGTATATTGTCACGACTTCCGCCGAAGTCGGCTCCTCTCCTTGTTCGGGCGGTGTTCGGGCGGTCGATGTCACCGGCTTTCTAGCCATCGCCGCTCCATTTTTCATTTTTCCATTTGTTTTGTCTTGTTCCCTGCACACCTGGTTTTCATTCCCCAATCACACATGTATTTATTCCTCTGTTCCCCTCATGTCTTTGTGTGTAATTGTTTGTGTTACGTGTCAATTTTGACGCGCTAGACTGGTGTTCGTTTGTTCCGTGTTTTATTCACGAGGTATGTTTATTTGTTTGAACATAATTATTGTGACTGTTTGCACGTGTTGTACTTTTGCATATTGGCTGGAGGATTCGACGCATTGGCGTCCGTCTGTTGGTTTCTCCTGCCTAAATAAAGTGTGCGCCTGTTCACAACTCTCTGCTCTCCTGCACCCGACTCTGCTCCCAGTACGCACACCATTGACATATATCCACACTTTGTATAGTGTACCCAAGAACTGTTAGGATTCTTTTAGTTTTGTGATTTAATTAGTTTTTATTTGTATTAGTTTAAAATAGTTTTATTTAGTTTCATTTTGATAAAAACATTTGTATTTCATTTTAGTATTTTTTTAGTGTTAGGGACAAAAAGTATCCTATGTGTGGGAGGTTAGGGGGGGTGTCATCACTTCTTGCCACTGGGGGAAAGTATTAAATAAATAAGGTGATGGGCCAGGACAAAGGTTTGGTTCAATTTAAATTATCAATCAATCAATCAATCAATCAATCAATCAATCATAATGTGACTCAGATTTAAAAGGATAAGCGCCTAGACTGGTGCAAGAAATATGGTGGAAGGAAACTCTCGTTCATGTTTATACCAATCCAATGCTTTTACATTTTTTTGTAGTAGATGTAAGAAAAATCAATTACCTTTACCTTAATCTGACAGAAAGAGAGGGGAAAAAACAAATAAAGTTTTGTTTACGTAATATTAAACATGTTGTGTATCCCTGACTACAACAAAAACATTATTAGTTAATAGCCAACCAGCTTGTGTGTGGGTTCTGGTTTATCTTAAAGAAGCCTCTACGTTCCAGAGAAGTGGGCGTTCAGTTTCTCAAGCTGGATGACAGTTGTTCACAGACAGAGAATATTCTCTCCACGAACGCTTGGGATGCAGGGGCAGAAACCAATTCCAGTGCCACAGCTTTGGATAAACAGCCATCCTTGCCTGCTAGAACTGGAGAGGTGACTCTGTAAACATGCCTCCCTTTACCTCTTTCAGGTATTTTCGCAGCCCACACAGGGACTAGGGTCCTGCTGCTCCACGGCTGTACGCTGAGATTTTCTGAATACAAAAGACTCTGCTTCCCTCATCAGTGGCTCCATCTCTGTTGAGCGCAGTACCAGCCACACACATGGGTCCATCAGGCAAGCTGCTGCAGGGGTTGGATTGAAGTTAGTTGCTAGAGGAGTCAGTATGCAGGCGAAGCGATCATGTAGTGACTTCAGGAGGACATGTGCCAACTGTTTTGCAACAGTATTTGACTGCAAGTTTGCCTCGAGGTAGAGAAGGTACGGCACCACATCAGACAGCGATTGGCTGTCAGTTTGAAGTTGGTCGGTGTGGATTGCGAACGGCTCAAGCAACTTCACAAGCTGCTCTGACTTGGTCCAATCACGCTAATGATAGTGATGCACAAGCTAGGCCTATTTGAAACATCGCCATCTACTGGCAGCATTTACCCGCCAGATTCAGAAGCTTGAAAACCCATTAGAAAAAAAAGCTTAACCTTTTACTGCAGTGGGCTAAATTAGGGTCACAGTGTTTCTTGGTAGTCTTATGCAAATATACTTTGAAACAAAAGTATACACTTCACACACATGGTTATGGGCTTAAAGAAAGAAGACGCCTGTACTATGTCAGATAGTTGAAATGTATTTATATACACAACATCACATAAGACTTAAATATAACAAAACCGTTTGACATAGAAACACCGGTGCTGTGCAAGTAGCCCAATCCAGAGAACTTCATCCTGGTATTTGCGACCGAATCAGCCAGAGAGTGGGAGTGGGTACAGCTCAGTCTAGTCCGTTGTGCACTGTCCCGGGGTTTGCAACTGTATTGGCCAGAGTGTGGGAGTGGGTAGAATCTCACAGTCCAGTTCGTTGGGAGTGGATAGAGAATAGTTCAGATGGTGCAGACCAGTCCGGGTTTTACTCAAGCCACAAGCTTCCTCGAGCCCTCATGGTGGAGGACATACTGAAATCAAATAAGCGGAGGAAACCTCCAGTGAATGACATTTCTTGGAATTCTGTTCACTAAATCACTTAAAAAAAAAATTGGGATACATAGGCTGAGTGTTTTGAATATTACTTGATTGTTCAGATGCTCTTTTATTCAATGTCGAACAAAAGTCCATGCAATTAAATAGTCATCACACGTGATCAATAGAAATAATCAAGCCCATAGAAAATAGCACACACAATTTTAAATATAGAATAAATATAAAAAGCACATGCAATATTAAATTAAATATTAAAATACTGTACTGTTCACTCCGTGACATAGCCAAGAACTGTCGAAAAGCACCTAGGTCAGGGTTTCCCAACCCTCTTCTCTGGCCCATTTAGACATTTCACATGTTTGTTTTCACCCTAAACTGGCACACCTGATTCAATTAGTCAACTAATCATCAAGTCTTTCACTAATGGAGTCAGGTGTGCCAGTTTAGGGTTAAAACAAACATTTGAAATGTCTGGGGGAGGGGGGACAAAGGAGAAGGTTGGGAAACCCTGACCTAGGCGATATGGCAGACACATGAACAACAGCCCCATTGATGAACAATAGCCCTATTGTTTCTTCAATCGATCGCCTTCTTTCAGTGGAAACATACTCTACAGTCATGCTCCACAGAACAACGTACAGGTGACATTTTGTTTTTCCTCAACGCCAATCGGTCCATCAAAAGTTCAATGCCTCTGAACATTCAGGGCCATTGTCTCACCGGTCAGGTACCTTCATTACACACCCCTCCGAATGTACGGTGCCTTCAGAAAGTATTCAGACCCATTGACTTTTTAATTTTTTTTCTGTGTTACAAAGCTGGATTAAAATGGATTTAATTGTCTTTTTTTGTAAGCGATCTACACAAAATACTAACATTTGTAAAAAAGAATCATGAAACATAAATCACTATCTTAGATAAGTATTCAACCCCAGAGTCAATACATGTCAGATTCACTTTTGGCAGTGATTACAGCTGTGAGTCTTTCTGGGTAAGTCTAAGCTTTCCACTCCTGGATTGTGCAACATTCGCCCATTATTCTTTTCTAAATTCTTTAAGCTCTATCTAATTGGTGGTTGATCATTGCTAGACAACCATTTGCAGGTCTTGCCGTAGATTTAAGTCAAAACTGTAACTAGGCCACTCAGGAACATTGACAGTCTTCTTGGTAAGCAACTCACATATAGATTTGGCCTTGTGCTTTGGGTTATTGTCCTGCTGAAAGGTGAATTCATCTCCCAGTGTCTGTTGGAAAGCAGGCAACCAGGTTTCCCTCTAGGATTTTGCCTGTGCTTAGCTCCATTCCATTTCTTTTTTATCCTGAAAAACTCCCCAGTCCTTAACGATTACAAGCATACCCATAACATGATGCAACCACCACTATGCTTGACAATATGGATCGCAGTGCTCAGTAATGTGTTGGATTGGATTTTCCCCAAACATAACACTTTATATTCAGGACAAAAATGTAATTGCTTTGCCACACTTTTTGCAGTATTACTTTAGTGCTTTTTTGCAAACAGGATGCATGTTTTGGAATATGTTTTATTCTGTACAGGCTTCCTTCTTTTCACTCTGTCAATTATTTTAGTATTGTGGAGTGACTACCATCTTGTTGATCCATCATCAGTTTTTCCTCCTATCATAGCCATTAAACTCTGTAACTGTTTTAAAGTCACCATTGGCCTCATGGTGAAATCCCTGTATCTTTCTAGTGACTGGGTGTATTGATACACCATCCAAAGTGTAATTAATAACTTCATCATGCTCAAAGGGATATTCAATGTCTGTTTTTCTTTTCATTTTGTACTCATTTACCAATAGGTGCCCTTCTTCGCGATGCATTGGAAAACATTCCTGGTCTTTGTGGTTGAATCTGTGTTTGAAATTCACTGCTCAACTGAGGGACCTTACAGATAAGTGTGTGTGTGTGTCTGTGTGTGTACAGAGATGAGGTAGTCCGTCAAAAATAATGTTCAACACTATTATTAAACAGTCCATTTAACTTATGTGACTTGTTAAGCACCTTTTTACTCCTGAACGTATTTAGGCTTGCCATAACAAAGGGAGGGAATACTTATTGAATCAAGACATTCTAGCTTCTCATTTTTTATTAATTTGTAAAAGTTTTGAAAATCATAATTCCACTTTGACATTATGGGGTACTGTGTGTAGGCCAGTGACAAATCTCAATTTAATACATTTTTAATTCAGGCTGTAACACAACAAAATGAGGAAAAAGTCAAAGGGTGATTGAAAGATGAACTTAGGTCCACACTGGTCGGTTGTAGTAAAGCTGTAAAGTTGGTTGCCAACCGCCAAATAAAGTCCAAAGAAGAAAAAGAAGCCTGAAGGAAGGAGGGATGACGAGTAACGAATTCGGTTTACTGTTTTATCTGTGAATTAATTGTCGAAGTAGAGGACCTTGTGCATTTCAGGTAAAATAGCAACCCTATGTTTATATCCCAGGACAAATTAGCTAGCAACAGCAAGCTAGCTAGCTAAATTGCCATAAATGTTTACATACAGTACATTCGGAAAGTATTCAGACGCCTTGACTTTTCCCACATTTTGTTACAGCCTTATTCTAAAGAAAATGTATCAGCAAAATCTAGACACTACCCCATAATGACAAAGTGAAAACAGGTTTTTAGACATTTTTGCTAATTTATAAAAAATTCTAAACAGAAATACCTTATTTATTCAGACCCTTTGCTATGAGACTCGAAATTGAGCTCAGGTCAAAATCAAATCAAATCAAATTTATTTATATAGCCCTTCGTACATCAGCTGAAATCTCAAAGTGCTGTACAGAAACCCAGCCTAAAACCCCAAACAGCAAGCAATGCATGTGAAAGAAGCACGGTGGCTGGGAAAAACTCCCTAGGAAAAACTCCTGAGAAAGGCCAAAAACCTAGGAAGAAACCTAGAGAGGAACCAGGCTATGAGGGGTGGCCAGTCCTCTTCTGGCTGTGCCGGGTGGATATTATAACAGAACATGGTCAAGATGTTAAAATGTTCGTAAATGACCAGCATGGTCAAATAATAATAATCATAGTAATTGTCGAGGGTGCAACAAGCACGTCCGGTGAACAGGTCAGGGTTCCGTAGCCGCAGGCAGAACAGTTGAAACTGGAGCAGCAGCATGGCCAGGTGGACTGGGGACAGCAAGGAGTCATCATGCCAGGTAGTCCTAGGGCTCAGGTCCTCCGAGAGAAAGAAAGAAAGAAAGAAAGAAAGAAAGAGAGAATTAGAGAGAGCATATTTACATTCACACAGGACACTGGATAAGACAAGAGAATACTCCAGATGTAACAGACTGACCCTAGCCCCCCGACACATAAACTACTGCAGCATAAATACTGGAGGCTGAGACAGGAGGGATCAGAAGACACTGTGGCCCCATCCGATGATACCCCTGGACAGGGCCAAACAGGCAGGATATAACCCCACCCACTTTGCCAAAGCACAGCCCCCACACCACTAGAGGGATATCTACAACCACCAACTTACCGTCCGAAGACAAGGCCGAGTATAGCCCACAAAGATGTCTGCCACGGCACAACCCAAGGGGGGGGGCGCCAACCCAGACAGGAAGACCACGTCAGTGGCTCAACCTACTCAAGTGACGCACCCCTCCCATGGACGGCATGGAAGAACACCAGTAAGTCAGTGACTCAGCCCCTGTAAAAGGGTTAGAGGCAGAGAATCCCAGTGGGAAGAGGGGAACCGACAAGGCAGAGACAGCAAGGGCGGTTCGTTGCTCCAGCCTTTCCGTTCACCTTCACACTCCTGGGCCAGACTATACTTAATCATAGGACCTACTGAAGAGATAAGTCTTCAGTAAAGACTTAAAGGTTGAGACTGAGTCTGCGTCTCTCACATGGGTAGGCAGACCATTCCATAAAAATGGAGCTCTATAGGAGAAAGCCCTACCTCCAGCCGTTTGCTTAGAAATTCTAGGGACAATTAGAAGGCCTGCGTCTTGTGACCGTAGCGTACGTGTAGGTATGTACGGCAGGACCAAATCGGAAAGATAGGTAGGAGCAAGCCCATGTAATGCTTTGTAGGTTAGCAGTAAAACCTTGAAATCAGCCCTTGCCTTAACAGGAAGCCAGTGTAGGGAAGCTAGCACTGGAGTAATATGATCAAATTTTTTGGTTCTAGTCAGGATTCTAGCAGCCGTATTTAGCACTAACTGAAGTTTGTTTAGTGCTTTATCCGGGTAGCCGGAAAGTAGAGCATTGCAGTAGTCGAGCCTAGAAGTAACAAAAGCATGGATTAATTTTTCTGCGTCATTTTTGGACAGAAAGTTTCTGATTTTTGCAATGTTACGTAGATGGAAAAAAGCTGTCCTTGAAGCAGTCTTGATATGTTCTTCAAAAGAGAGATCAGGGTCCAGAGTAACGCCGAGGTCCTTCACAGTTTTATTTGAGACGACTGTACAACCATCCAGATTAATTGTCAGATTCAACAGAAGATCTCTTTGTTTCTTGGGACCTAGGACAAGCATCTCTGTTTTGTCCGAGTTTAAAAGTAGAAAATTTGCAGCCATCCACTTCCTTATGTCTGAAACACAGGCTTCTAGCGAGGGCAATTTTGGGGCTTCACCATGTTTCATTGAAATGTACAGCTGTGTGTCGTCCGCATAGCAGTGAAATTTAACATTATGTTTTCGAATGACATCCCCAAGAGGTAAAATATATAGTGAAAACAATAGTGGTCCTAGAACGGAACCTTGAGGAACACCGAAATTTACAATTGATTTGTCAGAGGACGAACCATTCACAGAGACAAACTGATATCTTTCCGACAGATAAGATCTAAACCAGGCCAGAACTTGTCCATGTAGACCAATTTGGGTTTCCAATCTCTCCAAAAGAATGTGGTGATCGATGGTATCAAAAGCGGCACTAAGATCTAGGAGCACGAGGACAGATGCAGAGCCTCGGTCTGACGTCATTAAAAGGTCATTTACCACCTTCACAAGTGCAGTCTCAGTGCTATGATGGGGTCTAAAACCAGACTGAAGCGTTTCGTATACATTGTTTGTCTTCAGGAAGGCAGTGAGTTGCTGCGCAACAACTTTTTCTAAAATTTTTGAGAGGAATGGAAGATTCGATATAGGCCGATAGTTTTTTATAATTTCTGGGTCAAGATTCGGCTTTTTCAAGAGAGGCTTTATTACTGCCATTTTTAGTGAGCTTGGTACACATCCGGTGGATAGAGAGCCGTTTATTATGTTCAACATAGGAGGGCCAAGCACAGGAAGCAGCTCTTTCAGTAGTTTAGTTGGAATAGGGTCCAGTATGCAGCTTGAGGGTTTGGAGGCCATGATTATTTTCATCATTGTGTCAAGAGATATAGTACTAAAACACTTTAGTATCTCCCTTGAGCCAGGGTCCTGGCAGAGTT
The DNA here is from genome assembly GCF_901001165.1 of Salmo trutta. Taxonomy (NCBI): domain Eukaryota; kingdom Metazoa; phylum Chordata; class Actinopteri; order Salmoniformes; family Salmonidae; genus Salmo; species Salmo trutta. Next base: position 72,944,518 of record NC_042969.1, read on the forward strand.
GTGCAGACTCTGGACAATGAAGCCCTGGAGGAATACCCAGATTTAAAGATGAGTCCGTAATTTGCTTTCTAATGATCATGATCTTTTCCTCAAAAAAGTTCATAAATTTATTACTGCTGAAGTGAAAGCCATCCTCCATTTGCGAATGCTGCTTTTTAGTTAGCTTTGCGACAGTGTCAAAAAGAAATTTCGGATTGTTCTTATTTTCCTCAATTAAGTTGGAAAAATAGGATGATCGTGCAGCAGTGAGGGCTCTTCGATACTGCACGGTACTGTCTTTCCAAGCTAGTCGGAAGACTTCCAGTTTAGTGTGGCGCCATTTCCGTTCCAATTTTCTGGAAGCTTGCTTCAGAGCTCGTGTATTTTCTGTATACCAGGGAGCTAGTTTCTTATGACAGATGTTTTTAATTTTTAGGGGTGCAACTGCATCTAGGGTATTGCGCAAGGTTGAATTGAGTTCCTCGGTTAGGTGGTTAACTGATTCTTGTCCTCTGACGTCCTTGGGTAGGCAGAGGGAGTCTGGAAGGGCATCAAGGAATCTTTGGGTTGTCTGAGAATTTATAGCACGACTTTTAATCTTCCTTGGTTGGGGTCTGAGCAGATTATTTGTTGCAATTGTAAACGCAATAAAATGGTGGTCCGATAATCCAGGATTATGAGGAAAAACATTAAGATCCACAACATTTATTCCATGGGACAAAACTAGGTCCAGAGTATGACTGTGGCAGTGAGTAGGTCCAGAGACATGTTGGACAAAACCCACTGAGTCGATGATGGCTCCGAAAGCCTTTTGGAGTGGGTCTGTGGACTTTTCCATGTGAATGTTAAAGTCACCAAAAATTAGAATATTATCTGCTATGACTACAAGATCCGATAGGAATTCAGGGAACTCAGTAAGGAACACTGCATATGGCCCAGGAGGCCTGTAAACAGTAGCTATAAAAAGTGATTGAGTTGGCTGCATAGATTTCATGACTAGAAGCTCAAAAGACGAAAACGTCATTGTTTTTTTTTTTTGTAAATTGAAATTTGCTATCGTAAATGTTAGCAACACCTCCGCCTTTGCCGGATGCACGGGGGGTTTGGTCACTAGTGTAACCAGGGGGTGAGGCCTCATTTAACACAGTAAATTCATCATTGTTTCCATTGATCATCCTTGAGATGATTCTACAATTTGATTGGAGTACACCTGTGGTAAATTCAATTGATTGGACATGATTTGGAAAGGCACACACCTGTCTATATAAGGTCCCACAGTTGGAAGTGCATGTCAGAGCAAGAACCAATTTTCTGTAGATCTCCGAGACAGGATAGTGCCGAGGCACAGATCTGGGAAATGGTACCAAAAAATGTTGGCAGCATTGAAGGTCCCCAAGAACACAGTGGCCTCCATCATTCTTAAATGGAAGAAGTTTGGAACCACCAAAACTCTTCCAAGAGCTAGCCACCCGGCCAAACATGATCAATCGGGGGAGAAGGGCCTTCGTCAGGTAGGTGACCAAGAACCCGATGGTCACTCTGACAGAGGTCTAGAGTTCCTCTGTGGAGATGGGAGAAGCTTCCAGATGGACAATATTCTCTACAGCACTCTACCAATAAGGCCTTTATGGTAGAGAGGCCAGACGGAAGCCACAACTTAGTAAAAGGCACACGACAGCCCTCTTGGAGTTTGCCAAAAGGCACCTAAAGACTCAGATCATGAGAAACAAGATTCTCTGGTCTGATGAAACCAAGATTGAGCTCTTTGGCCTGAATGCCAAGCGTCACGCCTGGCACCATCCCTACGGGGAAGCATGCTGGTGGCATGCTTGGGGGATGTTTTCAGCGGTATGGACTGGGAGACTAGTCAGGATCAAGGCAAAGATGAACGGAGAAAAGTACAGAGAGATCCTTGATGAAAACCTGCTCCGGAGTGCTCAGGACCTCAGACAGGGGCAAAGGTTCACCTTCCAACAGGACAACGACACTAAGCACACAGCCAAGACAATGCAGGAGTGGCTTCGGGACACGTCTCTGAATGTCCTTGAGTGGCCCAGCCAGAGCCTGGATTTGAAAGTGATCGAACATCTCTGGAGAGACCTGAAAATAGCTGTGCAGCAATGCTCCCCATCCAACCTGACAGAGCGTGAGAGGATCCGCAGAGAGGAATGGGAGAAACCCCCCAAGTACAGGTGTGCCAAGTTTGTAGAGTCATACCCAAGAAGACTCAAGGCTGTAATCACTGCCAAAGGAGCTTCAACAAAGTACTGAGTAAAGGGTCTTAATACTTATGTAAATGTGATATTTGCAAAAATGTCTAAAAACCAGTTTTTGCTTTGTCATTATGGGGTATCGTGTGTAGTTTTAAGATACTGTTATATCTTAGTATTGTTCACTTGGCCTACATTTAATCGTTTCTTAGAGAAATATGAAAAGCACCCAAACATTAATGTTGATTTTGTGTATTTTACATTTGCTGTACTTTTTGACGCATTTGTTGATAACGAAATCTGAAACATGAATTCAGTAGCATAAGACTTTTACGTGAAAATGTGGGATAGGTGAAACAGAAGAAAAAAGAAATACAAGGGATTGAGTGCGAGGACTAACTGGTGTCTCTAAGTGGCCACACACCTCTCCAGAGTGTGACCAGTTCCTCAGCACTTTCAATGCCCCTTTATGACTCAAAGAAGAGTCTTCAACTATAAAGGTATATGTTTTTTGCTCTCCTAGCTGTGCCGTTGAGGAACTAGAGCAAGCACACTTGTAGTTGTTTCGTTTGGAACACAACCCTGCATCACACAATTTCTTTACGCAATCCAAAAATGGTCCATTATAAATCACAATCCAGTAGGCAGGATTTGAAAGCGTGTTCTATTGCCAACATGAATAGCTAAGTTATAAAATATGATCTTACACAAGGCAATTCAGAGGAACAGATTGTAATTGGTGCGCATAGAAAGGAGTCATGAGTGCATTCAGATGCAAGAGTGGTAGGAAAATGTTCTTCACAATAAACAAACATAGGTTCATTCTGTTCAGAGCAACCCAGGGTATGACGACATGTCGTCTTGTAACTGTACATCAAACAGTGATCAGAAACATTGACACTGTACAGTATATTACATGAGTTTTATGATTTGGAGATGTGAAGTGCACATTTGGACCCACGGGTGTTTGGCTTGCTTGTATGACATCGAAGCGGTATTTCTTATAATCTTCAACGTTTCATCTTTCAAAATACATAGTCATCTTACTTTACAGCATTTCCCTCACTTAGACAACTAAAAATGTGCAAAAGTTCCCAATTCCGGGAGGGTTGGTGCAACTTCTTGTTGTACGTGGGGCTCAAGTTCAGAACGGCTGTCAGTCATTCTGCATACAGTGGAATTCACTATTTGATGCAAGACTGATACCCTCTATAAGAAATGTGCTAAAGACCTTTTACAGTCTAATTGTAATTTTAATGGTAAAATTCTTGAATGGAAAATTCTCTTAACATTAATGAATATCTTAAAATAAATATAACTTAAATATACATTAACCTCTTCAAATAAAATAAATTAACATGATCATCTATAGAATGATATAATAAAACCAGCAGCAGATTTTTGAACTAAGTATACATACCAACTAGAAAATAAGCAGCTGTATAAAGGCCTGATGGTGGCGCTAGTGGAAAGGTCAAGTGATCACCAAATCAATAGGTTTCTTCCACTCGGGGTCTTGATTGTGCACAACAATTATTTTGGGCAATCAGCCATTACTTTGAGATATATCTTGTTCTCAGTCTTGTTCTCAGCCTGTGGGCATCATGTGTGTAGTGATCCAATATCCATAGCCATGCCATTTAACAGTTATCACTGGCCCTTGCTCAGCCTTACTCACCAAGAACCCAGTGCCAAGCCTTCTTGCTAGCAAAGTCCCTGATCAAGTCTTTGAAGTCCAGCTTTCTAGCTAATTGACTTTCAATGGACAGCATGGCAAGACTGCAAAGCCTGCAAAGCCTGCCCTTGGACATACTGGACCTCAAATAGTTTCAGTTTTAGCTTACTGAAAGCTCTCTCACCACCAGCAACAGTCACAGGCAGTGTGCAAAATATACAGTTAAAGTCGGACGTTTATATACACCTTAGCCAAATACATTTAAACTCAGTTTTTCACAATTCCTGACATTTAAACCTAGTAAAATATCCCTGTCTTAAGTCAGTTAAGATCACCACTTTATTTTAAGAATGTGAAATGTCAGAATAATAGTAGAGAGAATTATTTATTTCAGCTTTTATTTCTTTCATTACATTCCCAGTGGGTCAGAAGTTTACACACACTCAATTAGTATTTGGTAGTATTGCCTTTAAATTGTTTAACTTGGGTTAAACGTTTCGGGTGGCCTTCCACAAGCTTCCCACAATAAGTTGGGTGAATTTTGACCCATTCCTCCTGACAGAGCTGGTGTAACTGAGTCAGGTTTGTAGTCCTCCTTGCTCGCACATGCTTTTCCAGTTCTGCCCACAAATGTTCCATAGGATTGAGGTCAGGGCTTTGTGATGGCCACTCCAATACCTTGACTTTGTTGTCCTTAAGCCATTTTGCCACAACTTTGGAAGTATGCTTGGGGTCATTGTCCATTTGGAAGACCCATTTGTGACCAAGCTTTAACTTCCTGACTGATGTCTTGAGATGTTGCTTCAATATATCCACATCATTTTCCTTCCTCATAATGACATCTATTTTGTGAAGTGCACCAGGCCCTCCTGCAGCAAAGCACCCCCACAGGATGATGCTGCCACGCCCGTGCTTCACGGTTGGGATGGTATTCTTCGGCTTGCAAGCCTCCCCCTTTTTCCTCCAAACATAACAATGGTCATTATGGCCAAACAGTTCTATTTTTGTTTCATCAGACCAGAGGACATTTCTCCAAAAACTAGGATCTTTGTCCCCATGTGCAGTTGCAAACCATAGTCTGGCTATTTAAATGGCGGTTTTGGAGCAGTGGCTTCATCCTTGCTGAGCAGCCTTTCAGGTTATGTCGATATAGGACTCGTTTTACTGTGGATATGAATACTTTTGTACCTGTTTCCTCCAGCATCTTCACAAGGTCCTTTGCTGTTGTTCTGGGATTGATTTGCACTTTTCGCACCAAAGTACGTTCATCTCTAGGAGACAGAACGCGTCTCCTTCCTGAGCGGTATGACGGCTGCGTGGTCCCATAGTGTTTATACTTGCGTACTATTGTTTGTACAGATGAACGTGGTACCTTCAGGCATTTGGAAATTGCTCCCAAGGATGAACCAGACTTGTGGAGGTCTAAAAAAAATATTCTGAGGTCTTGGCTGATTTCTTTTGATTTTCCCATGATGTCAAGCAAGGTTGGAGAAAGTTGCATCCATAGTTTCTGGGTTTGGGCTCCGTGTTTTAAAAGCGTTTGAAAATTAGGTGGATATCTAACGCTTGGTCACTGTCCTTTCGGCTTCATACTGCAACGTGGGTAATAACCACTACAGTTACGGTTACGTCGGAGTTAAAACAGGAGTTAAAACAGTTGTGTGAAGACTACCTTGAGCTAGTCGGGGCAGACCTTCAGTACTTTGCTCAGTAGTCCGTCTAGGCCCGGGGCTTTGTGTGGCTTGAAATGTCACAAACATGATGTGGCCACCTCATTCTCTGTTATCTGGACAGGAGAGGACTTGGGAATGCTGTCACAGATTTGTTCACATTCGTCTTTAAATCGAAGGTGTCAAATCTTTCATAAATCAGTTAAGGTAATTTACGAAGGATGAACAGTCTGTCATTTTATTGTTCTCTCTTTTCCTTTCTCTTCCCATCATTGCATTAAGCCCTTCCCATGCGTATCTTGGATTGCCTGTACAGAACCTCTGCTCCACTTTATCCTTGAAGTCCTTTTTAGCTTTCCAAACTTTTGACCTGAATTAATTTTCTTTCTCCTTTACAGCATCAGCATCTCCTTTCAGGAATAATCAAACTTCCTTTAAATGAAGCACATTTTCAAGTCCGTAGACACCCAGAGCTTGTTGTTGGGAAATACACTGACAGTTTTTGTGTTAATAACAGTATACTCATAGAACTGGATGTATGATGTGAAGCTGTCTGTCAACTTCTGGGGATCCCTGCATGAGTCAAAGAACACCTCACAGTGTGTCACATCAAAGCAGTCCTTGAGCTCCTCCCTGCTTTTTGTCCATACCTGAATGGATTTCTCTACAGGTTTTTCGCGTTTCACCTTCTGCCTGTATCTCGGTAGGAGATGGATAACGTTATAGTCTGATTTCCCGATGGGTGCTCTGCACACTTCCTTGTATGCATCATCTACATTGCCATAACACTGTTCCAGGATGCGAGTTGAGCAAGTCGGACAGGTAACATACTGTTGCAGAGTGGGGAGGTGCACGGAGAGGGAGAGCGTATTCAAATCCCCAAGCACAAATACTGGCTGGTCAGACAATCATTGAAATTGTCTGTAATCCTGTCAGCAGCTTCCTTAATGTTAGGTTCAGGCACATTGACCAGAATAATGGTAATCTGTACAAACTCATATGGTAGATGTGCAGCGCGGCCTCGTGCAGAGCTACACATCTCCTTCGCATAGAGGTGATCAGACTGTTAATTGTGGCCTGTGGAATGTTGTCCCACTCCCTTCAATGGCTGTGTGAAGCTGCTGGATATTGGGGGGAACTGGAACACGCTGTCATACACGTCAATCCAGAGCATCCCAAACTTACTCAATGGGTGACATGTCCGGTGAGTATGCAGGCCATGGAAGAACTGGGACATATTCAGCTTCCAGTAATTGTGTACATATCCTTGCGAGATAGGGCTGTGCATTATCTGCCACCATGATAATGCTGAAACGAGGTGATGGCGGCGGATGAATGGCATGACAATGGGCCTCAGGATCGCACCACGGTATCTCGGTGCATTCAAATTGCCATAGATAAAATGGAATTGTGTTCGTTGTCCGTAGCTTATGCCTGCCCATACCATAACCCCACTGCCACCATGGGGCTCTCTGTTTACATTGACATCAGCAAACCGCTCGCCCACACAACGCCATACATGTGGTCTGCTGTTGTGAGACCGGTTGGCCGTACTGCCAAATGACGGAGGCGGCTTAAGGTAGAGAAATTAACATTCTATTCTCTGGCAACAGCTCTGGTGGACATTCCTGCAGTCAGCATGCCTATTGCACACTCCATAGAAAATGTTGACATCTGTGGTATTGTGTGACAAAACGCCATATTTTAGAGTGCACTTTTAGTGTCCCCAGCACAAGGTCCACCTGTGTAATGATCATACTGTTTAATCAGATTCTTGATATGCCACACCTGTCATGTGGATCGTGGAAAAGGAGAAATGCTCACTAACAGGGATATAAACAAATCTGTGCTTATGGAACATTTCTGGGATCTTTTATTTCAGCTCATATAACATGGGACCAACAATTTATATGTTGCGTTTATATTTTTGTTCAGTGTACATAGCCCCCCCACCTATTGATTTATGTGATGTTGTTTTTTAACGATCTGCTCTAATAACGGTGTATCCATCAATGTTCACATCAATGTTGTCCTGCTTGAGCCACATTTCTGTAAAGCAGACTAGATTGCATCTCCTAAAGTCCTCTTCAAAAGTAGCCCTTGCCGGTAACTCATCCAGTTTATTATTACATGACCGCACATTTGACAGGGTGATCACCGGAAGCGGGTGACGGCTTCCCCGCCTCCACCTCCATAGTCTGTTCATAACACCACCTCGAGCCTTGTTTCTGCTTAGTTTCCCTTTTTGACTTTGTAGAACAACCCTCAGGCAAGGCAATGCTGTTTTGGAGAGTGTGAGCTATATCTCAGAAAGAGAGAAGAAACTCATGGGAGTACATGATGGTGGTTCATTTACTCACTGACTCCATATAACCTTCGGTTGTGACTGTAAAGTTTTTTTGCATATTACAGCAGTTAGGATTAAGAGAGTCATACATGCCACATACAATCCACTTGGATTTAGACAAAACAAAACAAAATTGAGCGATATAAATATAAACAAACAAATCATGCAGGTAAGATCAGGGTCTGGCAGCAGTGCCGCGCCCCTAATGTTTCCTCTGATGAGATGTTAATACACAGTAAAAAAGTGTGACACAAAAACTCAGGCAGTTTGACACTAAAAAGTATTACTATGCAGAGAAGCATAGAAAGAAGAGTCCAGGAGAGCAGTGCGGAACCAAAGAAGTACAAAGATACATGGACTTCTCTTAAATTTGTCTCAGACTATTTTCTTTGTCTCCACGGTCCATCAATGCTAATGTGGGCTGTAATCTCTATAGTACAGAGCTTTATCTTAGCTGTATGATTTTGTACCAGCAATGCAATGAAGGTGAAAGTGAACTAATTAACAGCATGTGTTGCTATGTTTGAGGTAACGACTAAAATAAATGACCTTTTTCATATTTCAGAATGGAAGGCTAAGAACTCCATAAGAACAGTGGAGACAGTGAATTCCAGAGTTAGGGATGTTAATCGAAACGGAATCTAAGGGAACAACAGGGAGGGGAAGGAACAGGAACAGGAACAGGGAGGGAAGGAACAGGGAGGGAAGGAAGGAACAGGGAGGGGAAGAACAGTTATGACATTGATGTTATCATGCAATTTGTATTTGAATTTACTAGAGATCCCCCATTAGCTTTTTCTGGGGGTCAAAACATATTCAGGCACTTACATCACAAATGAAACAAAAGATGAAACAGTACATCATACAGCATAACAGTATTACACCCCTACATACGGGGCATTCGGAAAATACTCAGACCCCTTGACTTTTCCCACATTTTGTTACATTACAGCCTTATTTTAAAATATGTTAAATCGTTTTTTTCAAATTGTTAAAAACAATTCTACTGAAATATCACATTTATATAAGTATTCAGACCCTTTACTCAGTACTTTGTTTTTTGCACCTTTGACAGCTATTTTAGCCTCGAGTCTTCTTGGGTATGACGCTACAAGCTTGTCACACCTGTTTTTGGGCAGTTTCTCCCATTCATCTCTGCAGATTCTCTCACGCTCTGTCAGGTTAGGTGGGAAGCATTGCTACACAGCTGTTTTCAGGTCTCTCCAAAGATGTTCGATCAGGTTCAAGACCAGGCTCTGGCTGGGCCACTCAAGGACATTCAGAGACTTGTCCCGAGGCCTGTCCTGCGTTGTCTTGGCTGTGTGCTTAGTGTCGTTGTACTGTTGGAAGGTGAATCTTGAGTGAATCTTGAGTGCTCTGGAGCAGGTTTTCATCAAGGATCTCTCTGTTCTTTGCTATGTTCATCTTTCCCTCCATGCTGACTAGTCTCCCAGTCCCTGCCGCTGAAAAACATCCCCACAGCATGATGCTGCCACCACCATGCTTCACCGTAGGGATGGTGCCAGGTTTCCTCCAGATGTGATGCTTACCATACAGGCCAAAGAGTTCGATCTTCGTTTCATCAGACCAGAGAATTTTGTTTTTCATGGTCTGAGTCCTTTAGGTGCCTTTTGGCAAACTCCAAGCTAGCTGTCTTGTGCCTTTTACTGAGGAGTGGCTTCCAATCGGCCTGATTCGTGGAGTGCTGCAAAGATGGTTGTCCTTCTGGAAGGTTCTCCCATCTCCACAAAGGAACTCTGGAGCTCTGTCAAAGTGACCATTGGGTTCTTGGTCATCTCCCTGACCAAGGCCCTTCTCCCCTGATTGCTCAGTTTGGCCGGGCAGCCAGCTCTAGGAAGAGTCTTGGTGGTTCTAAACTTCTTCCATTTAAGAACGATGGAGGCCACTGTGTTCTTGGGGATCTTTAATACAGCAGAAATGTTTTGGTACCCTTCTCCAGGTCTGTGCCTCAACACAATCTACAACATTGGTCATTGTCCTGTTGAAAAACAAATGATAATCCCACTAAGCACAAACCAGATGGGATTGTGTATCGCTGCAGAATGCTGTGGTAGCCATGCTGGTTAAGGATGCCTTGAATTCTAATTAAATTACCGACATTGTCATCAGCAAAGCACCCCCACACCATCTTCTCCATGCTTCATGGTGGGAACCACACATGCAGAGATCATCCATTCATCAACTCTGCGTATCACAAAGACACGGAGGTTGGAACCCAAAAATCTCAAATATGGACTCATCAGACCAAAGGAGAGATTTCCACCGGTCTAATGTCCATTGCTCGTGTTTCTTGATACAAGCAAGTCTCGTCTTCTTATCGGTGTCCTTTAGTAGTGGTTTCTTTGCAGCAATTCAACCATGAAGGTCTGATTCACGCAGTCTCTTCTGAACAATTCTTACTTGAACTCTGTGAAGCATTTATTTGGGCTATAATCTGAGGTGCAGTTAAATGCCAATTTCTGAGGCTGGTAACTTAATGAACTTATCCTCTGCAGCAGACATAACTCTGGGTCTTCCTTTCCTGTGGCGGTCCTCATGTGAGCCAGTTTCATCATAGAGCTTGATGGTTTTGCCACTGCACTTGAAGAAACTTTCAAAGTTCTTGAAATGTTCCGTATTGACTGACCTTCATGTCTTAAAGTAATGATACTTATTTGAGCTGTTCTTGCCATAATATGGACTTGGTCTTTTACCAAATAGGGCTATCTTCTGTACACCAACCGTACCTTGTCACAACACAACTGATTGGCTGAAACGCATTAAGACTTAAAGACATTCCACAAATTAACTTTTAACAAAGCACACCTGTTAATTGAAATGCATTCCAGGTGACTACCTCCATGAAGCTGGTTGAGAGAATGCCAAGAGTGTGCAAAGCTGTCATCAAGGTCAAGGGTGGCTACCTTGAAGAATCTCAAATATAAAATATTTTTTGATTTGTTAAGCACTTTTTTGGTTACTACATGATTCCATATGTTATTTCAGCATTTTGATGTCTTCACTATTATTCTACAATGTAGGAAATAGTAAACAAAGAAACCCCCTGGAATGAATAAGTGTTAGGAATATCAATTATATCTTCACCAATTTCATTCTGAGGTGAAAAATTATATTAATACCAAAATAAATCTGTACATGCCAATTCAACATTTGAAGTTGTGCTTTTTGAAATGGGTTTTGCAGTCATTGATATTCAAGCTTGGAATGTGGGTCAAACATTATTTAATATGGGTACCTTAGGGAGCCTTCATGTCATATAAAGTTTGGATATGTTAATCTGTTCTTGATTTACAAAGCCATGTTTGCAGGGGGGGCTCAACACACCATGGCCAACAGCGGTATGATATTGCACTAATATGTCTGATTAATCCCAACGATGTTGGTCTGAACTGCAAATATATATATATATATATAATGGGGGGATTCCATGACCAAACATGGCTTGTTACAATAGAGTTTCTGGTAGTTTCTTCGAGCAACTTTCAAGCATGCTTTTAAAGGCAACGTCGATAGCACGTTGGACTTCGGGGTAGAAGGTCATTACATTGCTCGAAGAAACTCTAGCATGCTCAAAGTTTCTATTGCTTCACGGTGTGAAAACAAGTGTAAGTATGTAAATGTTTATAAAAATTGTTATATTAATATTGAAGCATCTATAATCTCATAAATCCTCTGTTTAAACATTTTACACCTTTTATGTGGCAATTCAACACTTATACCCATTACCCGCATATGGCCTAATTGCCATAACCGCACATGTATTGCAATGGTCTTCTGCACATCATATTTCTGACAGAGATGCACAGCATTTCTCACCGCCTATCCAAATAGAGCAGCTGTGCCATGATTTGGCTTTCACCTTCAGAAAATACAGTACTATTCCGCAAGTAGCCAACAGAACCCATGCAGAAAAACGCACCTGTTGTTACCATGCGCAAAACAGATGGCAAGTTAATGATGTAGCCTACAGAGAAATATGCAGTTAAGGTACTAAACGTAATTGCATGGTATACATAGGCCTATATGTTTTGTCGATATATATGTAGGCCTATAATTTTATCTATAGGTACTCCTAGCCTATTATGCATATAATAAACTTCCATATGAATACGCGCTTATTATCGCATAGGCCTATATTGCGCAGGCCTAATTGAAGGTCAGTCGGCCATAATAAGCTTGACTGTAGTTTCCTGACACAAATCAATCAATTAAACACTTTGGTCTAAAGTAGGCTGTTTCTAAAAGTAATAAAATGTTAAGTAGACAGTGGTTTGCTGTTGTGCAGCTGCATGATGTTAGGCCGATGAAGTCTTCATCCTTTTTTCCCACGTTGCTTAGGCTACTTACTGCATCTTTCTCTGACTTCTTGTCTGTCTGCCATAACCATAAAATGTAATCTGGGTAAAGTAAAAGGAGCCTCAAGTTTGAGCTTTTGCCTGTGCAACAGCGTGTTCAAAACATCCTAATTCATCCTACACCCCTCACGCAGGTCCACTGATTTTTCAGAATCACTCTTTCAATGTGCCTTTTCATTTAGTGAACAAAACATTAAGAACATCTTCCATGACAGACTGACCAGGCGAAAGCTATGATTCATTATTGATGTCACTTGTTAATTCCACTTCAATCAGTGTACATGAAGGAAACGGGTTAAATACACATTTTTAAGCCCTGAGACAATTGAGACATGGATTGTATATGTGTGCCATTCAGAGGGTGAATAGGCAAAACAAAATATTTAATCAGTTGAAACACAGACACTTGTTAGTGTTGAATGCATTTGTTTATTTACACCATTAACATAATTTGTCAACATATTGCGATATTGAATCAACTTGTAAAATACATTGAATTTGCAAAAATGTAGGTTTAACAGAGCAAAATAAATTATATAATTTTGATATGATACTATTTAGGCTAAAGCATTTGCAAAAAGCTATCAAAAGCTATTGTTTCAACTTAACCCAGAATTCAACTAAAATAGACAAGAGGTATAGGCCTAAGGTTTAAAGATTTCAAATTGCATTTCGGTTTGTTGACAAGTTCATGAATGTTTGTGGGATTAATGTCCCCATCCCAACCAAAAATACACGTTAAAGAATAGGACTAAGCCAGTGGCTATCCAAGCTGTATACATCTCCCTCAAATGTTGATATTTGGTTTGCAACCAAACAATTCAATATTACTTCTGTAATACAGTAAATAGCCTAAAGTGAATGTAATCTTACAAACATCCATGGCCACGTTTTTGGGGTTACTGTAACTACAAATGTCTTCTTATGTGATCATAGAACACGTGCATGTTCAAGATAGCATGCAAATGTTGCAGGTCTGTGGAGATATTCACAATTTCTATAATAATCTGTGCAGAATCTAGAACAGCATTGAATCAAATCAAACTTTATTTGTCACATGCACCGAATACAACAAGTGTAGACCTTACTTATAAGCCCTTAACCAACAGTGCAGTTCAAGAAGAGTTAAGAAAATATTTACCAAATAAACTAAAGTAAAAAATAATAAAAACAACACAATAATGAGGCTATATACGAGGGTACTGCTCCCGAGTCAGTGTGCGGGGGTACAGGTTAGTCAAGGTCATTTGTACATGTAGGTAGGGGTGACTATGCATAGATAATAAACAGCTAGTAGCAGCAGTATACAAAACAAATGGAGGGAGGGGATCAATGTAATAGTCCGGTGGCCATTTGATTAATTGTTCAGCAGTCTTATGGCTTGGGGGTAGAAGCTGTTAAGGAGCCTTTTGTTTCTCTGCTACCGCTTACCATGCGGTAGCAGAGAAAACAGTCTATGACTCCAGTGACTGGAGTCTCTGACAATTTTATGGTCTTTCCTCTGACACCGCCTATTATATAGGGTCTGGATTGCAGGAAGCTTGGCCCCAGTGATGTACTGGGCCATACGCACTAACCTCTGTAGTGCCTTACGGTCAGATGCCGAGCAGTTGCCATATCAGGCGGTGATGCAACCGGTCAGGATGCTCTCGATGGTGCAGCTGTAGAACCTTTTGAGGACCTGGGGACCCATGCCAAATCTTTTCAGTCTCCTAAGGGGGAAAAGGTTTTGTCATGACCTTTTCACAACTGTCTTGGTATGTTTGGACCATGATAGATCGTTGGTGATGTGGACGCCAAGGAACTTGAAGCTCTCAACCTGCTCTACTACAGCCCCGTTGATGTTAATTAGGGCCTGTTTGGCCCACCTTTTCCTGTAGTCCAAAATCAGCTCCTTTGTCTTGCTCACATTGAGGGAGAGGTTGTTGTCCTGGCACCACACTGCCTGTTCTCTGATCTCCTCCCTATAGGTTGTCTTATCGTTGTCGGTGATCAGGCCTACCACTGTTGTGTTGTCAGCAAACTTAATGATGGTGTCGGAGCCGTGTTTGGCCACGCAGTCGTGGGTGAACAGGGAGTACAGGAGGGGACTAAGGACACACCCCTGAGGGGCAAGAGTGTTGAGGATCAGCGTGGCAGACGTATTGTTGCCTACCCTTACCACCTGGGGGCAGCCCATCAGGAAGTCCAGGATCCAGTTGCAGAGGGAAGTGTTCAGTCCCAGGGTCCTTAGCTCAGTGATGAGCTTTGTGGGCACTATGGTGTTGAATGCTGAGCTGTAGTCAATGAACAGCATTCTCACATAGGTGTTATTTTTGTCCAGGTGGGAAAGGGCAGTGTGGAGTGCGATTGAGATTGCGTCATCTGTTGGGGCAGTATGCGAATTGGAGTGGGTCTAGGGTATCCGGGGGGATGCTGTTGATGTGATCCATGACCAGCCTTTCAAAGCACTTCATGGCTACCGACGTGAGTGCTACGGGGCGTTATTCATTTAGGCAGGTTACCTTTGCTTCCTTGGGCACAGGGACTATGGTGGTCTGCTTGAAACATGAAGGTATTACAGACTCGGTCATGGAGAGGTTGAAAATGTCAGTGAAGACACTTGCCAGTTGGTCCACACATGCTTTGAGTACGCGTCCTGGTAATCCATCTGGCCCTGCGGCTTTGTGAATGCTCACATCAGCTACCGAGAGCGTTATCACATACAGCTGGTGCTCCTCTGCATGCATCAGTGTTGCTTGCCTCGAATTGAGAATAAAAGGCATTTAGCTCGTCTGGTAGGCTCGCGTCACATGGCAGCTTGCGTCTGGGCTTACCGTTGTAGTCCGTAATAGTTTTCAAGCCCTGCCACATCCGAAGAGCGTCAGAGCTGGTGTAGTAGGATTCAGTCTTAATCCTGTATTGACGCTTTGCCTTTTTGATGGTTCGCCTGAGGGCATAGTGGGATTTCTTATAGGCTTCCGGATCAGTGTCCCGCTCCTTGAAAGCGGCAGCTCAAGCCTTTAGGTCGATGTGGATGTTGCCTGTAATCCATGACTTCTGGTTGGGATATGTACGTACGGTCACTGTGGGGACGTCGTCGTCGATGCACTTATTGATGAAGCCGATGACTGAGGTGGTATACTCCTCAATGCCATTGGATGAACACCGGAACATATTTCAATCTGTGCTAGCAAAACAGTCCTGTAGTGTTTCATCCGTGCGATCTAAGCACTTCTGTATTGAGCGAGTCACTGGTACTTCCTGCTTTAGTTTTTGCTTGTAAGCAGGAATCAGGAGGATAGAATTATGGTCGGACTTGCCAAATGGAGGGCGGGGGAGAGCTTTCTATGCATCTCTGTGTGGAGTAAAGGTGGTCTAGAGTTTTTTTCCATTTGCACATGTGGTTGCACATGTGACATGCTGGTAAAAATTTGGTTAAACTGATTTAAGTTTGCCTGCATTAAAGTCCCCGGGCCACTAGGAGCGCCACTTGGTTGAGCATTTTCTTCTTTGCTTATGGCCATAGAGTTGTTTGAGTGCGCTCTAAGTGCCGAGTCATCGGTCTGTGGTGGTAAATAGACGGCTACGAATAATATACCTATTGATTTATGTGATGTTGTTTTTTATCGATCTCCTCTAATAACGGTGTATCGATCAATGTTCACATCAATGTTGTCCTGCTTGAGCCACAATTCTGTAAAGCAGACTAGATTGCATCTCCTAAAGTCCTCTTCAAAAGTAGCCCTTGCCGGTAACTCATCCAGTTTATTATTACATGACCGCACATTTGACAGGGTGATCACCGGGAGCGGGTGACGGCTTCCCCGCCTCCACCTCCGTAGTCTGTTCATAACACCACCTCGAGCCTTGTTTCTGCTTAGTTTCCCTTTTTGACTTTGTAGAACAACCCTCAGGCAAGGCAATGCTGTTTTGGAGAGTGTGAGCTATATCTCAGAAAGAGAGAAGAAACTCATGGGAGTACATGATGGTGGTTCATTTACTCACTGACTCCATATAACCTTCGGTTGTGACTGTAAAGTTTTTTTGCATATTACAGCAGTTAGGATTAAGAGAGTCATACATGCCACATACAATCCACTTGGATTTAGACAAAACAAAACAAAATTGAGCGATATAACTATAAACAAACAAATCTTGCAGGTAAGATCAGGGTCTGGCAGCAGTGCCGCGCCCCTAATGTTTCCTCTGATGAGATGTTAATACACAGTAAAAAAGTGTGACACAAAAACTCAGGCAGTTTGACACTAAAAAGTATTACTATGCAGAGAAGCATAGAAAGAAGAGTCCAGGAGAGCAGTGCGGAACCAAAGAAGTACAAAGATACATGGACTTCTCTTAAATTTGTCTCAGACTATTTTCTTTGTCTCCACGGTCCATCAATGCTAATGTGGGCTGTAATCTCTATAGTACATAGCTTTATCTTAGCTGTATGATTTTGTACCAGCAATGCAATGAAGGTGAAAGTGAACTAATTAACAGCATGTGTTGCTCTGTTTGAGGTAACGACTAAAATAAATGACCTTTCTATCAGCTGTAAGAAGAAAATGAATGATGACTGAAATATATTACCTTTTTCATATTTCAGAATGGAAGGCTAAGAACTCCATAAGAACAGTGGAGACAGTGAATTCCAGAGTTAGGGATGTTAATCGAAACGGAATCTAAGGGAACAACAGGGAGGGGAAGGAACAGGAACAGGAACAGGAACAGAAACAGGGAGGGAAGGAACAGGGTAGGGAAGGAAGGAACAGGGAGGGAAGAACAGTTATGACATTGATGTTATCATGGAATTTGTATTTGAATTTACTAGAGATCCCCCATTAGCTTCTTTGGTGGGTCCAAACACATTCAGGCACTTACATCACAAATGAAACAAAAGATGAAACAGTACATCATACAGCATAACAGTATTACACCCCTACATACGGGGCATTCGGTAAATACTCAGACCCCTTGCTTTTCCCACATTTTGTTACGTTACAGCCTTATTTTAAAATATATCCCCCCAAAAAATCAAATTGTTAAGAAGAATTCAACTGAAATATCATATTTACATAAGTTTTCAGACCATTTACTCAGTACTTTGTTTTTTGCACCTTTGACAGCTATTTTAGCCTCGAGTCTTCTTGGGTATGACGCTACAAGCTTGGCACACCTGTTTTTGGCAGTTTCTCCCATTCCTCTCTGCAGATTCTCTCAAGCTCTGTCAGGTTGGATGGGAAGCGTTGCTACACAGCTGTTTTCAGGTCTCTCCAAAGATGTTCGATCAGGTTCAAGTCCAGGCTCTGGCTGGGCCACTCAAGGACATTCAGAGACTTGTCCCAAGGCCTGTCCTGCGTTGTCTTGGCTGTTGGCTGTGTGCTTAGTGTCGTTGTACTGTTGGAAGGTGAATCTTTTCCCCAATCTGAGGTCTTGAGCGCTCTGGAGCAGGTTTTCATCAAGGATCTCTCTGTTCTTTGCTCTGTTCATCTTTCCCTCTATGCTGACTAGTCTCCCAGTCCCTGCCGCTGAAAAACATCCCCACAGCATGATGCTGCCACCACCATGCTTCACCGTAGGGATGGTGCCAGGTTTCCTCCAGATGTGATGCTTGCCATACAGGCCAAAGAGTTCGATCTTGGTTTCATCAGACCAGAGAATTTTGTTTTTCATGGTCTGAGTCCTTTAGGTGCCTTTTGGCAAACTCCAAGCTAGTTGTCTTGTGCCTTTAACTGAGGAGTGGCTTCAATCTGGCCTGATTGGTGGAGTGCTGTAGAGATGGTTGTCCTTCTGGAAGGTTCTCCCATCTCCACAAACGAACTCTGGAGCTCTGTCAAAGTGACCATTGGGTTCTTGGTCATCTCCCTGACCAAGGCCCTTTTCACCCGATTGCTCAGTTTGGCTGGGCAGCCAGCTCTAGGAAGAGTCTTGGTGGTTCTAAACTTCTTCCATTTAAGAACGATGGAGTTCACTCTGTTCTTGGGGGATCTTTAATGCAGCAGAAATGTTTTGGTACCCTTCTCCAGGTCTGTGCCTCAACACAATCTACAACATTGTAGAATAATAGTGAAGACATCAAAACTATGAAATAACATATGGAATCATGTAGTAACGCAAAAAGTGTTAAATCAAAATATATTTTATAATTTTGATTCTTCAAGTAGCCACCTTTTGCCTTGATGACAGCTTTGCACACTCTTGGCATTCTCTCAACCAGCTTCATGAGGTAGTCACCTGGAATGCTTTTCCAACAGTCTTGAAGGAGTTCCCACATATGCTGAGCACTTGTTGGCTGCTTTTCCTTCACTCTGCGGCCCAACTCATCCCAATTGGGTTGAGGTCGGGTGATTGTGGAGGCCAGGTCATCTGATGCAGCACTCCATCACTCTCCTTCTTGGTCATTGTCCTGTTGAAAAACAAATGATAATCCCACTAAACGCAAACCAGATGGGATTGCGTATCGCTGCAGAATGCTGTGGTAGCCATGCTGGTTAAGTATGCCTTGAATTCTAATTAAATTACCGACATTGTCATCAGCAAAGCACCCCCACACCATCTTCTCCATGCTTCATGGTGGGAACCACACATGCAGAGATCATCCATTCATCAACTCTGCGTCTCACAAAGACACAGGGGTTGGAACCCAAAAATCTCAAATATGGACTCATCAGACCAAAGGAGAGATTTCCACCGGTCTAATGTCCATTGCTCGTGTTTCTTGATACAAGCAAGTCTCGTCTTCTTATCGGTGTCCTTTAGTAGTGGTTTCTTTGCAGCAATTCGACCATGAAGGTCTGATTCATGCAGTCTCTTCTGAACTATTGTTGTTAAGATGTGTCTGTTACTTGAACTCTGTGAAGAATTTATTTGGGCTACAATCTGAGGTGCAGTTAAATGCCGATTTCTGAGGCTGGTAACTTAATGAACTTATTCTCTGCAGCAGACATAACTCTGGGTCTTCCTTTCCTGTGGTGGTCCTCATGTGAGCCAGTTTCATCATAGCGCTGATGGTTTTGCCACTGCACTTGAAGAAACTTTCAAAGTTCTTGAAATGTTCCGTATTGACTGACCTTCATGTCTTAAAGTAATGATACTTATTTGAGCTGTTCTTGCCATAATATGGACTTGGTCTTTTACCAAATAGCCTATCTTCTGTATACCAACCTTACCTTGTCACAACACAACTGATTGGCTGAAACGCATTAAGACTTAAAGACATTCCACAAATTAACTTTTAACAAAGCACACCTGTTAATTGAAATGCATTCCAGGTGACTACCTCCATGAATCTGGTTGAGAGAATGCCAAGAGTGTGCAAAGCTGTCATCAAGGTCAAGGGTGGCTACCTTGAAGAATCTCAAATATAAAATATATTTTGATTTGTTAAGCACTTTTTTGGTTACTACATGATTCCATATGTTATTTCATAATTTTGATGTCTTCACTATTATTCTACAATGTAGGAAATAGTAAACAAAGAAACCCCCTGGAATGAATAAGTGTTAGGAATATCAATTATATCTTCACCAATTTCATTCTGAGGTGAAAAATTATATTAATACCAAAATAAATCTGTACATGCCAATTCAACGTTTGAAGTTGTGCTTTTTGAAATGGGTTTTGCAGTCATTGATATTCAAGCTTGGAATGTGGGTCAAACATGATTTAATATGG
Organism: Salmo trutta; assembly: GCF_901001165.1. NCBI lineage: Eukaryota > Metazoa > Chordata > Actinopteri > Salmoniformes > Salmonidae > Salmo > Salmo trutta. Next base: position 72,964,431 of record NC_042969.1, read on the forward strand.
GTACCTTAGGGAGCCTTCATGTCATATAAAGTTTGGATATGTTAATCTGTTCTTGATTTACAAAGCCATGTTTGCAGGGGGGGCTCAACACACCATGGCCAACAGCGGTATGATATTGCACTAATATGTCTGATTAATCCCAACGATGTTGGTCTGAACTGCAAATATATATATATATATATATATAATGGGGGGGATTCCATGACCAAACATGGCTTGTTACAATAGAGTTTCTGGTAGTTTCTTCGAGCAACTTTCAAGCATGCTTTTAAAGGCAACGTCGATAGCACGTTGGACTTCGGGGTAGAAGGTCATTACATTGCTCGAAGAAACTCTAGCATGCTCAAAGTTTCTATTGCTTCACGGTGTGAAAACAAGTGTAAGTATGTAAATGTTAAAAAAAATTGTTATATTAATATTGAAGCATCTATAATCTCATAAATTCTCTGTTTAAACATTTTACACCTTTTATGTGGCAATTCAACACCTATACCCATTACCCGCATATGGCCTAATTGCCATAACCGCACATGTATTGCAATGGTGTTCTGCACAGCATATTTCTGACAGAGATGCACAGCATTTCTCACCGCCTATCCAAATAGAGCAGCTGTGCCATGATTTGGCTTTCACCTTCAGAAAATACAGTATTATTCCGCAAGTAGCCAACAGAACCCATGCAGAAAAACGCACCTGTTGTTACCATGCGCAAAACAGATGGCAAGTTAATGATGTAGCCTACAGAGAAATATGCAGTTAAGGCACTAAACGTAATTGCATGGTATACATAGGCCTATATGTTTTGTCGATATATATGTAGGCCTATAATTTTATCTATAGGTACTCCTAGCCTATTATGCATATAATAAACTTCCATATGAATACGCGCTTATTATCGCATAGGCCTATATTGCGCAGGCCTAATTGAAGGTCAGTCGGCCATAATAAGCTTGACTGTAGTTTCCTGACACAAATCAATCAATTAAACACTTTGGTCTAAAGTAGGCTGTTTCTAGAAGTAATAAAATGTTAAGTAGACAGTGGTTTGCTGTTGTGCAGCTGCATGATGTTAGGCCGATGAAGTCTTCATCCTTTTTTCCCACGTTGCTTAGGCTACTTACTGCATCTTTCTCTGACTTCTTGTCTGTCTGCCATAACCATAAAATGTAATCTGGGTAAAGTAAAAGGAGCCTCAAGTTTGCGCTTTTGCCTGTGCAACAGCGTGTTCAAAACATCCTAATTCATCCTACACCCCTCACGCAGGTCCACTGATTTTTCAGAATCACTCTTTCAATGTGCCTTTTCATTTAGTGAACAAAACATTAAGAACATCTTCCATGACAGACTGACCAGGCGAAAGCTATGATTCATTATTGATGTCACTTGTTAATTCCACTTCAATCAGTGTACATGAAGGAAACGGGTTAAATACAAATTTTTAAGCCCTGAGACAATTGAGACATGGATTGTATATGTGTGCCATTCAGAGGGTGAATAGGCAAAACAAAATATTTAATCAGTTGAAACACAGACACTTGTTAGTGTTGAATGCATTTGTTTATTTACACCATTAACATAATTTGTCAACATATTGTGATATTGAATGAACTTGTAAAATACATTGAATTTGCAAAAATGTAGGTTTAACAGAGCAAAATAAATTATATAATTTTGATATGATACTATTTAGGCTAAAGCATTTGCAAAAAGCTATCAAAAGCTATTGTTTCAACTTAACCCAGAATTCAACTAAAATAGACAAGAGGTATAGGCCTAAGGTTTAAAGATTTCAAATTGCATTTTGGTTTGTTGACAAGTTCATGAATGTTTGTGGGATTAATGTCCCCATCCCAACCAAAAATACACGTTAAAGAATAGGACTAAGCCAGTGGCTATCCAAGCTGTATACATCTCCCTCAAATCTTGATATTCGGTTTGCAACCAAACAATTCAATATTACTTCTGTAATACAGTAAATAGTCTAAAGTGAATGTAATCTTACAAACATCCATGGCCACGTTTTTGGGGTTACTGTAACTACAAATGTCTTCTTATGTGATCATAGAACACGTGCATGTTCAAGATAGCATTCAAATGTTGCAGGTCTGTGGAGATATTCACAATTTCTATAATAATCTGTGCAGAATCTAGAACAGCATTGAATCAAATCAAACTTTATTTGTCACATGCACCGAATACAACAAGTGTAGACCTTACTTATAAGCCCTTAACCAACAGTGCAGTTCAAGAAGAGTTAAGAAAATATTTACCAAATAAACTAAAGTAAAAAATAATAAAAACAACACAATAATGAGGCTATATACGGGGGTACCGCTCCCGAGTCAGTGTGCGGGGGTACAGGTTAGTCAAGGTCATTTGTACATGTAGGTAGGGGTGACTATGCATAGATAATAAACAGCTAGTAGCAGCAGTATACAAAACAAATGGAGGGAGGGGATCAATGTAATAGTCCGGTGGCCATTTGATTAATTGTTCAGCAGTCTTATGGCTTGGGGGTAGAAGCTGTTAAGGAGCCTTTTGTTTCTCTGCTACCGCTTACCATGCGGTAGCAGAGAAAACAGTCTATGACTCGGGTGACTGGAGTCTCTGACAATTTTATGGGCTTTCCTCTGACACCGCCTATTATATAGGGTCTGGATTGCAGGAAGCTTGGCCCCAGTGATGTACTGGGCCATACGCACTACCCTCTGTAGTGCCTTACGGTCAGATGCCGAGCAGTTGCCATACCAGGCGGTGATGCAACCGGTCAGGATGCTCTCGATGGTGCAGCTGTAGAACTTTTTGAGAACCTGGGGACCCATGCCAAATCTTGTCAGTCTCCCGAAGTGGAAAAGGTTTTGTCGTGCCCTCTTCACAACTGTCTTGGTATGTTTGGACCATGATAGATCGTTGGTGATGTGGACGCCAAGGAACTTGAGGCTCTCAACCTGCTCTACTACAGCCCCGTTGATGTTAATTAGGGCCTGTTTGGCCCACCTTTTCCTGTAGTCCAAAATCAGCTCCTTTGTCTTGCTCACATTAAGGGAGAGATTGTTGTCCTGGCACCACACTGCCTGTTCTCTGACCTCCTCCCTATAGGCTGTCTTATCATTGTCGGTGATCAGGCCTACCACTGTTGTGTCGTCAGCAAACTTAATGATGGTGTCAGAGCCGTGTTTGGCCACGCAGTCGTGGGTCCCCCCTGCGTGTTTGGCCACGCAGTCCTTAGTCCCCTCCTGTCCTTAGTACAGGAGGGGACTAAGGACACACCCCTGAGGGGCAAGAGTGTTGAGGATCAGTGTGGCAGACGTATTGTTGCCTACCCTTACCACCTGGGGGCAGCCCATCAGGAAGTCCAGGATCCAGGGGCAGAGGGAAGTGTTCAGTCCCAGGGTCCTTAGCTTAGTGATGAGCTTTGTGGGCACTATGGTGTTGAACGCTGAGTTGTAGTCAATGAACAGCATTCTCACATAGGTGTTCCTTTTGTCCAGGTGGGAAAGGGCAGTGTGGAGTGTGATTGAGATTGTGTCATTTGTTGGGGCAGTATGCGAATTGGAGTGGGTCTAGGGTATCCGGGGGGATGCTGTTGATGTGAGCCATGACCAGCCTTTCAAAGCACTTCATGGCTACCGACGTGAGGGCTATGGGGCGTTATTCATTTAGGCAGGTTACCTTTGCTTCCTTGGGCACAGGGACTATGGTGGTCTGCTTGAAACATGTAGGTATTACAGACTCGGTCATGGAGAGGTTGAAAATGTCAGTGAAGACAGTTGCCAGTTGGTCCACACATGCTTTGAGTACACGTCCTGGTAATCCATCTGGCCCCGCGGCTTTGTGAATGCTCACATCAGCTACCGAGAGCGTTATCACATACAGCTGGTGCTCCTCTGCATGCATCAGTGTTGCTTGCCTCGAATGGAGCATAAAAGGCATTTAGCTCATCTGGTAGGCTCGCGTGACTGGGCAGCTTGCGTCTGGGCTTCCCGTCCTGCCACATCCGACGAGCGTCAGAGACGGTGTAGTAGGATTCAATCTTAATCCTGTATTGACGGTTTGCTTGTTTGATTGTTTGATGGTTCGCCTGAGGGCATAGTGGGATTTCTTATAGGCGTCCGGATCAGTGTCCCGCTCCTTGAAAGCGGCAGCTCTAGCCTTTAGCTCGATGCGGATGTTGCCTATAATCCATGACTTCTGGTTGGGATATGTACGTACGGTCACTGTGGGAACGTCGTCGTCGATGCACTTATTGATGAAGCCGATGACTGTGGTGGTATACTCCTCAATGCCATTGGATGAATACCGGAACATATTTCAATCTGTGCTAGCAAAACAGTCCTGTAGTGTAGCATCCGTGCGATCTGAGCACTTCCGTATTGAGCGAGTCACTGGTACTTCCTGCTTTAGTTTTTGCTTGTAAGCAGGAATCAGGAGGATAGAATTATGGTCGGATTTGCCAAATGGAGGGAAGGGGAGAGCTTTCTATGCATCTCTGTGTGGAGTAAAGGTGGTCTACAGTTTTTTTCCATTTGCACATGTGGTTGCACATGTGACATGCTGGTAAAAATTTGGTCAAACTGATTTAAGTTAGCCTGCATTAAAGTCCCCGGGCCACTAGGAGCGCCACTTGGTTGAGCATTTTCTTGTTTGCTTATGGCCATAGAGTTGGTTGTGTGCGCTCTTAGTGCCAAGTTATCAGTCTGTGGTGGTAAATAGATGGCTACGAATAATATAGATGAGAACTCTCTTGGTAGATAGCGTGGTCTACAGCTTATCATAAGGTACTCTACCTCAGGTGAGCTATACCTCAAGACTTCTTTAATATTGGACATTGTGCACCAGCTGTTATTGACAAAAAGACATACACCCCCACCCCTCGTCTTACCAGACGTAGCTTCTCTGTTCTGCCAGTGCATTGAAAATCCCTCCAGCTCTATATTGTCCGTGTCATCATTCAGCCACGACTTGATGAAACACAGGATATTACAGTTCTTAATGTCCTGTTGGTAGGATAATTGTAGGTCATCAATTTCATTTTCCAATGATTGCATGTTAGGAAGTAGAATTGATGGCAGTGGGAGTTTACTTGCTTTCCTATGGATTCTTAGAAGGCAGCCCGATCTGCGTCCTCTTTTCCTCCGTCTTTTCTTCACGCAAATGACTGGGATCTGGGCCTGTTCCCGGGAGAGCAGTATATCTTACTCGTATGACTCGTTAAAGGAAAAAGCTTCTTCCAGTTCATGGTGAATAATCGCTGTTCTGATGTCCAGAAGTTATTTTCAGTCATAAGAGACGGCTGCAGCAACATTATGTAAAAAATAAGTTACAAACAACGCAAAAAACTAACAATAGCTCAATTGGTCAGAGCATGTAAAACGTCAGCCATTCTCTTCGGGCGCCATTTACCTTGAGTTCTTTCAAGAAGCAGCATCAGACAACTGTTGATAGTGGGGAGACATTATAAAAAACTGAAAGTTCAAGTGTGAGGCAGCATTATTACATCATCAGTAAATAACAACAGTAGGCCCATAAGCATGGCATAATGGCTATGCACAGCACTGGGGAAAAATGACTCTTAAAGTGACTGATATTATAGCACTCAAGTTTATTACATCTACAGTATGATCGTGAGTTGTTCCTGACTGCTGCTGATCGCACAAATCAGTGTCTATGAGCACCCTAACCATTTATTATAATCTAAGTTTGTCAAGAAAATGTGTAAAGACAGTAAATGTTATACAGTACATACCAACTGTCTTGGGAAACATGTCCAGTCAGTGGTGGTATTGAAAAGATCTGTAAATAAAACACGACAAATACGTTAATAGGTGTGTCAGAATTGAACCATATTTATTTTAAAGTCAGATTTTTTTAAAATACTACAGAGTGCATCCAGATTGTGTCATAATTGGCTGAAAGGGAGTCTATTCAAATTTACACTTGAGGACCAAAATAGTGCTGGGTCGCATTCCCTCCTTCTAATCAGGTAAATGGGACACCAGATGTGTGAACTCTGGCCAATCAGTGACATACAAAAATCTTTGCATCCTAGTAGAAAACCCTCATCCAACTACTTGAGGGCAATGGTCAGATTTAATGGTGATATCTAAAAACGGACCAGGTAAAGATCCCTTTGCATGCCTTCTTGCTGATCTGGGTTGCTGGATTGCCTTTGCTGTCCCTCTTCTTCCAACTGACAGTTGAAACCAGAGTTAGAGGGATTTTTCTCCTTTGGTCCTCCTTTCTCTAAACATTTCATCAAAAGTCAAGTCATATGAAGCAAACACGAAACATTTATAAACACCACTATAACAGTGCTCTAATGATAGATGCAAGGAATGACAGTCTATGACATCCACATTCAGAAGCTATACATTGTTCATTAACATTCTTGTTAATAAACAATGGAAACCATATATTTATGTAATGCAGTTGTGCTAAGCTCAGGAGGCATTTATAAAAGTTACATTCTTTAGGAATCAATGGGTATATCAAGACTAGCAATGGCCATTAAACAGATTTCCCCAGACACCAGATTGCGGCTTTAATGAGATAAAATTGCTACATAACTTTAGCTACAGCTTCTGCCCACAGTTTCCCAAGTAGCTCAATCTCATCAGCGCAATGCAATTCCTCCTCCAACCCTTCCAAATCACTCATGCTGTTAGCTATTGAATAGGAGGGAAATGATGCTCTTATTACAAGTAATTTGGATGTAGCTAGCTAGCTCATTTCAATACAGTTAATGCAAGTAGCTAGCTAGATAATATTTCCACCTAGTTATATGTAGCTAGGCTAGCTAAATATTGTTCATAGGAAGCCCACACAATGAAGTTTTAAGATGCAAGATATTATTAAATAAGGCAGCAATGAAAAATGATTTAGTGCTAGCTAAATCAATAAACTATTTAAAGTAGAAGTGTGTGCTAGTATAGCTATATATCAACCTGTTAGCAAGCTACTGGTTTGATCGACACCGGATCCGGATGTGCGTGCAAAAACATGTCCCCACGTCTTTGTTTAGTGCCCTTACCATTGGATGATGTCCATTCGTCAGGTTTAGATGCCGAGGGATGAGAACATTTTGGTCACCTTGATTACTCAAATTTCACTTGACCTGTGCACTTACGTTGTAAACTTTTATTCATAGGTTAGGTTGTAGCAACCTCATAATGGGTATTGGGAAACTTTGAGTATCATGTAGTAAATTGCAAAAAGCAAAACCTATCCATGTTACATCGAGCTGGATGAATGGAATGACTGTCATCCAATATGCTGTAATAGAAATAAGGTCATGTTCATAAAAAAATATATATTTAACGGCACCGACTGCCACTGGCACAGGGGCATGTGCCCCCTCAGATTTGTCCTGTCAAAAATATATAAATAATGATCTAGCCCAGGTAGGTTCCCAATCTCCCAACCTCATTACCAAGATGCCATTTCAGGCCATCAATCAAGTTAGAGTAGCTAGCTTGTCTAACTATCTTAGGTGTCATGCCTGCTGGCAAGGGTGGAAGACTTTAGAAAAGCGAGCAATAACTAAATGTACTGAATAAGAAATTCCTATGAATCTTTTACAGATTTTAGCAGAGATGCAGAGAAGCATATTTAGTTTCTTTAAAAAAAGAAAGACCAGTCGGGAGGATACAGACGGCTCCAGTATTGTTAGATATGCAGAAAGATATCATTTTTTAAACATAGAATTAAGCAGGCTCTGGACATTTACACCTGGATCTTGCAGCTAACTAGCTGCTACCTGAGTGACTATTGGCAACGTCGGTCACGGAATTAACACACATTATTACGGAGCTAGCCAGCTAGCCAGCTGAAGAGTTCCGTCAGCCACTCGTGGGCTATTCCTGAGCTAGCCAGCTGAAGTGTATCCTGGGCTACAACTCACCTATCCTGACCCGTTTTACTGCCGATGCGGAGCCCCATCGGGTCTTCACGACTGGACCACCGACGTTATCTGCCGGAGGGAGTTATCCAACTGGCCCGTCCGTCACGACGTAACCTGATCGCCCATCTGCGGCCGGCTAATCGTTAGCTGTCTTTTCGGCTGCGATCTGAATAGGTCTATCGGACACTTTTCTTGCTCCACTATAACTAACTATTTTGCCAACTTGGACAGGTCCCCCCTTCCACACGGAACCCCACTAACCCACAGACGGAAACGCATGAGGTGGCTAAAAACAGACCTCCCTCCCATCTTCCACCAGCTTGCTACCTATGGCCCGGCTAGCTGTCTGAATCTCACTGGACCCTTTGATCACTCGGCTAAGCATGCCTCTCCTTAATGCATTGTCAATTGCTGTTCTGGTTAGTGTTTATTGGCTTATTTCACTGTAGAGCCTCTAGCCCTGCTCATTATACCTTATCCAACCTCTCAGTTCCTCCACCCACACATGCTATGACATCTTCTGGTTTCAATGATGTTTCTAGAGACAATGTCTCTCTCATAATCACTAAATGCCTTGGTTTACCTCCTCTGTACTCACATCCCACCATACCTTTGTCTATACATTGTACCTTGAAGCTATTTTATCGCCCCCAGAAACCTGCTCCTTTTTCTCTCTATTCTGGACGTCACAGACGACCAATTCTTATAGCTTTTAGCCGTACCCTCATACTCATTCTTCTCTGCTCCTCTGGGGATGTAGAGGTGAATCCAGGCCCTGCAGTGCCTGGCTCCACTCCTACTCCCCAGGCGCTCTCTTTTGATGACTTCTGTAACCGTAATAACCTTGGTTTCATGCATGTTAACATTAGAAGCCTCCTCCCTAAGTTTGTTTTATTCACTGCTTTAGCACACTCTGCCAACCCGGATGTCCTAGCTGTGTCTGAATATTGGCTTAGGAAGTCCACCAAAAACTGTGAAATCTTCATCCCTAACTACAACGTTTTCAGACAAGATAGAACGACCAAAGGGGGCGGTGTTGCAATCTACTGCAGAGATAGCCTGCAGAGTTCTGTCCTGCTATCCAGGTCTGTACCCAAACAATTTGAACTTCTACTTTTAAAAATCCACCTCTCCAAAAACAAGTCTCTCACCGTTGCCGCCTGCTATAGACCCCCCTCGGCCCCTAGCTGTGCTCTGGACACCATATGTGAACTGATTGCCCCCCATCTATCTTCAGAGCTCGTGCTACTAGGTGACCTAAACTGGGACATGCTTAACACCCCAGCCATTCTACAATCCAAGCTTGATGCCCTCAATCTCACACAAATTATTAATGAACCCACCAGGTACAACCCCAAAGCCGCAAACACTGGCACACTCATAGATATCATCCTAACCAACGTGCCCTCTAAATACACCTCTGCTGTTTTCAACCAAGATCTCAGCGATCACTGCCTCATTGCCTGCACCCGTAATGGGTCAGCGGTCAAACGACCTCCACTCATCACTGTCAAACGCTCCCTGAAACATTTCAACGAGCAAGCCTTTCTAATCGACCTGGCCCTGGTATCCTGGAAGGATATTGACCTCATCCCGTCAGTAGAGGATGCCTGGTTATTTTAAAAAAATGCCTTCCTCTCCATCTTAAATAAGCATGCCCCTTTCAAGAAATTTAGAACCAGGAACAGATATAGCCCTTGGTTCTCCCCAGACCTGACTGCCCTTAACCAACACAAAAATATCCTGTGGCGTTCTGCATTAGCATCGAACTGCCCCCGCGATATGCAACTTTTTAGGGAAGTTAGAAACCAATACACACAGGCAGTTAGAAACGCCAAGGCTAGCTTTTTCAAACAGAAATTTGCTTCGTGCAACTCCAACTCTAAAAAGTTCTGGGACATTGTAAAGTCCATGGAGAATAAGAACACCTCCTCCCAACTGCCCACTGCACTGAGGATAGGAAACTCTGTCACCACCGATAAGCCCACTATAATTGAGAATTTCAATAAGCATTTTTCTACGGCTGGCCATGCTTTCCACCTAACTACCCCTACTGCATTCAACAGCACTGCACCCCCCACAGCTACTCGCCCAAGCCTCCCCCATTTCTCCTTCTCCCAAATCCATTCAGCTGATGTTCTGAAAGAGCTGCAAAATCTGGACCCCTACAAATCAGCTGGGCTTGACAATCTGGACCCTTTCTTTCTAAAATTATCTGCCGAAATTATTGCAACCCCTATTACTAGCCTGTTCAACCTCTCTTTCGTGTCGTCTGAGATTCCCATAGATTGGAAAGCAGCTGCTGTCATCCCCCTCTTCAAAGGAGGTGACACTTGACCCAAATTGCTACAGACCTATATCCATCCTACCCTGCCTTTCTAAGGTCTTCGAAAGCCAAGTCAACAAACAGATTACCGACTATTTCGAATCCCACCGCACCCTCTCCGCTATGCAATCTGGTTTCAGAGCTGGTCATGGGTGCACCTCAGCCACGCTCAAGGTCCTAAACGACATCGTAACCGCCATCGATAAGAAACAATACTGTGCTGCCGTATTCATTGACCTGGCCAAAGCTTTTGACTCTGTTAATCACCACATCCTCATCGGCAGACTCAGTAGCTTTGGTTTCTCAAACGATTGCGTCGCCTGGTTCACCAACTACTTCTCTGACAGAGTTCAGTGTGTCAAATCGGAGGGCCTACTGTCTGGACCTCTGGCAGTCTCTATGGGGGTACCACAGGGTTCAATTCTTGGGCCAACTCTTTTCTCTGTATACATAAATGATGTTGCTCTTGCTGCTGGTGAATCTCTGATCCACCTCTACGCAGACGACACCATTCTGTATACTTCTGGCCCTTCTTTGGACACTGTGTTAACAACCCTCCAGACGAGCTTCAATGCCATTCAACTCTCCTTCCGTGGTCTCCAACTGCTCCTAAACACAAGTAAAACTAAATGCATGCTCTTTAACCGATCGCTGCCTGCACCTGCCCGCCCGTCCAGCATAACTTCTCTGGACGGTTCTAACTTAGAATTTGTGGACAACTACAAATACCTAGGTGTCTGGTTAGACTGTAAACTCTCCTTCCAGACTCACATCAATCATCTCCAATCCAAAGTGAAATCTAGAATTGGCTTCCTATTTCGCAACAAAGCATCCTTCACTCATGCTGCCAAACATACCCTCGTAAAACTGACCATCCTACCAATCCTCGACTTCGGCGATGTCATTTACAAAATAGCCTCCAATACCCTACTCAACAAGCTGGATGCAGTCTATCACAGTGCCATCCGTTTTGTCACCAAAGCCCCATATACTACCCACCACTGCGACCTGTACGCTCTCGTTGGCTGGCCCTCGCTTCATAATCGTCGCCAAACACATTGGCTCCAGGTCATCTACAAGACCCTGCTAGGTAAAGTCCCCACTTATCTCCGCTCACTGGTCACCATAGCAGCACCCACCTGTAGCACGCGCTCCAGCAGGTATATCTCTCTGGTCACCCCTAAAGCCAACTCCTCCTTTGGTCGTCTCTCCTTCCAGTTCTCTGCTGCCAATGACTGGAACGAACTACAAAAATCTCTGAAACTGGAAACACTTATCTCCCTCACTAGCTTTAAGCACCAGCTGTCAGAGCAGCTCACAGATCACTGCACCTGTACATAGCCCATCTATAATTTAGCCCAAACTACTACATCTTCCCCTACTGTATTTATTTATTTTATTTATTTTGCTCCTTTGCACCATATTATTTATATTTGAACTTTGAACTTTCTTCTACTACAAATCTACCATTCCAGTGTTTTTCTTGCTATACTTTATTTACTTTGCCACCATGGCATTTTTTGCCTTTACCTCCCTTATCTCACATCATTTGCTCACATTGTATATAGTTGTAACGCTCGTCGTCGGGTGATAAGGAAGCGGACCAAAGCGCAGCTGGGAGCGAACACATGTTTATTTAGACACAAATAAACACGTTACCAAAACAGACAAAGAATAGACGAAACGTTAACTTTCTCAAACAAAAGAGGCAACAACCCACAAAAATCGTGGGGGAAAAGGAACTTAAATGTGATTCACAATCAGACTTCACAAGCGACAGCTGTCTGATTGGGAAATCACCCCCGAGCCCAACATAGAAATAAAACACAAAGAAAGGCTATAACCAAAACATAGAAAATAAACCATAGAAATGCCACACCCTGACCAAAATAGCAGAGTTCACCTGGTCAGGGCGTGACAGTACCCCCCCTCCAACGGTGCGTACTTCCGGCGCACCAACCTAAAGTCTATTAGGGGGGGGACCCGGGTGGGCGCCTCACCCTCGGTGGAGGCTCTGGCCCCGGGCGTGTTTCTCCCCCTGCCTCCACCCTAGCCCTACCCCTCTGGCCCGGACTGGACCACGGTGGAGCGGCATGCTCAGGCTCCGGAGCGGAGCCGCCGACCGGAACAAGACTGGTCACCGGTGGACCGGACACAGGCCGTGCCGGACTGTGGACACGCGCCGTGGGCCTAGTGCGGGGAACAGGGACAGGCCGGACAGGACCGGGGACACGCACCACCAACCTGGTGTGGGGAGCAGGGACGGGCCGGACTGGACTGGGGACACGCACCACTGGCTTGGTGCGGGGAGCAGGGACGGGCCGGACTGGACTGGGGACACGCACCACTGGCTTGGTGCGGGGAGCAGGGACGGGCCGGACTGGACTGGGGACATGCACCACTAACCTGGTGCGGGGAGCAGGGACGGGCCGGACTGGGGACACGCACCACTGGCTTGGTGCGGGGAGCAGGGACGGGCCGGACAGGACTGGGGACACGCACCACTGGCTTGGTGCGGGGAGCAGGGATGGGCCGGACAGGACTGGGGACACGCACCGTGGGCTTGGTGCGAGGAGCAGGGACGGGTCGGGCCGGACTGTGGACACGCACCGTAGCCTTGGTGCGGCGAACAGGGATGGGCCGGACAGGACTGGGGACACGCACCACTGGCTTGGTGCGGGGAGCAGGGATGGGCCGGACAGGACTGGGGACACGCACCACTAACCTGGTGCGGGGAGCAGGGACGGGCCGGACTGGACTGGGAACACGCACCACTGGCTTGGTGCGGGGAGCAGGGATGGGCCGGACAGGACTGGGAAGACGCACCACTGGCTTGGTGCGGGGAGCAGGGATGGGCCGGACTGGACTGTGGACACGCACCACATTCGCCCGGCAAGGGCTAGGTGCTGGCACAGGACGAGCTGGACCGTGACCGCACACCGGCGACACAGTGCGCATTAGCGGCGCCGGATATCCTGGACCGAGGAGGCGCACTGGAGGTCTGGAGTGCACAGCTGACATCACCCGTTCTGGCTCAACGCCCACCTTAGCCTGGCAAGTGTGGAGCGCTGGCACAGAACGCACTGGGCTGTGCAGCCGTACCGGAGACACAGTGCGCGTCCTCGGCGCAGGATACATCGGACCGAGAAGGGGCACCGGAGGCCCCCTAGCCCGGCAAATGCGGGGCGCTGGCACAGAGCGCACTGGGCTGTGCAGGCGCACTGGCGATACCGTGCGCACCTCTGCCACCAAAGGCTCTTCCTCCACGCTGTCCCTACGCAGGTCCTCCAGGACCTGCCACATCTCTGCCTCCTCCTTCGCCGTTATCCCCCACGAGAGCAGTGGTCTGGGCTCTTCGTCTGCCCTTCCGGACCACCCCATTAGCCCCCCCCAAAAAATTTCTTGGGGGTGTCTTCCGGGCCTCCTCGACCGCCGCCTGCGACTCCTTCCACCGGCTGGCATCACCTCCTCGACCTGGGAATCCCTCCGCCAGGGTCCTTTCCCCGACATGATCTCCTCCCAGGTCCAGAACTCCTTTCCCTCGCGAGCCCATCTCTCGCGCTCCTTTTCCTCCCGCTGCTTGGTCCTGGTTCGGTGGGTTGTTCTGTAACGCTCGTCGTCGGGTGATAAGGAAGCGGACCAAAGCGCAGCTGGGAGCGAACACATGTTTATTTAGACACAAATAAACACGTTACCAAAACAGACAAAGAATAGACGAAACGTTAACTTTCTCAAACAAAAGAGGCAACAACCCACAAACATCGTGGGGGAAAAGGAACTTAAATGTGATTCCCAATCAGACTTCACAAGCGACAGCTGTCTGATTGGGAAATCACCCCCGAGCCCAACATAGAAATAAAACACAAAGAAAGGCTAAAACCAAAACATAGAAAATAAACCATAGAAATGCCACACCCTGACCAAAATAGCAGAGTTCACCTGGTCAGGGCGTGACAATAGTCTTATTTTTTTCTACTGCATCATTGATTGTATGTTGTTTTACTCCATGTGTAACTCTGTGTTGTTGTATGTTGTCGAACTGCTTTGCTTTATCTTGGCCAGGTCGCAATTGTAAATGAGAACTTGTTCTCAACTTGCCTACCTGGTTAAATAAAGGTGAAATAAAAATAATGACTATGGCTCTAGATTGCAGGGAGAAGCTGTTTCAGGTGTTTGAAAAATGCTAAATTCTCCAATACAGCCCACCTACGGACCACCCCCAGCCATCCTCAAATACTTTGTGCCCCCTTAGTGAATTGATGACCCATTGATGAACTCATTGATGAACAACAGCCCCATTCTCTTCTATTGATTGCCTACTTACAGTGGAAACATACTGTATCACGTTCCACAGAACAATTTATAGGTGATATTTTGTTTTACTTGACTTAGCACCTTGTGCTTTACTTGCATAAAAAGGTTGGATGGAAACCTGGTTAATTAAGCAAGGCCAGAGGGAGTGTGATATATGGCCAATATACCACGGCTAAGGGCTGTGACGCAACGCGGAGTGCCTGGATACAGCCCTTAGCTGTGGTATATTGGCCATATATCACAAACCCCCGAGGTACAGTATTGCTATTAGAAACTGGTTACCAACGTAATTAGTTTTGTCATACCCATGTTATTCTGTCTGAGCTACCATAGCTGTCAGCCAATCAGCATTCAGGATTTGAACCACCCAGTTTATAATGAAGAGTTTGGCGTTCGCTATAAACTCGCAGTTACAAGCTGCCTCGAATTAACAGCGGTTGCACGATCAATATCCACCTTCATAACATGGATGAAGCCTGAGCTGGAATGTGAAGTTAACTGAAGCTAGCTAACTTCAGAAAACCCTTAAGAGTACACTATAAATCTAGCTAGATGTACTCAGGCTTTTTAGACATTAGCTAGCTTCACATTCCAACTCAGGCTTCATCCAGGTAGTTATTGATCGTGCACCCGCCGCTTGCTCGAGCGCCGAACTCTTGCTTGAGACAATGCTGAAACAATCCATGTTGAGTCTGTGCCACATTTTCATTTTTGCCTAAATCAAAAAGGGAAAAAGTTAACCATCAAATTCATCAGTGGGCCATTGTGACGTGGGCCATTACAAGTGTGGTCTTTCTTACACATATCGTTTCTTTGGTGTGCTTATCAATGCACAAGTCCCTTTCCCCCCAACTCCTATGATCAAATACTTGTAAGCTAATTTTAAGTCATGAAAGCTTTACTGCAAGTTAAGTTTCAAATGAAGTCTATGGTACAAATATATTTTTGGTACTTCCTCAAATATTGTACAGGTAATGAAGGGATGATGACACAAACTTTACAAGAGGGAGGGAATCAAATTTTACTGGAAACACATTGAACTTGATATTTTTATTTGGTACATGAAAACTTAAGCAAAAAAGTACATTGTGTGTGCACCCAGTCATCGTACACTGATTTGTATCCGCAACAAGTCAATTTGGTGGAAAAATGAAAACAAATTCAGATTTTAGAATATTCACATGAAAATCTGACGCCAATTGTATGGATACGTAGCTGGTTTACATATGATAAATACAGACTCAACATAACTCTCATCCTGCTACTGTATTGTAACATTGGCAAATATACAAACAGATTTTTGTAGTAACAATAAATACACATTAGATCAACATAAGTGGACAGCATGTGCAAATCTTGCTTTGAGGACTAGAAGTGTCAGCTACATTTATGTCAGTGTTTCCCAATCCTCTACTTCGGGACTACCAGACAGCCCACATTTTGGTTCAAGCCCTGCACTAACATATCTGAATAAACACATCAAACCCCTTGACTAGTTGAATCAAGTGTGTAGTGCAGCATTAAAACACAAATGTGGACTGTCCATTGGTCCCTCAGTAAAGAGGGTTGGTAAACATCACTTCTCTTATTGCTACATTGCATGATGCATCTGTCCCTGGGATGTTTCTTGCATGGCAGAACAAGCAAAATCCTGTTTTGATCAAGGCTTGTTCCACATGGAAGTCTCATGGAGCCAGCAGTCTTGTCCTCTTATTTCACACATCTCATTTCTTATTGTACTGGAAAACACAACAGATTGAGAACTTATCAAAGTTAGTCTTTCCACATACTGTTGTCTGATTGGTCAATTAAAATGAGTTTGAAAACAGCAAGGGCAATGCTCACTTTATCGAGAATCCAATCTGCATCTGATATAGCTCTTTGTATGATCAGTTGAATCCTCTCAGGATCGTCTTCGTCTGTGTGACTATTGTAACCCTAGTTTGATTTAAAAAAAAAAAAGCTAATTGTTGCCCAAGTTTGGCCATTATAACCTAGCTCTTTGTAACATTCAATACCATCAGATATGTCTAAGTTATACACTACGTAGCCTACGCTGTAACAACTGTAATGGGCTACAATCAGACTGTACCTGTCTTATAGCATGTTGATAATGTTGCTGCATTGCACGGGTTGGCAATTGCTTGCAACATCTAAGAAGGTAACGGTACAGATGAACCGGTGTACGAACCAACTCAGCGCCTGGTAATGGGGGCATACTGCCCGTGCAGAATTACTTCCTCCTCAATATGCTCCTGTGAATAGCAGGACAATTAACTGGGCACATTTCAGGTAGTCTTAATTGGAGTCACACATTGATATTGTCAGAGCTCACAACGCCTAGAAAAATGTTTAATGTTCCAAGAATAGCATTAACATGATAATCGAGCAATCTGCTGATAAACGCAGCCCGACTGCAAAAAATACGATCTGCAACGCTCCTGCTCTACAAGACGTCAATAAATGAGATGTGCTTGCCCCTTTGGAAGCGTATATCAATTCATTTTATGTGATCAATATCAATTGATACCGTCGTATAAGTTAATGATCAGATTCAGAATGTATGTTAAATTGTGACAGTAGACTTACAGGTAGCTTGCGGTTACTGTACTTCTTCACGACACTGGTGGCAGACAGGCAACTTCCGGTTTTCTTTGAATTAGCCGACTGTTCAAAGTAAAGTAGCGTTATGTCCACTGTCATCTTTTTTAAACAATATTAGTTAGTAAATAAAGCCTGGTAAATGAATAGGCATGCGGTAAAACTGTAATAGGCAAGCATGAAAGTCGTCGTTAAATCGAGGTCGAGTTATAAAATATTTGTGTACTCTTTAAACCAACACTGACGGAAACATAGAACGTATAAACAGTTCCTGAATGGATATGGATATTCTGTCAATGATATTTTCAATGTAGGAAATTCATTCTGAATAAAAAAAATTGCTAATTCTAAAATATTCCAATATTTCAGAAAACATAGTGCATCATAATATTGGGCTATGGAAATGACATGTTTTGAAGAAAACAGAATGCAACAGGCTATAAACCTATTCATAATTGAGCAATAATCTCTTCAGGAATCTAAGACTTGGAATAACCCAACACCCACAACATGTTGACACAGGTGCTTTCTACGTACGTAACAACGCAAACCACAACGCAAACCACAACACCCCCACTGAATAACAGCATAAATAATCTTGCTCTTCAACTGAACGCTTTCATCCTCAGGTTTCAGACGGCACTGTGCCATCTACAGAGAAATTCCTACTCTGTATCATAAAATACAATCCTAGTTTAATAGATGCTTTGTGCAGGGTGAGGTGGTGATTGAGTCAACTTGACTGTCCGCACCCCAGCCCTGTTGGATGAGTCACAGGCGTCCAGCTGGTTTGCCACAAGCCCCTTGTTTCAGGGCACCTAGGCAAAGGTTTTCACAGTTCTGCTGTGTGTGCTGATGAATGGCCTCATTGTGGAGGGGAGGGAAAAACAGCAATGGAACGATAGAGACTGGCCACTGCAGGGAAACAATAATCACCCCCGCCTGGCTGTCTGTGTGCCCTGTGCAGCGCTGCTGAGACCTGACCCATCCACTCCATCAACACAGTCACTCCCACAGGATTCCCCTTTACCTCAGGTGAACACTCATGTTGCTGTCCCTTTTGACCCTCTGCCAGCCAAAATAAAAGGATTCTTGACAACAACCCAGAGAATTGACATTTTCTAAGCTATGAGATGACCTTTGAAAACAAGGGTACACTGTACAATGCCATATTGAACAAAATAAGAAATTAAAAGTATGTGGTCTGATCTAAACGTCTCCTTGTTTTGCTTCGGAACACCGCAGGTGCTACTAGTGACTAGGAAATACCTGTTGTCTGTTACTGACTAGACCACACTATGCAGTGGGAAGTCAAAGACTCAGTGTCCCCCCCTCCCTCCCTCAGCGGGGCAGTGGTCCCTTTAACCCCCCCCCCCAGAGGGTCAGTGTTCCCTTTCGTCAGTGTTCAGAGTCTGGTCTTGAACCCGATCAAACGTCTCTGGAGAGGCCTTAAAACAGCTGTGCAGTGACGCAGCCCATCCAATCTGACAGAGCTTGAAAGGATCTGCAGAGAAGAATGGGAGAAACTCACCAAATACAGGTGTGCCTGCATTCACTGCCTAAGGTGCTTCAACAAAGTACTGAGTATAGGGTCTGAATACTTATGTAAATGTGATATTTCAGGTTTTTTCAATTACTAAAAGACATTTTTTGCTTTGGCATTATGGGTTATTGTGTGTAGACTGAGGGATTTAAAAAAAAAATCAATTGTAGTGTCACGCCCTGACCTTTAGTTAGGTCAGGGTGTGATATGGGATGGGCATTCTATGTATTTTGTTTCTATGTTTTGGACAGGTATGGTTTCCAATCAGAGGCAGCTGTCTATCGTTGTCTCTGATTGGGAACCATACTTAGGCAGCCCTTTTTCCCTCCTTGAGTTGTGGGATCTTGTTTTTGTGCAGCTGCCTTTGAGCAGCCCCAGAGCGTCACATTTCTTTCTGTTTTACCTGTTTATTGTTTTGTTCGATTTTCCTTCAATAAAGTATGTGGAATTACCGGCACGCTGCGCCTTGGCTTATTTACGACAGGGAATTCGAGGACAGTGATCGTGACATGTAAAATAACATAAAATGTTGAAAAAATCAAGGAGTCCCGAATACTTTCCCGAAGGCACTGTGTGTGTGTATACACACTATATACCACACCCACAGCCACCCCCCCTTCCCCCACACACATCAACAACACAAGCACCCCCACACATACTTCACACTCATCACATGCTGCTGCTACTTTATTTTACTCGTATTACTATCTATCCTGATGCCTAGTCACTTTACCCTAGAGGTCTTCACGGAGCCACTTGTGCTCCGGGACCTGATTGGGTCCGGATCCAGAATTGTAAATAACGTCACGGGTCTGGGTCGAATCTGATCTGATTGTCACGGGTATGTTTAATTTGAACTGACTTGTCCAGAAGGACCCATATAAATCCTAACACGACTGCTGCAGTAGAGAGAGAGAACTTTATAATTTATGCTGCTGCTCTTTTCTTTTCACAAAAGGGGCGTGACTAGCTTGTTGTTGGCCAACCGTAAGTGGCAATAGGCAACAGTCAGAGCCTCCAGGTGGGGAAAAAGTTAGCAGATATCTAAATCAATGGAAGATGGAATTAAAATGGAATAAAAAAAGTTGAAGGAGAGGCTACAATGACCAAAAGCCAACAGTTAGGCTGCTATTAATAGCTATGGCAGCTATTAGTCTACTATAGTGCGAGTCAGCTTGGTTGGTTGCGGTCTCTCCTCTCTCCCTCCCTGTTCCATGTCACTCGCTCACACTCACAGTTGCCTATACACACAGCACAGCCACTGCTAGAGCGTCACCTCTACCTCCTCTCCTTTGCACTTTATCAGTCCTGCAGCGCCCCCAGGCAATAAAAATGAGTTACATCCCATGATCTATAATACATTCATTACATACTGTATTGAACAGTCTAGGTACATTTTCATAATTTTCCTTCCATTCACAAACAAATACATGTATCTTACTGGAGAAAGCATCTGAGTGCCCTTCTGTCTCTATGTGTAGGCCATCTATCTGATGCTGTCTGGTCATGAAGCGTAAGACATTCTTGCCACCGTTGCATTGAATGCAAGGGAAGCCAGCGAGAATTTGGCCTCCCTTGATAAAAAAAGTATAAAATCATAGCCAATCAGCATTGAGCTAAACTGAGTGAGCTCAACTGTGAATGCTCCTGCGCACAAAAAAAAATAAGTGTCAAGGGAAGCTAGTTTGGATTTGGCTTCACTCCGATCTCTTCGCATCAAGAGAAATATGTCATTAACAGGAATAACTTGAATTGTTGCATCTCATTGTGTTGTCCTCGGGAGGCTAGCTGGCTAGCTAAAGTGGACCCTTTCCTATATTAGCCATGGATGGAGATAGGGATTTGGACTTGGATACGGGCCAATGATTATAATGGTGATTCTGATCCAACCATAAATTGGTACATTGTGTCCTCAGACTGAGAGGATAGAAGTTCAATATGTAAATAGATGTAGAAGGCTAATGTTAACTAGCTAACGTCGCCCATGAAAGGAAGTTAGGCTAGCGAGCAAGCATTTTAGCCAGGTAGCCCAGTGCAACAAAAAAAAACATGTACTGTATGACAGAGTCATAGGCCGGTTCGTCAACATGAAAGAAAGGAGGATGGCATTTCTCTACAAGTAGAGTGAGCAAACATGTTTTTTTTTCTATTTGCATGAACACACACACACACACACACACACACACACACACACACACACACACACACACACACACACACACACTCAGTCTTGTATAGCTAACCTTATGGGGATACAATTCATTCCCATTCAAAATCCTTTTTTCCCTAAGCCCTAACCCTAGCTCCTAACCATAACCCTAGTTCTAAACCTAAACCCCTACAAATAGCATTATACCATTTGGGGACTAACAAAATGTCCCCAGTTGGTCCAGTGTTTGTTTGTTTACTATTCTTGTGGGGAGTTCTGGTCCAGAAGTCCCCACAAGTATAGTTAAACATGTCCACGCACAAATCAGAACCATTGACAGCCACATCATATTTAGCTTCTGGTCTAAATTGTTTTTGGTATATTTGGTAACAATTGGTCTAAATTGTTTTTGGTATATTTTAGTTGTCACTAGCGGACTAAGCATAGGTGATTTGATGATGTTAAAATGGTGCTGGAATAGTGGAGGCAGCTCCTGTTTTCGTTGCGACTTACTCTCCGTGGTGACTTACTCTCCGTGGTTCTAAATCAATAGTTGTTTAGCAGGCCAAAAATGTCTGAAACATTAGTCAGTTGTCCAACTGAATGTATCTTCCGCATTTAGTCCAACCTCTCTAAATGCTGGTCATTTATGAACATTTGGACATCTTGGCCATGTTCTGTTATAATCTCCACCCGTCACAGCCAGAAGAGGACTGGCCACCCCTCATAGCCTGGTTCCTCTCTAGATTTCTTCCTAGGTTTTGGCCTTTCTAGGGAGTTTATCCTAGCCTCCGTGCTTCTATACCTGCATTGCTTGCTGTTTGGGGTTTTAGGCTGGGTTTCTGTACAGCACTTTGAGATATCAGCTGATGTAAGAAGGGCTATATGAATACATTTGATTTGATTTGGCTGCCTTAAACAACATCCATGGCTTCAGCACCCAGGTAATGGTGGGTTAAGTGCTTTGCTCAGGGGAAGAACGACCGATTTTTACCTTGTCAGCTCGGGGATTCTATCCAGCAACCTTCCGATTACTGGCCCAACGCTCTTACCACTAGGCTACCTGCTGCTTGACCATGTAACTGTTTGTTACATGAAATATGCTTTGCGGACTTCACCTGACAGAGGTCACACTCCAGTTTCGTTATGAAAGAAAGGTGCGGTTGAATTTATTCTGCCACTGTCACATTGTCTCAGCCTTAGGCCTATATACATCACAGTCACAAGGCGTATGAACTAACAGGTTATAGAGTAAACAACGCAATTATCACAGCACAAGTTGTAATTTGGAAATATTGTTTCTGGGTTGGTTCCCCAGTGATTTTATCCACACACTGTGACTGGCACTGACGTTCTTTAAAAGTCACATTTAATGAGTTTATCCACTGTACTTCAAATCTATACTTTTGGAAAGAACTGACATTTTTTCTAATGCACACGAGCACGTCCGAGGAGTCCATATTCAGAACCACATTCCTGTAAAGCTTAGAGACAATCTAATAGTAAATACTGTTGAAGTATTATGGCTACAGGTTCATCTGCCTCACCTAAAGCCCATTCTTGTGAGAAGCTGCTATAGACCACCAAGTGCTAACAGTCAGTATCTGGATAATATGTGTGAAATGCTTGATAATGTATGTGTCATCAACAGAGAAGTATATTTTCAGGGTGATTTAAATATTGACTGGCTATCATCAAGCTGCCCACTCAGGAAAAACTTCAAACTGTAACCAGTGTCTGCAAAACTGGATCAGGTTGTCAGTCAACCTACAAGGGTAGTTACAAACAGCACAGGAATTAAATCATTAACATGTATTGATCCCATTTTTACTAACGCTGCAGATATTTGCTTTAAAGCAGTATCCCAATCCATAGGATGTAGTGATCACAATATATTAGCCATATCTAGGAAAACCAAAGTTCCAAAGGCTGGGCCTAATATAGTGTATAAGAGATCATACAAGAAGTATTGTAGTGATTCATATGTTGATGATGTAAATAATATTTGCTGGTCTGTGGTGTGTAATGTGGAGCAACCAGATGCTGCACTTCACAGATTTATGAAACTACTTATTCCAGTTACTAATAAGCACGCACCCTTTAAGAAAATGACTGTAAAAACTGTTAAATCCCCTTGGATTGATGAGGAATTTAAAAATTGTATGGTTGAGAGGGATGAGGCAAAAGGTATGGAAATTAAGTCTGGCAGCCCAACTGATTGGCAAGTGGACTGCAAATGAAGAAATAATTTGCAGTATCATGGGGGGGTGTTTATGTAATAGTCTGGTGGCCATTTGATTAATTGTTCAGCAGTCTTATGGCTTGGGGGTAGAAGCTGTGAAGGAGCCTTTTGGTCCTAGACTTGGTGCTCCGGTACCGCTTGCCGTGCGGTAGCAGAGAAAAGTCTATGACTCGGGTGACTGGAGAGTCTGACAATTTTATGGGCTTTCCTATGATACCGCCAATTATATAGGTCCTGGATTGCAGGAAGCTTGGCCCCAGTGATGTACTGGACCGTAAGCACTACCCTCTGTAGCGCCTTACGGTCAGATGCCGAGCAGTTGCCATACCAGGCGGTGATGCAACCGGTCAGGATGCTCTCAATGGTGCAGCTGTAGAACTTTGAGGATCTGGGGACCCATGCCAAATCTTTTCAGTCTCCTGAGGGGGAAAGGTTTTTCTCGTGCCCTCTTCACGACTGTCTTGGTGTGTTTGTTCCATGATAGATAGTTCGTGACTTGGACAGGTGTGTTAGCTGGGGCTGGGGCATAAGTGTGACACCAATCAGTCTCCCGAGGACTGGAGTTGCCCAGGCCTGTGCTAGCATCATGTTGTGGGGATATTTTTCAGCGGCAGGGGCTGGGAGACTAGTCAGGATCGAAGGAAAGATGAACGGCGTAAAGTACAGAGAGATCCTTGATGAAAATCTGCTCCAGAGCTCTCAGGACCTCAAACTGGGGCGAAGGTTAACCTACCTTAAGCACACAGCCAAGACAACGCAGGAGTGGCTTCGGGACAAGTCTCTGAATGTCCTTGAGTGGCCCAGCCAGAGCCTGGACTTGAGCCTGATCAAACGTCTCTGGAGAGACCTTAAAAAAGCTGTGCAGCGACACTGGCCATCCAACCTGACAGAGCTTGAGAGGATCTGCAGAGAAGAATGGGAGAAACTCACCAAATACAGGTTCGCCAAGCTTATAGCATTATATGTAAGACTCAACGCTGTTATCACTGCCTAAGGTGCTTCAACAAAGTACTGAGTATAGGGTCTGAATACCTATGTAAATGTGATATCTCTTAATGTTTTTGCTTTGTCATTATGGGGTATTGTGTGTAGATTGAGGGGAAAAAAACAATTTAATAAATTGTAGAATAACATAAAATGTGGAAAACAATTAAGGAGTCTGAATACTTTCCAAAAAGCACTGTGTGTGTGTGTGTGTGTGTGTGTGTGTGTGTGTGTGTGTGTGTGTGTGTGTGTGTGTGTGTGTATAAACACTATATACCACACCCACAGCTGCCCCCCTTCCCACACACACACCAACACAAGCACCCCACACATACTTCACACTCATCACATGCTGCTGCTACTTTATTTTACTCGTATTACTATCTATCCTGATGCCTAGTCACTTTACCCTAGAGGTCTTCACGGAGCCACTTGTACCCGAAACCCACTCCGGGACCTGATTGGGTCCGGATCCAGAATTGTAAATAACGTCACATGTCTGGGTCGAATCTGATCTGATTGTCACGGGTATGTTTAATTTGAACTTTAAGTTAGGCTAGCGAGCAAGCATTTTAGTCAGGTAGCCCAGTACAACAAAAAATAAAACATGTACTGTATGACAGAGTCATAGGCCGGTTCGTCAACATGAAAGAAAGGAGGATGGCATTGGCATACATGTT
Organism: Salmo trutta; assembly: GCF_901001165.1. Taxonomy (NCBI): domain Eukaryota; kingdom Metazoa; phylum Chordata; class Actinopteri; order Salmoniformes; family Salmonidae; genus Salmo; species Salmo trutta. The sequence continues at coordinate 72,989,170 of NC_042969.1, forward strand.
TTTTTCTATTTGCATGAACACACACACACACACACACTCAGTCTTGTATAGCTAACCTTGTGGGGATACAATTTATTCCCATTCAAAATCCTATTTTCCCTAAGCCCTAACCCTAGCTCCTAACCATAACCATAACCCTAATTCTAAACCTAAACCCCTAAAAATAGCATTTTATCTTTTGGGGACTAACAAAATGTCCCCAGTTGGTCCAGTGTTTGTTTGTTTACTATTCTTGTGGGGAGTTCTGGTCCAGAAGTCCCCACAAGTATAGTTAAACATGTCCACACACAAATCAGAACCATTGACAGCCACATCATATTTAGCTTCTGTTGATTGGTCTAAATTGTTTTTGGTATATTTTAGTTGTCACTAGCGGACTAAGCATAGGTGATTTGATGATGTTAAAATGGTGCTGGAATAGTGGAGGCAGCTCCTGTTTTCGTTGCGACTTACTCTCCGTGGTTCTAAATCAATAGTTGTTTAGCAGGCCAAAAATGTCTGAAACATTAGTCAGTTGTCCAACTGAATGTATCTTCCGCATTTAGTCCAACCTCTTTGGTTGGACTCATTTAGTCCAACCTCTCTAAATGCTGGTCATTTATGAACATTTGGACATCTTGGCCATGTTCTGTTATAATCTCCACCCGGCACAGCCAGAAGAGGACTGGCCACCCCTCATAGCCTGGTTCCTCTCTAGATTTCTTCCAAGGTTTTGGCCTTTCTAGGGAGTTTATCCTAGCCACCGTGCTTCTATACCTGCATTGCTTGCTGTTTGGGGTTTTAGGCTGGGTTTCTGTACAGCACTTTGAGATATCAGCTGATGTAAGAAGGGCTCTATGAATACATTTGATTTGATTTGGCTGCCTTAAACAACATCCACGGCTTCAGCACCCAGGTAATGGTGGGTTAAGTGCTTTGCTCAGGGGAAGAACGACCGATTTTTACCTTGTCAGCTCGGGGATTCTATCCAGCAACCTTCCGGTTACTGGCCCAACGCTCTAACCACTAGGCTACCTGCTGCTTGACCATGTAACTGTTTGTTACATGAAATATGCTTTGCGGATGTTACGTGTTACGTTTTTCTTGTTCCCCATTTTCCCCTGTTAGTGTGTTTGTCCTGAGCAGTACAGGTGTACCAAGTTGCGGCTAACGATGGTGGGCGTGGCTGTAGCTGATTACAGAGAGGATATCTGTTTGCCGTGTGAGAAGTGAGAGGAGGGGGGAGAGAGAGGACACTTGTTTTTTGTTTGATTATTTGTGTTAATTTCTTTGTTTGTGTTTCAGCCTGTCCTCCTGAGGCGCTCCACCCTACCTAGGTCCTGGAGAAGGGAAAAGGTAGATCTGCCCATGGGTGTATATTCTCACGTAGATAACCCATTGTTTTATACACTAGGTTAGCCGGGCGGGTGTCACCCTTGTATTTTCTTGGAACCAGGTAGGACAGTGGGTTAGGGTTTAGAATGTGTTAGGAAGGTTTAGGTGTGTAGAAGAGGAGGGACCTTTTGTTTATTTTCATTACTTGGACCCCGATCCCAAACATTCCCTTCTCTTACCTTCCCTTGTTGTTGTTGTGTCTTACTGATTATTTATGGGTGTGTTATATTGTTTATTTTAAATAATTTACTAAACATCCCCTGAGGGTTAAAATTGAGTTCTGGTTGTGGTCTGATTTATTTATCGCTCATTGCACCCCACATTTCTTCCCATTTCATCCGTGTTACCTGGTGTGTTTAGGCCCAGGCATTTACGTCTCCTCCTCAGACGAGCTACACCCGAGGGGAGAACGTAATATGGGGGCTCATCCGGGATCTTTTTGATCCTGCTTGTGCCTGCACACTAGGGTAGTAAAGGTGGATTGGGTGGTTGTTGTGTTTGGTGTAGTGTTTAGTGCTGTGTAGTAGTTAGATGGTGGATTTAGAATATGGCCAACTTTAACCTGAAGTTTTCTGGATAACCCAACGTGGGATGGTTTTGAGAATTGTAGTAGAGTGGATTTAGAGACTTTGGCAGACCATTTCGATATCTCCGTGCCAAGGGGATTTGTTAAGGCGGAGGTAAAGGCCTTGGTATTAGCGGCGCTGATGGAAAAGCAGGTGTTGGTTTTGCCTCGGCCTACGGTTGGAGAGGTGGTGCATGCTCTGGGTACCCCGTCTAGGCCCGACGATGAGGTCGAGTGTAAGGCCCTGGCCACCTTGCCGAGATTTGACCCTCTTTCTCCTATGCATACGGCTGTACATTTACAGATGGAGGCAGAAGAGCGAGCACAAATCCGAAAGGATGAGCTACATCTCAAGTTGGAGATGCGCCGACTGGAGTTGGAAGCAGAAAAGGACCTTAAGATAAGGCAGATGGACTTCGAAATGCGCAAATTGGAATTAGAGGCAGAGATGGCGAGGCTGGCCGCTGTCCCTGCCGTTTCCAATAGTGTGTTTTCCACCCCAGGATCTGTCTCTACCTTTGACATTAGCCGGCATATTGCTTTAGTTCCACAATTCCGTGAATCTGAGGTTGACTCTTACTTTTGTGCCTTCGAACGCATAGCAGTGGCTTTGAATTGGCCTAGGGATGTGTGGCCGCTTTTACTCCAATGTAAATTGTCCGGTAAAGCGCAGGAGGTATTGGGTACTCTTTCTCTCGCTGATAGTCTTAATTACGACATAGTTAAGGCTACTGTGCTCCGTGGGTATGAGCTTGTGCCGGAGGCTTATAGACAAAAGTTTAGAAAGCACTCCAAATCCTCTATTAAAACTTTTGTTGAATTCGCTAGAGAGAAGGAGTCTCTCTTTGACAAATGGTGCTCAGCGAGTAAAATCCATGACTTTGAAGGTCTTCGTGAATTAATGTTATTGGAAGAATTTAAAAACAGCCTCCCAGAGCGGTTGGTTGTATACCTTAATGAACAGAAAGTGTTAAAGTTATCTGACGCTGCGGTGCTTGCAGATGAATTTGTGTTAACACATAAAACGGTGTTTCCCACACCCCGTAGTGAGACTAGACCGGTTGTATCCTCTTCTGTCTACTATTCACCCCGTTACTCAGGAAGTACACGGCTGAATCAAAAGGAGGAACGCGCATGTTTTTACTGTCATAAAGTAGGACACGTAATTTCGGAATGTATGTCTCTAAAACACAAGTCACCAGCTTCAACCCCTAAACTCCATAAAAGTGTGGGTTTGATTAAAGTAACCAATAAGAGCTCTGTAAAGGAGAGTCCTGAAGTTGTACTAAGTCGTCCTGATCAAACGTACGACCCGTTCATATTTAAAGGCTTTGTTTCCCTGACAGGTGATTCTGGAGACCAAAAGCCAGTTTTGATATTGAGAGATACTGGTGCGGCTCAGTCTGTAATTCTCTCGAGTGTTCTGCCCTGGTCAGAAGAGTCTTATTGTGGCTCTAGTGTATTATTGAGGGGGATCGAAATGGGTTGTGTGCCTGTTCCGTTACATACTGTCCATTTGACTTCTGATCTAGTGAGTGGATATTTCAGAATCGGTGTACAGTCCGAGCTTCCCGTAAATGGGGTTGACCTAATCATGGGTAACGATCTAGCAGGAGGCAAAGTTGTGCCTGTGTTAGAAGTGCCAGACAAGCCTGATGCTCAGTTAAGTGCTGATGTTTTGGGAACTACGTTTCCCGCCGCATTTCCAGCGTGTGCCATTACGCGTGCGCAGTCACGTCGCTTAGGTACCATGGTAGACTTAGCTGACTCTGTGCTTGCACCTATGTTGAATGGGGAAGATATTCAGTGTTCTACTCCTGTGTTCCCAGTGAGTTCTGATCATGATGATGGGAATAAAGACAAGACAATGGCTTCCTCGGTGGACTGTTTAAGGTTGCCAGTTACTCGGGAGGAGCTAATAGCTGCCCAGATAGAGGATGTGGGCTTGGCCAAATGTTTTTCCTCCATGTTACCTTTGAGTGAGAAAAACAGGAAAGGTGTGACGTATTTCCTTGAGAAGGGGCTTCTGATGAGAAAATGGACTCCCCGTGCTGACCTAGAAAATGATTGGAGTTCCGTTTGCCAGATTATAGTTTCTGCCCCGTTTCAGACGAAGGTGTTGTCCCTAGCTCATGATATTCCCTGGTCTGGTCATCTAGGGGTGACCAAAACCTACGACCGAATCCTCCGTCATTTCTTCTGGCCGGGAATGAAACGGGATGTGGCTCGTTATTGCCGTACATGTAGTACTTGCCAAGTGGTGGGGAAACCTAACCAGGTTATTTCCCCGGCTCCTCTCTGCCCTATTCCGGTTATGGGAGAGCCGTTTGAGAAAGTAATCATCGATTGTGTTGGTCCCTTACCCAGGACTAAGTCGGGTAATCAATTCTTGTTAACAATAATGTGCACTGCTACAAGGTACCCAGAGGCGATTCCTATGCGTAAAATCACAAGTAAGGCAATTGTGAAGGCGCTGATTAAGTATTTCTCTACCTTTGGATTTCCAAAAATTGTACAGACGGATCAAGGCACAAATTTTACATCAAAATTGTTTGGAAGTGTGTTGAAGTCCTTGTCAGTGTCCCATCAGATGTCTAGCGCTTATCACCCGGAGAGTCAGGGCGCGCTGGAATGTTGGCATCAGACGCTAAAAGCTATGTTGCGTAAATACTGTATGGACACAGGAAAAGATTGGGATGAGGGGGTGCCCTACGTGCTGTTTGCTATTCGGGAGACCGTACAAGAGTCTCTTGGGTTTAGCCCAGCTGAGCTAATCTTTGGTCATACCGTGAGAGGGCCTCTCAAGGTACTGAAAGAACAACTTATGGCTGATGATTCAGTTGGGTCCTCTACTAATGTACTAGACTATGTTAGTCAAGTCCGGGAGCGGTTGCATGACGCCTGTGCTGTAGCCAGAGAAAATCTGTCTTCCACACAAAAGAAAATGAAACGTCATTTTGATGTTAAATCTGTGTCTCGTTCTTTTCAACCAGGTGACCAAGTCTTGGTGTTGTTGCCGGTACCCGGCTCGTGTCTCTCTTCCAGTTTCTCTGGTCCATATGTGGTGGACCGAAAACTCAGTGATACTGATTGTTATCAAAACGCCAGACCGTAGACGACCATTTCGGGTATGTCACATTAACATGATTAAAGCCTATCTTGTTAGAGGTGGTATCGAGTCTCCCATTACCAGTGGAAAACCTGTTGTATCCTCTGTTGCTTCTGTGAGCCTGGTTACTCACCCAGGAGTCAGCATAAATGATGAGGACGGTTTGGTGATGCGGAATACTCCTGAGCAGTGTGCTCGTTTGTGTAATTCGGAGATGGTGGCGTCTCTCCCAACCCATTTGTTGCACTTGAATGATCAGCAGAGGGCTGATATTGAATTACTAATCGCTGATTTTCCAAGTCTCTTTCAGGATGTTCCCAGTCGTACCAATGTGTTGAAACATGATATAAATGTAGGTGATGCTGCTCCAATCAAACAGCACCCTTATCGTGTGAATTCAATCAAGAGAGGAGTGATGAAGAAAGAGGTTACTTATTTACTGGAAAATGAGATGGCAATGCCCAGTGGCAGTCCTTGGAGTTCCCCCTGTCTGCTGATTCCAAAGCCTGACGGGACTCAAAGGTTTTGCACTGACTACAGGAAAGTGAATAATGTAACTATACCTGACTCATTCCCTTTACCTCGTATGGATGACTGTATAGACACCATTGGATCGGCTGCATATGTTACGAAGCTTGACTTGTTAAAAGGTTATTGGCAGGTGCCTTTAACCCCTCGTGCCTCTGAGGTGTCTGCTTTTGTAACTCCTGACAGTTTCTGCCAGTACACAGTGATGGCTTTTGGAATGAGGAATGCTCCGGCCACGTTTCAACGTTTGGTAAATATTGTGTTGGCTGATGTTCCTGATTGTACAGCATATCTGGATGACCTGGTTGTTCATTCGACTACCTGGCTTAATCACATGAGCACATTGAGGGCTGTGTTTGCACGCTTGGCCAACGCTTCTTTGACCCTTAACTTAGCCAAATGTGAGTTTGGAAAGGCAACTGTTACATATTTGGGTAAAGAGGTAGGTCGGGGTCAGGTGCGTACTGTAGCAGTTAAGGTGGATGCTATCACCCGGTTTCCTGCCCCTGCCACTCGCCGAGAATTACGCAGATTCTTAGGCATGACGGGTTATTATCGTACATTTTGTAGGAATTTCTCAACAGTTGTAGCCCCAATGACTAGGTTACTCAGTTCTTCAGTGTCCTTTGAGTGGACCGCTGAGTGTCAATCTGCTTTTGACTCTGTAAAAGCACTATTGTGTACTTCTCCTGTTCTTTCTGCCCCTGATTTCCAGAAACCATTTAAGTTGGAGGTGGATGCCAGTTCAGTAGGTGCAGGTGCTGTATTATTACAGGAACACGATGGTCTAGATCACCCAGTTTGTTACTTCTCTCAAAAATTCAACAGCTGTCAGTCAAGGTATTCCACTATCGAACAGGAGACCCTGGCGCTGTTATTTGCCCTACAATTTTTTGAGGTTTATGTTGGCTCCAGTGTGTTGCCTGTTGTGGTATACACAGACCACAACCCTTTAACTTTCTTGAGCCGCATGTATAACCACAACCAACGTCTTATGCGTTGGGCGTTGGTTATACAGGGTTATAATTTAGAAATTCAGCACATAAAGGGTTCAGAAAACATAGTTGCGGACGCTTTGTCCCGTGCTTAGTTAAAACAAAGATAAGTAATAATAGAACAAGGCCTTTAACTTTGGTGATGTAAGTAGGTGGTATTATAAAATGTATGTAAGGGTTTTATCATAAACCCAGGAGTTTACTCTTTTTTTTGTGGGGGGCGTGTTACGTGTTACGTTTTTCTTGTTCCCCATTTTCCCCTGTTAGTGTGTTTGTCCTGAGCAGTACAGGTGTACCAAGTTGCGGCTAACGATGGTGGGCGTGGCTGTAGCTGATTACAGAGAGGATATCTGTTTGCCGTGTGAGAAGAGAGAGGAGGGGGGAGAGAGAGGACACTTGTTTTTTGTTTGATTATTTGTGTTAATTTCTTTGTTTGTGTTTCAGCCTGTCCTCCTGAGGCGCTCCACCCTACCTAGGTCCTGGAGAAGGGAAAAGGTAGATCTGCCCATGGGTGTACATTCTCACGTAGATAACCCATTGTTTTATACACTAGGTTAGCCGGGCGGGTGTCACCCTTGTATTTTCTTGGAACCAGGTAGGACAGTGGGTTAGGGTTTAGAATGTGTTAGGAAGGTTTAGGTGTGTAGAAGAGGAGGGACCTTTTGTTTATTTTCATTACTTGGACCCCGATCCCAAACATTCCCTTCTCTTACCTTCCCTTGTTGTTGTTGTGTCTTACTGATTATTTATGGGTGTGTTATATTGTTTATTTTAAATAATTTACTAAACATCCCCTGAGGGTTAAAATTGAGTTCTGGTTGTGGTCTGATTTATTTATCGCTCATTGCACCCCACATTTCTTCCCATTTCATCCGTGTTACCTGGTGTGTTTAGGCCCAGGCATTTACGTCTCCTCCTCAGACGAGCTACACCCGAGGGGAGAACGTAATAGCGGACTTCACCTGACAGAGGTCACACTCCAGTTTCGTTATGAAAGAAAGGTGCGGTTGAATTTATTCTGCCACTGTCACATTGTCTCAGCCTTAGGCCTATATACATCACAGTCACAAGGCGTATGAACTAACAGGTTATAGAGTAAACAACGCAATTATCACAGCACAAGTTGTAATTTGGAAATATTGTTTCTGGGTTGGTTCCCCAGTGATTTTATCCACACACTGTGACTGGCACTGACGTTCTTTAAAAGTCACATTTAATGAGTTTATCCACTGTACTTCAAATCTATACTTTTGGAAAGAACTGACATTTTTTCTAATGCACACGAGCACGTCCGAGGAGTCCATATTCAGAACCACATTCCTGTAAAGCTTAGAGACAATCTAATAGTAAATACTGTTGAAGTATTATGGCTACAGGTTCATCTGCCTCACCTAAAGCCCATTCTTGTGAGAAGCTGCTATAGACCACCAAGTGCTAACAGTCAGTATCTGGATAATATGTGTGAAATGCTTGATAATGTATGTGTCATCAACAGAGAAGTATATTTTCAGGGTGATTTAAATATTGACTGGCTATCATCAAGCTGCCCACTCAGGAAAAACTTCAAACTGTAACCAGTGTCTGCAAAACTGGATCAGGTTGTCAGTCAACCTACAAGGGTAGTTACAAACAGCACAGGAATTAAATCATTAACATGTATTGATCCCATTTTTACTAACGCTGCAGATATTTGCTTTAAAGCAGTATCCCAATCCATAGGATGTAGTGATCACAATATATTAGCCATATCTAGGAAAACCAAAGTTCCAAAGGCTGGGCCTAATATAGTGTATAAGAGATCATACAAGAAGTATTGTAGTGATTCATATGTTGATGATGTAAATAATATTTGCTGGTCTGTGGTGTGTAATGTGGAGCAACCAGATGCTGCACTTCACAGATTTATGAAACTACTTATTCCAGTTACTAATAAGCACGCACCCTTTAAGAAAATGACTGTAAAAACTGTTAAATCCCCTTGGATTGATGAGGAATTTAAAAATTGTATGGTTGAGAGGGATGAGGCAAAAGGTATGGAAATTAAGTCTGGCAGCCCAACTGATTGGCAAGTGGACTGCAAATGAAGAAATAATTTGCAGTATCATGGGGGGGTGTTTATGTAATAGTCTGGTGGCCATTTGATTAATTGTTCAGCAGTCTTATGGCTTGGGGGTAGAAGCTGTGAAGGAGCCTTTTGGTCCTAGACTTGGTGCTCCGGTACCGCTTGCCGTGCGGTAGCAGAGAAAAGTCTATGACTCGGGTGACTGGAGAGTCTGACAATTTTATGGGCTTTCCTATGATACCGCCAATTATATAGGTCCTGGATTGCAGGAAGCTTGGCCCCAGTGATGTACTGGACCGTAAGCACTACCCTCTGTAGCGCCTTACGGTCAGATGCCGAGCAGTTGCCATACCAGGCGGTGATGCAACCGGTCAGGATGCTCTCAATGGTGCAGCTGTAGAACTTTGAGGATCTGGGGACCCATGCCAAATCTTTTCAGTCTCCTGAGGGGGAAAGGTTTTTCTCGTGCCCTCTTCACGACTGTCTTGGTGTGTTTGTTCCATGATAGATAGTTCGTGACTTGGACAGGTGTGTTAGCTGGGGCTGGGGCATAAGTGACACCAATCAGTCTCCCGAGGACTGGAGTTGCCCAGGCCTGTGCTAGCATCATGTTGTGGGGATATTTTTCAGCGGCAGGGGCTGGGAGACTAGTCAGGATCGAAGGAAAGATGAACGGCGTAAAGTACAGAGAGATCCTTGATGAAAATCTGCTCCAGAGCTCTCAGGACCTCAAACTGGGGCGAAGGTTAACCTACCTTAAGCACACAGCCAAGACAACGCAGGAGTGGCTTCGGGACAAGTCTCTGAATGTCCTTGAGTGGCCCAGCCAGAGCCTGGACTTGAGCCCGATCAAAATTTCCCCAGTTGGTCCAGTGTTTGTTTGTTTACTATTCTTGTGGGGAGTTCTGGTCCAGAAGTCCCCACAAGTATAGTTAAACATGTCCACACACAAATCAGAACCATTGACAGCCACATCATATTTAGCTTCTGTTGATTGGTCTAAATTGTTTTTAGTATATTTTAGTTGTCACTAGCGGACTAAGCATAGGTGATTTGATGATGTTAAAATGGTGCTGGAATAGTGGAGGCAGCTCCTGTTTTCGTTGCGACTTACTCTCCGTGGTTCTAAATCAATAGTTGTTTAGCAGGCCAAAAATGTCTGAAACATTAGTCAGTTGTCCAACTGAATGTCAGTTGTCCAACTGAATGTATCTTCCGCATTTAGTCCAACCTCTTTGGTTGGACTCATTTAGTCCAACCTCTCTAAATGCTGGTCATTTATGAACATTTGGACATCTTGGCCATGTTCTGTTATAATCTCCACCCGGCACAGCCAGAAGAGGACTGGCCACCCCTCATAGCCTGGTTCCTCTCTAGATTTCTTCCTAGGTTTTGGCCTTTCTAGGGAGTTTTTCCTAGCCACCGTGCTTCTATACCTGCATTGCTTGCTGTTTGGGGTTTTAGGCTGCGTTTCTGTACAGCACTTTGAGATATCAGCTGATGTAAGAAGGGCTATATGAATACATTTGATTTAATTTGGCTGCCTTAAACAACATCCACGGCTTCAGCACCTAGGTAATGGTGGGTTAAGTGCTTTGCTCAGGGGAAGAACGACCGATTTTTACCTTGTCAGCTCGGGGATTCTATCCAGCAACCTTCCAGTTACTGGCCCAACGCTCTAACCACTAGGCTACCTGCTTCTTGACCATGTAACTGCAGTGACGCTGCCCATCCAATCTGACAGAGCTTTAAAGGATCTGCAGAAAAGAATGGGAGAAACTCACCAAATACAGGTGTGCCTGCATTCACTGCCTAAGGTGCTTCAACAAAGTACTGAGTATAGGGTCTGAATACTTATGTAAATGTGATATTTCCGGTTTTTTCAATTACTAAAAGACATTTTTTGCTTTGGCATTATGGGTTATTGTGTGTAGACTGAGGGATTTAAAAAAAAAATCAATTGTAGTGTCACGCCCTGAACTGAGAGAGCCGTTTTTCTCTGTTTAGTTAGGTCAGGGTGTGATATGGGATGGGCATTCTATGTATTTTGTTTCTATGTTTTGGACAGGTATGGTTTCCAATCAGAGGCAGCTGTCTATCGTTGTCTCTGATTGGGAACCATACTTAGGCAGCCCTTTTTCCCTCCTTGAGTTGTGGGATCTTGGTTTTGTGCAGCTGCCTTTGAGCAGCCCCAGAGCGTCACATTTCTTTCTGTTTTACCTGTTTATTGTTTTGTTCGATTTTCCTTCAATAAAGTATGTGGAATTACCGGCACGCTGCGCCTTGGCTTATTTATGACAGGGAATTCGAGGACAGTGATCGTGACATGTAAAATAACATAAAATGTTGAAAAAATCAAGGAGTCTGAATACTTTCCCGAAGGCACTGTGTGTGTGTATACACACTATATACCACACCCACAGCCACCCCCCCTTCCCCCACACACATCAACAACACAAGCACCCCCACACATACTTCACACTCATCACATGCTGCTGCTACTTTATTTTACTCGTATTACTATCTATCCTGATGCCTAGTCACTTTACCCTAGAGGTCTTCACGGAGCCACTTGTGCTCCGGGACCTGATTGGGTCCGGATCCAGAATTGTAAATAACGTCACGGGTCTGGGTCGAATCTGATCTGATTGTCACGGGTATGTTTAATTTGAACTGACTTGTCCAGAAGGACCCATATAAATCCTAACACGACTGCTGCAGTAGAGAGGGAGAACTTTATAATTTATGCTGCTGCTCTTTTCTTTTCACAAAAGGGGCGTGACTAGCTTGTTGTTGGCCAACCGTAAGTGGCAATAGGCAACAGTCAGAGCCTCCAGGTGGGGAAAAAGTTAGCAGATATCTAAATCAATGGAAGATGGAATTAAAATGGAATAAAAAAAGTTGAAGGAGAGGCTACAATGACCAAAAGCCAACAGTTAGGCTGCTATTAATAGCTATGGCAGCTATTAGTCTACTATAGTGCGAGTCAGCTTGGTTGGTTGCGGTCTCTTCTCTCTCCCTCCCTGTTCCATGTCACTCGCTCACACTCACAGTTGCCTATACACACAGCACAGCCACTGCTAGAGCGTCACCTCTACCTCCTCTCCTTTGCACTTTATCAGTCCTGCAGCACCCCCAGGCAATAGAAATGAGTTACATCCCATGATCTATAATACATTCATTACATACTGTATTGAACGGTCTAGGTACATTTTCATAATTTTCCTTCCATTCACAAACAAATACATCTATCTTACTGGAGAAAGCATCTGAGTGCCCTTCTGTCTCTATGTGTAGGCCATCTATCTGATGCTGTCTGGTCATGAAGCGTAAGACATTCTTGCCACCGTTGCATTGAATGCAAGGGAAGCCAGCGAGAATTTGGCCTCCCTTGATTAAAAAAAAGTATAAAACCATAGCCAATCAGCATTGAGCTAAACTGAGTGAGCTCAACTGTGAATGCTCCTGCGCACAAAAAAAAATAAGTGTCAAGGGAAGCTAGTTTGGATTTGGCTTCACTCCGATCTCTTCGCATCAAGAGAAATATGTCATTAACAGGAATAACTTGAATTGTTGCATCTCATTGTGTTGTTCTCGGGAGGCTAGCTGGCTAGCTAAAGTGGACCCTTTCCTATATTAGCCATGGATGGAGATAGGGATTTGGACTTGGATACGGGCCAATGATTATAATGGTGATTCTGATCCAACCATAAATTGATACATTGTGTCCTCAGACTGAGAGGATAGAAGTTCAATATGTAGCTAGATGTAGAAGGCTAATGTTAACTAGCTAACGTCGCCCATGTAACTGTTTGTTACATGAAATATGCTTTGCGGACTTCACCTGACAGAGGTCACACTCCAGTTTCGTTATGAAAGAAAGGTGCGGTTGAATTTATTCTGCCACTTTCATATTGTCTCGGCCTTAGGCCTATATACATCACAGTCACAAGGCGTATGAACTACAGTGGGGCAAAAAAGTATTTAGTCAGCCACCAATTGTGCAAGTTCTCCCACTTAAAAAGATGAGAGAGGCCTGTAATTTTCATCATAGGTACACGTCAACTATGACAGACAAAATGAGAAAAAAATTCCAGAAAATCACATTGTAGGATTTTTAATGAATTTATTTGCAAATTATGGTGGAAAATAAGTATTTGGTCATCTACAAACAAGCAAGATTTCTGTCTCTCACAGACCTGTAACTTCTTCTTTAAGAGGCTCCTCTGTCCTCCACTCGTTACCTGCATTAATGGCACCTGTTTGAACTTGTTATCAGTATAAAAGACACCTGTCCACAACCTCAAACAGTCACACTCCAAACTCCACTATGGCCAAGACCAAAGAGCTGTCAAAGGACACCAGAAACAAAATTGTAGACTTGCACCAGGCTGGGAAGACTGAATCTGCAATAGGTAAGCAGCTTGGTTTGAAGAAATCAACTGTGGGAGCAATTATTAGGAAATGGAAGACATACAAGACCACTGATAATCTCTCTCGATCTGGGGCTCCACGCAAGATCTCACCCCGTGGGGTCAAAATGATCACAAGAACGGTGAGCAAAAATCCCAGAACCACACGGGGGGACCTAGTGAATGACCTGCAGAGAGCTGGGACCAAAGTAACAAAGCCTACCATCAGCAAGGGCATTGATGATGAAACGTGGCTGGGTCTGTCAGCATGACAATGATCCCAAACACACCGCCCGGGCAACGAAGGAGTGGCTTCGTAAGAAGCATTTCAAGGTCCTGGAGTGGCCTAGCCAGTCTCCAGATCTCAACCCCATAGAACATCTTTGGAGGGAGTTGAAAGTCCGTGTTGCCCAGCGACAGCCCCAAAACATCACTGCTCTAGAGGAGATCTGCATGGAGGAATGGGCCAAAATACCAGCAACAATGTGTGAAAACCTTGTGAAGACTTACAGAAAACGTTTGACCTGTGTCATTGCCAACAAAGGGTATATAACAAAGTATTGAGAAACTTTTGTTATTGACCAAATACTTATTTTCCACCATAATTTGCAAATAAATTCATTAAAAATCCTACAATGTGATTTTCTGGATTTTTTTTCTCATTTGTTCTGTCATAGTTGAAGTGGGGATTGACACACATTCTGTATTTTGAAGACTTGAATGGACTGGTGCTTGGATAGTGTGGGAAATCAATGGACAAATGGACCTAAATTTTCCTCAGAGAGTACGCTTTAAGGAAAATACCCACTTTAATCACTACTGTCAGACCTATGACCTCATGACTATGGGTTAAGGCCTTTAAAGAATGTTTGCTATGATGAAAATTACAGGCCTCTCTCATCTTTTTAAGTGGGAGAACTTGCACAATTGGTGGCTGACTAAATACTTTTTTGCCCCACTGTAACAGGTTATAGAGTAAACAACGCAATTGTCACAGCACAAGTTGTAATTTGGAAATTTTGTTTCTCGGTTGGTTCCCCAGTGATTTTATCCACACACTGTGACTGGCACTGACATTCTTTAAAAGTCACATTTAATGAGTTTATCCACTGTACTTCAAATCTATACTTTTCTAAAGAACTGACATTTTTTCTCATGCACACGAGCACGTCCGAGGAGTCCATATTCAGAACCACATTCCTGTAAAGCTTAGAGACAATCTAATAGTAAATACTGTTGAAGTATTATGGCTACAGGTTCATCTGCCTCACCTAAAGCCCATTCTTGTGAGAAGCTGCTATAGACCACCAAGTGCTAACAATCAGTATCTGGATAATATGTGTGAAATGCTTGATAATGTATGTGATATCAACAGAGAAGTATATTTTCAGGGTGATTTAAATATTGACTGGCTATCATCAAGCTGCCCACTCAGGAAAAAACTTCAAACTGTAACCAGTGTCTGCAAAACTGGATCAGGTTGTGTGGTGGCTAATTTCTGCATTACCAAATGAGGAGAGTTACAAACTTCACACACCAGTCAGAGTTATACTTAAAACTGCATTTTTAATAACTAAGATGCTTTTGCAAAAGCACATTGACTTTCAATGATGCGCTATCTCTAATGAACCATTGAAAAGTGACTACACAAAAGTACAAAGATCTTTTATAGCCAAGATACACCCCTCTCAACATACATGACGAACCACAGATAAATAGAATGGGTCACAAGGTTAAGTTTTGTATGAAAGATATCTGTAGAACATAGCTGACAGCAACTGCTGTATCAACAGTGTTCATTGTATAGACCAGTGTCTGGTCCTCCTACTCCAAACTGGAACCGTCCCTCCCTGGTACGGTATGGAACAGAACCATTAGCTCATGTCCTCTGGAATGCTCTTTAGGCGTTATTATCAAAAGACATCATAAATCTCCTCTGTCAGTGCTATCTCATAGAGGCCCATCCTCAGTAAAACATACACACATACACACACACACCTCTGTAGACAATGTTCCATTCTGTCCTCTTCCCTTTCTGAAATTCTGCATATCACCAGAGACATGTAAAAGACAAGCCTGACCTCTCCCCTCTCTGGGCCCCATGTGACTGAGCCCCAGCTGAGGGAAAAGTGCAACTGAAAGACACCAGAGTCCAAAGGGATACATTCTAATGACAATTATCTCACATAAGCATATTATGCAAATAAAACATCTTAATTATCTATGTTACCCAACTAATTCTGATTCATCCGCCACAGTTGTCAGTCAACCTACCAGGGTTGTTACAAACAGCACAGGAATTAAATCATCAACATGTATTGATCCCATTTTTACTAACGCTGCAGATATTTGCTTTAAAGCAGTATCCCAATCCATAGGATGTAGTGATCACAATATATTATCCATATCTAGGAAAACCAAAGTTCCAAAGGCTGGGCCTAATATAGTGTATAAAAGGTCATACAAGAAGTATTGTAGTGATTCATATGTTGATGATGTAAAGAATATTTGCTGGTCTGTGGTGTGTAATGTGGAGCAACCAGATGCTGCACTTCACAGATTTATGAAACTACTTATTCCAGTTACTAATAAGCACGCACCCTTTAAGAAAATGACTGTAAAAACTGTTAAATCCCCTTGGATTGATGAGGAATTGAAAAATGGTATGGTTGAGAGGGATGAGGCAAAAGGTATGGCAATTAAGTCTGGCAGCCCAACTGATTGGCAAGTGGACTGCAAATGAAGAAATAATTTGCAGTATCATGGGGGGGTGTCAATGTAATAGTCTGGTGGCCATTTGATTAATTGTTCAGCAGTCTTATGGTTTGGGGGTAGAAGCTGTTAAGGAGCCTTTTGGTCCTAGACTTGGTGCTCCGGTACCGCTTGCCGTGCGGTAGCAGAGAAAAATCTATGACTTGGGTGACTGGAGAGTCTGACAATTTTATGGGCTTTCCTCTGACACCGCCTATTATATAGGTCCTGGATTGCAGGAAGCTTGGCCCCAGTGATGTACTGGGCCGTACGCACTACCCTCTGTAGCGCCTTACGGTCAGATGACGACCAGCTGCCATACCAGGCGGTGATGCAACCGGTCAGGATGCTCTCGATGGTGCAGCTGTAGAACTTTGAGGATCTGGGGACCCATGCCAAATCTTTTCAGTCTCCTGATGGGGAAAGGTTTTTCTCCTGCCCTCTTCACGACTGTCTTGATGTGTTTGGACCATGATAGATCGTTCGTGATGTGGACAGGTGTGTTAGCTGGGGCTGGGGCATAAGTGTGACACCAATCAGTCCCCCGAGGACTGGAGTTGCCCAGGCCTGTGCTAGCAACATGTTGTGGGGATATTTTTCAGCGGCAGGGGCTGGGAGACTAGTCAGGATCGAAGGAAAGATGAACGGCGTAAAGTACAGAGATCCTTGATGAAGATCTGCTCCAGAGCTTTCAGGACCTCAAACTGGGGCGAAGGTTAACCTTCCAACAGGACAACGACCTTAAGCACACAGCCAAGACAACGCAGGAGTGGCTTTGGGACAGGTCTCTGAATGTCCTTGAGTGGCCCAGCCAGAGCCTGGACTTGAACCCGATCAAACGTCTCTGGAGAGACCTTAAAAAAGCTGTGCAGCAACGCTGCACATCCAACCTGACAGAGCTTGAGAGGATCTGCAGAGAAGAATGGGAGAAACTCACCAAATACAGGTGCACCAAGCTTATAGCATTATATGTAAGACTCAACGCTGTTATCACTGCCTAAGGTGCTTCAACAAAGTACTGAGTATAGGGTCTGAATACCTATGTAAATGTGATATCTCCGTTTTTTGCAATTACCAAAAAAATGTTTTTGCTTTGTCATTATGGGGTATTGTGTGTAGATTGAGGGGAAAAAAACAATTTAATAAATTGTAGAATAACATAAAATGTGGAAAACAATTAAGGAGTCTGAATACTTTCCAAAAAGCACTGTGTGTGTGTGTGTGTGTGTGTGTGTGTGTGTGTGTGTGTGTGTGTGTGTGTGTGTGTGTGTGTGTGTGTGTGTGTGTAAACACTATATACCACACCCACAGCCACCCCCCTTCCCCCACACACACCAACAACACAAGCACCCCACACATACTTCACACTCATCACATGCTGCTGCTACTTTATTTTACTTGTATTACTATCTATCCTGATGCCTAGTCACTTTACCCTAGAGGTCTTCACGGAGCCACTTGTACCCGAATACCCGAAACCCACTCCGGGACCCGATTGGGTCCGGATCCAGAATTGTAAATAACGTCACATGTCTGGGTTGAATCTGATCTGATTGTCACGGGTATGTTTAACTTGAACTTTAAGTTAGGCTAGCGAGCAAGCATTTTAGCCAGGTAGCCCAGTACAACAAAAAATAAAACATGCACTGTATGACAGAGTCAAAGGCCGGTTCGTCAACATGAAAGAAAGGAGGATGGCATTTCTCTACAAGTAGAGTGAGCATACATGTTTTTTTCTATTTGCATGAACGCACACACACACACACACACACACACACACACACACACACACACACACACACACACACACACACACACACACACACACACACACACACACACACACACACACACACACACACACACACACACACACACACACACACACACACACACACTCAGTCTTGTATAGCTAACCTTGTGGGGATACAATTTATTCCCATTCAAAATCCTATTTTCCATAAGCCCTAACCCTAACCCTAATTCTAAACCTAAACCCCTACAAATAGCATTATACCTTTTGGGGACTAACAAAATGTCCCCAGTTGGTCCAGTGTTTGTTTGTTTACTATTCTTGTGGGGAGTTCTGGTCCAGAAGTCCCCACAAGTATAGTTAAACATGTCCACACACAAATCAGAACCATTGACAGCCACATCATATTTAGCTTCTGTTGATTGGTCTAAATTGTTTTTGGTATATTTTAGTTGTCACTAGCGGACTAAGCATAGGTGATTTGATGATGTTAAAATGGTGCTGGAATAGTGGAGGCAGCTCCTGTTTTCGTTGCGACTTACTCTCCGTGGTGACTTACTCTCCGTGGTTCTAAATCAATAGTTGTTTAGCAGGCCAAAAATGTCTGAAACATTAGTCAGTTGTCCAACTGAATGTATCTTCCGCATTTAGTCCAACCTCTCTAAATGCTGGTCATTTATGAACATTTGGACATCTTGGCCATGTTCTGTTATAATCTCCACACGTCACAGCCAGAAGAGGACTGGCCACCCCTCATAGCCTGGTTCCTCTCTAGATTTCTTCCTAGGTTTTGGCCTTTCTAGGGAGTTTATCCTAGCCTCCGTGCTTCTATACCTGCATTGCTTGCTGTTTGGGGTTTTAGGCTGGGTTTCTGTACAGCACTTTGAGATATCAGCTGATGTAAGAAGGGCTATATGAATACATTTGATTTGATTTGGCTGCCTTAAACAACATCCACGGCTTCAGCACCCAGGTAATGGTGGGTTAAGTGCTTTGCTCAGGGGAAGAACGACCGATTTTTACCTTGTCAGCTCGGGGATTTTATCCAGCAACCTTCCGGTTACTGGCCCAACGCTTTAACCACTAGGCTACCTGCTTCTTGACCATGTAACTGTTTGTTACATGAAATATGCTTTGCGGACTTCACCTGACAGAGGTCACACTCAAGTTTCGTTATGAAAGAAAGGTGCGGTTGAATTTATTCTGCCACTGTCACATTGTCTCAGCCTTAGGCCTATATACATCACAGTCACAAGGCGTATGAACTAACAGGTTATAGAGTAAACAACGCAATTATCACAGCACAAGTTGTAATTTGGAAATTTTGTTTCTGGGTTGGTTCCCCAGTGATTTTATCCACACACTGTGACTGGCACTGACGTTCTTTAAAAGTCACATTTAATGAGTTTATCCACTGTACTTCAAATCTATACTTTTCTAAAGAACTGATATTTTTTCTAACGCACACGAGCACGTCCGAGGAGTCCATATTCAGAACCACATTCCTGTAAAGCTTAGAGACAATCTAATAGTAAATACTGTTGAAGTATTATGGCTACAGGTTCATCTGCCTCACCTAAAGCCCATTCTTGTGAGAAGCTGCTATAGACCACCAAGTGCTAACAATCAGTATCTGGATAATATGTGTGAAATGCTTGATAATGTATGTGATATCAACAGAGAAGTATATTTTCAGGGTGATTTAAATATTGACTGGCTATCATCAAGCTGGCCACTCTGGAAAAAACTTCAAACTGTAACCAGTGCCTGCAAAACTGGATCAGGTTGTCAGTCAACCTACAAGTGTAGTTACAAACAGCACAGGAATTAAATCATCAACATGTATTGATCCCATTTTTACTAACGCTGCAGATATTTGCTTTAAAGCAGTATCTCAATGCATAGGATGTAGTGATCACAATATAATAGCCATATCTAGGAAAACCAAAGTTCCAAAGGCTGGGCCTAATATAGTGTATAAGAGGTCATACAAGAAGTATTGTAGTGATTCATATGTTGATGATGTAAAGAATATTTGCTGGTCTGTGGTGTGTAATGTGGAGCAACCAGATGCTGCACTTCACACATTTATGAAACTACTTTTTCCAGTTACTAATAAGCACGCACCCTTTAAGAAAATGACTGTAAAAACTGTTAAATCCCCTTGGATTGACGAGGAATTGAAAATTGTATGGTTGAGAGGGATGAGGCAAAAGGTATGGCAATTAAGTCTGGCAGCCCAACTGATTGGCAAGTGTACTGCAAATGAAGAAATAATTTGCAGTATCATGGGGGGCTGTTAATGTAATAGTCTGGTGGCCATTTGATTAATTGTTCAGCAGTCTTATGGCTTGGGGGTAGAAGCTGTGAAGTAGCCTTTTGGTCCTAGACTTGGTGCTCCGGCACCGCTTACCGTGCGGTAGCAGAGAAAAGTCTATGACTCGGGTGACTGGAGAGTCTGACAGTTTTATGGGCTTTCCTCTGACACCGCCAATTATATAGGTCCTGGATTGCAGGAAGCTTGGCCCCAGTGATGTACTGGGCCGTACGCACTACCCTCTGTAGCGCCTTATGGTCAGATGCCGAGCAGTTGCCATACCAGACGGTGTTGCAACCGGTCAGGATGCTCTCGATGGTGCAGCTGTAGAACTTTGAGGATCTGGGGACCCATGCCAAATCTTTTCAGTCTCCTGTGGGGGAAAAGTTTTTTCTCGTGCCCTCTTCACGACTGTCTTGGTGTGTTTTGACCATGATAGATCGTTTGTGATGTGGACAGGTGTGTTAGCTGGGGCTGGGGCATAAGTGTGACACCAATCAGTCCCCCGAGGACTGGAGTTGCCCAGGCCTGTGCTAGCAACATGTTGTGGGGATATTTTTCAGCGGCAGGGGCTGGGAGACTAGTCAGGATCGAAGGAAAGATGAACGGCGTAAAGTACAGAGATCCTTGATGAAGATCTGCTCCAGAGCTTTCAGGACCTCAAACTGGGGCGAAGGTTAACCTTCCAACAGGACAACGACCTTAAGCACACAGCCAAGACAACGCAGGAGTGGCTTTGGGACAGGTCTCTGAATGTCCTTGAGTGGCCCAGCCAGAGCCTGGACTTGAACCCGATCAAACGTCTCTGGAGAGACCTTAAAAAAGCTGTGCAGCAACGCTGCACATCCAACCTGACAGAGCTTGAGAGGATCTGCAGAGAAGAATGGGAGAAACTCACCAAATACAGGTGCACCAAGCTTATAGCATTATATGTAAGACTCAATGCTGTTATCACTGCCTAAGGTGCTTCAACAAAGTACTGAGTATAGGGTCTGAATACCTATGTAAATGTGATATCTCCGTTTTTTGCAATGACCAAAAAAATGTTTTTGCTTTGTCATTATGGGGTATTGTGTGTAGATTGAGGGGAAAAAAACAATTTAATAAATTGTAGAATAACATAAAATGTGGAAAACAATTAAGGAGTCTGAATACTTTCCAAAAAGCACTGTGTGTGTGTGTGTGTGTGTGTGTGTGTGTGTGTGTGTGTGTGTGTGTAAACACTATATACCACACCCACAGCCACCCCCCTTCCCCCACACACACCAACAACACAAGCACCCCACACATACTTCACACTCATCACATGCTGCTGCTACTTTATTTTACTCGTATTACTATCTATCCTGATGCCTAGTCACTTTACCCTAGAGGTCTTCACGGAGCCACTTGTACCCGAATACCCGAAACCCACTCCGGGACCCGATTGGGTCCGGATCCAGAATTGTAAATAACGTCACATGTCTGGGTTGAATCTGATCTGATTGTCACGGGTATGTTTAACTTGAACTTTAAGTTAGGCTAGCGAGCAAGCATTTTAGCCAGGTAGCCCAGTACAACAAAAAATAAAACATGCACTGTATGACAGAGTCAAAGGCCGGTTCGTCAACATGAAAGAAAGGAGGATGGCATTTCTCTACAAGTAGAGTGAGCATACATGTTTTTTTCTATTTGCATGAACGCACACACACACACACACACACACACACACACACACACACACACACACACACACACACACACACACACACACACACACACACACACACACACACACACACACACACACACACACACACACACACACACACACACACACACACACACACACTCAGTCTTGTATAGCTAACCTTGTGGGGATACAATTTATTCCCATTCAAAATCCTATTTTCCATAAGCCCTAACCCTAACCCTAATTCTAAACCTAAACCCCTACAAATAGCATTATACCTTTTGGGGACTAACAAAATGTCCCCAGTTGGTCCAGTGTTTGTTTGTTTACTATTCTTGTGGGGAGTTCTGGTCCAGAAGTCCCCACAAGTATAGTTAAACATGTCCACACACAAATCAGAACCATTGACAGCCACATCATATTTAGCTTCTGTTGATTGGTCTAAATTGTTTTTGGTATATTTTAGTTGTCACTAGCGGACTAAGCATAGGTGATTTGATGATGTTAAAATGGTGCTGGAATAGTGGAGGCAGCTCCTGTTTTCGTTGCGACTTACTCTCCGTGGTGACTTACTCTCCGTGGTTCTAAATCAATAGTTGTTTAGCAGGCCAAAAATGTCTGAAACATTAGTCAGTTGTCCAACTGAATGTATCTTCCGCATTTAGTCCAACCTCTCTAAATGCTGGTCATTTATGAACATTTGGACATCTTGGCCATGTTCTGTTATAATCTCCACACGTCACAGCCAGAAGAGGACTGGCCACCCCTCATAGCCTGGTTCCTCTCTAGATTTCTTCCTAGGTTTTGGCCTTTCTAGGGAGTTTATCCTAGCCTCCGTGCTTCTATACCTGCATTGCTTGCTGTTTGGGGTTTTAGGCTGGGTTTCTGTACAGCACTTTGAGATATCAGCTGATGTAAGAAGGGCTATATGAATACATTTGATTTGATTTGGCTGCCTTAAACAACATCCACGGCTTCAGCACCCAGGTAATGGTGGGTTAAGTGCTTTGCTCAGGGGAAGAACGACCGATTTTTACCTTGTCAGCTCGGGGATTTTATCCAGCAACCTTCCGGTTACTGGCCCAACGCTTTAACCACTAGGCTACCTGCTTCTTGACCATGTAACTGTTTGTTACATGAAATATGCTTTGCGGACTTCACCTGACAGAGGTCACACTCCAGTTTCGTTATGAAAGAAAGGTGCGGTTGAATTTATTCTGCCACTGTCACATTGTCTCAGCCTTAGGCCTATATACATCACAGTCACAAGGCGTATGAACTAACAGGTTATAGAGTAAACAACGCAATTATCACAGCACAAGTTGTAATTTGGAAATTTTGTTTCTGGGTTGGTTCCCCAGTGATTTTATCCACACACTGTGACTGGCACTGACGTTCTTTAAAAGTCACATTTAATGAGTTTATCCACTGTACTTCAAATCTATACTTTTCTAAAGAACTGATATTTTTTCTAACGCACACGAGCACGTCCGAGGAGTCCATATTCAGAACCACATTCCTGTAAAGCTTAGAGACAATCTAATAGTAAATACTGTTGAAGTATTATGGCTACAGGTTCATCTGCCTCACCTAAAGCCCATTCTTGTGAGAAGCTGCTATAGACCACCAAGTGCTAACAATCAGTATCTGGATAATATTTTATTTATTTTTTTATTTTTATTTATTTCACCTTTATTTAACCAGGTAGGCAAGTTGAGAACAAGTTCTCATTTACAATTGCGACCTGGCCAAGATAAAGCAAAGCAGTTCGACAACATACAAAAACACAGAGTTACACATGGAGTAAAACAACATACAATCAATGATGCAGTAGAAAAAAATAAGACTATATACAATGTGAGCAAATGATGTGAGATAATGGAGGTAAAAGCAAAAAAAATGCCATGGTGGCAAAGTAAATAAAGTATGGCAAGAAAAAAAACACTGGAATGGTAGATTTGTAGTTTGAAGAAAGTTAAAGTTAAAATATAAATATAAATAATATGGTGCAAAGGAGCAAAATAAATAAAATAAATAAATACAGTAGGGGAAAAGGTAGTAGTTTGGGCTCAATTAAAGATGGGCTATGTACAGGTGCAGAGATCTGTGAGCTGCTCTGACAGCTGGTGCTTAAAGCTAGTGAGGGAGATAAGTGTTTCCAGTTTTAGAGATTTTTGTAGTTCGTTCCAATCATTGGCAGCTGAGAACTGGAAGGAGAGACGACCAAAGGAGGAGTTGGCTTTAGGGGTGACCAGAGAGATATACCTGCTGGAGCGCGTGCTACAGGTGGGTGCTGCTATGGTGACCAGTGAGCGGAGATAAGGGGGGACTTTACCTAGCAGGGTCTTGTAGATGACCTGGAGCCAATGTGTTTGGCGACGATGATGAAGTGAAGGCCAGCCAACGAGAGCATACAGGTCGCAGTGGTGGGTTGTATATGGGGCTTTGGTGACAAAACGGATGGCACTGTGATAGACTGCATCCAGCTTGTTGAGTAGGGTATTGGAGGCTATTTTATAAATGACATCGCCGAAGTCGAGGATTGGTAGGATGGTCAGTTTTACGAGGGTATGTTTGGCAGCATGAGTGAAGGATGCTTTGTTGCGAAATAGGAAGCCAATTCTAGATTTCACTTTGGATTGGAGATGATTGATGTGAGTCTGGAAGGAGAGTTTACAGTCTAACCAGACACCTAGGTATTTGTAGTTGTCCACAAATTCTAAGTTAGAACCGTCCAGAGAAGTGATGCTGGATGGGCGGGCAGGTGCAGGCAGCGATCGGTTGAAGAGCATACATTTAGTTTTACTTGTGTTTAGGAGCAGTTGGAGACCACGGAAGGAGAGTTGAATGGCATTGAAGCTCGTCTGGAGGGTTGTTAACACAGTGTCCAAAGAAGGGCCAGAAGTATACAGAATGGTGTCGTCTGCGTAGAGGTGGATCAGAGATTCACCAGCAGCAAGATATGTGTGAAATGCTTGATAATGTATGTGATATCAACAGAGAAGTATATTTTCAGGGTGATTTAAATATTGACTGGCTATCATCAAGCTGGCCACTCTGGAAAAAACTTCAAACTGTAACCAGTGCCTGCAAAACTGGATCAGGTTGTCAGTCAACCTACAAGTGTAGTTACAAACAGCACAGGAATTAAATCATCAACATGTATTGATCCCATTTTTACTAACGCTGCAGATATTTGCTTTAAAGCAGTATCTCAATGCATAGGATGTAGTGATCACAATATAATAGCCATATCTAGGAAAACCAAAGTTCCAAAGGCTGGGCCTAATATAGTGTATAAGAGGTCATACAAGAAGTATTGTAGTGATTCATATGTTGATGATGTAAAGAATATTTGCTGGTCTGTGGTGTGTAATGTGGAGCAACCAGATGCTGCACTTCACACATTTATGAAACTACTTTTTCCAGTTACTAATAAGCACGCACCCTTTAAGAAAATGACTGTAAAAACTGTTAAATCCCCTTGGATTGACGAGGAATTGAAAATTGTATGGTTGAGAGGGATGAGGCAAAAGGTATGGCAATTAAGTCTGGCAGCCCAACTGATTGGCAAGTGTACTGCAAATGAAGAAATAATTTGCAGTATCATGGGGGGGTGTTAATGTAATAGTCTGGTGGCCATTTGATTAATTGTTCAGCAGTCTTATGGCTTGGGGGTAGAAGCTGTGAAGTAGCCTTTTGGTCCTAGACTTGGTGCTCCGGCACCGCTTACCGTGCGGTAGCAGAGAAAAGTCTATGACTCGGGTGACTGGAGAGTCTGACAGTTTTATGGGCTTTCCTCTGACACCGCCAATTATATAGGTCCTGGATTGCAGGAAGCTTGGCCCCAGTGATGTACTGGGCCGTACGCACTACCCTCTGTAGCGCCTTATGGTCAGATGCCGAGCAGTTGCCATACCAGACGGTGTTGCAACCGGTCAGGATGCTCTCGATGGTGCAGCTGTAGAACTTTGAGGATCTGGGGACCCATGCCAAATCTTTTCAGTCTCCTGTGGGGGAAAAGTTTTTTCTCGTGCCCTCTTCACGACTGTCTTGGTGTGTTTTGACCATGATAGATCGTTTGTGATGTGGACAGGTGTGTTAGCTGGGGCTGGGGCATAAGTGTGACACCAATCAGTCCCCCGAGGACTGGAGTTGCCCAGGCCTGTGCTAGCAACATGTTGTGGGGATATTTTTCAGCGGCAGGGGCTGGGAGACTAGTCAGGATCGAAGGAAAGATGAACGGCGTAAAGTACAGAGATCCTTGATGAAGATCTGCTCCAGAGCTTTCAGGACCTCAAACTGGGGCGAAGGTTAACCTTCCAACAGGACAACGACCTTAAGCACACAGCCAAGACAACGCAGGAGTGGCTTTGGGACAGGTCTCTGAATGTCCTTGAGTGGCCCAGCCAGAGCCTGGACTTGAACCCGATCAAACGTCTCTGGAGAGACCTTAAAAAAGCTGTGCAGCGACGCTGCACATCCAACCTGACAGAGCTTGAGAGGATCTGCAGAGAAGAATGGGAGAAACTCACCAAATACAGGTGCACCAAGCTTATAGCATTATATGTAAGACTCAACGCTGTTATCACTGCCTAAGGTGCTTCAACAAAGTACTGAGTATAGGGTCTGAATACCTATGTAAATGTGATATCTCCGTTTTTTGCAATTACCAAAAAAATGTTTTTGCTTTGTCATTATGGGGTATTGTGTGTAGATTGAGGGGAAAAAAACAATTTAATAAATTGTAGAATAACATAAAATGTGGAAAACAATTAAGGAGTCTGAATACTTTCCAAAAAGCACTGTGTGTGTGTGTGTGTGTGTGTGTGTGTGTGTGTGTGTGTGTGTGTGTGTGTGTGTGTGTGTAAACACTATATACCACACCCACAGCCACCCCCCTTCCCCCACACACACCAACAACACAAGCACCCCACACATACTTCACACTCATCACATGCTGCTGCTACTTTATTTTACTCGTATTACTATCTATCCTGATGCCTAGTCACTTTACCCTAGAGGTCTTCACGGAGCCACTTGTACCCGAATACCCGAAACCCACTCCGGGACCCGATTGGGTCCGGATCCAGAATTGTAAATAACGTCACATGTCTGGGTTGAATCTGATCTGATTGTCACGGGTATGTTTAACTTGAACTTTAAGTTAGGCTAGCGAGCAAGCATTTTAGCCAGGTAGCCCAGTACAACAAAAAATAAAACATGCACTGTATGACAGAGTCAAAGGCCGGTTCGTCAACATGAAAGAAAGGAGGATGGCATTTCTCTACAAGTAGAGTGAGCATACATGTTTTTTTCTATTTGCATGAACGCACACACACACACACACACACACACACACACACACACACACACACACACACACACACACACACACACACACACACACACACACACACACACACACACACACACACACACACACACACACACACACACACACACACACACTCAGTCTTGTATAGCTAACCTTGTGGGGATACAATTTATTCCCATTCAAAATCCTATTTTCCATAAGCCCTAACCCTAACCCTAATTCTAAACCTAAACCCCTACAAATAGCATTATACCTTTTGGGGACTAACAAAATGTCCCCAGTTGGTCCAGTGTTTGTTTGTTTACTATTCTTGTGGGGAGTTCTGGTCCAGAAGTCCCCACAAGTATAGTTAAACATGTCCACACACAAATCAGAACCATTGACAGCCACATCATATTTAGCTTCTGTTGATTGGTCTAAATTGTTTTTGGTATATTTTAGTTGTCACTAGCGGACTAAGCATAGGTGATTTGATGATGTTAAAATGGTGCTGGAATAGTGGAGGCAGCTCCTGTTTTCGTTGCGACTTACTCTCCGTGGTGACTTACTCTCCGTGGTTCTAAATCAATAGTTGTTTAGCAGGCCAAAAATGTCTGAAACATTAGTCAGTTGTCCAACTGAATGTATCTTCCGCATTTAGTCCAACCTCTCTAAATGCTGGTCATTTATGAACATTTGGACATCTTGGCCATGTTCTGTTATAATCTCCACACGTCACAGCCAGAAGAGGACTGGCCACCCCTCATAGCCTGGTTCCTCTCTAGATTTCTTCCTAGGTTTTGGCCTTTCTAGGGAGTTTATCCTAGCCTCCGTGCTTCTATACCTGCATTGCTTGCTGTTTGGGGTTTTAGGCTGGGTTTCTGTACAGCACTTTGAGATATCAGCTGATGTAAGAAGGGCTATATGAATACATTTGATTTGATTTGGCTGCCTTAAACAACATCCACGGCTTCAGCACCCAGGTAATGGTGGGTTAAGTGCTTTGCTCAGGGGAAGAACGACCGATTTTTACCTTGTCAGCTCGGGGATTTTATCCAGCAACCTTCCGGTTACTGGCCCAACGCTTTAACCACTAGGCTACCTGCTTCTTGACCATGTAACTGTTTGTTACATGAAATATGCTTTGCGGACTTCACCTGACAGAGGTCACACTCCAGTTTCGTTATGAAAGAAAGGTGCGGTTGAATTTATTCTGCCACTGTCACATTGTCTCAGCCTTAGGCCTATATACATCACAGTCACAAGGCGTATGAACTAACAGGTTATAGAGTAAACAACGCAATTATCACAGCACAAGTTGTAATTTGGAAATTTTGTTTCTGGGTTGGTTCCCCAGTGATTTTATCCACACACTGTGACTGGCACTGACGTTCTTTAAAAGTCACATTTAATGAGTTTATCCACTGTACTTCAAATCTATACTTTTCTAAAGAACTGATATTTTTTCTAACGCACACGAGCACGTCCGAGGAGTCCATATTCAGAACCACATTCCTGTAAAGCTTAGAGACAATCTAATAGTAAATACTGTTGAAGTATTATGGCTACAGGTTCATCTGCCTCACCTAAAGCCCATTCTTGTGAGAAGCTGCTATAGACCACCAAGTGCTAACAATCAGTATCTGGATAATATGTGTGAAATGCTTGATAATGTATGTGATATCAACAGAGAAGTATATTTTCAGGGTGATTTAAATATTGACTGGCTATCATCAAGCTGGCCACTCTGGAAAAAACTTCAAACTGTAACCAGTGCCTGCAAAACTGGATCAGGTTGTCAGTCAACCTACAAGTGTAGTTACAAACAGCACAGGAATTAAATCATCAACATGTATTGATCCCATTTTTACTAACGCTGCAGATATTTGCTTTAAAGCAGTATCTCAATGCATAGGATGTAGTGATCACAATATAATAGCCATATCTAGGAAAACCAAAGTTCCAAAGGCTGGGCCTAATATAGTGTATAAGAGGTCATACAAGAAGTATTGTAGTGATTCATATGTTGATGATGTAAAGAATATTTGCTGGTCTGTGGTGTGTAATGTGGAGCAACCAGATGCTGCACTTCACACATTTATGAAACTACTTTTTCCAGTTACTAATAAGCACGCACCCTTTAAGAAAAGGACTGTAAAAACTGTTAAATCCCCTTGGATTGACGAGGAATTGAAAATTGTATGGTTGAGAGGGATGAGGCAAAAGGTATGGCAATTAAGTCTGGCAGCCCAACTGATTGGCAAGTGTACTGCAAATGAAGAAATAATTTGCAGTATCATGGGGGGGTGTTAATGTAATAGTCTGGTGGCCATTTGATTAATTGTTCAGCAGTCTTATGGCTTGGGGGTAGAAGCTGTGAAGTAGCCTTTTGGTCCTAGACTTGGTGCTCCGGCACCGCTTACCGTGCGGTAGCAGAGAAAAGTCTATGACTCGGGTGACTGGAGAGTCTGACAGTTTTATGGGCTTTCCTCTGACACCGCCAATTATATAGGTCCTGGATTGCAGGAAGCTTGGCCCCAGTGATGTACTGGGCCGTACGCACTACCCTCTGTAGCGCCTTATGGTCAGATGCCGAGCAGTTGCCATACCAGACGGTGTTGCAACCGGTCAGGATGCTCTCGATGGTGCAGCTGTAGAACTTTGAGGATCTGGGGACCCATGCCAAATCTTTTCAGTCTCCTGTGGGGGAAAAGTTTTTTCTCGTGCCCTCTTCACGACTGTCTTGGTGTGTTTTGACCATGATAGATCGTTTGTGATGTGGACAGGTGTGTTAGCTGGGGCTGGGGCATAAGTGTGACACCAATCAGTCCCCCGAGGACTGGAGTTGCCCAGGCCTGTGCTAGCAACATGTTGTGGGGATATTTTTCAGCGGCAGGGGCTGGGAGACTAGTCAGGATCGAAGGAAAGATGAACGGCGTAAAGTACAGAGATCCTTGATGAAGATCTGCTCCAGAGCTTTCAGGACCTCAAACTGGGGCGAAGGTTAACCTTCCAACAGGACAACGACCTTAAGCACACAGCCAAGACAACGCAGGAGTGGCTTTGGGACAGGTCTCTGAATGTCCTTGAGTGGCCCAGCCAGAGCCTGGACTTGAACCCGATCAAACGTCTCTGGAGAGACCTTAAAAAAGCTGTGCAGCAACGCTGCACATCCAACCTGACAGAGCTTGAGAGGATCTGCAGAGAAGAATGGGAGAAACTCACCAAATACAGGTGCACCAAGCTTATAGCATTATATGTAAGACTCAACGCTGTTATCACTGCCTAAGGTGCTTCAACAAAGTACTGAGTATAGGGTCTGAATACCTATGTAAATGTGATATCTCCGTTTTTTGCAATGACCAAAAAAATGTTTTTGCTTTGTCATTATGGGGTATTGTGTGTAGATTGAGGGGAAAAAAACAATTTAATAAATTGTAGAATAACATAAAATGTGGAAAACAATTAAGGAGTCTGAATACTTTCCAAAAAGCACTGTGTGTGTGTGTGTGTGTGTGTGTGTGTGTGTGTGTGTGTGTGTGTGTGTGTGTGTAAACACTATATACCACACCCACAGCCACCCCCCTTCCCCCACACACACCAACAACACAAGCACCCCACACATACTTCACACTCATCACATGCTGCTGCTACTTTATTTTACTCGTATTACTATCTATCCTGATGCCTAGTCACTTTACCCTAGAGGTCTTCACGGAGCCACTTGTACCCGAATACCCGAAACCCACTCCGGGACCCGATTGGGTCCGGATCCAGAATTGTAAATAACGTCACATGTCTGGGTTGAATCTGATCTGATTGTCACGGGTATGTTTAACTTGAACTTTAAGTTAGGCTAGCGAGCAAGCATTTTAGCCAGGTAGCCCAGTACAACAAAAAATAAAACATGCACTGTATGACAGAGTCAAAGGCCGGTTCGTCAACATGAAAGAAAGGAGGATGGCATTTCTCTACAAGTAGAGTGAGCATACATGTTTTTTTCTATTTGCATGAACGCACACACACACACACACACACACACACACACACACACACACACACACACACACACACACACACACACACACACACACACACACACACACACTCAGTCTTGTATAGCTAACCTTGTGGGGATACAATTTATTCCCATTCAAAATCCTATTTTCCATAAGCCCTAACCCTAACCCTAATTCTAAACCTAAACCCCTACAAATAGCATTATACCTTTTGGGGACTAACAAAATGTCCCCAGTTGGTCCAGTGTTTGTTTGTTTACTATTCTTGTGGGGAGTTCTGGTCCAGAAGTCCCCACAAGTATAGTTAAACATGTCCACACACAAATCAGAACCATTGACAGCCACATCATATTTAGCTTCTGTTGATTGGTCTAAATTGTTTTTGGTATATTTTAGTTGTCACTAGCGGACTAAGCATAGGTGATTTGATGATGTTAAAATGGTGCTGGAATAGTGGAGGCAGCTCCTGTTTTCGTTGCGACTTACTCTCCGTGGTGACTTACTCTCCGTGGTTCTAAATCAATAGTTGTTTAGCAGGCCAAAAATGTCTGAAACATTAGTCAGTTGTCCAACTGAATGTATCTTCCGCATTTAGTCCAACCTCTCTAAATGCTGGTCATTTATGAACATTTGGACATCTTGGCCATGTTCTGTTATAATCTCCACACGTCACAGCCAGAAGAGGACTGGCCACCCCTCATAGCCTGGTTCCTCTCTAGATTTCTTCCTAGGTTTTGGCCTTTCTAGGGAGTTTATCCTAGCCTCCGTGCTTCTATACCTGCATTGCTTGCTGTTTGGGGTTTTAGGCTGGGTTTCTGTACAGCACTTTGAGATATCAGCTGATGTAAGAAGGGCTATATGAATACATTTGATTTGATTTGGCTGCCTTAAACAACATCCACGGCTTCAGCACCCAGGTAATGGTGGGTTAAGTGCTTTGCTCAGGGGAAGAACGACCGATTTTTACCTTGTCAGCTCGGGGATTTTATCCAGCAACCTTCCGGTTACTGGCCCAACGCTTTAACCACTAGGCTACCTGCTTCTTGACCATGTAACTGTTTGTTACATGAAATATGCTTTGCGGACTTCACCTGACAGAGGTCACACTCCAGTTTCGTTATGAAAGAAAGGTGCGGTTGAATTTATTCTGCCACTGTCACATTGTCTCAGCCTTAGGCCTATATACATCACAGTCACAAGGCGTATGAACTAACAGGTTATAGAGTAAACAACGCAATTATCACAGCACAAGTTGTAATTTGGAAATTTTGTTTCTGGGTTGGTTCCCCAGTGATTTTATCCACACACTGTGACTGGCACTGACGTTCTTTAAAAGTCACATTTAATGAGTTTATCCACTGTACTTCAAATCTATACTTTTCTAAAGAACTGATATTTTTTCTAACGCACACGAGCACGTCCGAGGAGTCCATATTCAGAACCACATTCCTGTAAAGCTTAGAGACAATCTAATAGTAAATACTGTTGAAGTATTATGGCTACAGGTTCATCTGCCTCACCTAAAGCCCATTCTTGTGAGAAGCTGCTATAGACCACCAAGTGCTAACAATCAGTATCTGGATAATATGTGTGAAATGCTTGATAATGTATGTGATATCAACAGAGAAGTATATTTTCAGGGTGATTTAAATATTGACTGGCTATCATCAAGCTGGCCACTCTGGAAAAAACTTCAAACTGTAACCAGTGCCTGCAAAACTGGATCAGGTTGTCAGTCAACCTACAAGTGTAGTTACAAACAGCACAGGAATTAAATCATCAACATGTATTGATCCCATTTTTACTAACGCTGCAGATATTTGCTTTAAAGCAGTATCTCAATGCATAGGATGTAGTGATCACAATATAATAGCCATATCTAGGAAAACCAAAGTTCCAAAGGCTGGGCCTAATATAGTGTATAAGAGGTCATACAAGAAGTATTGTAGTGATTCATATGTTGATGATGTAAAGAATATTTGCTGGTCTGTGGTGTGTAATGTGGAGCAACCAGATGCTGCACTTCACACATTTATGAAACTACTTTTTCCAGTTACTAATAAGCACGCACCCTTTAAGAAAAGGACTGTAAAAACTGTTAAATCCCCTTGGATTGACGAGGAATTGAAAATTGTATGGTTGAGAGGGATGAGGCAAAAGGTATGGCAATTAAGTCTGGCAGCCCAACTGATTGGCAAGTGTACTGCAAATGAAGAAATAATTTGCAGTATCATGGGGGGGTGTTAATGTAATAGTCTGGTGGCCATTTGATTAATTGTTCAGCAGTCTTATGGCTTGGGGGTAGAAGCTGTGAAGTAGCCTTTTGGTCCTAGACTTGGTGCTCCGGCACCGCTTACCGTGCGGTAGCAGAGAAAAGTCTATGACTCGGGTGACTGGAGAGTCTGACAGTTTTATGGGCTTTCCTCTGACACCGCCAATTATATAGGTCCTGGATTGCAGGAAGCTTGGCCCCAGTGATGTACTGGGCCGTACGCACTACCCTCTGTAGCGCCTTATGGTCAGATGCCGAGCAGTTGCCATACCAGACGGTGTTGCAACCGGTCAGGATGCTCTCGATGGTGCAGCTGTAGAACTTTGAGGATCTGGGGACCCATGCCAAATCTTTTCAGTCTCCTGTGGGGGAAAAGTTTTTTCTCGTGCCCTCTTCACGACTGTCTTGGTGTGTTTTGACCATGATAGATCGTTTGTGATGTGGACAGGTGTGTTAGCTGGGGCTGGGGCATAAGTGTGACACCAATCAGTCCCCCGAGGACTGGAGTTGCCCAGGCCTGTGCTAGCAACATGTTGTGGGGATATTTTTCAGCGGCAGGGGCTGGGAGACTAGTCAGGATCGAAGGAAAGATGAACGGCGTAAAGTACAGAGATCCTTGATGAAGATCTGCTCCAGAGCTTTCAGGACCTCAAACTGGGGCGAAGGTTAACCTTCCAACAGGACAACGACCTTAAGCACACAGCCAAGACAACGCAGGAGTGGCTTTGGGACAGGTCTCTGAATGTCCTTGAGTGGCCCAGCCAGAGCCTGGACTTGAACCCGATCAAACGTCTCTGGAGAGACCTTAAAAAAGCTGTGCAGCGACGCTGCACATCCAACCTGACAGAGCTTGAGAGGATCTGCAGAGAAGAATGGGAGAAACTCACCAAATACAGGTGCACCAAGCTTATAGCATTATATGTAAGACTCAACGCTGTTATCACTGCCTAAGGTGCTTCAACAAAGTACTGAGTATAGGGTCTGAATACCTATGTAAATGTGATATCTCCGTTTTTTGCAATTACCAAAAAAATGTTTTTGCTTTGTCATTATGGGGTATTGTGTGTAGATTGAGGGGAAAAAAACAATTTAATAAATTGTAGAATAACATAAAATGTGGAAAACAATTAAGGAGTCTGAATACTTTCCAAAAAGCACTGTGTGTGTGTGTGTGTGTGTGTGTGTGTGTGTGTGTGTGTGTGTGTGTGTGTGTGTGTGTGTGTAAACACTATATACCACACCCACAGCCACCCCCCTTCCCCCACACACACCAACAACACAAGCACCCCACACATACTTCACACTCATCACATGCTGCTGCTACTTTATTTTACTCGTATTACTATCTATCCTGATGCCTAGTCACTTTACCCTAGAGGTCTTCACGGAGCCACTTGTACCCGAATACCCGAAACCCACTCCGGGACCCGATTGGGTCCGGATCCAGAATTGTAAATAACGTCACATGTCTGGGTTGAATCTGATCTGATTGTCACGGGTATGTTTAACTTGAACTTTAAGTTAGGCTAGCGAGCAAGCATTTTAGCCAGGTAGCCCAGTACAACAAAAAATAAAACATGCACTGTATGACAGAGTCAAAGGCCGGTTCGTCAACATGAAAGAAAGGAGGATGGCATTTCTCTACAAGTAGAGTGAGCATACATGTTTTTTTCTATTTGCATGAACGCACACACACACACACACACACACACACACACACACACACACACACACACTCAGTCTTGTATAGCTAACCTTGTGGGGATACAATTTATTCCCATTCAAAATCCTATTTTCCATAAGCCCTAACCCTAACCCTAATTCTAAACCTAAACCCCTACAAATAGCATTATACCTTTTGGGGACTAACAAAATGTCCCCAGTTGGTCCAGTGTTTGTTTGTTTACTATTCTTGTGGGGAGTTCTGGTCCAGAAGTCCCCACAAGTATAGTTAAACATGTCCACACACAAATCAGAACCATTGACAGCCACATCATATTTAGCTTCTGTTGATTGGTCTAAATTGTTTTTGGTATATTTTAGTTGTCACTAGCGGACTAAGCATAGGTGATTTGATGATGTTAAAATGGTGCTGGAATAGTGGAGGCAGCTCCTGTTTTCGTTGCGACTTACTCTCCGTGGTGACTTACTCTCCGTGGTTCTAAATCAATAGTTGTTTAGCAGGCCAAAAATGTCTGAAACATTAGTCAGTTGTCCAACTGAATGTATCTTCCGCATTTAGTCCAACCTCTCTAAATGCTGGTCATTTATGAACATTTGGACATCTTGGCCATGTTCTGTTATAATCTCCACACGTCACAGCCAGAAGAGGACTGGCCACCCCTCATAGCCTGGTTCCTCTCTAGATTTCTTCCTAGGTTTTGGCCTTTCTAGGGAGTTTATCCTAGCCTCCGTGCTTCTATACCTGCATTGCTTGCTGTTTGGGGTTTTAGGCTGGGTTTCTGTACAGCACTTTGAGATATCAGCTGATGTAAGAAGGGCTATATGAATACATTTGATTTGATTTGGCTGCCTTAAACAACATCCACGGCTTCAGCACCCAGGTAATGGTGGGTTAAGTGCTTTGCTCAGGGGAAGAACGACCGATTTTTACCTTGTCAGCTCGGGGATTTTATCCAGCAACCTTCCGGTTACTGGCCCAACGCTTTAACCACTAGGCTACCTGCTTCTTGACCATGTAACTGTTTGTTACATGAAATATGCTTTGCGGACTTCACCTGACAGAGGTCACACTCCAGTTTCGTTATGAAAGAAAGGTGCGGTTGAATTTATTCTGCCACTGTCACATTGTCTCAGCCTTAGGCCTATATACATCACAGTCACAAGGCGTATGAACTAACAGGTTATAGAGTAAACAACGCAATTATCACAGCACAAGTTGTAATTTGGAAATTTTGTTTCTGGGTTGGTTCCCCAGTGATTTTATCCACACACTGTGACTGGCACTGACGTTCTTTAAAAGTCACATTTAATGAGTTTATCCACTGTACTTCAAATCTATACTTTTCTAAAGAACTGATATTTTTTCTAACGCACACGAGCACGTCCGAGGAGTCCATATTCAGAACCACATTCCTGTAAAGCTTAGAGACAATCTAATAGTAAATACTGTTGAAGTATTATGGCTACAGGTTCATCTGCCTCACCTAAAGCCCATTCTTGTGAGAAGCTGCTATAGACCACCAAGTGCTAACAATCAGTATCTGGATAATATGTGTGAAATGCTTGATAATGTATGTGATATCAACAGAGAAGTATATTTTCAGGGTGATTTAAATATTGACTGGCTATCATCAAGCTGGCCACTCTGGAAAAAACTTCAAACTGTAACCAGTGCCTGCAAAACTGGATCAGGTTGTCAGTCAACCTACAAGTGTAGTTACAAACAGCACAGGAATTAAATCATCAACATGTATTGATCCCATTTTTACTAACGCTGCAGATATTTGCTTTAAAGCAGTATCTCAATGCATAGGATGTAGTGATCACAATATAATAGCCATATCTAGGAAAACCAAAGTTCCAAAGGCTGGGCCTAATATAGTGTATAAGAGGTCATACAAGAAGTATTGTAGTGATTCATATGTTGATGATGTAAAGAATATTTGCTGGTCTGTGGTGTGTAATGTGGAGCAACCAGATGCTGCACTTCACACATTTATGAAACTACTTTTTCCAGTTACTAATAAGCACGCACCCTTTAAGAAAAGGACTGTAAAAACTGTTAAATCCCCTTGGATTGACGAGGAATTGAAAATTGTATGGTTGAGAGGGATGAGGCAAAAGGTATGGCAATTAAGTCTGGCAGCCCAACTGATTGGCAAGTGTACTGCAAATGAAGAAATAATTTGCAGTATCATGGGGGGGTGTTAATGTAATAGTCTGGTGGCCATTTGATTAATTGTTCAGCAGTCTTATGGCTTGGGGGTAGAAGCTGTGAAGTAGCCTTTTGGTCCTAGACTTGGTGCTCCGGCACCGCTTACCGTGCGGTAGCAGAGAAAAGTCTATGACTCGGGTGACTGGAGAGTCTGACAGTTTTATGGGCTTTCCTCTGACACCGCCAATTATATAGGTCCTGGATTGCAGGAAGCTTGGCCCCAGTGATGTACTGGGCCGTACGCACTACCCTCTGTAGCGCCTTATGGTCAGATGCCGAGCAGTTGCCATACCAGACGGTGTTGCAACCGGTCAGGATGCTCTCGATGGTGCAGCTGTAGAACTTTGAGGATCTGGGGACCCATGCCAAATCTTTTCAGTCTCCTGTGGGGGAAAAGTTTTTTCTCGTGCCCTCTTCACGACTGTCTTGGTGTGTTTTGACCATGATAGATCGTTTGTGATGTGGACAGGTGTGTTAGCTGGGGCTGGGGCATAAGTGTGACACCAATCAGTCCCCCGAGGACTGGAGTTGCCCAGGCCTGTGCTAGCAACATGTTGTGGGGATATTTTTCAGCGGCAGGGGCTGGGAGACTAGTCAGGATCGAAGGAAAGATGAACGGCGTAAAGTACAGAGATCCTTGATGAAGATCTGCTCCAGAGCTTTCAGGACCTCAAACTGGGGCGAAGGTTAACCTTCCAACAGGACAACGACCTTAAGCACACAGCCAAGACAACGCAGGAGTGGCTTTGGGACAGGTCTCTGAATGTCCTTGAGTGGCCCAGCCAGAGCCTGGACTTGAACCCGATCAAACGTCTCTGGAGAGACCTTAAAAAAGCTGTGCAGCAACGCTGCACATCCAACCTGACAGAGCTTGAGAGGATCTGCAGAGAAGAATGGGAGAAACTCACCAAATACAGGTGCACCAAGCTTATAGCATTATATGTAAGACTCAATGCTGTTATCACTGCCTAAGGTGCTTCAACAAAGTACTGAGTATAGGGTCTGAATACCTATGTAAATGTGATATCTCCGTTTTTTGCAATGACCAAAAAAATGTTTTTGCTTTGTCATTATGGGGTATTGTGTGTAGATTGAGGGGAAAAAAACAATTTAATAAATTGTAGAATAACATAAAATGTGGAAAACAATTAAGGAGTCTGAATACTTTCCAAAAAGCACTGTGTGTGTGTGTGTGTGTGTGTGTGTGTGTGTGTGTGTGTAAACACTATATACCACACCCACAGCCACCCCCCTTCCCCCACACACACCAACAACACAAGCACCCCACACATACTTCACACTCATCACATGCTGCTGCTACTTTATTTTACTCGTATTACTATCTATCCTGATGCCTAGTCACTTTACCCTAGAGGTCTTCACGGAGCCACTTGTACCCGAATACCCGAAACCCACTCCGGGACCCGATTGGGTCCGGATCCAGAATTGTAAATAACGTCACATGTCTGGGTTGAATCTGATCTGATTGTCACGGGTATGTTTAACTTGAACTTTAAGTTAGGCTAGCGAGCAAGCATTTTAGCCAGGTAGCCCAGTACAACAAAAAATAAAACATGCACTGTATGACAGAGTCAAAGGCCGGTTCGTCAACATGAAAGAAAGGAGGATGGCATTTCTCTACAAGTAGAGTGAGCATACATGTTTTTTTCTATTTGCATGAACGCACACACACACACACACACACACACACACACACACACACACACACACACACACACACACACACACACACACACACACACACACACACACACACACACACACACACACACACACACACACACACACACACACACACTCAGTCTTGTATAGCTAACCTTGTGGGGATACAATTTATTCCCATTCAAAATCCTATTTTCCATAAGCCCTAACCCTAACCCTAATTCTAAACCTAAACCCCTACAAATAGCATTATACCTTTTGGGGACTAACAAAATGTCCCCAGTTGGTCCAGTGTTTGTTTGTTTACTATTCTTGTGGGGAGTTCTGGTCCAGAAGTCCCCACAAGTATAGTTAAACATGTCCACACACAAATCAGAACCATTGACAGCCACATCATATTTAGCTTCTGTTGATTGGTCTAAATAGTTTTTGGTATATTTTAGTTGTCACTAGCGGACTAAGCATAGGTGATTTGATGATGTTAAAATGGTGCTGGAATAGTGGAGGCAGCTCCTGTTTTCGTTGCGACTTACTCTCCGTGGTTCTAAATCAATAGTTGTTTAGCAGGCCAAAAATGTCTGAAACATTAGTCAGTTGTCCAACTGAATGTATCTTCCGCATTTAGTCCAACCTCTTTGGTTGGACTCATTTAGTCCAACCTCTCTAAATGCTGGTCATTTATGAACATTTGGACATCTTGGCCATGTTCTGTTATAATCTCCACCCGGCACAGCCAGAAGAGGACTGGCCACCCCTCATAGCCTGGTTCCTCTCTAGATTTCTTCCTAGGTTTTGGCCTTTCTAGGGAGTTTATCCTAGCCTCCGTGCTTCTATACCTGCATTGCTTGCTGTTTGGGGTTTTAGGCTGGGTTTCTGTACAGCACTTTGAGATATCAGCTGATGTAAGAAGGGCTATATGAATACATTTGATTTGATTTGGCTGCCTTAAACAACATCCACGGCTTCAGCACCCAGGTAATGGTGGGTTAAGTGCTTTGCTCAGGGGAAGAACGACCGATTTTTACCTTGTCAGCTCGGGGATTCTATCCAGCAACCTTCCGGTTACTGGCCCAACGCTCTAACCACTAGGCTACCTGCTGCTTGACCATGTAACTGTTTGTTACATGAAATATGCTTTGCGGACTACACCTGACAGAGGTCACACTCCAGTTTCGTTATGAAAGAAAGGTGCGGTTGAATTTATTCTGCCACTTTCATATTGTCTCAGCCTTAGGCCTATATACATCACAGTCACAAGGCGTGTGAACTACAGTGGGGCAAAAAAGTATTTAGTCAGCCACCAATTGTGCAAGTTCTCCCACTTAAAAAGATGAGAGAGGCCTGTAATTTTCATCATAGGTACACTTCAACTATGACAGACAAAATGAGAAAAAAAAATCCAGAAAATAACATTGTAGGATTTTTAATGAATTTATTTGCAAATTATGGTGGAAAATAAGTATTTGGAACTCTATTCCATATCAACTAACTAATGCAAGCAGTAGAATTAGATTTAACGTAGTAGCAGAGTACCTATCCAAAGTACCTGCCCAATATCAATTGTAGAGTCCAAGTTAGTCTCTCTCACAGCACCACCATCCATATTTCTGTCTGCTTTGTTATTTTTTTACACATCTAAAATTAGCATTGGAGATATATTTGAACTATTAGTTGTTAGTATTGAATTAAAGGACTAACAAATACCTAAATATATATAGCATTAAGATTTGGCACTGATTATAAAAAAAGATATGCCTTTTTTATAGTGGGAGTGTGACTCCGTTAGCACATGGCTTTTCCCAGTGTCATTGGTTTGAAGTGATGTCAATCACGAAGGGGCAGTGCTCCACCTGTCAAGTTGAAAGGTGACAAGAGAGTGAGGAGATATCTGTGGGGGAGACATGGCGAGGAGGTCCAGAGGGGAACGTGGCTTCTGGGCTTAGCAATATTCCCTGCAAGCTTGATCTTAGCACAAGCTTAATTATTTTGTGTTGAGTTCACCTTGTGTAGACCTGCCGGATATAAAAGCATTTGCATAAACCTAAAAGATTAAATCTGCTCACATTCTTATGTTGAGAACATTTAACTCTGTTATCAGTAGCAGAGGTAAAAGAAAAGGTCACAGATGCTGAGTGTCCATTAAATATATATTTTTTTGCATATTGAACTACTTGCTAGTATGCTTTCTTTTAGATATTTCCAAGTTTTTAGAACAGATACTTTCTTTAAAAAAAACAGATTTACATTAGTCAAATCCATTATCAAATCTTTTTTACAGATTCAAACTTTTAAATTGTCCAATTATTATGTTTATAATGTCCATACTGGAGACGTCATTTGCTCTGGGAATAAAAAGGGGAAAACTTGTCAAGTCGTGCTTGATGTTGTACAGAGCAACACTATGTTTAAATCATCATAACTTTTTACAGGATACAGTTAAAAAAATGTCATTTATTTAACCTTTATTTAACTAGGCAAGTCAGTTAAGAACAAATTCTTATTTACACTGACTGCCTAGCTCAGCCAAACCCTACCTTAACCCGGATGACGCTGGACCAATTGTGCACCACCATTTGGGACTCCAGATCACGGCCGGTTGTGATACAGCCTGGGATCGATCCCTGGTCTGTAGTGATGTCCCTAGCACTGCCTTAGACCACTGCGCCACTCAGGATACAACAGGTGTAGACCTTACAGTGAAATGCCAGGTTATCTCACAACATTAGACCTGTTAATACTCTAATCCATCAAGGTCTCACTGTTATGAATCCAATAACTAGACTACAGATATTGTTGCAATCTCTTTGTCTAAGGGTCCTTGGCCTAATTACATGGTCTGTAACCTGAATGAATGTGTGCATTTTCTGTTGTTTTTGTCAGCATACAGTTTGTGCCTAGGGAGACAGCAACCTTCCAGGGCCAGCTCTGTCTCTCTTGACCTCATGGTCAGCCAGTCCAATCAGATTATTGTTGGTTCAGATGGTGACTAAACATGTACAAAAAGGAAAAATACAAAAAGACATGCCCAAACTAAAGATTCAAAAGCCAAACGAAAGGCTTTATGGCCACTAAACGAACCCAGCAGCCTCACGGCTTGCCAACTGGTACACTGGCTGAAAATCACCCTAATTGGCAGCACCTGATTTGTTTATCCACCATGCTCAACACCTGGATAAGGTTGCTGCTGCCCCCTAGGGGAATGGAGTGTGGAAGTGTATCCTGGACAATTTGTTTGCGTATGTCCTAACACAAACCTTGTACCAACAAGTTTTACATTCCATAACCTCTCCCTCCAACCTCCTGGAAAAAAACTATTTGACCAACTGAAGCTGGTGACCAGTTTGACCATCCTCAAGACCATATCATAGCCTAGAATTAAAACATATCCTACACGTGGATTTATTTGTCCCTTTAAGGAGGGTTCAACATTTGACCTATTATAATTATATTATGCTCTAGTATCCTCCAGACCTATTCAATGAATAAGCAACTATAGCTTCAAACAATGTTCAACATTCTTTATTTTTCTCAAGGAATTGTCTTCATTTACTTCTTCAGACATACAATATCATAGACAATAAGGTGTGTTGAGGTTAGACTTGCACAGAGCACCTATCATATGGACAATCATTGAGATTTTGTCTATATTGATATACACTTGTCCTCAATGGAACATAAAATGGTAAAATCCAATGTGAAAGCAATGTGTGATTTGATTGTATATCAGCGTGATCACAAGTTTTGGAATTGCTTAGACTGTTTAAGCTA
Source organism: Salmo trutta (assembly GCF_901001165.1). NCBI lineage: Eukaryota > Metazoa > Chordata > Actinopteri > Salmoniformes > Salmonidae > Salmo > Salmo trutta. Next base: position 73,031,665 of record NC_042969.1, read on the forward strand.
ATGTCCTCCAGTGGGTGGCAGTAAAACTCATGAAATAATCACAATTTTACATTTTGGTCATTTAGCAGATGCTCTTATCCAAAGCAACTTACAGTAAGTAGTAAGTCGAACCTACAACCTTGGCGTTGCAAGATCAATGCTCTACCAACTGAGCAACACGAGACAACACAATCAACCAGGATGAAATCAGACATTATGTATAATACATGATCTACATAACAGTCTAGGTCTATACTGAAGCAGGAAGAAGAATAACAAGAGCCACAGCACCGACGTTCTTTAAAATGTCACATTTAATGAGTTTCACCACTGTACTTCAAATCTACACTTTTAGAGACCAGACATTTTTCCCAACACACACTTGAGCACATCCGAGGAGTCATTTCTGGTCTCAACTTCACATTGGCTTTAAGGTCCTTGTAAGCAGAGCTTTATAGATATATTTAACGTAAATTGTATTCAAATTACATTACCTCTGAGTATAAACTTCAAATGTCTTATAAAAATGTGTGACAGCACAAGTAGTACCTATCCAAATTTTGCCCAAATATCAGTTGCAGAGTTCAAGTTAGTCTCTCTCAGAGCACCACCATCATCATATTTCTGTCTGCTTTGTTATTATTTGTACATATCTAAAATTAGTATCAGTGGGTTTTTGTACCTAATTTCAACACAAAATCTCTTCACACACAGATATTACACAGGGAGACGGGGAGGGTCATAGCCTATCAAATATATGACTCAACGTCAACTAACAGTCTGGAATCGCTTGGCTATTGATAGGGTCTTTTAATACAATGACATGATGAATCCTACCTCTGGCAAATTTAAAATAGTTTTTCAAAATGAGTAAAAAAGAAAACTAACTGTTTTTATATATAAAAACAGTTAATTTTCTTTTATATATATATAAAAGCTGTAAGGGACATTCAAGTTGTATTTTTAATTCTCCACATGAAATGATACATTTGTGGAGGTAAACAAACCAAGTAATGGAGCTCAAGAGGTAGAGAGCAACATTGTCATTCTTTATATACATATACACACAGTAGTAAAGTGTTTCTCTAAGGTAGAAATAATAATATAATAATAAGAAAGAAGCCTTCTACTTCAATATATCCACAGCTCTGCAGTACACACAAGACACAATTAACATAATTGGTTATGTGTTTTTTCGTTTGTTTTCTGAATCATTTTTGTTTTGGATTATTTATGTCTTCTACATGTTCGTGTACAGGGGAAAACATAAAAAAGACAAAATAAAATATATACATTTATATGCAAGTCTCAAAAATAAAATAAAATGCACAGCCCTAAAAATGTGCAGGCTAATACACCTATACAGCAGTATTGTTTTGAGTTTTCATTTATTTATCTTTATCCTCCATTGTAGATTTTGTTTAAAATCTATTTGTTTTTCACCTATTGACATATCATATTCCATGGATCATGAGAAAGCATGCCATTGAACATTGACTGAAAGAAATAGAAAATAATCATCTAAAAATATATTAAATTGTTTTCTTCTGAGAGGTTATTTTATTGGCGTAGGTGCAGGTGTGTGTGACATGAAACATCGCAATGGGGAGTGAGGCTTAAAGTAGACCTAATATTACTGGGTAAATTATTCATTGATGGGAATATCTATCTCTTTGACACCATTCTTGATAAGGTGACACCCCCTAACCTAAGCAAGTCACTGTAGTAAGTTAAACATATTAATTTGCACGTGACAGGACACACGTATAAGCAACACACACACACCCCACTTGTTAGAACCTTATGGAATAAATCAACATCTTCCAGAAATGGAAGTATCCCGTATCATCAAACATCTATTTTTTTAAATCTTGGTTTCGCTTTCTCTTTAGAATAGTTGAATTATTTTGGTTTGGCTGATCTTCGTATTATTTTTCTTGTCTGTCTTTAACTAGGTATGTATTGACAGAACATGGACATGCAGTGTATAGTATGACTATATATTCAGAAGACATGGCAGGGGAACCAGTGAACGTCTGTATCCCTTACACTCTTAACATGCCTGTTCATATGGTACAGTACGTTTAACAGCAGATTACTTGAATTCGGTCTCTCAGAGCCTCCAGAGAGAAAACGCAATGACCAAGTACCACCCCAACATGGCCTTCTTGTTCCTGTAGCACAAAATCTGTGCCGAATACCACAATGTCAATATGTACCCTAAACTACTTTGTCTCTGTCCCCCGTCATGTTACTGTACTTCTACCCAGAGCGGAGGATCTCTTCAGCTCTCAGTGGCGCTTCCACTAATAGCCTATTCTTTGATGCAACCACATTCCAGGGTTCCCACATTTTACCCAGCTAATACTGACACAGCACCATACTTCCACATGCCCATATTTGGGTTAGTCATGCGAGTGTGTGTGCCGGGTGGGGTGTGAGGGGTTCTCGCCATACGTATGGCAACCAAGTGGCATGCAGAGCACACATCTCTTCACAAATACTGACTTCTAACCCGGGGGACAGCAGGCATAGAACAAACAGCAATAGAGCAGGAAAAACAATTGACAAAACAAACAATGAAACCCTCTGACTAAACTGTTTAACAGTACACCACAAATAAATAAAAAGCATTATCTCTAATTGAACGTTCTGATTTCTGGGCTGGGGTTAACTAGCGTGAGCAGGTAGTGTCTTAAATCCTGTCCTATATATAAAAAGAACACCCTTTCCAGAACGCGTCTCCCTCCTTTAATAAATAAGTGATGACTATGCATGTATGGAAGTGGACGGGAGCTGTGCGCTGCCCTCTGGGACTGCAGGCAGAGACTACGAGGACTCTCTGCAGCATACTGTCTCATCCCTGGCTTCACACACACTTTCAAGCCCACGAGGTTGGCCCTTATACCAGCTCTGCACGATGTTTGTATGCACATGTGTGTGTGCATCCATTTCTGGCTTTGCATCTACAGAGCAGTGTGGGCATACACACATAGCACACTGTAAAAGTCCCTCCATAACCCAGTCAGCAGTGGTTGGTTGGGTTCATTTTAAAACTTCATAGTTAGTATTACAGTACACACACAGTGGACATTGCTAGTCCTAGACTCCAGTGAAATGCTACGCAGGGTGGGGTTTCTTCTTCATGTCCTCAGTAGTCCAGCACGGGGCCGGGGTGTGGCCCAGACAGCAGCTATTCCCACACCAGGGGGGATGGGGGCATCTCAGAAGGCTGGGCCACAGTGGAACTGTCAGGGAGAGACGGGCGAGAGAGAGAAACATTGAGGGAGACGAGTGAAAGAAAGAACAAAAGAGGAGACAGAAATAGATGAGGGGACAGGGAGAGATGGAAAGATATATTCAGTCATTGGCACTGCCTCACCACCACTTTCTGTTTAATGAGCAGCATGCATCTACTGTAGAGGACCTGCAGAAAAAGCTATTAACTATTGCACCAAATCCTTCACAATAACTCTCAGCATGTTGGCTGGCAGGCTGGAGGTAGGAGGAAAACTCACAAATCAGATGTTGTAGGCCGGTAATAACAAACTGCAAGGAGAAAGACTTATTGGTTGCCAGTGAGGAAAGCTGGCCAATGCTATGGACTGTTACTGTTCTCATTGTGACACAGAAGGACACATGTATCAAGGTGTGGCAGGTAGATTATGGTAAGGGAAGGTATGCTGAGGGAAGGTAAGCGGACATGCTCACAGGACCAGGTCAAGTAGGGTCAATGTCATCTAACAAGCTATCAAGTTCCTAAGAAGTGGCTAGCTTTCAAACTACTGTAGTTTAAGTACAAAAATCCAAACAATGAAGAATATTGTGGTATCCACCTGTCAGAGGCCTCTAGTCTTACCTGATAAAGCTTTTGAAAGCGGCTGACTGGGGGTTGATGCAGAGCGGCACTCTGTTCCCCTTCTGCTGTTCCAGGATAAACTGGTGAATGATCTCTGTGGAAGATAGAGACAGAGTCAGACTCAGGGAAATGGACCGAACACATTCTTTACAGTTACACCGACTTTCAAAGTAAGCTTTTTAACCGGGGCTAACTTACTGTGTTATACAGTATTTAGGGCTTGTGTTTTAATTTGGTAAAGATCTATGTTGAATTGTGGATTTTCACTTATAAACACATGGTTTGTACAGTTGAAGTCACAAGTTTACATACACCTTAGCCAAATACATTTAAACTCAGTTTTTCACAATTCCTGACATTTAATCCAAGTAGAACATTTCTCCAAAAAGTACGATCTTTGTCCCCATGTGCAGTTTCAAACCGTAGTCTGGCATTTTCATGGCTGTTTTGGAGCAGTGGCTTCTTCCTTGCTGAGCGGCCTTTCAGGTTATGTTGATATAGGATTTGTTTTACTGTGGATATAGATACTTTGGTACCTTTTTCCTCCAGCATCTTCAAGGTCCTTTGCTGTTGTTCTGTAATTGATTTGCACTTTTCGCACCAAAGTACGTTCATCTCTAGGTGACAGAACACGTCTCCTTTCTGAGCAGTCTGACGGCTGTGTGGTCCCATGGTGTTTATACTTGCGTACTATTGTTTGTACAGATGAACGTGATACCTTCAGGCGTTTGGAAATTGCTCCCAAGGATGAACCAGATTTGTGGAGGTCTACAATTTTTTTTCTGAGGTCTTGGCTGATTTCTTCTGATTTTCCCATGTTGTCAAGCAAAGAGGCACTGAGTTTGAAGGTAGGCCTTGAAATACATCCACAGGTACACCTCCAATTGACTTAAATGATGTCAACTATCCTATCAGAAGCTTCTAAAGCCATGACAATTTTCTGCAAATTTCCAAGGTGTTTAAAGGTACAGTCAACTTAGTGTATGTAAACTTCTGACCCACTGGAATTGTGAAATAATCTGTCTGTAAACAATTGTTGGAAAAATGACTTGTGTCATGCACAAAGTAGATGTCCTAACCGACTTACCAAAACTATATTTTGTTAACAAGAAATTTGTGGAGTGGTTGAAAAACTAGTTTTAATGACACCAACCTAAGTGTATGTAAACTTCTGACTGTATTTTGTGCGGGGCCGGGGAGATTTCTAAATACAACTGTAAAATGGTAGTTGCATTATAATGATCTGATTATTTTGCTCATTGGGGTTCATTAAAACAAGCGTTGTTGTGTAGATACAACTTAGGACGAAGTAAATAGTTGAAATAAGTACCAGAGAGTACAATATCTGAAGTAAAAGTAAAATGCTATTCATTTCTTTTTTTTGTCACAGGCCTACTCCAGGATATCTGGCACCTGCACTAAGGTTTCAGATGTATTGAGCTATGTTTTGTCATTCATCACATTCCTGCAAACTCCAGCCATCTGTCTTTTGCTGCAGAGGAGGAAACATTTCAGTCATTTTTACCAGTTTGAGCATGCACGTTTGTGTGTACAGTACATGTGCACACACCAAAGGCCTCTAAACGCTAGCAACTAAAGTGGTACACTAGAGGCCAGTGCAGCAGTTTGTCAACAGCTTGGAGCTAGCCAGCAGTTAGCCTACCACCAAGCAGAATGGCTAATCTCTCAGTGGAAATAAGGGGCAAGCAGATTGAGGGATGGGGGGGTGGAGAAGAATGGGGGTGGGGAGGAAGAGGAGTAGGAGGGAGGGAAGAGAAGGGGGTGGGGAGGAGGAAGAGAAAATAAGGGAGAGAAGGAGGAGGGAGAAAGAGCAGGTTTATTTCGACCACCCTCCACCAGAGTAAGCCTGCTTTTAGAAGACAACCTCACTAATACCTGCTGACAGAACAGGCCACCACTGATCTGGGTCTCCCCCTATGTAATGATCATGCTGTTTAAACAGCTTCTTGATATGTAAAGTCCATGGAGAACAAGAGCACCTCCTCCCAGCTGCCCACTGCACTGAGGCTAGGTAACACGGTCACCACCGATAAATCCATGATAATCGAACATTTCAATAAGCATTTCCGAAACGGCTGGCCATGCCTTCCTCCTGGCTACTCCAACCCCGGCCAACAGCTCCCCCCCGCAGCTACTTGTCCAAACCTCCCCAGCTTCTCCTTCACCCAAATCCAGATAGCTGATGTTCTGAAAGAGCTGCAAAACCTGGACCCGTACAAATCAGCTGGGCTAGACAATCTGGACCCTATCTCTTTCTAAAACTATCCGCCGCCATTGTTGCAACCCCTATTACCAGCCTGTTCAACCTCTCTTTCGTATCGTCCGAGATCCCTAAAGATTGGAAAGCTGCCGCGGTCATCCCCCTCTTCAAAGGGGGTGACATCCTAGACCCAAACTGTTACAGACCTATTTCCATCCTGCCCTGCCTTTCTAAAGTCTTCGAAAGCCAAGTTAATAAACAGATCACTGATCATTTCGAATCCCACCGTACCTTCTCCGCTATGCAATCCGGTTTCCGAGCCGGTCACGGGTGCACCTCAGCCACGCTCAAGGTACTAACCGATATCATAACCGCCATCGATAAAAGACAGTACTGTGCAGCCGTCTTCATCGACCTGGCCAAGGCTTTCGACTCTGTCAATCACCGTAAAACCAAATGCATGCTTTTCAACCGTTCGCGGCCTGCACCTGCCCACCCGGCTAGCATCACCACCCTGGACGGTTCCGACCTAGAATATGTGGACAACTATAAATACATAGGTGTCTGGTTAGACTGTAAACTCTCCTTCCAGACTCATATTAAACATCTCCAATCCAAAATGAAATCTAGAATAGGATTTCTATTTCGCAACAAAGCCTCCTTCACTCACGCTGCCAAACTTACCCTAGTAAAACTGACTATCCTACCGATCCTTGACTTCGGCGATGTCATCTACAAAATAGCCTCCATTACTCTACTCAGCAAACTGGATGCAGTCTATCACAGTGCCATCTGTTTTGTTACCAAATCACCTTATACCACCCACCACTGCAACCTGTATGCTCTAGTCGGCTGGCCCTCGCTACATATTCGTCGCCAGACCCACTGGCTCCAGGTCACCTATAAGTCTATGCTAGGTAAAACTCTGCCTTATCTCAGCTCACTGGTCATGATAACAACACCCACCCGTAGCACACGTTCCAGCAGGTATATCTCACTGATCATCCCCAAAGCCAACACCTCATTTGGCCGCCTTTCCTTCCAGTTCTCTGCTGCCAATGACTGGAATGAATTGCAAACATTGCTGAAGTCGGAGACTTTTATTTCCCTCACCAACTTTAAACATCAGCCACCTGAGCTGCTAACCGATCGCTGCAGCTGTACATAGTCCATCTGTAAATTGCCCACCCAATCTACCTACCTCATCCCCATACTGTTTTTATTTTATTGCCTTTTCTGCTCTTTTGCACACCAGTATCTCTACTTGCACATCATCATATGCTCATTTATCACTCCAGTGTTAATCTGCTAAATTGTAATTATTTGCTCCTATGACCTATTTATTGCCTACCTCCTCATGCCTTTTGCACACACTGTATATAGACTTTTTTTCCCCTACTGTGTCATTGACTTGTTTATTGTATTATTGGCTTGTTTATTGTTTACTCCCTGTGTAACTCTGTGTTGTCTGTGTCACACTGCTTTGCTTTATCTTGGCCAGGTCGCAGTTGTAAATGAGAACTGGTTCTCAACTAGCCTACCTGGTTAAATAAAGGTGAAATAAAAAAATAAATAAAAAATGTATGCAATGGATGGATGTCCATCTATCACCCATTGAAACTAATTAGCTTTAGCTAAAGCTGCCTCTCTTTGCAAACCCAGTGGAAAAACATAACCCAGCAACATAAAGGGGATAAAAACGGATGAGATAGATAGGCCTAAAACAGAGGATAAAATAGAGGATAAAATGATCAAAACAACAAAACTTGAAAGGGTTAATTCCCATAGTACAACTCTGCCCTCTGCTGGTTGGTCGACAGACTCACCTTTGACCTGTCTGACGGAGGTCAGATTCTTCTCGAAGCCGTCGTCGAACTTGGGGTTGGTGACAGGCTCGAAGTCGCTGGTGTAGACGCGGCCAGAGGAGGTGGTGTAGCAGCACTTACACATACAGGTGTGGTACCTCAGTCGGCCCTCGTCCAGGTAGGGGTGGGCCAGGGCATCCTTTGCTGAGATCCGTTTAGACTGGGGGAGGGCCAAACACACACTGATGTACACAGACTACACACACACTGATGGAATACATACAGGACTATGAAATCCCTCCAAATCAAATGGTCTGTTTGATAAAGCATTTGCTGGCTCTCATAAACAGCAGTCTACTGCACATTCTCTCTCTTTCGAGGACACCCATATTAAAACTGGAATCAAACCAAATCAGCCTCAACTGAATAACCATCAGTCAGCAATATCCCACTTAGATGTGCCAGATTGAAACGAGGGGGGAGAAATACTGCCCTCCGGTCTGGAAAAAGACACCCGAAAAGAAAGGTTGGCTTATTTCCACATTACAGATCTCAATGAGACAACCCTGTATTCAGTAGGCCTCGATAACTCAATGTATTTGGCCACCATCATTACCATATGTCAGATTCCTCCTAATCTGTTAGTGACAGAGCCTCAGAATCATTACAGTGCTCATCTTATTTCCCCAGTCAGTCAGGAGATGCCAAGAAACACCACCGTGTGTGTTCTGTCAACGCTAGCTGCTAGTAGGGTTTCTGCTCACACACACACACACACACACACACTCACACACACACACACTCACACTCACACCATGGATGTAGGACAAGCATGCAACATTGTTTGGTTTTAATCATCTCCTAAGTGCATGAATAAGTAAACGTGTGGGTCGGGGAGAGAAGATGGCATAGTTAATCAACCTCCCTTTGTTGCATAAGACAGTGAATAAGCGTCAACTCGTCAACCTAACTCATGATAGGAGGATGTTGTTGCAGGGCAGTAGGGTCAAGGCAGTGCTCTTTAGGGGTTGGACTTGGAGACATATGCACTGGGGGAACAGTCTTACACCCTAGCTGTTCATCTTTCTGGATTGGCCACTGGCCAGAGGTGAAAGCCTGCCATTGAAGCCAACGTCATTCAATTGAAAGCTGGATTGTTGATTACAGTCAGTGACAGTGGTGTCTTGGGTTACAGTACACTCTCCATGTTCCCTTTGTTCAGGATGTTGAATTCATATTTTTCCAATGTGTAGTGTAGTTGACAGTACAGAAGTGATGCAAAAACTGTCTTCGTACCATAACGTATACTTGTACGTTTTAGGAAAATAAGGTATGTTATTTAGGCAGAAAGCCAAAAAGCTGCTTCCGTCTATAAGCAGGAGCCAAAACTCTTGAGTAGTCTTTTTTACATCTCTAGATATGGTGTCCAATCTGCAGGTCATTTAGCATTTGAACCATTACTTGTAATGAGGATATTATTTTTGTTTAGACAGAAATGGCATCCTATTACTGTGGAGTATAATGATCTGTTTCCCAACAGGCACGCACGCGGCGCACACACTCTCTCTCGTTTACCAAAGCTTGTCGGGACACACAATTGATTCCCATTCAAAATCCAATTTTCCCTAACCCTAACCCCAAAACCTAACCTTAACCCTAAACCTAACTACTAACCCTAACCCCCCTAGAAATAGCCTTTTTCCTTGTGGGGACTAACAAAATGTCCCCAGTTGGTCACATTTCTGTTTGTTTACTATTCTTGCGGAGGCTTCTGGTCCTCACAAGTACAGCTAAACATGACAACACACACACACTACTCACCGGATCGAACACAAGCATCCTGCACAGGAGGTGAACAGCTTCGTGGGTGGCCTGGCTGGAGAGGGTGTACAGGACAGGAAGGGATGGCTGCAGAGACAGGAAATTACATACAGTCAGGCAAATAGTTACACACACCATCAACTTAACCAAATAAAGCTATTTCAATGCTGGCCTTGTTTTTATTACATGCGGATTTTAACAATTGTGAAAACAGCTTGGATGATAATATCATGAACTGTACATTCAACATGAGATTTTTGACATTCAGAAGAAGCATCTACCTGTGAAGGCAGTGTAGATGGTAGTACAGTTTTTGTACAGCAGTCAAGGGCTACTGCATACATATTGCAATGTGGATTCAATTGACTTGCGTCCTACAGTAGATCTTATCTGTGGCATCAAAGCCAGATTTTACAAATCTCTCCTTCACTTCCAATGGTCTTCCACGCTGCCGCAAAAGGGATCTTTTAAATGATAGCACCGCTGTGTGCTTATCTCTAAGAGTAGTTGGGCCCAAAAGTTATTTTTACACTCTAATTATCTTTCCTGCCCCATCTCTCTCTCTCAAACTCAACAAAGTTGATTGAAAAATCCATTGGTAATCACCTGTTTCCCTGTTTAGGTTTTGCAGGTGCAAACCCCAACTGGTGATTCACACTCTCCAGGAGATGACTTTCTGTTACAACACACACACTCTCCAGGAGATGACTTTCTGTTACAACACACACACACTCTCCAGGAGATGACTTTCTGTTACAACACACACACACTCTCCAGGAGATGACTTTCTGTTACAACACACACTCTCCAGGAGATGACTTTCTGTTACAACACACACTTCTCTCTCCAATGTGTTTCAGGAGAGGGGGAGGAGAGGAGGAGGAGAGGGGGAGAGGGGGAGAGGGGGAGGAGGAGAAGATAAGGAGAGGAGAGGGGGAGGAGGAGATAAGGAGAGGAGAAGCAGAGGAGGTGGAGGAGAGGAGAAAGAGAAGGGGAGGAGAGCAGAGGCGAGGGGGAGGAGAGCAAAGGAGAGGGGGAGGAGAGCAGAGGGGGAGCAGAGGAGAGGGAGAGGAAAGGGGGAGGAGAGCAGAGGCGAGGGGGAGGAGAGCAGAGGGGGAGGAGAAGGGGAGGAGAGCAGAGGAGAGTGGGAGCAGAGCAGAGGAGAAAGGGAGGAGAGCAGAGGAGAGAAGAGAGGGAGGTGAGGAGAGGAGAGCAGAGGCTTTTAAAGCTGCATCTTCAGGGCAATGGACATGAAATGTTCACCTTTTTTCCAAGGCTGCATAGTGTGTGTGGTGTGGGTGTATGTGTGCATGCGTGCGAGTGTGTCTATATTCCATTGGGCAGAGTTGATTGCAATGTGTGACAACTCCAGTGATAATTAAAAGTGGACCCAAGTTCTCCGTTACCGGAAGTAGGATTTTCACCTATTAACTCTGTGCTTTGTTTGTGTGTGTTACATCAATGTGTGTGTGTTGCCATGGTGGCAGCGCATTGGGGCATGGTGCTGGGCTGAGAGAGAGAGCGTGGAGGTGCACAGTAGCATTAGTAGGCATTAGTCTGGGATTAGCAGGGGATGCAGTTCTAGACAGATGAAGGGGGAGGAGGGCTGGAGAGAGAGGGAGGTGAGGCTGGACTGGACCCCTGTCCCACTCCTTGTCCCGGCCCCATGATGCCACCCGGGGCACCACAAAATTAAACAAACAATGACTCAGGAAAAGACTCTGAAACAGCCATGGTGCTGTTTCAGACTAGACATCACTCAGAAACTCACACTGTGGCAAACACTGTGAAGGAAGAGACTGTCTGAGAGGAAATTAAGGCTCTTTTTAAAGACAACATAGAGATATAGATGCATCTATCTACTTACATGATACACTACATGAACAAAAGTATGCGGACACCTGCATGTCGAACAGTAAGCCAGCGTTCCCTTTCTGACTTATGAGAAGAGAGAGAAAGAGGCTCCAGGTTGGTTTAGCTCTGCTCTCTTCTAGGCTTAGCACTAGGGACTTTACTCAGCTTAACACAGATGAGCTTCCTGTGTGGTGAAACCCATGTGACCCCTACCCCTCCTGCATTCCATCTTCTCCTCAACCCCCTAACACACAAACACACACTATGCCCAAAGACAGTACAGTATGAAGACACACTACCGGTCAAAAGTTTTAGAACACCTACTTACTCAAGGGTTTTTCTTTACTTTTACAATTTTTTACATCGTAGTATAATATTAAAGACATAAAAACTATGAAATAACACATATGGAATCATGTAGTAACCAAAAAAGTGTTAAACAAATCAAAATATATTTTATACTCTTTATAAATCTTCTTAGGGCTAGGGTCTATTTTCCTGAATTTCCGTCTGACAGACGTGCCCAAAGTAAACTGCCTGTTACTCAGGCCCAGAAGCCAGGATATGCATATAATTGGTAGCATTGGATAGAAAACACTGACGTCTGTAGAAATGTTGAAATAATGTATGAGACTATAGCACAATTGATATGGTAGGCGGAAATCCAAAGAAAAACAAACCAGAATATATCATTTTTTTTAGGTCCCAGGCTCGTATAATGGAAAGCTATGGGTCCTATGCAATTCTAGCTTCCAGATTGCAATTCCTATGGCTTCCACTAGATGTCAACAGTCTTTGTTCCAGGTTTCAGGCTTGTTTCTTCCAAAACGAGTAAGAATTTGGAGGTTTTATACAAAGAGTCTCAGTGGAAAATCTGTTTGTTCGCACGCGACAAAGAGGACGTGCGCCTGCTAATCTTACATTTCTATTGAACATACTTCTTTCCATATGAAATATTATAGTTTATTTACATTTTAGGGTACCTGAGGATTAAATAGAAACGTCGTTGGACTTGTTTGAACAAAGTTTAGCTGTAGCTTTTTGGATTCCTTTGTCTGCATGTTGTCTGCATGAAATCGATGGCGCCAACTAAACTGACATTTTGGGATATAAAGAAGGATTTTATCTAACAAAATGACCACTCATGTTGTAGCTGGGACCCTAGGGATTGCAAACAGAGGAAGATTTTCAGAAGTAAGTGATTTATTTAATCGCTATTTGTGATTATGAAGCCTGTGCTGGTTGAAAAATGTTGATGTGGGGCGCCGTCCTCAAACAATCGCATGGTATGCTTTCACTGTAAAGCTATTTGAAATCGGACAATGCAGTTAGATTAACAAGAATTGAAGCTTTTAACCGATATAAGATACTTGTATGTTCATAAATGTTTAATATTACAATTATTTATTTGAATTGCGCACCCTCCAATTTCCCGCTGACGGGACACCTAGCCCTATTAAATAGCCCTACCCTTTGCCTTGATGACAGCTTTGCACACTCTTGGTATTTTCTCAACCAGCTTCATGAGGTAGTCACCTGGAATGCATTTCAATTAACAGGTGTGCCTTGTTAAAAGTAAATTTGTGTAATTTCTTTCCTTCTTAATGCGTTTGAGCCAATCAGTTGTGTTGTGACAATGTAGGGGGTATACAGAAGATAGCCCTATTTGGTAAAAGATCAAGTCCATATTATGGCAAGAACAGCTCAAATAAGGAAAGAGAAACAACAGTCCATCATTACTTTAACACATGAAGATCAGTCAATATGGAAAATTTCAAGAACTTTGAAAGGACCCACTTGCTTGCATAGGACCCACTTGCTTGGGCCAAGAAACACGAGCAATGGACATTAGACTGGTGGAAATCTGTCCTTTGGTCTCTAGTCCAAATTAGAGATTTTTGGTGTGGGTGAACGGATGATCTCTGCATGTGTATTTCTCACCGTAAAGCATGGAGGAGGAGGTGTTATGTTGTGGGGGTGCTTTGCTGGTGACACTGTCTGTGATTTATTTAGAATTCAAGGCACACTTAACCAACATGACTACCACAGCATTCTGCAGCGATACACCATCCCATCTGGTTTGGGCTTCGTGGGACTATCATTTGTTTTTCAACAGGACAATGACCCAATACACCTCCAGGCTGTGTATGTGCTATTTTACATCAGGGGCAGCCAGGGCAAGCTGCCTGCCTCTGCCACACCCTCCCCTCAAACATTGTCCTCTCGCTCTGCCCCCATCCCTCAGCCCTCAGCCCAGAGCACGACAAACAAGTTGTACATCGCTCTGCCATACAACAACAAAGCCTTCCCAGGCTACAGCAGGGCACTGTGAAAGGAAGAGTTGCACCTGGGGATGTATGGTGGTGTGGACAAGTGGATGTGATTCCACTGTTTACTCATGCAAACCTGCTGCTAACGCTAGCTAGCTAGCCTCCTGGAGCTAAGAGATGAGACTGGTGAAAAATGGGATGGGCCAATAAAGATGTAGGTAATTACTTGAACAAACAGCCAGAGACTAGGGTTCAACCAGTGTGTCAACGCCATATCAGACTGTTCTGTACAAAGATCTGGAGAAAGGGGAAGGCGGGTTTATTTGGATTGTGTGTGTGTTGTGTGTGCTCCAGCAGCAGAGTGTAGTGTGTGAGTAGCAGCCTCTGGTAACTTCTCTACCCAGACGGACAGCTCAGGTAACAGCAGACTGGCAGTGAGGCTTCCTGTTTCAGCAGAAAACCCTGCACTTTGCTTTGCCGTGGTTTGAGGGTAGAGCAGAGTGGTTGGGGGGTGTGCGTGCATGTTTGCATGGGAGAGAGCGAAAGACAGGGAGTGACACATACACAGTGTGTGTGCGCGTGCGTGAGTGTGGCGAGGGTGTGCTTAGCAGCTTTCAAGACCTTCTCTGATATCTAAACTCATTTGGGATGGGGTATTGACCTGTCTAAGCCTCCATAGCAGGGTGGGTGAGGGCTAGCAACCTGATGTGTTCTATTTTCCCCTATACATCTCATATGACTGGACCAGTTATTGCAGTCCTTTTCTGGATGGCTCAGGGTGCATCCCAAGACTCTAAAGTGGTGTCCTCTTCTCGTCTCCTCTCTCCGTCATCTACAGCTTGCTCTGAAAACAGAGTAGGGGTGAAGTGATATGGTGGATGACGACCTGGAATTTGCGCTTGCCTGTCTTGTTCTCTAACACCAGTACAGATGAAAGAAAGCTGTTGAGGAGAGGAAGCTCCATTAGAGTAGTGAGAAGAAGAGGAGAGGAATCTACATTAGGTTAGTGAGAAGGAGAGGAATCTACATTAGGTTAGTGAGAAGGAGAGGAATCTACATTAGGTTAGTGAGAAGGAGAGGAATCTACATTAGGTTAGTGAGAAGGAGAGGAGAGGAATCTACATTAGGTTAGTGAGAAGGAGAGGAGAGGAATCTACATTAGGTTAGTGAGAAGGAGAGGAATCTACATTAGGTTAGTGAGAAGGAAAGGAATCTACATTAGGTTAGTGAGAAGGAAAGGAATCTACATTAGGTTAGTGAGAAGGAGAGGAATCTACATTAGGTTAGTGAGAAGGAGAGGAATCTACATTAGGTTAGTGAGAAGGAGAGGAATCTACATTAGGTTAGTGAGAAGGAGAGGAATCTACATTAGGTTAGTGAGAAGGAGAGGAATCTACATTAGGTTAGTGAGAAGGAGAGGAATCTACATTAGGTTAGTGAGAAGGAGAGGAATCTACATTAGGTTAGTGAGAAGGAGAGGAATCTACATTAGGTTAGTGAGAAGGAGAGGAATCTACATTAGGTTAGTGAGAAGGAGAGGAATCTACATTAGGTTAGTGAGAAGGAGAGGAATCTACATTAGGTTAGTGAGAAGGAGAGGAGAGGAATCTACATTAGGTTAGTGAGAAGGAGAGGAATCTACATTAGGTTAGTGAGAAGGAGAGGAATCTACATTAGGTTAGTGAGAAGGAGAGGAATCTACATTAGGTTAGTGAGAAGGAGAGGAATCTACATTAGGTTAGTGAGAAGGAGAGGAATCTACATTAGGTTAGTGAGAAGGAGAGGAATCTACATTAGGTTAGTGAGAAGGAGAGGAATCTACATTAGGTTAGTGAGAAGGAGAGGAATCTACATTAGGTTAGTGAGAAGAGAGGATCTAGGTTAGTGAGAAGAGAGGAGGTATCTACATTAGGTTAGTGAGAAGGAGAGGAGAGGTATCTACATTAGGTTAGTGAGAAGGAGAGGAGAGGAATCTACATTAGGTTAGTGAGAAGGAGAGGAATCTACATTAGGTTAGTGAGAAGGAGAGGAATCTACATTAGGTTAGTGAGAAGGAGAGGAATCTACATTAGGTTAGTGAGAAGGAGAGGAATCTACATTAGGTTAGTGAGAAGGAGAGGAGAGGAATCTACATTAGGTTAGTGAGAAGGAGAGGAATTTACATTAGATTAGTGAGAAGGAGAGGAATCTACGTTAGGTTAGTGAGAAGGAGAGGAGAGGAATCTACGTTAGGTTAGTGAGAAGGAGAGGAGAGGAATCTACATTAGGTTAGTGAGAAGGAGAGGAATCTACATTAGGTTAGTGAGAAGGAGAGGAATCTACATTAGGTTAGTGAGAAGGAGAGGCATCTACATTAGGTTAGTGAGAAGGAGAGGAATCTACATTAGGTTAGTGAGAAGGAGAGGAATCTACATTAGGTTAGTGAGAAGGAGAGGTATCTACATTAGGTTAGTGAGAAGGAGAGGAATCTACATTAGGTTAGTGAGAAGGAGAGAAATCTACATTAGGTTAGTGAGAAGGAGAGGAATCTACATTAGGTTAGTGAGAAGGAGAGGAGAGGGATCTACATTAGGTTAGTGAGAAGGAGAGGCATCTACATTAGGTTAGTGAGAAGGAGAGGAATCTACATTAGGTTAGTGAGAAGGAGAGGAATCTACATTAGGTTAGTGAGAAGGAGAGGAATCTACATTAGGTTAGTGAGAAGAAGAGGAATCTACATTAGGTTAGTGAGAAGGAGAGGAATCTACATTAGGTTAGTGAGAAGGAGAGGAGAGGAATCTACATTAGGTTAGTGAGAAGGAGAGGAATTTACATTAGATTAGTGAGAAGGAGAGGAGAGGAATCCACATTAGGTTAGTGAGAAGGAGAGGAATCTAAATTAGATTAGTGAGAAGGAGAGGAATCTACGTTAGGTTAGTGAGAAGGAGAGGAGAGGAATCTACGTTAGGTTAGTGAGAAGGAGAGGAGAGGAATCTACGTTAGGTTAGTGAGAAGGAGAGGAGAGGAATATACATTAGGTTAGTGAGAAGGAGAGGAGAGGTATCTACATTAGGTTAGTGAGAAGGAGAGGAGAGGTATCTACATTAGGTTAGTGAGAAGGAGAGGAATCTACATTAGGTTAGTGAGAAGGAGAGGAGAGGAATCTACATTAGATTAGTGAGAAGGAGAGGTATCTACATTAGGTTAGTGAGAAGGAGAGGAATCTGCATTAGGTTAGTGAGAAGGAGAGGAATCTACATTAGGTTAGTGAGAAGAAGAGGAGAGGAATCTACATTAGGTTAGTGAGAAGGAGAGGAATCTGCATTAGGTTAGTGAGAAGGAGAGGA
Source organism: Salmo trutta (assembly GCF_901001165.1). Classification (NCBI taxonomy): domain Eukaryota; kingdom Metazoa; phylum Chordata; class Actinopteri; order Salmoniformes; family Salmonidae; genus Salmo; species Salmo trutta. Next base: position 73,048,800 of record NC_042969.1, read on the forward strand.
ATCTACATTAGGTTAGTGAGAAGGAGAGGAATCTACATTAGGTTAGTGAGAAAGAGAGGAGAGGAATCTACATTAGGTTAGTGAGAAGGAGAGGAGAGGAATCTACATTAGGTTAGTGAGAAGGAGAGGAATCTACATTAGGTTAGTGAGAAGGAGAGGAATCTACATTAGGTTAGTGAGAAGGAGAGGAATCTACATTAGGTTAGTGAGAAGGAGAGGAATCTACATTAGGTTAGTGAGAAAGAGAGGAGAGGAATCTACATTAGGTTAGTGAGAAGGAGAGGAATCTACATTAGGTTAGTGAGAAGGAGAGGAATCTGCATTAGGTTAGTGAGAAGGAGAGGAATCTGCATTAGGTTAGTGAGAAGGAGAGGAATCTACATTAGGTTAGTGAGAAAGAGAGGAGAGGAATCTACATTAGGTTAGTGAGAAGGAGAGGAATCTACATTAGGTTAGTGAGAAGGAGAGGAGAGGAATCTACATTAGGTTAGTGAGAAGGAGAGGAGAGGTATCTACATTAGGTTAGTGAGAAGGAGAGGAGAGGTATCTACATTAGGTTAGTGAGAAGGAGAGGAGAGGAATCTGCATTAGGTTAGTGAGAAGGAGAGGAATCTGCATTAGGTTAGTGAGAAGGAGAGGAATCTACATTAGGTTAGTGAGAAAGAGAGGAGAGGAATCTACATTAGGTTAGTGAGAAGGAGAGGAATCTACATTAGGTTAGTGAGAAGGAGAGGAGAGGAATCTACATTAGGTTAGTGAGAAGGAGAGGAGAGGTATCTACATTAGGTTAGTGAGAAGGAGAGGAGAGGAATCTACATTAGGTTAGTGAGAAGGAGAGGAGAGGTATCTACATTAGGTTAGTGAGAAGGAGAGGAGAGGTATCTACATTAGGTTAGTGAGAAGGAGAGGAGAGGAATCTGCATTAGGTTAGTGAGAAGGAGAGGAATCTGCATTAGGTTAGTGAGAAGGAGAGGAATCTACATTAGGTTAGTGAGAAAGAGAGGAGAGGAATCTACATTAGGTTAGTGAGAAGGAGAGGAATCTACATTAGGTTAGTGAGAAGGAGAGGAGAGGAATCTACATTAGGTTAGTGAGAAGGAGAGGAGAGGTATCTACATTAGGTTAGTGAGAAGGAGAGGAGAGGAATCTACATTAGGTTAGTGAGAAGGAGAGGAATCTACATTAGGTTAGTGAGAAGGAGAGGAATCTACATTAGGTTAGTGAGAAGGAGAGGAATCTACATTAGGTTAGTGAGAAGGAGAGGAATCTACATTAGGTTAGTGAGAAGGAGAGGAATCTACATTAGGTTAGTGAGAAGGAGAGGAGAGGAATCTACATTAGGTTAGTGAGAAGGAGAGGCATCTACATTAGGTTAGTGAGAAGGAGAGGAGAGGAATCTACATTAGGTTAGTGAGAAGGAGAGGAGAGGAATCTACATTAGGTTAGTGAGAAGGAGAGGAGAGGTATCTACATTAGGTTAGTGAGAAGGAGAGGAATCTACATTAGGTTAGTGAGAAGGAGAGAAATCTACATTAGGTTAGTGAGAAGGAGAGAAATCTACATTAGGTTAGTGAGAAGGAGAGGAATCTACATTAGGTTAGTGAGAAGGAGAGGAGAGGAATCTACATTAGGTTAGTGAGAAGGAGAGGCATCTACATTAGGTTAGTGAGAAGGAGAGGAATCTACATTAGATTAGTGAGAAGGAGAGGAATCTACGTTAGGTTAGTGAGAAGGAGAGGAGAGGAATCTACGTTAGGTTAGTGAGAAGGAGAGGAGAGGAATCTACATTAGGTTAGTGAGAAGGAGAGGAGAGGTATCTACATTAGGTTAGTGAGAAGGAGAGGAGAGGCATCTACATTAGGTTAGTGAGAAGGAGAGGAGAGGTATCTACATTAGGTTAGTGAGAAGGAGAGGAGAGGAATCTACATTAGGTTAATGAGAAGGAGAGGAATCTACATTAGGTTAGTGAGAAGGAGAGGAGAGGAATCTACATTAGGTTAGTGAGAAGGAGAGGAATCTACATTAGGTTAGTGAGAAGGAGAGGAGAGGAATCTACATTAGGTTAGTGAGAAGGAGAGGTATCTACATTAGGTTAGTGAGAAGGAGAGGAATTTACATTAGGTTAGTGAGAAGGAGAGGAATCTACATTAGGTTAGTGAGAAGGAGAGGAGAGGAATCTACATTAGGTTAGTGAGAAGGAGAGGAGAGGAATCTACATTAGATTAGTGAGAAGGAGAGGAATCTACATTAGATTAGTGAGAAGGAGAGGAATCTACATTAGGTTAGTGAGAAGGAGAGGAATCTACATTAGGTTAGTGAGAAGGAGAGGAATCTACATTAGGTTAGTGAGAAGGAGAGGAATCTACATTAGGTTAGTGAGAAGGAGAGGAGAGGAATCTACATTAGGTTAGTGAGAAGGAGAGGAATCTACATTAAGTTAGTGAGAAGGAGAGGAATCTACATTAGGTTAGTGAGAAGGAGAGGTATCTACATTAGGTTAGTGAGAAGGAGAGGAATCTACATTAGGTTAGTTCTAAATTAGGTTAGTGAGAAGGAAAGGAATCTACATTAGATTAGTGAGAAGGAGAGGAATCTACATTAGGTTAGTGAGAAGGAGAGGAATCTACATTAGGTTAGTGAGAAGGAGAGGAATCTACATTAGATTAGTGAGAAGGAGAGGAATCTACATTAGGTTAGTGAGAAGGAGAGGAGAGGTATCTACATTAGGTTAGTGAGAAGGAGAGGAATCTACATTAGGTTAGTGAGAAGGAGAGGAATCTACATTAGATTAGTGAGAAGGAGAGGAATCTACATTAGGTTAGTGAGAAGGAGAGGAATCTACATTAGGTTAGTGAGAAGGAGAGGAATCTACATTAGGTTAGTGAGAAGGAAAGGAATCTACATTAGGTTAGTGAGAAGGAAAGGAATCTACAGTAGGTTAGTGAGAAGGAGAGGAATCTACATTAGGTTAGTGAGAAGGAGAGGAATCTACATTAGGTTAGTGAGAAGGAGAGGAATCTACATTAGGTTAGTGAGAAGGAGAGGAATCTACATTAGGTTAGTGAGAAGGAGAGGCATCTACATTAGGTTAGTGAGAAGGAGAGGAATCTACATTAGGTTAGTGAGAAGGAGAGGAGAGGAATCTACATTAGGTTAGTGAGAAGGAGAGGAGAGGTATCTACATTAGGTTAGTGAGAAGGAGAGGAATCTACATTAGGTTAGTGAGAAGGAGAGGAGAGGTATCTAAATTAGGTTAGTGAGAAGGAGAGGAATCTACATTAGGTTAGTGAGAAGGAGAGAAATCTACATTAGGTTAGTGAGAAGGAGAGGAATCTACATTAGGTTAGTGAGAAGGAGAGGAGAGGTATCTACATTAGGTTAGTGAGAAGGAGAGGAGAGGAATCTACATTAGGTTAGTGAGAAGGAGAGGAGAGGTATCTACATTAGGTTAGTGCGAAGGAGAGGAATCTACATTAGGTTAGTGAGAAGGAGAGGAGAGGTATCTACATTAGGTTAGTGAGAAGGAGAGGAGAGGAATCTACATTAGGTTAGTGAGAAGGAGAGGAATCTACATTAGGTTAGTGAGAAGGAGAGGAGAGGAATCTACATTAGGTTAGTGAGAAGGAGAGGAATCTACATTAGGTTAGTGAGAAGGAGAGGAGAGGAATCTACATTAGGTTAGTGAGAAGGAGAGGTATCTACATTAGGTTAGTGAGAAGGAGAGGAATCTACATTAGGTTAGTGAGAAGGAGAGGAATCTACATTAGGTTAGTGAGAAGGAGAGGAGAGGAATCTACATTAGGTTAGTGAGAAGGAGAGGAGAGGAATCTACATTAGATTAGTGAGAAGGAGAGGAATCTACATTAGGTTAGTGAGAAGGAGAGGAATCTACATTAGGTTAGTGAGAAAGAGAGGAGAGGAATCTACATTAGGTTAGTGAGAAGGAGAGGAATCTACATTAGGTTAGTGAGAAGGAGAGGAATCTGCATTAGGTTAGTGAGAAGGAGAGGAATCTGCATTAGGTTAGTGAGAAGGAGAGGAATCTACATTAGGTTAGTGAGAAAGAGAGGAGAGGAATCTACATTAGGTTAGTGAGAAGGAGAGGAATCTACATTAGGTTAGTGAGAAGGAGAGGAGAGGAATCTACATTAGGTTAGTGAGAAGGAGAGGAGAGGTATCTACATTAGGTTAGTGAGAAGGAGAGGAGAGGTATCTACATTAGGTTAGTGAGAAGGAGAGGAGAGGAATCTGCATTAGGTTAGTGAGAAGGAGAGGAATCTGCATTAGGTTAGTGAGAAGGAGAGGAATCTACATTAGGTTAGTGAGAAAGAGAGGAGAGGAATCTACATTAGGTTAGTGAGAAGGAGAGGAATCTACATTAGGTTAGTGAGAAGGAGAGGAGAGGAATCTACATTAGGTTAGTGAGAAGGAGAGGAGAGGTATCTACATTAGGTTAGTGAGAAGGAGAGGAGAGGAATCTACATTAGGTTAGTGAGAAGGAGAGGAGAGGTATCTACATTAGGTTAGTGAGAAGGAGAGGAGAGGTATCTACATTAGGTTAGTGAGAAGGAGAGGAGAGGAATCTGCATTAGGTTAGTGAGAAGGAGAGGAATCTGCATTAGGTTAGTGAGAAGGAGAGGAATCTACATTAGGTTAGTGAGAAAGAGAGGAGAGGAATCTACATTAGGTTAGTGAGAAGGAGAGGAATCTACATTAGGTTAGTGAGAAGGAGAGGAGAGGAATCTACATTAGGTTAGTGAGAAGGAGAGGAGAGGTATCTACATTAGGTTAGTGAGAAGGAGAGGAGAGGAATCTACATTAGGTTAGTGAGAAGGAGAGGAATCTACATTAGGTTAGTGAGAAGGAGAGGAATCTACATTAGGTTAGTGAGAAGGAGAGGAATCTACATTAGGTTAGTGAGAAGGAGAGAAATCTACATTAGGTTAGTGAGAAGGAGAGGAATGTACATTAGGTTAGTGAGAAGGAGAGGAGAGGAATCTACATTAGGTTAGTGAGAAGGAGAGGCATCTACATTAGGTTAGTGAGAAGGAGAGGAGAGGAATCTACATTAGGTTAGTGAGAAGGAGAGGAGAGGAATCTACATTAGGTTAGTGAGAAGGAGAGGAGAGGTATCTACATTAGGTTAGTGAGAAGGAGAGGAATCTACATTAGGTTAGTGAGAAGGAGAGAAATCTACATTAGGTTAGTGAGAAGGAGAGGAATCTACATTAGGTTAGTGAGAAGGAGAGGAGAGGAATCTACATTAGGTTAGTGAGAAGGAGAGGCATCTACATTAGGTTAGTGAGAAGGAGAGGAATCTACATTAGATTAGTGAGAAGGAGAGGAATCTACGTTAGGTTAGTGAGAAGGAGAGGAGAGGAATCTACGTTAGGTTAGTGAGAAGGAGAGGAGAGGAATCTACATTAGGTTAGTGAGAAGGAGAGGAGAGGTATCTACATTAGGTTAGTGAGAAGGAGAGGAGAGGAATCTACATTAGGTTAGTGAGAAGGAGAGGAGAGGTATCTACATTAGGTTAGTGAGAAGGAGAGGAGAGGAATCTACATTAGGTTAATGAGAAGGCGAGGAATCTACATTAGGTTAGTGAGAAGGAGAGGAGAGGAATCTACATTAGGTTAGTGAGAAGGAGAGGAATCTACATTAGGTTAGTGAGAAGGAGAGGAGAGGAATCTACATTAGGTTAGTGAGAAGGAGAGGTATCTACATTAGGTTAGTGAGAAGGAGAGGAATCTACATTAGGTTAGTGAGAAGGAGAGGAATCTACATTAGGTTAGTGAGAAGGAGAGGAGAGGAATCTACATTAGGTTAGTGAGAAGGAGAGGAGAGGAATCTACATTAGATTAGTGAGAAGGAGAGGAATCTACATTAGATTAGTGAGAAGGAGAGGAATCTACATTAGGTTAGTGAGAAGGAGAGGAATCTACATTAGGTTAGTGAGAAGGAGAGGAATCTACATTAGGTTAGTGAGAAGGAGAGGAATCTACATTAGGTTAGTGAGAAGGAGAGGAGAGGAATCTACATTAGGTTAGTGAGAAGGAGAGGAATCTACATTAAGTTAGTGAGAAGGAGAGGAATCTACATTAGGTTAGTGAGAAGGAGAGGTATCTACATTAGGTTAGTGAGAAGGAGAGGAATCTACATTAGGTTAGTTCTAAATTAGGTTAGTGAGAAGGAAAGGAATCTACATTAGATTAGTGAGAAGGAGAGGAATCTACATTAGGTTAGTGAGAAGGAGAGGAATCTACATTAGGTTAGTGAGAAGGAGAGGAATCTACATTAGATTAGTGAGAAGGAGAGGAATCTACATTAGGTTAGTGAGAAGGAGAGGAGAGGTATCTACATTAGGTTAGTGAGAAGGAGAGGAATCTACATTAGGTTAGTGAGAAGGAGAGGAATCTACATTAGATTAGTGAGAAGGAGAGGAATCTACATTAGGTTAGTGAGAAGGAGAGGAGAGGAATCTACATTAGGTTAGTGAGAAGGAGAGGAATCTACATTAGGTTAGTGAGAAGGAAAGGAATCTACATTAGGTTAGTGAGAAGGAAAGGAATCTACAGTAGGTTAGTGAGAAGGAGAGGAATCTACATTAGGTCAGTGAGAAGGAGAGGAATCTACATTAGGTTAGTGAGAAGGAGAGGAATCTACATTAGGTTAGTGAGAAGGAGAGGAATCTACATTAGGTTAGTGAGAAGGAGAGGAATCTACATTAGGTTAGTGAGAAGGAGAGGAATCTACATTAGGTTAGTGAGAAGGAGAGGAGAGGAATCTACATTAGGTTAGTGAGAAGGAGAGGAGAGGTATCTACATTAGGTTAGTGAGAAGGAGAGGAATCTACATTAGGTTAGTGAGAAGGAGAGGAGAGGTATCTACATTAGGTTAGTGAGAAGGAGAGGAATCTACATTAGGTTAGTGAGAAGGAGAGGAATCTACATTAGGTTAGTGAGAAGGAGAGGAATCTACATTAGGTTAGTGAGAAGGAGAGGAGAGGAATCTACATTAGGTTAGTGAGAAGGAGAGGCATCTACATTAGGTTAGTGAGAAGGAGAGGAATCTACATTAGATTAGTGAGAAGGAGAGGAATCTACGTTAGGTTAGTGAGAAGGAGAGGAGAGGAATCTACGTTAGGTTAGTGAGAAGGAGAGGAGAGGAATCTACATTAGGTTAGTGAGAAGGAGAGGAGAGGTATCTACATTAGGTTAGTGAGAAGGAGAGGAGAGGAATCTACATTAGGTTAGTGAGAAGGAGAGGAGAGGTATCTACATTAGGTTAGTGAGAAGGAGAGGAATCTACATTAGGTTAGTGAGAAGGAGAGGAGAGGTATCTACATTAGGTTGGTGAGAAGGAGAGGAGAGGAATCTACATTAGGTTAGTGAGAAGGAGAGGAGAGGTATCTACATTAGGTTAGTGAGAAGGAGAGGAGAGGAATCTACATTAGGTTAGTGAGAAGGAGAGGAATCTACATTAGGTTAGTGAGAAGGAGAGGAATCTACATTAGGTTAGTGAGAAGGAGAAGTATCTACATTAGGTTAGTGAGAAGGAGAGGAATCTACATTAGGTTAGTGAGAAGGAGAGGAATCTACATTAGGTTAGTGAGAAGGAGAGGAGAGGAATCTACATTAGGTTAGTTAGAAGGAGAGGAGAGGAATCTACATTAGATTAGTGAGAAGGAGAGGAATCTACATTAGGTTAGTGAGAAGGAGAGGAATCTACATTAGGTTAGTGAGAAGGAGAGGAATCTACATTAGGTTAGTGAGAAGGAGAGGAATCTACATTAGGTTAGTGAGAAGGAGAGGAGAGGAATCTACATTAGGTTAGTGAGAAGGAGAGGAATCTACATTAAGTTAGTGAGAAGGAGAGGAATCTACATTAGGTTAGTGAGAAGGAGAGGTATCTACATTAGGTTAGTGAGAAGGAGAGGAATCTACATTAGGTTAGTGAGAAGGAGAGGAGAGGTATCTACATTAGGTTAGTGAGAAGGAGAGGAATCTACATTAGGTTAGTGAGAAGGAGAGGAATCTACATTAGATTAGTGAGAAGGAGAGGAATCTACATTAGGTTAGTGAGAAGGAGAGGAGAGGAATCTACATTAGGTTAGTGAGAAGGAGAGGAATCTACATTAGGTTAGTGAGAAGGAAAGGAATCTACATTAGGTTAGTGAGAAGGAAAGGAATCTACAGTAGGTTAGTGAGAAGGAGAGGAATCTACATTAGGTCAGTGAGAAGGAGAGGAATCTACATTAGGTTAGTGAGAAGGAGAGGAATCTACATTAGGTTAGTGAGAAGGAGAGGAATCTACATTAGGTTAGTGAGAAGGAGAGGAATCTACATTAGGTTAGTGAGAAGGAGAGGAATCTACATTAGGTTAGTGAGAAGGAGAGGAGAGGAATCTACATTAGGTTAGTGAGAAGGAGAGGAGAGGAATCTACATTAGGTTAGTGAGAAGGAGAGGAATCTACATTAGGTTAGTGAGAAGGAGAGGAGAGGTATCTACATTAGGTTAGTGAGAAGGAGAGGAATCTACATTAGGTTAGTGAGAAGGAGAGGAATCTACATTAGGTTAGTGAGAAGGAGAGGAATCTACATTAGGTTAGTGAGAAGGAGAGGAGAGGAATCTACATTAGGTTAGTGAGAAGGAGAGGCATCTACATTAGGTTAGTGAGAAGGAGAGGAATCTACATTAGATTAGTGAGAAGGAGAGGAATCTACGTTAGGTTAGTGAGAAGGAGAGGAGAGGAATCTACGTTAGGTTAGTGAGAAGGAGAGGAGAGGAATCTACATTAGGTTAGTGAGAAGGAGAGGAGAGGTATCTACATTAGGTTAGTGAGAAGGAGAGGAGAGGAATCTACATTAGGTTAGTGAGAAGGAGAGGAGAGGTATCTACATTAGGTTAGTGAGAAGGAGAGGAATCTACATTAGGTTAGTGAGAAGGAGAGGAGAGGTATCTACATTAGGTTGGTGAGAAGGAGAGGAGAGGAATCTACATTAGGTTAGTGAGAAGGAGAGGAGAGGTATCTACATTAGGTTAGTGAGAAGGAGAGGAGAGGAATCTACATTAGGTTAGTGAGAAGGAGAGGAATCTACATTAGGTTAGTGAGAAGGAGAGGAATCTACATTAGGTTAGTGAGAAGGAGAAGTATCTACATTAGGTTAGTGAGAAGGAGAGGAATCTACATTAGGTTAGTGAGAAGGAGAGGAATCTACATTAGGTTAGTGAGAAGGAGAGGAGAGGAATCTACATTAGGTTAGTTAGAAGGAGAGGAGAGGAATCTACATTAGATTAGTGAGAAGGAGAGGAATCTACATTAGGTTAGTGAGAAGGAGAGGAATCTACATTAGGTTAGTGAGAAGGAGAGGAATCTACATTAGGTTAGTGAGAAGGAGAGGAATCTACATTAGGTTAGTGAGAAGGAGAGGAGAGGAATCTACATTAGGTTAGTGAGAAGGAGAGGAATCTACATTAAGTTAGTGAGAAGGAGAGGAATCTACATTAGGTTAGTGAGAAGGAGAGGTATCTACATTAGGTTAGTGAGAAGGAGAGGAATCTACATTAGGTTAGTGAGAAGGAGAGGAGAGGTATCTACATTAGGTTAGTGAGAAGGAGAGGAATCTACATTAGGTTAGTGAGAAGGAGAGGAATCTACATTAGATTAGTGAGAAGGAGAGGTATCTACATTAGGTTAGTGAGAAGGAGAGGAGAGGAATCTACATTAGGTTAGTGAGAAGGAGAGGAATCTACATTAGGTTAGTGAGAAGGAGAGGAATCTACATTAGATTAGTGAGAAGGAGAGGAATCTACATTAGGTTAGTGAGAAGGAGAGGAATCTACATTAGGTTAGTGAGAAGGAGAGGAATCTACATTAGATTAGTGAGAAGGAGAGGTATCTACATTAGGTTAGTGAGAAGGAGAGGAGAGGTATCTACATTAGGTTAGTGAGAAGGAGAGGAATCTACATTAGGTTAGTGAGAAGGAGAGGAATCTACATTAGATTAGTGAGAAGGAGAGGAATCTACATTAGGTTAGTGAGAAGGAGAGGAATCTACATTAGGTTAGTGAGAAGGAGAGGAATCTACATTAGGTTAGTGAGAAGGAGAGGAATCTACATTAGGTTAGTGAGAAGGAGAGGAATCTACATTAGGTTAGTGAGAAGGAGAGGAATCTACATTAGGTTAGTGAGAAGGAGAGGAGAGGAATCTACATTAGGTTAGTGAGAAGGAGAGGAATTTACATTAGATTAGTGAGAAGGAGAGGAATCTACGTTAGGTTAGTGAGAAGGAGAGGAGAGGAATCTACGTTAGGTTAGTGAGAAGGAGAGGAGAGGAATCTACATTAGGTTAGTGAGAAGGAGAGGAGAGGTATCTACATTAGGTTAGTGAGAAGGAGAGGAGAGGTATCTACATTAGGTTAGTGAGAAGGAGAGGTATCTACGTTAGGTTAGAGAGAAGGAGAGGAGAGGTATCTACATTAGGTTAGTGAGAAGGAGAGGAATCTACGTTAGGTTAGTGAGAAGGAGAGGAATCTGCATTAGGTTAGTGAGAAGGAGAGGAATCTACATTAGGTTAGTGAGAAGGAGAGGAATCTACATTAGGTTAGTGAGAAGGAGAGGAGAGGAATCTACATTAGGTTAGTGAGAAGGAGAGGTATCTACATTAGGTTAGTGAGAAGGAGAGGAATCTACATTAGGTTAGTGAGAAGGAGAGGAATCTACATTAGGTTAGTGAGAAGGAGAGGAGAGGAATCTACATTAGGTTAGTGAGAAGGAGAGGAATCTACATTAGGTTAGTGAGAAGGAGAGGTATCTACATTAGGTTAGTGAGAAGGAGAGGAATCTACATTAGATTAGTGAGAAGGAGAGGAATCTACATTAGGTTAGTGAGAAGGAGATGAATCTACATTAGGTTAGTGAGAAGGAGAGGAATCTACATTAGGTTAGTGAGAAGGAGAGGAATCTACATTAGGTTAGTGAGAAGGAGAGGTATCTACATTAGGTTAGTGAGAAGGAGAGGAATCTACATTAGGTTAGTGAGAAGGAGAGGAATCTACATTAGGTTAGTGAGAAGGAGAGGAGAGGAATCCACATTAGGTTAGTGAGAAGGAGAGGAATTTACATTAGATTAGTGAGAAGGAGAGGAATCTACATTAGGTTAGTGAGAAGGAGAGGAGAGGAATCTACATTAGGTTAGTGAGAAGGAGAGGAGAGGTATCTACATTAGGTTAGTGAGAAGGAGAGGAGAGGAATCTACATTAGGTTAGTGAGAAGGAGAGGAGAGGTATCTACATTAGGTTAGTGAGAAGGAGAGGAGAGGTATCTACATTTGGTTAGTGAGAAGGAGAGGAATCTACATTAGGTTAGTGAGAAGGAGAGGAATCTACATTAGGTTAGTGAGAAGGAGAGGAATCTACATTAGGTTAGTGAGAAGGAGAGGAATCTACATTAGGTTAGTGAGAAGGAGAGGAGAGGAATCTACATTAGGTTAGTGTGAAGGAGAGGAGAGGAATCTACATTAGGTTAGTGAGAAGGAGAGGAGAGGAATCTACATTAGGTTAGTGAGAAGGAGAGGAGAGGAATCTACATTAGGTTAGTGAGAAGGAGAGGAATCTACATTAGGTTAGTGAGAAGGAGAGAAATCTACATTAGGTTAGTGAGAAGGAGAGGAATCTACATTAGGTTAGTGAGAAGGAGAGGAGAGGAATCTACATTAGGTTAGTGAGAAGGAGAGGTGAGGAATCTACATTAGGTTAGTGAGAAGGAGAGGAGAGGAATCTACATTAGGTTAGTGAGAAGGAGAGGAATCTACATTAGGTTAGTGAGAAGGAGAGGCATCTACATTAGGTTAGTGAGAAGGAGAGGAGAGGAATCTACATTAGGTTAGTGAGAAGGAGAGGAGAGGGATCTACATTAGGTTAGTGAGAAGGAGAGGAATCTACATTAGGTTAGTGAGAAGGAGAGGAGAGGTATCTACATTAGGTTAGTGAGAAGGAGAGGAATCTACATTAGGTTAGTGAGAAGGAGAGGAGAGGAATCTACATTAGGTTAGTGAGAAGGAGAGGAATCTACATTAGGTTAGTGAGAAGGAGAGGAATCTACATTAGGTTAGTGAGAAGGAGAGGAATCTACATTAGGTTAGTGAGAAGGAGAGGTATCTACATTAGGTTAGTGAGAAGGAGAGGAATCTACATTAGGTTAGTGAGAAGGAGAGGAATCTACATTAGGTTAGTGAGAAGGAGAGGAATCCACAATAGGTTAGTGAGAAGGAGAGGAATTTACATTAGATTAGTGAGAAGGAGAGGAATCTACATTAGGTTAGTGAGAAGGAGAGGAGAGGAATCTACATTAGGTTAGTGAGAAGGAGAGGAGAGGTATCTACATTTGGTTAGTGAGAAGGAGAGGAATCTACATTAGGTTAGTGAGAAGGAGAGGAGAGGAATCTACATTAGGTTAGTGAGAAGGAGAGGGATCTACATTAGGTTAGTGAGAAGGAGAGGAGAGGAATCTACATTAGGTTAGTGAGAAGGAGAGGAGAGGGATCTACATTAGGTTAGTGAGAAGGAGAGGAATCTACATTAGGTTAGTGAGAAGGAGAGGAGAGGTATCTACATTAGGTTAGTGAGAAGGAGAGGAGAGTTATCTACATTAGGTTAGTGAGAAGGAGAGGAATCTACATTAGGTTAGTGAGAAGGAGAGGAATCTACATTAGGTTAGTGAGAAGGAGAGGTATCTACATTAGGTTAGTGAGAAGGAGAGGAATCTACATTAGGTTAGTGAGAAGGAGAGGAGAGGAATCCACATTAGGTTAGTGAGAAGGAGAGGAATCTACATTAGGTTAGTGAGAAGGAGAGGAATCTACATTAGGTTAGTGAGAAGGAGAGAAATCTACATTAGGTTAGTGAGAAGGAGAGGAATCTACATTAGGTTAGTGAGAAGGAGAGGAGAGGAATCTACATTAGGTTAGTGAGAAGGAGAGGAGAGGTATCTACATTAGGTTAGTGAGAAGGAGAGGAATCTACATTAGGTTAGTGAGAAGGAGAGGAATCTACATTAGGTTAGTGAGAAGGAGAGGAATCTACATTAGGTTAGTGAGAAGGAGAGGAGAGGAATCTACATTAGGTTAGTGAGAAGGAGAGGAGAGGAATCTACATTAGGTTAGTGAGAAGGAGAGGAGAGGTATCTACATTAGGTTAGTGAGAAGGAGAGGAATCTACATTAGGTTAGTGAGAAGGAGAGGAGAGGAATCTACATTAGGTTAGTGAGAAGGAGAGGAATCTACATTAGGTTAGTGAGAAGGAGAGGTATCTACATTAGGTTAGTGAGAAGGAGAGGAGAGGAATCTACATTAGGTTAGTGAGAAGGAGAGGAGAGGAATCTACATTAGGTTAGTGAGAAGGAGAGGGATCTACATTAGGTTAGTGAGAAGGAGAGGAGAGGAATCTACATTAGGTTAGTGAGAAGGAGAGGTATCTACATTAGGTTAGTGAGAAGGAGAGGTATCTACATTAGGTTAGTGAGAAGGAGAGGATTCTGCATTAGGTTAGTGAGAAGGAGAGGAATCTACATTAGGTTAGTGAGAAGGAGAGGAGAGGAATCTACATTAGATTAGTGAGAAGGAGAGGAATCTACATTAGATTAGTGAGAAGGAGAGGAATCTACATTAGATTAGTGAGAAGGAGAGGAATCTACATTAGGTTAGTGAGAAGGAGAGGAATCTACATTAGGTTAGTGAGAAGGAGAGGAATCTACATTAGGTTAGTGAGAAGGAGAGGAATCTACATTAGGTTAGTGAGAAGGAGAGGAATCTACATTAGGTTAGTGAGAAGGAGAGGTGAGGAATCTACATTAGGTTAGTGAGAAGGAGAGGTATCTACATTAGGTTAGTGAGAAGGAGAGGAATCTACATTAGGTTAGTGAGAAGGAGAGGAATCTACATTAGGTTAGTGAGAAGGAGAGGAATCTACATTAGGTTAGTTCTACATTAGGTTAGTGAGAAGGAAAGGAATCTACATTGGATTAGTGAGAAGGAGAGGAATCTACATTAGGTTAGTGAGAAGGAGAGGAATCTACATTAGGTTAGTGAGAAGGAGAGGAATCTACATTAGGTTAGTGAGAAGGAGAGGAATCTACATTAGGTTAGTGAGAAGGAGAGGAATCTACATTAGGTTAGTGAGAAGGAGAGGAATCTACATTAGGTTAGTGAGAAGGAGAGGAATCTACATTAGGTTAGTGAGAAGGAGAGGAATCTACATTAGGTTAGTGAGAAGCAGTCCAAGTGCCTGTACTTCTCTGTGGACGTTCTCGCTGTCTGGGAGAATAAACAGATGTAATGACGTCGCTGATGCAGCTCGGAAAACCTTGTCTTTAAAAGTGGAACTCCATTTTCTCCTGCTATGTTTCACTTCTCTCTTCCCCCCCATCCTTCCCTCCCAAGCTCCAAAACCCCAGACACCCATTGCATAAAAAGGAACCCCTTCTTCCCTCTTCAAAGCTCCTTGGTCCACCTCTCATCCTCTCTCCTGTGCCCTCTCATCCACCTCTCGCAGGTCCTTCACCTCCTCCAGAGGTGGGGGGATGAGGAGGGCAGGGGCTCTCTGTGATGCTTCATTCTCTCCACCTCTCTTATCTTCACAAAGACCCTGTCCTCTTACGAGAATACGTAGCTCCCCAAACTCTCCAAAAAACCTTCAAGTGTGTGTTGACCTCTGGCTGCATGTTGTACGCTTTGAACTTGCATCTGAAGGAACAGCTAAAACCAGGGCTTTTACAGAGATGTTATGTACTGAATGTGGTCAACTTGTGAATAATCATCCACAGAAAGGTGTAAATCAGCCACTTAACAGCCACCCTGCAGGTAGAGCATGGTTGGTAGTGGTGGGGGGAAAAAAATCCATAGTTACATATCAGGATATTATTTTTGATGATGTACTGTATCATATTGTTTTGACAATATCACAATATTATTTTTGTGCTAGTTTGCTGTACCTCCACCAAAACTCAAAGCTTGTTCTCCATATTCTTTTTAAATAGAGAGCCAATTTGTTTTCATGACTCTCTCGTCACTCTGCAGCAGATATATGGTGAGCAATATTTTTGCAACATCGAATCGTAATAAATACACAGTATTGAATCGCAATACATATAGAATCGTGAGAATCAGGGAGGGGGTTCAGATGAACAGCCACCCTGCAGGTGGAGGACCAACATGATTGTTGGGGGTGTAAGATTAACCCCAGATGCTAATATATTTCCTACCACTGCATTTCTGTGAGCGTCATACACTTTTTCAGACTACCGTCAAGCCCCCTCCCTCCCACCTCAACCGCATGATGGCACAATGTGTCCTGGGACTGCACTGGGGGCAGGAAACATGATCCCTTTTGGCTCGGACCCCGCCACCATCCTCCAACCCACATCCCCCATCACTCCCCTAACCCTCCCTCCTCTCCCTATGCTGTCCCTAGGTCCCCAGGTCTGTAATCTAAACGTCAGTCGATAGACATGATTAAAACATCCTGCTCCACGCATTGCTTAGCCTGCAGGAGACACACACATGGGAGGGAGCGTCGAGTGACAAGGTCATCCAAATGTCAGCATTTGCTTACAGTGATGGTGGGGGTGGGTGGTGGCCGTGTGCATGCACCCACACACACACACACACACACACACACACACACACACACACACACACACACACACACAACACGGGGTAGGGAGATGGCAAGGAGGTATAAGAGTAGCCTGGCTTGTGGGTCGATGGGAGGCAGGGGGCAAAGCCACAGTGCTTGCTCTGCAGTTCCTGTTCCCTGCAGGATACCATCTGCCCAAATCAGACATGGAAGACTCACAGAACACACACCCAATACCAATCAACCATCGGCTGGTTACTGGCTATGTCATTCCATTCACAGAGACCCGACCCACTTACACAAATCTGTCAAGCCTTAGTAATGAAGACATGAGCTCCAGAGGACTGTAGGATCACACACACACACCAGGGCTGTCCCCGACAAGACAAATCTTGGTGACCGAAAGTAATCTGTTCTTTCAACCAATTGATTGGTCGAAATGTTTAAACGTGTATTTTTCCATATATAGACACACCGTATGTGTTTTAATAAAATCAACTATATAAGCATGGAGCTTGTCTGATACTTTAAGCTGACTGTTGAAATAAGACACAAGAGAGAGCCAGATATCTAGATAACCAGAAGAAAAAAAAACTTCACCTGACCCAACCATTCTCCTCCTGCTGGCTTTCCCAGATTCTGCCATTACTCTCCTGAAGTTGCCGGTAATCGGCTGCACGAGGAGTCGGCAACCTTTCTCATGTGGAATGGCAATTTATTTCACCATTTCTACTGATCTGCGTGCCCGTTATAGTTCCATATGCACATTTTCGTGGAATAGTTTCATTTATTTATAATAACGTCTTCATATCTCAAAATCATTGTCATGTGGTTAATCAAATACTATCTAAATGAAAATGATACTTTTTAGGTTTGTAACTTCTATTCCCATTGCCAACTATGTAAAAATAGCCTACATAAAGCCAACAAATAAAAACTGCAGCCTGCGGGTAGAAAATATCCAGATAAAAATAAATATCCTATAAATCACATTGGCTAAGCATGGCTTGTCTGCAATGAACTTGAGTCATTGTATCAACTATTAACTTGGGTCCAGCCAGAAGCTTGCACTAGCGAACTTGTAGCATTGGATAAAATATTCAGGGCCCTCAGAGTTTCCCGCGCCAGTGAGCTTGGGACAGACACAGCTGTAGGCTACTTGCGAAAGGGATAAGAAGCAGTGCTTGACTTGGGCAGGAACTCACCAGAGCTGAGTACAGACACCTAATGCGTTTGAGCCAATCAGTTGTGTTGTGACAAGGTAGGGTTGGTATACAGAAGATAGCCCTATTTGGTAAAAGACCAAGTCCATATTATGGCAAGAACAGCTCAAATAAGCATCATTGCTTTAAAACATGAAGGTCAGTCAACACGGAAAATTTCAATAACTTTGAAGGTTTCTTCAAGTGCAGACGCAAAAATCATCAAGCTCTACGATGAAACTGGCTCTCATGAGGAACCAGGAGCTCATTAGAGTTGACTGTACCTCAGTTACTGCAGCCCAAATAAATGTTTCACAAAGTTCAAGTAACAGACACATCTCAACATCAACTGCATGAATTTTTATTTATTTATTTTTATTTCACCTTTATTTAACCAGGTAGGCTAGTTGAGAACAAGTTCTCATTTACAACTGCGACCTGGCCAAGATAAAGCAAAGCAGTGTGACAGACAACAACACAGAGTTACACATGGAGTAAACAATAAACAAGTCAATGACACAGTAGAAAAAAGTCTATATACAGTGTGTGCAAAAGGCATGAGGAGGTAGGCAATAAATAGGCCATAGGAGCGAGTAATTACAATTTAGCAGATTAACACTGGAGTGATAAATGAGCATATGATGATGTGCAAGTAGAAATACTGGTGTGCAAAAGAGCAGAAAAGTAAATAAAATAAAAACAGTATGAGGATGAGGTAGGTAGATTGGGTGGGCAATTTACAGATGGACTATGTACAGCTGCAGCGATCGGTTAGCAGCTCAGGTAGCTGATGTTTAAAGTTGGTGAGGGAAATAAAAGTCTCCAACTTCAGCGATTTTTGCAATTCGTTCCAGTCACTGGCAGCAGAGAACTGGAAGGAAAGGTGGCCAAATGAGGTGTTGGCTTTGGGGATGATCAGTGAGATATAAAGTGGGAAGAACAAGTATTTGATAACCTGCAAAATCGGCAGGGTTTCCTACTTACAAAGCATGTAGAGGTCTGTGATTTTTATCATAGGTACACTTCAACTGTGAGAGACGGAATCTAAAACAAAAATCCAGAAAATCACATTGTATGATTTTTAAGTAATTAATTAGCATTTTATTGCATGACATAAGTATTTGATCACCTACCAACCAGTAAGAATTCCGGCTCTCACAGACCTGTTAGTTTTTCTTTAAGAAGCCCTCCTGTTCTCCACTCATTACCTGTATGAGTGATCACATTTTAGATTCCGTCTCTCACAGTTGAAGTGTACCTATGATAAAAATTACAGACCTCTACATGCTTTGTAAGTAGGAAAACCTGCAAAATCTGCAGAATATCAAATACTTGTTCTCCCCACTGTACCTGCTGGAACGTGTGCTACGGGTGGGTGTTGTTATCGTGACCAGTGAACTGAGATATGGCGGAGCTTTACCTAGCATAGACTTATAGGTGACCTGGAGCCAGTGGGTCTGGCGACGAATATGTAGCGAGGGCCAGCCGACTAGAGCATACAGGTCGCAGTGGTGGGTGGTATAAGGTGATTTGGTAACAAAACGGATGGCACTGTGATAGACTGCATCCAGTTTGCTGAGTAGAGTAATGGAAGCTATTTTGTAGATGACATCGCCGAAGTCGAGGATCGGTAGGATAGTCAGTTTTACTAGGGTAAGTTTGGCAGCGTGAGTGAAGGAGGCTTTGTTGCGAAATAGAAATCCTATTATAGATTTGATTTTGGATTGGAGATGTTTAATATGAGTCTGGAAGGAGAGTTTACAGTCTAACCAGACACCTAGGTATTTATAGTTGTCCACATATTCTAAGTCAGAACCGTCCAGGGTGGTGATGCTAGCCGGGCGGGCAGGTGCGGGCAGCGAACGGTTGAAAATCATGCATTTGGTTTTACTAGCGTTTAAGAGCATTTGGGGGCCACAGAATTAGTGTTGTATTGCATTGAAGCTCGTTTGGAGGTTTGTTAACACAGTGTCCAAGGAAGGGCCAGAAGTATACAGAATGGTGTCGTCTGCATAGAGGTGGATCAGGGAATCAATCGCCCGCAGCAAGAGCGACATCATTGATATATACAGAGAAAAGAGTTTGCCCGAGAATTGAACCCTGTGGTCGTCCCATAGAGACTGCCAGAGGTCTGGACACCATGCCCTCCGATTTGACACATTGAACTCTGTCTGCAAAGTAGTTGGTGAACCAGGCGAGGCAGTCATTAGAAAAACCAAGGCTATTGAGTCTGCCGATAAGAAAACGGTGATTGACAGAGTCGAAAGCCTTGGCCAGGTCGATGAAGACGGCTGCACAGTACTGTCTTTTATCGATGGCGGTTATGATATCGTTTAGTACCTTGAGCGTGGCTAAGGTGCACCCGTGACCGGCTCGGAAACCGGATTGCACAGCGGAGAAGGTACGGTGGGATTCGAAATGGTCAGTGATCTGTTTATTAACTTGGCTTTCGAAGACTTTAGATAGGTAGGGCAGGATGGATATAGGTCTGTAACAGTTTGGATCTAGGATGTCACCCCCTTTGAAGAGGGGGATGACCGCGGCAGCATTCCAATCTTTAGGGATCTCGGACGATACGAAAGAGGTTGAACAGGCTGGTATAGGGGGTTGCAACAATGTCAGGCCATCATGTCATGTCAGGCCATCAGGCCATCATGGTTGAATTTGCTGCAAAGAAACCACTATACTAAAGGACACCAATAAGAAGAAGAGACTGGTTTTGGCCAAGAAACATGAGCAATGGACATTAGACTGGTGGAAATCTGTCCTTTGGTCTAATGAGATGCAGAGTAGATGAACGGATGATCTCCGCATGTGTGGTTCCCACCGTAAATCACCTACAGTGTCACCAGGAAAGCATTTGATGGTGTGGGGTGCTTTGCTGGTGACACTGTTGGTGATTTATTTAGAAATTAGAATTCAAGGCACACTTAAGCCGCATTTCTACCACAGCATTCAGCAGCGATACGCCATCCGATCTGGTTTGCGTTTAGTGGAACTATCATTTGTTTTTCAACAGGACAATGACCCAACACACCTCCAGGCGGTGTAAGGGCTATTTGACCAAGAAGGAGTGTGATGGAGTGTGGCATCAGATGACCTGGCCTCCACATCACCTGACCTCAATCTAATTAAGATGGTTTGGGATGAGTTGGACCGCAGAGTGAAGGAAAAGCAGCCAACAAGTGCTCAGCATATGTGGGAACTCCAAGACTGTTGGAAAAGCATTCCAGGTGAAGCTGTTTGAGAGTATGCCAAGAGTGAACAAAGCTGTCATCAAGGCAAAGGGTGGCTACTTAGAAGAATCTATTTTGATTTGTTTAACACTTTGTTACTACATGACTCCATATGTGTCATTTCATAGTTTTGATGTCTTCACTATTATTCTACAATGTAGAAAATAGTAAAAATAAAGAAAAACCCAACAATGAGTAGGTGTGTCTAAACTTTTGACTGGTATGTACATAAACTGTGTATGTATGTATGTATGTATGTATGTATGTATGTATGTATGTATGTATGTATGTATGCATGTATGTATGCATGTATGCATGTATGCATGCATGTATGCATGTACGTACGTACATACATACATACATACATACATACATACATACATACATACATACATACATACATACATACATACATACATACATACGTAAACTTCCGACTTCAACTGTGTGTGTATGTATGTATGTATGTATGTATGTACGTACGTGAATTATAAGTAAAATAATCTGTCTGTAAACAATTGTTGGAAAAAAAAAACGTACGTACATACATACATATATACATACATACACAGTTGAAGTCGGAAGTTTACATGCACTTAGGTTGGAGTCATTAAAACTCGTTTTTCAACCACTCCACAAATTTCTTGTTAACAAACTATAGTTTTGGCAAGTTGGTTAGGACATCTACTTTGTGCATGACACAAGTCATTTTTCCAACAATTGTTTACAGACAGATTATTTCACTTAATTCACTGTATCACAATTCCAGTGGGTCAGAAGTTTGCATACACTAAGTTAACTGTGCCTTTAAACAGCTTGGAAAATTCCAGAAAATGATGTCATGGCTTTAGAAGCTTATGATAGGCTAATTTACATCATTTGAGTCAATTGGAGGTGTACCTGTGGATGTATTTCAAGGCCTACCTTCAAACTCAGTGCCTCTTTGCTTGACATCATGGGGAAATCAGAAGAAATCAGCCAAGATCTCAGAAACAAAATTGTAGACCTCCACAAGTCTGGTTCATCCTTGGGAGCAATTTCCAAACGCCTGAAGGTACCAAGTTCATCTGTACAAACAATAGTACGCAAGTATAAACACCATGGGACCACACAGCCGCCAGACTGCTCAGGAAGGAGACGCGTTCTGTCTCCTAGAGATGAACGTACTTTGGTGCGGAAAGTGCAAATTAATTACAGAACAACAGCAAAGGACCTTGAAGATGCCAGAGGAAACAGGTACCAAAGTATCTACATCCACAGGTAAACGAGTCCTATATCGACATAACCTGAAAGGCCGCTCAGCAAGGAAGAAGCCACTGCTCTAAATCCGCAATGAAAATGCCAGACTACGGTTTGCAACTGCACATGGGGACAAAGATAGTACTTTTTGGAGAAATGTCCTCTGGTTTGATGAAACAAAAATAGAACTGTTTGACCATAATGACCATTGTTATGTTTGGAGGAAAAAGGGGGAGCCTTGCAAGTCGAAGAACACCATCCCAACTGTGAAGCTCGGGGGTGGCAGCATCATGTTGTGGGGGTACTTTGCTGCAGGAGGGACTGGTGCACTTTACAAAATAGATGTCATCATGAGGACGGAAAATGATGTGGATATATTGAAGCAACATCCCAAGACATCAGTCAGGAAGTTAAAGCTTGGTCACAAATGGGTCTTCCAAATGGACAATGACCCCAAGCATACTTCCAAAGTTGTGGCAAAATGGCTTAAGGACAACGAAGTCAAGGTATTGGAGTGGCCATCACAAAGCCCTGACCTCAAACCTATAGAAAAATTCTGGGCAGAACTGACAAAGCGTGTGCGAGCAAGGAGGCCTACAAACCTGACTCAGTTACACCAGCTCTGTCAGGAAGAATGGTCAAAAATTCCCCCAACTTATTGTGGGAAACTTGTGGAAAGCTACCAAAAATGTTTGACCCAAGTTACACAATTTAAAGGCAATGCTATCAAATACTAATTCAGTGTTTGCAAACTTCTGACCCCCTTTGAATGTGATGAAAGAAATAAAAGCTGAAATAAATAATTCTATCCACTATTATTCTGACATTTCACTTTCTTAAAATAAAGTGGTGATCCTAACTGCACTAAGACAGGGAATTTTTACCAGGATTAAATGTCAGGAATTGTGAAAAACTGAGATTAAATGTATTTGGCTAAGGTGTATGTAAACTTCCGACTTCAACTGTACAAACATACAGTTGCTACTGCTCGACTAACAAAATATTGGTCGAACAACAGCCTATCAACCAGTCGACTAATTGGGGTCATCCCTAACAAACACACAAACAGCTGGATCTTTTCTCAGTAAGGGGTGAAACCTATGTTCTTTAAATAAATAGAGTCAATACAAAAGTCAATGAAACAAAGAGGTGGAACAAAACATCAACAAAACGCCATCTTGCTGTCCAAGAGGACCATTCATCACTGACTCCTGTAATAATTGATATGTAGGACTTCTGAAAACCTTGCTCAGGAGACTAATCTGCTGTCCTGCTCCAGAAAACATCAGTGTCCTTACCTGTTTGTGTGGTCCTCTGAGGATGTGGGCCCTGGCCCCCTCACACGCCGTCCTCATGGCCTCCAGAGAGGGAGTTCCCAGCAGGTCCGTGATCAGATCCAGCTTCAACACAGAAGAACACCATGCAGTATATGTTACTGTACTTGAGACATGCATGCACGAATGAACACACACACAAACAAGCGCTATGGCACATATGCAGTAAAGGCAAAGTAGTTGAGAGAGGCAGGCCAAGTAAAAGACTCCAGGGAGCTGTACTGTATGTATTGTGTGTGTACTGACTTATTGCTCCAGAATGCAATTTTGCAGTGTATTGTGAACATACAGTATCTGTCATTTTAGACATGAGCCATTTGTGTTGATATCAGAAGTGAAAGGGAGTAGTGTGTACTGAGACATAAAACTGCATTCATCCCTCCCCAGCTAACTCAACATGTCATCTGTAATATAGGTTTTTTTTTTACCACTTTTTCTTTCCAATTTCGTGATATCCAATTGGCAGTTACAGTCTTGTCCAATCACTGCAACTTCAGTACGGACTCGAAAGACGACTAAATTCAGCCTGCAGGCGCCTGGCCCACCACAAGAAGTCGCTAGAGCGCAATGAGCCAAGTAAAGCCCCCCTGGCCAAACCCTCCCCTAACCCGGACGACACTGGGCCAATTGTGCGCCTCCTCATGGGTCTCCCGGTCGCAGTCGGCTGGGACACAGCCTGGGATCGAACCCAGGTCTGTAGTGACGCCTCTAGCAATGCGAAAACAGTGCCTTAGACCGCTGTGCCACTCGGGAGGCAACATGTCATCTCTGAAAGGGATGTAAACGAGGCAGGACCAGAGCCCAAGGTCTGGAGAGACACGGACACTAAAGGTTCAAGGAAACTCTGTTCTGTTTTCAAATACAAACTTGATATCTGAAAGCTCTGCTCAAGCTGAAAAAAACCCATCTCAGTGAAGTCTACAGACTAACACAAGGATAGCGAAGACCTTTTTTTCTTATAAAATAAGCCCAGAAATGCTCTGCACTGAGTACTAGATCAGCAAGTATTCCATGTCAGATCAACAAGTCCCCAGTGTTTACAGTATTGGTTACCTGCTGGATGGGGCTTTGGGCCTGGAACAGGATGCGTCGGCCCAGTAGCTCGGCGAAGATGCATCCTATAGACCAAATGTCGATGGCGTTGGAGTAATGGTGGCTGCCCATGAGGATCTCTGGCGCGCGGTAATACTGGGTCACCACCTCCTGAGTCATGTGACGAGACTCGTCCAGCTCCTCCACCCGCGCCAGCCCAAAGTCACAGATCTGGAGAGGGATGAAGGCAGAGAACATGTTCACATTAATACAGCTATCGATACCAATATACAAATAGACTAGTCCTCCCAAACCAACTTAACCCAAGGTTTAGATGCATGCAGCTTCTTGTAAGATACACTATTTATTATTTGGCAGCTTACTGTGACTGTTCTGAGTCAATTGTTACATAACTGAATGAGAACATCGTCTGATACATCTAAAAGACACAAAAGAAAGGAATACTTGGATCGTTCATAAACGGACTAACGAGCTGCTCTGAAATTCTTTGTTCCCTCATCTCTTTTCCCCCCAAACTCTTCAAGGGATGAGCAGCTTTTTCAGAAATGCATGGCGCACCACTAATTATATTTTCCAATGAAAACACTCACTGAAGTTGATTAGCAACCTCTTCTATGGTGTCCCTACAGGAACACACTTCCATCTCGGTCTCCCCCCACCCTCACCTCCTCCAAAGAAATCTTAGGACAGCACAGCTACGTGCTAAAAAAAAAAAACAGCATTTTTTTTTCAATTTCTTCTTGTTGCTCTGTTAGCTAAATATACATTCTGGTCAGAATGACAGAAAGTGAAGGATTGGGGAGCCACAGTGTCGCACTACTCCAGACAATCGCTCCCCACCAGCTTGTACACAACTGAATCAAACTGCTTGAGTAGCTGATGCTGCTGAGGGAGATTTTTGGAAGGGGATGTTTATCATCAGAAATTAAATGACCGCCTCTCTAAAATAATGGCAGACTTGGTAGAGAAGGAACACAGCAATATCATGGGCAGACAGCACCCAATCATATGCAGGGAGCATCACAGAGGCAGGCAGGGATGGGTTTGTCTGAAAATAGCCCAGAATGTGTAGGGAAGGTTTTTGGGAAATGAGAATTAGGAGCTAAATTAGTAAATGTCTGCTAGAGACAATCTGTTCTCCAGAGTCAGCCAGAGAATGAATCTCCCTCCCTTTCTCCCTGTTGTCTGTGAGGGGGAGCTAAGGGTAGAATAAACCCAGGCAGGGCCTCCAATATTAGACCCCAGGATGAAGATTTAGGTGTCAGGAGCCCAGCATCATGTACTGTAGAAGTCAGACCCCCAGTAACACAGGCTACAGAGACTCAGGGCGCCAGACAGCGAGTGAGTGAGGGCAGGAGTGTGTGTGTGTGCGCATTTCAGATACTGTACTTCCACAGAGCAAACTCCAACCCCAAGTTGACCTCATAAATATCATACTGTAGATCTCAGTTGAGTAATACATGTCATCATCACAGGAGGATGGAGATGTTAGATAGTAGGGGACAGTAGATCAACCTTAAGCACACAGTTGCTGTTGACCAGGAGGTTGCCAGGTTTGATGTCTCGATGTAGGATGCCAGCTGAGTGCAGGTACTTCAGTCCTACAGACAAAACACATGCCGGGAAGGATTCAGTTGAACGGTTTTCAAACAGTTCCTTGTGTGAAGGTCCCACCCCGTTTTTATCATGACGATTCAAACTGGTATGTGTGTGAATATCACATTTTAATGTTTGCAATGTGATCTGTGAGTGTGTGAGCATGTCGGAGAGGTCTTACCTCGGAGGATCTGATAGAGAAACACTTTGACGTGGTCTGGGCTGAGGGGCTGAGGTGACACGATGATCTTATGGAGGTCACTCTGCATCAGTTCTGTCACCACATAGCTGGACGAGGAGTGGTCAAGGAAAACAACACCACAAAGACTACACAGATATTCTGCAGAGAAGAGCTAGCTAGGTAGTGAAGAGGGGTTAATGGAAGTAAGTGGGAATGGGTCAAGGAAAGACTATTCACAGTGTCTGTTCTGTTACATTCTAACCTACATAAAATGTTGCCACCCTAAATGGATGTTACTGACAGAGGTTGTTCCAATTCCTCTGCAAGTAGCAGTACAGTATCGATCCATTGTCACAATGGGCTACTGCTGTGAGTTTTAATAGACCTCTATGGTGGGGTCTCTATTTCCTTCTTTCTTTCTGCCCCTTTCACACTCTCCTGGGAAAGACATTCAGGCAGCCCTGTTTTGCTCTCCCTCCTCAGTCATTCTGGCAGGGTAGACACAAAATACATTACATGTGTCATACCTGAACCACAGCGCATAGAAAGCCCTCTCTGATAGAAACAACTTAATCCTGCCATCTAGCACTGTCAGCAGGCAGGCCAACTCCCAGAGCACACAGGCAGCCCAGCCCACCTGTCGTGTGTGTGTGTGAGAGAGAGAGTGAGAATGATTAGAGCTGAGTGTGCGACACTGCCTCATCGATCCTCCACAGCTCAGGCAGGGACTTTAACAAAAGTGCGCGCACACACACACACACACACACACACACACACACACACACTTCATCAATAAAGATGGAATGAAGCTACTTGTGGCATGAAATCAGAAGAGGAACAGAAAAGGCAGTGCACACACACCACACCAGGAAGGTTGAGGCTACATACCCGCTCGTGCACACGCCTGAAACACACGCACACACAGCCACAGCCAGTTGGAGAAGGCTGAAGACACTGGGTGCCTTGTGCTCCGTTGGGTCCTCGCCTCCCTGCAGACCCCCCCCATGTCAGCAGCTCAACAACTCCCACTCTTTTACAGCCATTTTTTGTTAGCTGATGCCAATGGCGACAGCTAGACCTCCTGGGGTCTGACACATAACAAAAAATACATTACAGAAAAAAAACACTTTACAATTTACATACATTTTAAAACAATAACAGACATTACAGACATACACAATTTCAGTGCATTCAGTAAGTATTCAGAGCCCTTCCCTTTTTCCACATTGTTACGATACTTTTTCTAAAATGGATAAATGTAAAATGTTCCTCAGCAATCTTCACACAATGCCCCATAACGACAAAGCAAAAACTGTTCTTAAGAAAATTTAGCAAATGTATTAAAAAAATAAAAAAACTGATACCGTATTTACATAAGTATTCAAACCCTTTGCTATGAGACTCAATAATTGAGCTCAGGTGCATCCTGTTTCCATTGATTATCCTTGATGTTTCTACAACTTGGAGTCCACCTGCGGTACATTCAATTGATTGGACATGATTTGGAAAGGCACACACCTGCCTATATAAAGGTCCCACAGTTGACAGTGCATGTCAGAACAAAAACCAAGTCATGAGGTAGAAGGAATTGTCCGTAGAGCTCCGAGACAGGATTGTGTCAAGACACAGATCTGGGGAAGGGTACAAAAAGATTTCTGCAGCATTGAAGGTCCCCAAGAACACAGTGGCCTCCATCATTCTTAAATGGAAGTTTGGAACCACCAAGACTCTTCCTAGAGCTGGCCACGCCCGGCCAGACTGAGCAATCGGGAGAGAAGAGCCTTGGTCAGGGAGGTGACCAAGAACCCGATGGTCACTTTGACAGAGCTCCAGAGTTCCTTTGTGGAGATGGGAGAAGGACAACCATCTCTGTAGCACTCTACCAATAAGGCCTTTATGGTAGAGTGCCAGATGTATGCCACTCCAAGCAGGCACAACAGCCTGCTTGGAGTTCGCCAAAAGGTACGTAAAGGACTCTCAGACCATGAGAAACAAGATTCTCTGGTCTGATGAAACCAAGATTGAACTCTTTGGCCTGAATGCCAAGTGTCACGTCTGGAGGAAATCTGGCACCATCCCTATGGTGAAGCATAGTGGTGGCAGCATCATGCTGTGGGGATGTTTTTCAGTGGCAGGGACTGGGAGACTAGTCAGGATCGAGAGAAAGATGAACGGAGCAAAGTACAGAGAGATCCTTGATGAAAACCTGCTCCAGAGCGCTCACCTTCCAACAGGACAGCGACACTAAGCACACAGCCAAGACAATGCAGGAGTGGCTTCAGGGAAAAATCTCTGAATGTCCTTGACTGGCCCAGCCAGAGCCCAGACTTGAACCCGATCGAACATCTCTTGAGAGACCTGAATATAGATGTGCAGCGACGCTCCCCATCCAACCTGACATAGCTTGAGAGGATCCGCAGAGAGGAATGGGAGAAACTCCCCAAATACAGGTGTGGCAAGTTTGTAGCGTCATACCCAAGAAGACTCATGGCTGTAATCGCTGCCAAACGTGCTTCAACAAAGTACTGAGTAAAGTGTCTCTAAACTTATATAAATGTGATATTTATAAAAACCTGTTTTCGCTTTGTCATTATGGGGCATTGTGTGTAGATTGATAATACGATTTTAAAATAAGGCTGTAACGTAACAAAATGTGGAAAAAGTCAAGGGACTGAATACTTTCTGAATGCACTGTACATACATTACTACATGTGCCTTAACCCGTCACCCCTCCCTGTCTTATCACTCGTCTCACACACACACTCCCTCCCTCTATCACAAGGCCTCTCCCGTGCATACTACTATCCCATCCCCTCTCTGCTAGCGTCTCACACACATGGAGAAGTGCCAACCGGCCACACCACAGTGGAGAACACGAGGCCCAGGGGCCAAGGACCCATCTATCTGGCCTCGGCACAGCTCCAGATGCTTCCTTTCTGCTTGATAAAACTAAACGCTTAATTACCACTTAGCATCTCACCGACAGCATTTTCTGTATTTTATATATACACACTGTGTGCATGTCTTCTTCAGCAAGAGACATGCACGGTTTAGCCTTCAACATTTATTAATAATTCATGTTTTGTTACATTGGTCTAAATTTAGAGCCACGGCAAATTGGGAGCAAATTACATTTTGCTATGCATCCATGTCATCTCAAAGTGACAATGACTAATAACGACAACATATATTTTCCATAATAGTTGTGAAATCCCACGCAATAGGTATTCTGACAATTCATGGATGAAACAACTCATTGCCAATTGCAATTTGCTAAATTGTCAGGAAATAACCCACCAAAGCCCAGAAGGAGTCCCATAATTGTATCAGTGACAAGGCAGGGAACAGATTACTTTTGTCCTGCCTCTAATACTGTATAATTATCCTCACGCAAATCATCTGCATGCTTGATTCCTCCACTGAAATGCAAACTACACTCTTTCCTCTGAGGCCCATGCTCGCTCGGTGGTGCTTGACTCTCTCTCTGCTGTGGTGACAATAACAAGGCTCTCTCTTTCTGCGAGTAAAAAGGCATGTCCTGATGGTGGGTGGGTGAGTGGGTGAGTGAGTGTGGGAACACCAGCCACTAGGGCTCTGGACACTTCTAGTCATTCAGAGGAGTGATGGAGATGGAGCAGAGAAACGTGTGAAGAGAGGAATGGTTTGGAATCTGGGGATCAGTTCCTGTTATTAGAATGGATTGCGCAACATATATAAAGGGTAGATCCCTGTGGACTGAGGTAGCTAGTTATATTTTTCTACAATGAAGCTCCAGTATTATTGTGTGTATAGACTTTAGTTGAGTTAGTCCGTGTAGGGTATGGCACCGCTGGCCTGCCCACCTGTGAGCATTCATTCTCCTTTTAACCATGTGACCTGGCGCTGAACACACTCCCAGAGGGCTCTGGTTACCTGTTACTATGCCAACCAACGCATCCAAGAAGTGGGAAGTGGCAGAGAGGCACCTGGGGTCTGCTGTATGTCAGGGAGCCAACCCTCCCCCTCCCTGCATGACTAACCCACAGAAGAGAGGATGTGGAGCAAGAGGCAAAGTACTCATGTAAACACACACGTTGACAAGGTGAGGTAAGGGGAAACCTAAGAGACATTTTAAGACCTCTTCTGGTTTTCCCTGTTTAAATGACAGTGGAATATGAGGTAAAGCCCCCCCCCCCCTCCCTCCATTAAAGGTCATATTGTAGCAGGACTCAGAAACATGAACCAGGCTCGCTAGTCAGGGAGTCTCAAATCAGCGCACACACACACACACACACACACACACACACGACACATCCTCCTACTAAACTCAGCAAAAAAAGAAACGTCTCTTTTCAGGACCCTGTCTTTCAAAGATAATTTGTACAAATCCAAATAACTTCACAGACCTTCATTGTAAAGAGTTCAAACACTGTTTCCCATGCTTGTTCAATGAACCAGAAACAATTAATGAACATGCACCTGTGGAACGGTTGTTAAGACACTAACAGCTTACAGACGGTAGGCAAGTAAGGTCACAGTTATGAAAACTTAGGACACTAAAGAAACCTTTCTACTGACTCTGAAAAACACCAAAAGAAAGATGCCCAGGGTCCCTGCTCATCTGCGTGAACGTGCCTTAGGCATGCTGCAAGGAGGCATGAGGACTGCAGATGTGGCCAGGGCAATAAATTGCAATGTCCGTACTGTGAGACGCCTAAGACAGAGCTACAGGGAGACAGGATGGACAGCTGATCATCCTCGCAGTGGCAGACCACATGTAACAACACCTGCACAGGATCGGTACATCTGAACATCACGCCTGCGGGACAGGCACAGGATGGCAACAACAACTGCCCGAGTTACACCAGGAACGCACAATCCCTTCATCAGTGCTCAGACTGTCCGCAATAGGCTGAGAGAGGCTGGACTGAGAGCTTGTAGGCCTGTTGTAAGGCAGGTCCTCCCCAGACATCACCAGCAACAACAACGTTGCCTATGGGCACAAACCCACCGTCACTGGACCAGACAGGACTGGCAAAAAGTGCTATTCACTGACGAGTCGCGGTTTTGTCTCACCAGGGGTGATGGTCGGATTGACGGTCGTGACGGTGATGGTCGTTTATCGTCAAAGGAATGAGCGTTACACAGAGGCCTGTACTCTGGAGAGGGATCGATTTGGAGGTGGAGGGTCCGTCATGGTCTGGGGCGGTGTGTCACAGCATCATTAGACTGAGCTTGTTGTTATTGCAGGCAATCTCAACACTGTGCGTTACAGGGAAGACATCTTCCTCCTTCATGTGGTACCCTTCCTGCAGGTTCATCCTGACATGACCCTCCAGCATGACAATGCCACCAGCCATACTGCTCGTTCTATGCATGATTTCCTGCAAGACAGGAATGTCAGTGTTCTGCCATGGACAGCGAAGAATCTGGATCTCAATCCCATTGAGTACGTCTGGGACCTGTTGGATCGGAGGGTGAGGGCTAGGGCCATTCCCCCAGAAATGTCCGGGAACTTGCAGGTGCCTTGGTGGAAGAGTGGGGTAACATCTCACAGCAAGAACTGGCAAATCTGGTGCAGTCCATGAGGAGGAGATGCACTGCAGTACTTAATGCAGCTAGTGGCCACACCAGATACTTACTGTTAATTTTGACTGCCCCCTTTGTTCAGGGACACATTATTCCATTTATGTTAGTCACATGTCTGTGGAACTTGTTCAGTTTGTCTCAGTTGTTGAATCTTATGTTCATACAAATATTTACACCTGTTAAGTTTGCTGAAAATAAACACAGTTGACAGTGAGAGGACATTTCTTTTTTTGTTGAGTTTATATCGCTCTGTGCATTGGGATGAGTCATTTTGTTTCATGATGAAAAGTCAAGCACGTCCATCCATTTCATAAAGCACCTGAAACGTCTTCCTAAATCCACATTTACATTTAATCTAATTGCCTGTGAGTGTCCCTCCCTCCCTTATTGTTGCAGTGCATCAGGCTGTAATCATCACGTCTTCCTGTGTCAGGAGCAGTTTAATCATTATCAGGCTGTAATCATCACGTCTTCCTGTGTCAGGAGCAGTTTAATCATTATCAGGCTGTAATCATCACGTCTTCCTGTGTCAGGAGCAGTTTAATCATTATCAGGCTGTAATCATCACGTCTTCCTGTCAGGAGCAGTTTAAACATTATCAGGCTGTAATCATCACGTCTTCCTGTGTCAGGAGCAGTTTAATCATTATCAGGCTGTAATCATCACGTCTTCCTGTGTCAGGAGCAGTTTAATCCTTATCAGGCTGTGATCATCACGTCTTCCTGTGTCAAGAGCAGTTTAATCATTATCAGGCTGCACAGGCCTGGCTGTGTGTGTGTTTGTATAGAAGAGTGTATTCACTTTAATATGCTGCCTGATTAAAAACACCCCCTCTACATAATAACCAGCGTGTAGATCTGGGGAGATGACATTCATATTCCTGTTCTGACAGAGCAGACCAAGACGGAGCACACACCAGCCTACAGTGCTCTGCCGTTGGCGCTGAATAAACACACATGCATGCACAAACACATGCACAAACACATGCACACACACAAAGACAGAAGGGGTGTCAGACCTCTCGCTCCCTCTCATTCATAAATGCACCCAAGCAACTTCAGTAGAGACCTTAATACTAAAATAGGTACAGTCACTTCCGGAACAGCAAATAACTCACTATATCTGACACATGGATGCAGTCAGTCCTGAGTCAAACACACCACACTACTCCGAGATAGAGAGCCTATTCAGATTAGCCACCCATTCCCAGACTCTGTATTCAGCAGGATAATATAATTTTCCGAGGGGGTATTTATAGGAATTCTAAGAAATAGAAAGAGCAGTGGGCAACCAACCCTAAGCATGGTGATTGTGGAATAGACTCAATATCCAAGTCATTTCCTGACAATGTTTAACTCCCCATAACAGACTTGTGAAAAGCAGACAGGCATGTGGTTGCCCTGAATGTGCTCTCTCTTTCTCTTGGCAGGTTGCGATAGCCCCATGCCATGTCACATTGAGGGCTATATACAGCCTGTTGTTGTGTCAGTAATTCACTAGCCTTCCTTGATGTGTGTGTGTGAGAGTGTGTGTGTGTGTGTGTGTGTGTGTGTGTGTGTGTGTGTGTGTGTGTGTGTGTGTGGTAATGAACATAGGGGTGCCGTGGTAAAGATATGGAGACACGTTGGCTCAGATAACTCTGGAGATTACCCTCAGTGGAAGACAGTGAAGTAGTTGTTTGTCAGGACTAGTAGGGTGTTGGTAGGTGGTAAAATGTTAACCTCTCAAACCAGGATGGAAAATGAGATGAGGGGAGCTAACCCCCTACAAAAGTACACCCAAGAAAAACAGCATGCACACCAAAACCCACAGAGGAAATGCTTACAAGTTAGCAGAGCTACCAGCCTCAACCCCTACCAGGGCTCTAAACTACGACCAATTTGGTTACATTTGTGATAAATTTTTCTGTGCGACCAAGCTCATCACTAAACTCCGGACCCTGGGATTGAAAACCTCCCTCTGCAACTGGATCCTGGATTTCCTAACGGGCCGCCCCAGGTGGTGAGGGTAGAAAACAACACATCCGCCACGCTGACCTTCAATATGGGGCCTCTCGGGTGCGTGGCTAGTCCCCTCCTGTACTCTCTGTTCACCCACCACCATCATTAAGTTTGCTGACGACACGACGGTGGCAGGCCTGATCACCAATGACGATGAGACAGCCTTTAGGGAGGAGGTCAGTGACCTGGCAGTCTGGTGCCAGGACAACAACCTTTCCCACAACGTCAGCAAGACAACGGAGCTGATCGTGGACTAGAGAGAACGGAGGGCAGAGCACACCCCCATCCACAGGACTGTAGTGGAGCGGGACGAGAGCTTCAAGTTCCTCATGTCCACATCACTAAGCATACATGCAATGTCCTCAGAGGCTGACGCATGCTGAAAGTGGAACTAGAGAGCTCGGTTGCTTTTGAAAGTTTCTGAAAAAGTATTTTCTTGAGAAAACAAATATTTACTAGTCTACCTGTTTCATGTGGATCACGCGACGTGGTTATCCTCAGTTTGTGGGACCACTACTATCTGTTCCGGGATACTGCCAAACCCTAAAAACCTGCTGCTTGGTAAAGCGGTTAGCCTATCTGCTCACTATGAAGCTAGCCAGGTTTCCTTGACAGTTTGAACACCGCCCTCGATACGGTTAGCCCTTACGGCTGGTACTGCGGATAGTTCCGGGCTTGTGGCTGTATAAATCCCAGCTGTTTGTTGACGTTTCCGTCGGCCCTGAGAGCTGTGCTGGCTGGACTACGTTGAGTACCAGCGTTAGCCTACGTTGCTACCATGACAAAGACCAAAGCCTAAAATCTTTGAAATTGTTGCATGTTTAAAAGCCAGTGAGCTCACTGAAATTATAAATAAGGAGTTGGTCAGTATAAAAATAGGGGATAAATAATAAACGGGTCATAAATAGAGATAAAACTAAAAGCATTGTATTTGTTTTAAAACATTCTCTAAAACCTAAACCTCAATTGGAATTGTGTAGAAATGGTGTGGCCATTGAGCAAGTTGAGGAAGCTAAACTGCTAGGTATAACATTGGATGGTCAATTATCATGGCCAAGTCATATTGACAACGTTGTTGTTAAGATGGAGAGGGGTATGTCTGTTAAAATAAACGTTAGGTATTTTTTACACAATTCAACTGTACTAGTTGTTCAGGCTCTGGTCTTGTCCCATCTCGATTACTGTCCACTAATATGGTCAAGTGCAGCAAAGAAAGACCTAGCAAAGCTGCAGCTGGTTCAAAACAGAAGCAGCACACCTTGCCATTAATTACACATACAGAACTAACATCAACAACATGCATGCCAGTCTTTCCTGGCTGAGGGTTGACGAGAGACTAACTGCAGCAAATCTTGTTTATGTGAGAAATATTATTAAATTCACATTTCCAAACTGTCTGCATAATCAACTTACATATAGCTCTGAAAGACATACTTACCCTACCAGACATGCCGCTGGGAGTCTCTTCACAGTCCCCAAATCCAGAACGAATTCAAGGCAACGCACAGTATTATATAGAGTCCTGATCACATGGAACTCACTTCCATCTGAAATTACTCAAGCAACAGCAAAATTTGCTTTAAAAAAACAAATAACACACCTCACCTAGTTGCAATGGCTATGTTAATGATTTTAAATGTATCTAAATTGTAAAGTGTATTTTTCTTTCTGCATTGTTGGGAAGAGCCGTAAATAAGCATTTCCCTGTTTGTCTACACCTGTTGTTTATGAAGCATGTGACAAATACATTTGATCATAATTGTTGTAATGATAAGGCTTCACTGTACTGTTATTTCCAGTGGTGGGAAAAGTACTCAAATGTCATACTGTATTAAAAGTAAAACATACCTTAACAGAAAATGACTCAAGTGAAAGTAACCCAGTGAAATACTATTTGAGTAAAATTCTAAAAGTAATATAAATAGTAAAGTAAAGTGCAAATACCCCAAAAACGACTTATGTAGTACTTTAAAGTATTTTTACTTAAGTACTTCACACCACTGGTTATTTCCAAGCACCAAAAAGATATGCCCCATTAATACAGCAAAAACGGTTTTCTTCTAGCCCAACCAGGTCAAAAGATCTGACCCATATTACCGGGGCAAGATTTTTGTCTTCCTATAGCGGATCGCCGGGACTGCATTTTACATTCATAAACCATGTCGTGGGCCATTCTAAAACTACTTAAGCGTATTCAGTGATGTTACCTGGTTTTGTACCGGAAGGCCTGCCGACTTCAAGTGCTTCCTACTGGGTATCACGGTCGGTAGCTAACGTGGCCTACATAAGAAAGAATTGATATTGACAGCCATCTAGATGTCAACTTGATACATAGCCTAAATACAGACTACTACTCAATGGGGAGAGCATGAATCGCAGCACCGGGAAACAGTGCCCTTGACAAGCACTACTGTCCGGCAACGGAGTGGGATGTAGCTACCGAGTAGCCAATATCAAGGTAACCGTCACAGTAAGCACACGCATACAATGCACGAAGCAACAGTACACCCATAATAAATACTTTTAATCCAAAATAAACAATTGTCAGTTTTATAACTGAAAATGTACAATTATTTGTGTAAAACAAACAGTGAAATACGACTCAGACTCATCCTCTGGTTTAAAAACAGAAGTCCAAACTCTCGCGGTACGGTCGCTCAACGTACGGTAATTGCGTGGTAGGAAATAATTTCCCTTTATCCAGTTTACAACCTCACTGCCAGTTAATTGAAAATGGAACCTTTTTCAAAATATCACCCTTTCTAAAACAAGCCATATACAGCTGGTTGCAAATCCATTTTCACCCTCCAGAAAAGACAGAACAAATATTACAACAAATAATGGTTAAAATTAAATAGAATATTTTTTTTAGCAATTAGTGTATGAAAAATATGAATTATCTTTGGTAATGATATTATGAATGGGAAAGGTGGAGTTATGTCACATGTGTAGTTAACAAACATATATGGAAATGTTTGCTCTATCCAAAATTACAACCAACAGATTGCAGCATTACCGCAAAAATGGAGAAGGCAAGTGCCCTTAATTAATTGACCAAAATTGGCAACCAGTTTAACTTGAGGACCAGAATGTTGACCGCGGCGCCACACAAGTGGCAAAATAGTTGGCAAGAGATTTTTTTATGTGCCAATTCTGTGGCACGTGGTTTTTGAACCGACACATAAAACAACGCTTGCGAGTTTTTCAATTTAAATTATTATACAAAATTCTTGCCACAAACAGAATGTTATGTATTTGGGGCATACAACCATCTCAGCTCTGCAGATTTTGCTACGAAGAGACAGAATCATTAGATCCCTTATTTTGGTATTGCCCCTATGTAGCTTGTTTCTGGTCACAGGTTCAGGAATGGCTGAAAAATCACAACATTTATCTAAAATTAACCCTACAAATAGCACTGTTGAGAGATTTGGAAAACCATAATCAATCAATCAATCAACAATATAACAATAGTTTTAGTAAAAATATTTATCTTTAACTTACAATCTGTAGATACTATGTAATTAGTCAGGTTCAGAATTTCTGTGAAACAGCACAGTTGAAAAATATAGGGCACATGGAAATCATAAGAGGGCAGTTTACAGAGATAGGTGGGATGGACTAAGAGTAGCTGAGGGGTGGGTTTACAGAGATAGGTGTGATGGACTAAGAGTAGCTGAGGGGTGGGTTTACAGAGATAGGTGGGATGGACTAAGAGTAGCTGAGGGGTGGGTTTACAGAGATAGGTGGGATGGACTAAGAGTAGCTGAGGGGTGGGTTTACAGAGATAGGTGTGATGAACTAAGAGTAGCTGAGGGGTGGGTTTACAGAGATAGGTGGGATGGACTAAGAGTAGCTGAGGGGTGGGTTTACAGAGATAGGTGGGATGGACTAAGAGTAGCTGAGGGGTGGGTTTACAGAGATAGGTGGGATGGACTAAGAGTAGCTGAGGGGTGGGTTTACAGAGATAGGTGGGATGGACTAAGAGTAGCTGAGGGGTGGGTTTACAGAGATAGGTGGGATGGACTAAGAGTAGCTGAGGGGTGGGTTTACAGAGATAGGTGGGATGGACTAAGAGTAGCTGAGGGGTGGGTTTACAGAGATAGGTGGGATGGACTAAGAGTAGCTGAGGGGTGGGTTTACAGAGATAGGTGGGATGAACAGAGTAGCTGAGGGGTGGGTTTACAGAGATAGGTGGGATGGACTAAGAGTAGCTGGGGGGTGGGTTTACAGAGATAGGTGGGATGGACAGAGTAGCTGAGGGGTGGGTTTACGGAGATAGGTGGGATGGACTAAGAGTAGCTGAGGGGTGATAATGAAACTGAAGAAAAAGAACACAGCTTAATCAACACCGTCCAACCTATAGCAGAGCGCTTTCCACACACCCACTACTTTCCACACGCCCACTACTTACCTTTTCGACACACCCACTTGCCCATACTCAGGTCGCTTAATTGGGATGCAGCTAACGCCTTCTCCATCTCAACTGGAAAATTGTGCTTTTACACAATGTACAAACCTTATATTCTGCTAATTACTTTGTAATTTCAATGGCAGGTATTCGATCAACATTTCCGTTTTTCTAATAAATTAACGTCTTTACGGTATTACATATTAGTTTCTAGGGCACAACAATATAGGCTGTATCTAAATCAATAAAAAATAGTATTTTCTGATGCTCCTAAATTTCATGTGGTGCTCCTAACTGTTTTAAGTTGGGAACACCAGTGCTACCAATTATTTCATTTTTTTAAATTTAGAGCCCTGACCCCTACACACACATGCATCTGTAATGGCAGCCTTCTTCCTTCGCAGGATGCAAGCAGCAGCAAAGTAGTGTGTGTGTGTGTCAGTGAAGGCTCCTCAGAGGAGGAAGGGGACAACCATGCCCCTCAGTGAATTTCATAAAACATTAAAAAAGTTAACCTTTTTAGATAAAACTATACTAAATATATTCACGTCACCAGTAGCCTCAACAGCACTACGTAGGGTAGCACCATGGTGGAGCCGGAGGACAGCTAGCTTCCATCCTCCTCTGAGTACATTGACTTCAATACAAAACTTAGGAGGCTCATGGTTCTCACCCCTTTCCATGGACTAACACAGTAATTTTGACAACTTCCGGAGGACGTCCTCCAACCTTTCAGAGCTCTTGCAGCATGAACTGACATGTTGTGCATCCAATTAAAGGATTAAATGAATCAATCTAGTACTGAAAGCATAAGTTATAGCTAGCTAGCACTGCAGTGCATAAAATGTGATGAGTAGTTGACTCAAAGAGAGAAAGACAATAGTTGAACAGTTTTAAACAAATACATTTCGTATTTTTTTTCACTTTCAGTTTCACTTACTTAGCTAGCAAATGCAGTTAGCTAGTTTAGCCTACTCAAACACCCTGCTCAAAAGAGGGATGCTATGTTAGCTAGCTGGATATGACTATCCAACACAACACAAAAAAAGCTTCCGAGCGAAGGTAAGCGTTTGGTTTTACAAATGTATTGCCACCAAGGCCCGCCGGTGTTAGTTCTAAAATGCCTACTGACTGTATACTGTAACATTACTGCATGATTGTAGCGGGTTTCCTAACACGTTATTTCTATTAGCTATGTTGACTATGCCATTACTTTAGCAGATATGGTGACAACGATGTAGGCTGTGTGTATCGGTTATGATATGGTTTGGCTTGGAAAGTTTTTTTTGCCTGGTCACATACAGCTGATGTGTTGTGCATTGAAGTTCACAAGCGAAGGGAAAAGGTGAGAGGAGGAGAGCGCATAGATATGAGAAGGAATATAACGTGGCAGCTATGAAAGTGAACTGTGTTTACAGGTGATCAGGGTTGTATGCGTTCTGCCGATTAAGTTGAAAAACATTTCTTAAACTGAATGAAGTGGGGATAAACATACCTGAATTTGTCCAATAGAAACTCTTGTTTGCAACTGTTGGACTAATGATTACACCCTAGATCAGCTAGCTGCAGGCAAGAGTGTGCAAGGCGGTATTGAATGTGTCACTGTCTGTCCATGTGTTACTGTCTGTCACCTAAATTTTTTCTCTCGACATGTGTGCATCTAGGTTGTAAACGTTCATTCATAGACTAGGTTCTAGCATCATCATGATTGCTATAGAGAAAATTTGAGTATCATGTAAACCTATCGCTGTTACATTGAACTGGGTGAATGGAATATGAATGACAGTCATCCAATATGCTGTATTAAAAACAAGGCAATGCTCATGGAAAAAAATAATTGTCCTCCCTCATCTTAAACAGAAACGGGACCGACCGCCACTGGTGTGTGTGTGTACGTGTGTGTGCCCCCCAGGATATACACAGAACAGGATAGTTATATCACAGAGGCCCAAGCTCCAACCACTACGCCTGAAGGACTCATTCTATCAACGACACTCTGATTTATTCATAGCTTTAGTGTTACGCTACTAAACAAAACCATGAATGTCGTTTCTCACTCAAAAAATATATATAAACACAGAAAAATACAATTGAATTGGATTCATAGTGGAAAATCTACATCAGCAAAGGGAAAGTGGAGAAAAATTCCTGGTTTCCCTGCCTTCAAATAGACCGCTGCCTGAGTTCAATATGCCACCACTCACCCACTCTCAAAGGCACAAATTGTCATGCACGTGAGAGCACAGCATATATTCCAGTTGTTGTTGTTTATTCTATTATCAAAAAGCACACAGAGAAATCCTGCTATACAGTACACTCATTAGGGCCTTCCATTGTGTGCTTTAAAGCGAGTCCAAAAGCAGCAGAATGTCACACAATTTAGAGTAAAGTGAATAATCACTCTGCCGAATGAGTAACAGCTAAAAATACAGAGGCAAATAAATCTCTCAGCTAAGTGGGTTTTGTGGCTTTTGTTTCTTTATTAATGAGAGATCAATTTCTCTCATAATTCACTAGAAAGACTGCCAAGACAGAACTAAAGAAAGTCCACTTGGTTTAGAGAGATCTAAACTAGAAATAAAGAAATGTAGTGAAGGGTTTATAAGAGCATTTGGAGCGACCGGGAGCCAGTTTAATACAGGGGAGCAACGTGTCATTTGTATGATTAAATTATATGCTAGATTACAGAGAAAGCTCGGAAAGCCTCAAGCCTCATTCCTCCAATTCCAGCCCATAAAGGAAATATTAGAAATAAGAATGGAAACTAAATGGGACATCTCAGCATTTTACACTCCCTCCCTCCTTACCTCCGTCCTCATCCTCCTACACCTGAAAATAAACCATTAGGCAGTTATGTGCTGGGGCGCCAAGGAAAAGAGAACTAAAAGGTGTCGGTGAGAGGCTTGTGCCTTTCCCTTCACACTGAACATGCAGAATGGGAGCAGGCTCAACTCATTTTTCCAAAGCTACAGTATTCAGTCAGTCACTAGACACCAACTGATGGTGCTGTTGACTGATGAGGACCAATATGGGGGATAGCAGTGGGTAAACAAACAGCCTAATGACCCCCCTCCATCCAAACCACCTGTAAGAGTGAAAACATAAGACTGAGAAGGAGGTAGACGCTACCTGCCAGTAGATCACCCACCCATCTATCTCCCACTGAATCAGCAAGCTCAGCTCCTTTCCTCCGGTCTCCTCCTACCTGCCAGTAGATCACCCACCCATCTATCTCCCACTGAATCAGCAAGCTCAGCTCCTTTCCTCCGGTCTCCTCCCACGCCCCAATCGTCACTCCTAGAAGCAAAATAATGTCAATGAGACAGGTCAGTAAAAATCTCACAATTTTAACAACCCCAGCAGACATGGACTTCCCTGGGGATAGGCGATAGAGAGAGAGAGTTTCTAAATCTGATAGGGGCCTTCCAGCAGGTAGCATAAGACTGGATCTGGACTGACTCCATACGGGCTGAGCCCACTTAGCAGCAATGACACAACACATCCCATCTAAACAACGCAATGCAAACAGATCAGATTTAATCTACAGCAGACAAGTCTGTCCACTTCAATCTGTGGAAGGAACCAGCAGCCGGGGAGATTCACTGATAGCTAAGATAGTTGCTTAAACAAAGTTGCATGGAATATGTGTAAGAAGTGGTTTTAAACTCCTACGATTGTGAGACTGGAAGGAAGGGGTTTGATGAATACAGGCCACAGACTGGCCACTGTGTTATCGTTTAAGGATACATTTCCTCAAAGTAGTCGATGTGTGGAGGCTGTAGGATGTCGAGAGCCGAGAGCACCTGTGGAGAGGAGAGGAGGTCAGGCACATCCGCAGGGAGGGGATGGAGAGGGATCAGAGAGAGAGAGTAAAGAGAGAAAGAATCGGAAAGGACAGAGAGGAAGAGATGCAGGTGGGAGGTGACAGGGGGAAGTGAAAAAGAGGAACCAAGAGAGGGGAGGGAGGCTAGCCATCCACTCACGTTATCATGTTTGAAGAAGCACAGCATCTTCAGCTCTCTGAAGACCCTCTTACAGGAGACGAGGTTCTGGAAGACATTGGGCATCTTTTTGAGGGCGACTCGCTTTCCATCCCGGGGGTCCGTCACTGACCTGGAGTGGAGGGAGAGGATCAGAGAATGAGACGAGACCCTCACAGACAGCAAGCTCCTGTCATAGCCCTGTAGTTGATACCCAGCCACATATTCAGAGTGAGTGGCAATACAGTAAATTATTAAAAACATGAAAAACATAGCATGAAAAAACAAGCAGTCTAAGAAATGATCAATATTAACAGTGCTAAGAGAGAAATAAGTGCAGTTCAGGTTAAACACTGCTTTGGTTACGCTAGTTAAGCTACTATCATCTAAACAGGGGTGCGATTTGGTCACACTACTAAGGTACTATCATCTTAGCAGGGGTGAAGTAACTGTAAACCCAGAAATACAAATACATCTCACACCAGGAAGTTCACATTCAGTGGTGTTCCTGTATTGAATAACAATATTTATTTACATTTTCCTTAAAAGGAAATGTCTTCATAACAACCACCCTGCCTTAAGAGGAAGATTAGTCCAGAGCATTTTACAATTCCCATTAGCAGAAAACAGAAAGGTCGTGAAATAGAGGTTATTTATTTTCACTGAGACGGTGGTCATTGAGGCACACTGTGTAGTTTGTCAACATGCATCTAATGTAACACGGACCAGAACAACCTGAACCCTTGACACACACAATTAAGTATGTACAGTACCAGTCAAAAGTTTGGACACAACTACTCATTCAAGGGTTTTCTTTATTTTTACTATTTTCTACATTGTGTAATAAGAGTGAAGACATCAAAACTATGAAGTAACACATATGGAATCATGTAGTAACCAAAAAAAGTGTTAAACAAATCAGAATATGTTATATTTGAAATTCTTCAAAGTAGCCACCCTTTGCACACTCTTGGCATTCTCTCAACCAGCTTCATAAGGTAGTCACCTGGAATGTGTGCCTTGTTAAAATGCTTTTGAGCCAATCAGTTGTGTTGTGACAAGGTAGGGGTGGTATACAGAAGATAGCCCTATTTGGTAAAAGACCAAGTCCATATTATGGCAAGAATAGCTCAAATAAGCAAATAGAAATGACAGTCCATCATTACTTTAAGACATGAAGGCCAGTCAATCTGGAAAACCATCAAGTGCTATGACGAAACCTCCACAGAAATGGAAGACCCAGAGTTACCTCTGCTGCAGAGGATAAGTTCATTAGAGTTACCAGCCTCAGAAATTGCAGCCCAAATAAATGCTCTACAACATTCGCAGAGTACGACCCTGCCTTACACAGGAAGCGGCGCAGGTCCTAATCCAGGCACTTGTCATCTCCCGTCTGGATTGCTGCAACTCGCTGCTGGCGGGGCTCCCTGCCTGTGCCATTAAACCCGTACAACTCATCCAGAACGCCGCAGCCTGTCTGGTGTACAACCTTCCCAAGTTCTCTCACGTCACCCCGCTTCTCCGCTCTCTCCACTGGCTTCCAGTTGAAGCTCGCATCTGCTACAAGACCATGGTGCTTGCCTACGGAGCTGTGAGGGGAACGGCAGCTCAGGCTCTGATCAGTCCCTACACCCAAAGAAGGGCACTGCGTTCATCCACCTCTGGCCTGCTCGCCTCCCTACCTCTGAGGAAGCACAGTTCCCGCTCAGCCCAGTCAAAACTGTTCGCTGCTCTGGCACCCCAATGGTGGAACAAGCTCCCTCACGATGCCAGGACAGCGGAGTCAATCACCACCTTCTGGAGACACCCGAAACCCCACCTCTTTAAGGAATACGTGGGATAGGATAAAGTAATCCTTCTAACCCCCCCCCCCCCAAAAAAAGATATAGATGTACTATTGTAAAGTGGTTATTCCACTGGATATCATAAGGTGAATGCACCAATTTGTAAGTCGCTCTGGATAAGAGCATCTGCTAAATGACGTAAATGTAAATTCAAGTAACAGAGACGACATCAACTGTTCAGAGGAGACTGCATGAATCAAGCCTTCATGGTCAAATTGCTGCAAAGAAACCACTACTAAAGGACACCAATAATAAGAAGAGACTTGCTTGGGCAAAGAAACACGA
The DNA here is from genome assembly GCF_901001165.1 of Salmo trutta. Classification (NCBI taxonomy): domain Eukaryota; kingdom Metazoa; phylum Chordata; class Actinopteri; order Salmoniformes; family Salmonidae; genus Salmo; species Salmo trutta. The sequence goes on from NC_042969.1 coordinate 73,092,362, forward strand.
GCAATGGACATTAGACTGGTGGAAATATGTCCTTTGGTCTGATGAGTCCAACTTTGAGATTTTTTGTTCCAACCGTTGTGTCTTTGTGAGATGCAAAGTAGGTGAACGGATGATCTCAACATGTGTGGTTCCCACCATGAAGCATGGAGGAGGTGTAGGGGTGCTTTGCTTGTGTCAGTGATTTATTTAGTATTCAAGGCACACTTAACCAGCATGGCTACCACAGCATTCTGCAGTGATATGCCATCCCATCTGGTTTGCGCTTAGTGGGACTATCATTTGTTTTTCAACAGGACAATGACCCAACACACCTCCAGGCTGTGTAAGGGCCATTTGACCAAGAAGTAGAGTGATGGAGTGCTGCATCAGATGACCTGGCCTCCACAATCACCTGACCTCAACCCAATTGAGATGAGTTAGACCACAGAGTGAAGGAAAAGCAGCCAACAAGTGCTTAGCATTTGTGGGAACTCCTTCAAGGCTGTTGGAAAAGCATTCCAGGTAAAACTGGTTGAGAGAATGCCAAGAGTGTGTAAATCTGTCATCAAGGCAAATGGTGGCTATTTTGAAGAATCTAAAATATATTTTGATTTGTTTAACACTTTGTTACTACATGATTCCATATGTGTTATTTCATAGTTTTGATGTCTTCACTATTATTCTACAATGTAGTAAAAATAAAGAAAAACCCATCAATGAGTAGGTGTGTCTAAACTTTTGACTGGTACTGTATAAATCCACATAATCACTCCAATTATGTTTCAAAGGTAATGGTAATAAAAGTTATTAACAAAGTGTGGAGACAAGAAGAAAGTGTGATCTGATAGAGAGAATATGGTAAATGGTTAACTGGATGAAGTATTTGTTTAATTTATCATGGCTGCATAGATGGATCACTAGCAGACAGAGCAGAAAGCCATGTGAGTCAGACAGGCCAGACCACCCTTGGAACCCACATCTCACTTAAAGGACACACACACACACACACACACACACACTACAGAACCTCGCACAGTCGCACACAAACTCACATTCACCAACATACCCATGAACCCTCTCACTCAGACACACACACTTCCAGTTTCACTCAGACACACACACGGCCGTGAGATGAGAAGCAGTAACCACCTTGAGGATCTCGCAGACCCTCACAGTTTTTAATCAGCAAGCCTTTTAGAGATGAAACGCTTTTCCAAAATATTATTATCCCCCACTTCAAACAGGAAAAATAAACCCTAAGAGTTTAATCTAAGAAGAAAAGCCTGGTTCCACATACTATTTCCTTCCAGAATGGCCAGGAGTGAAAAATGTATCCATCAATTGTGGTTTGATTCAAACCTACAGCCAGATACAATGCAGCAAGCCTTCTGATGTGGGTCGAAAGGGTACCTGCTGATCAGGGCATCACTGGGAGAGTACAAGGAGGCGTGGGCCTGATGCGATTTCTCGCTTGGACGGCCGTCTACGCTCTGACTTACAGCGACAAGTTCAGAAGAGAGCAAAGGGAACCCCAGTTAGAACTCAGGGCTGACGCCTGTCTGACCAACCAGATCTTGTCATAAATACAACATACAGAGGACACCGCTGCTGAAACAGTTTGCATCTCTGGCAGAACATTGATCCGTGTGGTTGAGACCTGTGTGCTGTGCCGCCTGCTATCCACTGCCCAAATCATGCAAGAATCCAATTCGATACTGGATTCAATACTGGATTACGCTAGTGAGCGTAACATGTTTTTATAATTGGCATTTTTAGGACAATACCTATGAATATTTGAAATGTACCATATTGCTTTCGCGGGGGTATTGTTCTGCATAAATTTGCTAATGCAATATCCACACCTCCGCGGGCGGAGTAACCTACACGCCTCCGCGGGCGGAGTAACCTACACGCCTCCGGAGTAACCTACACGCCTCCGGAGTAACCTACACGCCTCCGGAGTAACCTACACGCCTCCGGAGTAACCTACACGCCTCCGGAGTAACCTACACGCCTCCGGAGTAACCTACACGCGGGCGGAGTAACCTACACACCTCCGCGGGCGGAGTAACCTACACACCTCCGGAGTAACCTACACCCCTCCACGGAGTAATCTACACACCTCCACGGAGTAATCTACACACCTCCTCGGTTTCCTGTTTAAAATATATTTGGAGATATAGGTTTTAACACCAGCCTGGGCTCTCTCATGCGTCAGCCTTATGGGGAATGTACTAGCTAATGTGCCACAGTTCCTCTTGTCCCATCGCTACATTACAACAACTACAGTAGGGCCATCCCCGACTACAATAAAATATTGGTTCGACCAATTGATTGGTCGAAATTTTAAAACATGTAGTTTTCCATATACAGACACCTTATGTATTTGAATAAAATCAACTACATGTAGGCTACTGAGATTGTCTGATGCTTTAAGCACACTGTGAATTAAATAATTAAGACACACAAATGACTCAAGAGGGAGCCAGAGATCGAGATAGCTTAAACAGAAAAAAAAGAACTGTTCCCAAACCACCACCTCCTGCTGCTGGCCTTCCCAGATTCTGCCATTACACTCCCAAAGTAGCTGGTAATAGGCTACACAGGGGTCAGCAACCTTTTCCATTTAGAGTGCCAAATTTATCTTACCTTTCTACCGATCTGCATGCCAATTATGATCTTCATCTGGACATGTTTGTGGAACAATTTCATTTATAATATAGTATTCATATCTCATAATCATTGTCATGTGATTATTAAGAATTCTATCTAAATTAAAATTACACCAAATCTAAAAGTAACTTCTATTGCCATTGCCAACTTTGTAAATATAGCCTACATAAAGCCAACAAATAAAAACATTGCAGCTTGTAGTTACAAAATATCCTGATAAAAATAAATCACATTGGCTTTGCATGGCCTGTCTGCAAGGAACTTTAAACATTGTATCAACTTGGTCCAGCCCCTAGTTTGCTCTAACAAACTTGCAACATTGTATAAAATACTCTGGCCCATCAGTTTCCCACTCCAGTGAGATCCAGACAGACACAGCTGTAGGCTATTTGCGCAAGGTATAAGAAGTAAATCAGGTAGGCCTACTTTATGACCTTTCCACCTGATAAAAGCATGATATTGTTTTTCCCTTTCACGCAAGTGGTTATAGAAAGGGAGCTGGAAAGATTTTCAAACAGGCTACATTGAGGAACTATTGTCACTCTCAATGGATGTACAGTACCAGTCAAAAGTTTGGACACACCTACTCATTCAAGGGTTTTTCTTTATTTTTAATATTTTCTACATTGTGGAACAATAGTGAAGACATCAAAACTATAAAATAACACATATGGAATCATGCAGTAACCAAAAAAAGTGTTAAACAAATCAAAATGTTATATTTGACATTCTTCAAAGTAGCCACCCTTTGCCTTGATAACAGCTTTTCACACTCTTTGCATTCTCTCCACTAGCTTCATGAAGTAGTCACCTGGAATGCATTTCAATTAACAGGTGTGCCTTGTTAGCAGTGAATTTATTTCCTTCTTAATGGTTTTGAGCCAATCAGTTGTGTTGTGACAAGGTAGGGGTGGTATACAGAAGTTAGCCCTACTTTGTAAAATATAATAATATGGCAAGAACAGCTCAAATAAGCAAAGAGAAATGACAGTCCATCATTACTTTAAGACATGAACTTCAGTCAATACGGATAATTTCAAGAACTTTGAAAGTTTCTTCAAGTGCAGTCGCAAAAACCATCAAGTGCAATGATGAAACTGGCTCTCGTGAGGACCACCACAGGAAAGGAAGACCCAGAGTTACCTCTGCTGCAGAGGATAAGTTCATTAGAGTTAACTGCACCTCAGAATATAGCCCCAAAACATGCTTCAAAGTTCAAGTAACAGACATATCTCAACATCAACAGTTCAGGAGACTGCATGAATCAGGCCTTCATGGTCAAATCGCTACTAAAAGGACACCAATAAGAAGAAAAGACTTGCTTGCGCCAAGAAACACGAGCAATGGACATTAGACCGGTGGAAATGTGCTTTGGTCTGATGAGTCCAAATTTGAGATTTTTGGTTCCAACCGCCCCATGTCTTTGTGAAACACAGAGTAGGTGAACAGATGATCTCCGCATGTGTGGTTCCCACCGTGAAACATGGAGGTGTGATGGTGTTGGGGTGCTTTGCTGGTGTCACTGTTGGTGATCAATGGATGTAAAAGCAGACTGTTTACTTGCTGTTTGAGGTGAAGACATTTTTTATTTGAGAAGCTTCACAGCTCAGTGGTGGTGAGTTAAGCCAATCAGAAATACTATCAGATCCCCAAATGGGCACATTCATACGCCTCCATTTGTGCGCAGGACAGGTAACCTAGGCCTACTTCTATGCGTAATCAGCTGCGTGTCCTTACTCAACATTGACAGAGCACTTCAAACAAAACACAATGAATAAATTGACAACTCGTAAATGAAATGAACCACAAGTGTAGCCTAGGTTTTGCGCTCTGCAAACGTGTCCACTCTGACAATGAGAACTGTAAAAGGCCGTAATAGTAATATATTGAATGCATTAACAGAAATTACATTAACCAAACATTGTACATGACAAATTATGACCAAACAATCGACCAGTCGACAAAATGGGGTCAGCCCTAAACTAGTGTCATATTTAGAAGATTCAAACAAGTGTATGTTTGAAATGTCAATAATCATGTTATATTTTGCCTCACACGGCGGGCGGTCTGGTGAGTTTACTGACAGAAACAAGCCTTCTTTCCACCACAAGGTTAATGCATCATAATGCATTTTTTAGAAGGTGTATTTTAGATCAAAAAAAGGGGAGGCGGAAGGGGGAAGCGGAAGGTATCTCATCTGTTTATTATTAATAGATGGTGTGTTTCAGGCAGCTAGTGAAGGATCTGCAGTCACAGCAGCAACATTCTGTGGTTTCTAGGCCCTCTGTCTCCCCTATAGAGCAGCACAGACCGCAGCCGCCTGCCTGCCTCTCCCCCAGCCTGTATGCTCATCATGACCAGTGTCGCTCGCTCTCTTCACAAACACAGGAATGCTTTTATTATTGTTGCTGTGTGTGTCCTGGCCAGGAGGAAGGGAGGGACAGGTAAAAACCTCTCTGAATAAACCAATGTTAGGCCTCACCTGACCTGTCACTGGCCACAATGCAGTCCACAGCTACACATCACACTCATGGTGGATCTGGTTCCACCCTGGCACGGGCAGCTTAGAAGAACAGGCACAAGTTACTCCACAAACCACTCAAACATTGGAAGGTTTCACACTCCTCATTAATCAAAAGCAGAAGTGTTGAGTAACTGATCAGTCAACAGTGGGAAGTCAGCTTTGCCCCTTGATTACATTCCACCTAGCAGATGCATGGTTTAATCACTATGATGGAAACCATGTTCATACATACATCCACCCCACACACCCATCATTTTCCATATACTTGTTACTGGCCATGGGAGAGTGATTGTTGCAGAAACCCCACAGGTGGGTATTAGGTCAATGCCCTGACGACCAGGGCTGGGCGGTATACCGTATTTTACTATATACCAGTATTGATGCATAGACCGGTTTGGGTTTTTACTTTACCTTCTATAACGGTATTTGAATGTTTGGTTTGTTAAATGTGATATGCCGTGTGTAACGTCCCATTTTTATAGTTTACTCCGCTACTTGAGTCGTCCATCTCCGCTCTCTCTCCACACAGACCAAGTCCCACCTCCTGTCACTCAAGGAGCGCATTTGTTGTTGCTTGACCACGAGACACTTTCGTTCGGTCTACATGGTCAATGCAGCACATGCAACAATGTTGATGACAACCATGTTGTTTCCAATTTGATCTTCATATAAATCCACAAGCGTTCTATTATTACAATATTAGTTCGTGTTTCTTACATCTGCAAACAGCTAGTTTGTATTTTCTTAGCAAGTTAAGCTAAATTGTGTTAGCCACTAATGCTAATCGCGAGTTATCAAATAAAAATACTGAGTCAGAGCAATCGTAGCTAGCTAATACAGCCTGATACCAGTACTGGTGGAGGCCTAAATCAGCATGTTGTTTGTGCAGCAGTATATTCTAAATCAAAGAGGAATAGGCGAAGCATGAATGTGTTGGCTATATGAATAAAGATATAACGTAGCCAAAGATTATATGGTCCCCTAGGAAACACAGAACATAGAACTCGTCCATGGCATTTTCATTCGTTGTCATGTCAAACAACACTGTATTCAAAGTGCCCACTATTATTTATATTCTAACTATAGAATTATAATAAACATTCTATTTCCATGATTCCAAAAGTTCACCCAAGTGTTTTGATCTAAATCGCAATTGCAACATTTGGTTAAAAATACTGTAGCAGTGTGGAAATGATCTCAAATAAGTGCAGGAAATGCAGAAATTGATGGAAATGCAGGAAATGATTTTAGGTTGAAGTTGAATTGAACAGTATAAAACAATCAGAATGGAGAAAGACCCATTGAAATCGTTTAGAATATGTGTGTTGTCACGCTAGGGTCACGCACTACTCATGAAGCAAATGTAGAACTTTTATTCAATCAAAAACATCAAATACCATCATACCGCCAATTTTCTTTTTAAAACATATGATATTTTGGCCATAGACTCCAGCAGCTAATGGAAAAATTGTGGGGGTGATGAAACCTTTTATTTTTTACTTAACCTTTATTTAACTAGGCAAGTCAGTCAATAACAAATTCATATTTACAATGATGGCCTAGGAACAGTGGGTTAACTGCCTTGTTCAGGGGCAGAACGACAGATGTTTACCTTGTCAGCTTGGGGATTCGGTCTAGCAACCTTTCGGTTACTGGCCCAACGCTCTAACCACTAGGCTACCTGCCGCCCCAAACATGTGACAACAACAAACACTATATAACACCAGCACAAAGAACAGCACAGTACCAGTCGTCCTCTACAGGCAGGAACAGTTTGTCCCAACTTTTGTTAAAGAGAAGAATAGCAAGTTTAGTCCCACAATAATCACAAAACAAATGCCTGTTTGTGTAATGTGCTACTCAGATAAAAGGCAGTAGTTTAGATTAGAGGTCAACCAATTAAATCGGCATGGACGATTAATTAGGGTCGATTTCAAGTTTTCATAACAATCGGTAATCTGACTTTTGGGATGCCGATTATGGCCGATTACATTGTAATCCACAAGGAAAATGCGTGGCAGGCTGACCACGTGTTATGCGAGTGCAGCGTCAAAAGGACCTTGTGGCTGCAAGGAGACAAGGTAAGTTGCTAGCTAGCATTAAACTTATCTTATAAAAAACAATCAATCTTCACAATCATTAGTTAACTACACATGGTTGATGATATTACTAGGTTAACTAGCTTGTCCTGCGTTGTATATAATCAATGCGGTACCTGTTAATTTATCATCGAATCACAGCCTACTTCAACTTCGCACAATCGTTGCACAAATGTACCTAACCATAAACATCAATGCCTTTCTTAAAATCAATACACAGAAGTATATTTTTTTAAACCTGCATATTTAGTTAATATTGCCTGCTAACATGAATTTCTTTTAACTAGGGAAATTGTGTCACTTCTCTTGCGTTCTGTGCAAGCAGAGTCAGGGTATATGCAGCAGTTTGGGCCGCCTGGCTCGTTGCGAACTGTGTGAAGAGCATTTCTTCCTAACAAAGACCATAATTAATTTGCCAGAATTGTACATAATTATGACATAACATTGAAGGTTGTGCAATGTAACAGCAATATTTAGACTTAGGGATGCCACCCGCTCGATAAAATACGGAACGGCTCCGTATTTCACTGAAAGAATAAACGTTTTGTTTTCGAAATTATAGTTTCTGGATTTGACCATATTAATGACCAAAGGCTCGTATTTCTGTGTTTATTATAATTAAATCTATGATTTGATATTTGATAGAGCAGTCTGACTGAGCAGTGGTAGGTAGCAGCAGGCTCATAAGCATTCATTCAAACAGCACTTTACTGCGTTTGCCAGCAGCTCTTAGCAATGCTTGAGGCACAGCGCTGTTAATGACTTCAAGCCTATCAACTCCCGAGATTAGGCTGGCAATACTATAGTTCCTATTAGAACATCCAATAGTCAAAGGCATATGAAATACAAATGGTATAGAGAGAAATAGTCGATGCATCATAATTCCTATAATAACTACAACCTAAAACTTCTTATCTGGGAATATTGAAGAACTGGGAATATTGAACCACCAGCTTTCATATGTTCTCATGTTCTGAGCAAGGAACTTAAACGTTAGCTTTTTTACATGGCACATACTGCACTTTTACTTTCTTCTCCAACACTGTGTTTTTGCATTATTTAAACATGTTTCATTATTTATTTGTGACTAAATAGATTTTATTTATTTATTATATTAAGTTAAAATAAGTGTTCATTGTTTATTCAGTATTGTTGTAATTGTCATATATATATAAAAATCGTCCGATTAATCGGTATTGGCTTTTCTTGGGTCCTCCAATAAATTGGTATCGGCGTTGAAATATCATAATTGGTCGACCTCTAGTTAGATTACTGACGGATTTAGATTAAATTACTGTAGATTACGGACGTATTTAGATTACTGACGTATTTAGATTAAAGTTTGCGTTCAGTGCTGAGTCGTCAAGCAGTGTTTCCCCTATACTCAGTTTTAGTTTTGTTTGAGTCACTCAGATAGTTTATGCTGTGTTCTTATGCTATGGCAAAATGAGTTGCAGGAAAATAGCTTTAAAACTAAAATGTTCTTACCCCCTTTTGCCACTGCTGCTGAGAAAAATCCTAGGGGAAACACTGTCTAGTCAAGCAGAACAAAGCAACTGCTAACTTTGCCTGGAACATTTCAATCCCTACTTATTTAAAAACAACCCTAGAATATATCCCAAGTGGTATGAATCAACACAAACTAAACAGGGCTTGGAGTCTGGTAGCTGCAGGCCTGGTACTGCGAGGTGGACCACAAAAAGCAGCCCCTTTAAAAGTGAAGCCTGAGAGGACACAGAGGCAGTACTGTGCTGGCACTGGCATCTAGTTAGCCATTTTCCCGGCCTCTTTCATTTCCCTAATTAAGCAACAAAGCCTGGCCTCCTCACCCATCCTCCTTCCCCAACACACGCTCCTCCTTCAACCCAGGGACCAAGGCACTCACCTCAGGAAACTTCACAACAGTAGACACATGCCTGTTGGGCCCAGCCTGCTCCACGTACCGCCTGGCTCCTGGGAGTCTCAGAGAGGGGGTCACCAGGTGTTACCAGGTGTCGGCCGGGATGGACGTGTGAGTTTGGTCGGTTTGAGTCACACTCATAAGTAGGCTTGGCCGGTATACCATATATACCTTATACCGGTGTATTTGGCAACAGCCACGGGATGGTTTTTCAATACCGTCAATACTGATGAAACTATTTATTTTGAAAGTATTTTTTTTATACATTTGAATATTTGTAGATACTTTTTAAATAAATAGCTGCAGTCAACTTGTGCAATACGTTAGGAGGTAAAGCAGGTCGTGGTCTTCATTTCACCTGTCACATCATTTATGATGATGCTTACCGGTAGTCCCCAGTCACGTGGTGTTGGTTTATGAGCACACAACAAGTCACTGTTGTGCAGCACACACCAGGTGATCTAGTTACAGTATGGAATTCACAACTAAATGTTTGCCAGCTAGATATCTTAGAACTATTAAGTTAACTGTCTACGTTTTTCAAAATGCTCTGCAGTTGCGCATTTGGTAGGTAGTTATCTAAGTGGTTAGCTTCTTGCAAAATCAAGCTTCTCTTGGTAACAGCAGAGAATCCCCTTCTGGGTTAAGAGCCTTGCTGTCTAATATTTGTTTTGTGAGTGCAGCAAAACTGAGTAGCATTCTTTTGTTACTTGCATAACTTTATGAGCTGGGGGTGTCTGTCCTGCTAATAGTTTGTCAGAGATGTTCGCAACGTCCTCATTAGCATTAAGCTGGCATTCGCTATGGGATTGTACTTGTTAGCATTGCTAACTTTCAGATTACAGAGGCTCAGTGGGGTTTGAAAATTGCTCTCCTTGTGTTCAGTGCCAGTATTACTGAATATCCCAAGATGGCACAAGGTTGGTATGACAATCTGGATACCTCCCAAGCCTAATTACAAGGACTGATTCTTTCTGTTAAAAAGCTCAAACCTCACCACAGGAATCGGGTTAAATTAATTATTTTTATTGATCTTTTTACAGGTAGTAAATGCTGAGACCAAGGTTTCTATTCCAGATGAGACCTGTTTTGCAAAATAAAACATATCAAAATACAATATACACATTAAACTACACATCCAAATACACAACAATAGTATGGGGAAGAATTAGCATATGCTTGCATGGCAGCAGTGAGGGGTGTTGGGGACAGCATGTGAGGCCCCTCTCGTTCACATAACACACTTCCACGTCTACCTCTTACTAATCTGGGAACCCAGAACCAAAACAACCTAGCGCTGGCCAGCTCGACTGTTACGAGAGACTAACCTCCTACAATCACAATATCCAGAAACAGTTATTGTGCTGCAAACAGCAGCATCTGCTGTAGCCATTAGCAACCTCTCCAACAATTAAATGACAAATGAAGAAGAGTGCTGCACAGAAGAGTGCTGCAGGGATGGCACCAGAGAGAGAGAGAGACTACACATTATGGCCAGCCATTCATTGTCTGCTAACTTAATCCCATTTGCCTGACTGGAGAAGTAGGGCTCTAACACTTTTATTCACATCTAACCTAAAGTGCCTGTGAGAAACAGATATTTATTGAGGAGCCCTACTTTAAAGTTCTTAACAGCTATGAGACAGAAATGGGGTGCATGGCTTTTTCATAGTTTACCTTGGGTTTCAATTATATTTCTGGATGATAGAATGTAGTAGTTTAATTAATAGTAGAAAAACATATCCCACTGGGTTCACATCACAATCGTTTTTTTTTTTACTTTTGAATTAGTCTCTATGGGGGAAGAACACATCAATGCTAAATTGGCAGAAACAGTAGTAACAGACGTAATAGTAAGCCCTTTATAGAGGTTCAGCACAGCCTACTGTAGTGGTCGTGTTCCCATGCATGTTTTAGTGTCAAACAACCTACGTCTGTTCAAACAGGGCTTTAGAGACGATCTGGTGGCAGCTAGCATAGCGCTCCCTCAGCTTGTTTCAAAGCTCTGCAGAGGTGTCAACGACCTAGTTATTTTAAAAAAGTGTTATAGTTATTCTTAAAAAGTGTAATTACAGTCACAGATGCACAACGGAAGCATTTTTAACATGCCCATGGCAGAGAAGAACATGGAGGATGAAACGTGACAGACGCGAGAAGGTTTTAAGAAATTGTTTTAGGGAGAGAGACACAGAACACAGCACCACCGGGTCACTTTCCCCAGTCTAATCTCGCCAGATAATCAGATTGGGAGGAGTTGGTGACAGCAAGAGAATAGGAAGATGATTGAATGTCTGTGGTGAGAAAGAGAGTGGCCTACGACATTTCTTGATTATTTTTGTGTCAATGCCAATTGCATCATGTAGTCCATTTAGTTTATCTCACCAGAAAGATTGAGACACAAAAAAATGGTGTGATTTGAATTAACAAAGAGGAGACAAAAGGTCTGTGAGACATGGGTTTGATTTTAGACACATGAAAAGTGGGATGTATATGGAGGGTACGGGGCAACAGAAGACAAACAGTAGAGTGGCTAATGACTTTGGAGATCGGGAAAGGGCCGATAAACCGGGGGAAAATTTGTGGGACTCCACCCGGAGTGGCAGATCCCGGGTGGACAGCCATACCCTCTGCCCGAGCTGATACCGGGGAGCCTGGGTCCGGTGACAGTCCGCTTGTCGTTGATACCTGGAGGTGGTCTTGAGAAGGGCTGACTGGGCTCTCTTCCAGGTACGATGACAGCAGCGGACAAACATCTGAGCCGACAGTATGCCAATCTCTTCCTCTTGCTCAGGGAAAGGCGGGGGCTGACAGCCCAGAGAACACTCAAAAGGGCAAGAGACCCGTGGGGTGTATTTGACCCACACTAGTTGCTGGCTCCAGGTGGTGGGGTTGGCGGACACCAGGCAGCGAAGAGCCGTTTCCAAGTCTTGGTTGGCTCGCTCCGGCTGGCCGTTGGACTGGGGGTGGAACCCGGAAGACAGGCTGGCCGACGACCCAATGCGTGTGCAGAACGCCTTCCAGAACTGGGACGAGAACTGAGGACCCTGGTCGGAGACAGTGTCCACCGGGAGTCCATGGATCCGGAAGACGTGCTGCACCATAAACTGGGCTGTCTTTTTGGCAGAGGGTAGCTTGGGGAGAGGAATGAAGTAGGTGGCTTTGGAAAACCAGTCCACTACTGTCAGGATGGTGGTGTTGCCATCAGACGGGGGAAGACCCGTGACAAAGTCCAGGGATATGTGAGACCAGGGACAGTGAGGGACAGGCAGTGGTTGAAGAAGACCAGCCGGCACTTGCCAAGTAGTCTTGTTCTGCACACAGACCATGCAGGCAGTGATGAACACGGAGACGTCCGGGACCATGATAGGCCACCAAAAGCGTTGTCGCACAAAGGCCAGGGTCCGACGGGAGCCTGGGTGGCAGGCAAGCCTGGAGGAGTGGGCCCACTTCAGGACCGAGGAGTGGACACCATCAGGCACAGACATCCGGTTATCTGGGGCCCCTCCTTGGTTTGGCTGGGAACGTTGGGCCTCACGGACCTGCTTCCCTATTACCCAGCTGAGTGCCATCGCCAGACACGAGTTGGGAAGGATGGTATCGGGGTCCGAGGGTGTAGCAGCGGGACTATAGCAGCGAGACAGCACATCTGGCTTGATGTTCTTGGATCCTGGTCGGTAGGAGAGGGATAAGTTGAACCGGGTGAAGAGCAGGGCTCACCTAGCTTGCCTGGAATTGAGACGCTTGGCAGTGCGGAGATATTCCAGGTTCTTGTGGTCGGTCCACATAATGAACGGATTTTCCGCGCCCTCCAGCCAGTGCCTCCACTCCTCCAACACCATCTTCACCGCGAGAAACTCATGATTACCCAAATTGTAGTTCCTCTCCGTGGGGATGAGAGAAGGTGGCACAAGGTTGTAGCTTGAGGTCCAGGTACTCCGTGGGAATTAAAGAGATCCGGGGCAACATCCGAGCCCACAGGAAGACATCCCGGGCAGGATATGCTGACTTCAGACAATGGGCGTGGCAGAACGGGTTCCAGCCCATATTGGCACCAGCAGTCTAGTCAATAATGGGATTGTGTCGCTTGGAGCCAAGAGAATCCCAATACCACGGAACCTGAGGAGACTTAATCAGCATAAATTGGATTGCCTCGCTGTGGTTCCCTGACACTTGTAGGTTGATGGGAGTGGTATTGTGAGTGACATGGCCTATAGAGCGCCCATCCAGAGCTCTAACGTCTAACGCTGAGTGGAGATGCCCAGCTCGGAAGCCAGGATAGCTTCCAAAAAAACTCATCAGCTCCAGAGTCAATGAGTAACCGGAGAGATTTTGACTGGTTCCCCCACAGCAGGATGGCATGGAAAGGGGTGTGAGTAAGGGGAGAGGAAAAGTTATCCATAAGGCCCACCAGAGTACTCCCCCTTCTTGATGAGCCTGGTATTTTAATAGGCAGGTAGCTACAAAATGACCCATAGCTCCACAATATAGACAGGTCTGGGTGTGGAGTTGGCGTAAGCGCTCAGCCTGAGTCAATCTAGACCTGCCCAGGTGCCTGGACTCCGAAGGAGGTGAGCCGGCAGCCCTCGTGATTCACAAGAGAACTCAGGTGACGTCGGGTTCACTCGGACATGTAAACTTCGGGAGTCTCCGGGATTCATCGGAGGCGAGGTGGGAATCGAGGGCGACATGGCACAGATTACCTCTCCCTCGTACGTTCTCGAAGCCACCCATCGAGCCGGATGGTCAAGGCTATGAGGGAGTCAAGGTCCATGGGCAGCTCCCAGGCTGCAAGCTCATCTTTGACCACCTCCAATCATCCGTGAAGGAACATGTCGAACAATGCTTCCGGTTTCCAGGCACTCTCAGCCGCCGACGTGGAAAAATCCAATGCGTAGTTTGCCACACTATGTGAGTTTTGACATAGCTGGAGCAGCTTACAAGCAGCCGCTCTCCCAGACAACGGAGAATCAAACACCTTCCAAACTTCTGCAACTAACTCCTCTAGACTGAGGCAGACAATTGCCACCACAACGCCGTAGTCCAGTCGAGTGCCCTCCCGGACATCACCGTTTATGATGTACGCTGTCCTTGAGCGGTCTGAGGGGAACGAAGAAGGGTGCAGCTCGAAAATGAGGGAGCACTGGGAGAGAATAGCCTGGCAGGTTCCGGAATCTCCAGCGTAGCACTCCGGAAGAGGAAAGCGGCGTTCTCAGGACAATGGGGTAGACTTGGAGATTACGGGTGTGACCCGCTGCCCAGTGGGGAATCTGCATAATTGCCCCAGCAAAGTCTTGAATGCCTGGTCATGGCGTTCTGCCAGGGTATGGAGTCCCTCCATAAGACATTGCAGTTACTCCTTGTGACATTCAATGGTGGCTTCTTGCAGGGAAGCACCATTATGGAGCTGGTCTGAGTCTGCTGGGTCAGTCAGGGCCAGTTTGTACTATCATGTTTTAGGGAAGACCCAGATGCAGACAGTGTCGAAGTAACAAAAGTTTATTACTAGAATGGGGCAGGCAAACCGACAGGTCAAGGGCAGGCAGAGGTCAGTAATCCAGATCAGAGTCAAAAGGTACCGAACGACAGGCAGTCTCAGGGTCAGGGCAGGCAGAGGTAAATAATCCAGGGCGGTGTGACAAGGAACAGAACGGCAGGCAGGCAGGCTCAGGGCAGGCAGAAGGATAAAAAACGGGAAAACAGTAACTACAGAAATAGACAGGAGCAAGGGGAAAAATGCTGGTAGGCTTGACGGACAAAACGAACTGGCAACAGAAACAGAACACAGGGGATAATGAGGAGATGGGAGACACCTGGTGGGTGGTGGAGACAAGCACCACGACAGGTGAAATAGATCAGGGTGTGGCACAACAAGTAGATCCTTATATGCCTCCATAAGGTAAGTCTGAATACCAACTACTGAGAAGTACATAGGAAAGGCTTGCATACTTGTTTTGGTCCTGACGTCAGAGTGTGCAGCTGAATACACTCGGTTTGTTATTTTAACTAAAACATAACCAATCTTTTGTTTAAACATAAATACTGAACTTGTTTTTGCATGGACTCCACGACACAGTTAGCTTTTAACAGCTAGGACCGCTATTTATTGTCCTGGAATCCCACTTAACTGTTAGAACGTACGAGCCGCTAACCTAGCTAAGCTGCTAACGTTAGCCATCAAGATCCTAGATTAGTTTTCCAATGGAACCCTCTGTCTGGATAACTAAATGAACGGTTCCAGTGCTGTAGTAGCTGTATCTACTCCGCTTTGTTTCGGGACAAACTGGATCAATGGTTCCAATGTGGCAATTGTTTGCTTGCCGAGGATTATAGGCTTAAGGTGGCTTCCTTGATCATGCAGGTAGCCAGACTACGTAAGAAACTGGGGAAAACGCAGAGTGGAATGTTTTTGACCTTTTCTACCGAAAGACAGCGTCCTCCCGTAAAGCAGTCTACACTCCCAATGAAAGGCCCGGAGCGGATACAAACAACGAATAGTTTTGGCGCCCTGGAGCCTTATCTTCCTGCACGTTCGTCACTGGGGGTACCTGTGCCTGCAGCCGCTGTGCATACTCCTACTCTATCCCCTACGAAGTCGACGTCGGCAACCTTCCATCCCTGCTCTAGATTGAGCGGGGCTTCTCTATCTGTCAGAAGCCTGCACCATCCTGTGAAGCATGGGAGTGGACAGATTTCCTTGTCCTTCTCGCCAGCCGTGATTTTCGGCAGCTCAATGGTAAGAAATGTGACTGTTCCTGGTGCAAAAACAATGTCCTATCCCGGAGCTCGAGTAAATGACATTACTAAGCTGCTAACAAATGTACAACGCTAGGACATGGACACCGATTCTATCGTAGTCCATGTGGGTTTTAATGACATTATGAAGGGCATCTCTGAACAGTTGAAAGTGGATTTCAAAGAGCTGATTGACTCTCTGCTAGACACCAATAAAAGACCCATCATATCTGGCCCTGTGCCCTCTCTGAATCGTGGCATTGAATGCTTTAGCAGGATTCTCTCTCTTCACAACTGGCTACGTGATTATTGCAGCTCAACCTTTTGGAAACAAAACACGTTTTATGAAGGATAGGATCCACCCAAATCATTTGGGTTCCTGGGTCCTTTCACAGCATTATAAGGCTGCATTGAGACAATGACTTATCAATGGCCCAGCTCAGTTAATCCCTACTATTGTGTCGCTGAGTCATCATAATGCTTTAGCAAATGTACATTATACCAGGGGCATTGGTAGACACAATGTAAGTAACCTAATCTATGTCCCTCTAACTGCCCTGAATGCCTCTGCTGATCCTTCAGCTATTGTATGCAGCAATCATGTGCCTATGAACCAGATTTATGCTGTTAGCACTGAGGCAGTGTGCCCTAGTAGGAAGTTCCCTGTGTGCAGCTCACCCTGCACTAACATGAATAACATGAGATTATCTACTTCTGCTAAGCTTCCCAGCAAAACAATGAAAACAAGCAAGCATCCCACAAAAGTGCTCACAATAGCCCACGTTAACATATGTAGCTTAACTTCTTGGGGCTATGTGGGACGTTAGCGTGCCACCCGTGGCGCACCCTATCAACAGCAGGTGCATTTCAAGAGCGGCAAATTTGAAACCAAATAAATGTCAAAATTCAAATTTCTCAAACATACAACTAACTTACAGCCTTTGAAAGATAAACATCTCCTTAATCTAACCACGTTTTCCGATTTCAAAAAGGTTTTACGGGGAAAGCATAAAGTTAGGTTATGTTAGGAGAGTACATTGACAATAGCTGTGTGTAGTGTATTGTCGATTCAAAGACAGGCGTCACCAAAACCATAAAATCAGCTAAAATTATGCACTAACCTTTTGCAATCTCCATCAGATGACACTCCTAGGACATTATGTTAGACAATGCATGCATTTTTAGTTCTATCAAGTTCATATTTATATCTAAAAACAGCGTTTTACTATGGCGTTGATGTTCAGGAAATCGTTTCCCTCCAATACCGGCAGTCAAGTCATGACAACAAAATAATTATTTAATATTAGAAAACATTGGTAAAATATTATATTGTCATTCAAAGAATTATAGATTTACATCTCTTGAACGCAATGGACTTGCCAGATTTAAAATTAACCTTACTGGGAAATCACACTTTGCAATAATCTGAGCACTGCGCCAGAAAAATACGCATTGCGATACAGACTAACCGCCATGTTGGAGAGATCTAAAATCGAAAATACTATGTAGATAATCCATTACCTTTGATTCTCTTCATCAGATGTCACTTCCAAAGAATCCCAGGTCCATAACGAATGTAGTTTTGTTCAAAAAAGCTCATCATTTATGTCCAAAAACCTCCGTGTTGTAGCACATGATCTAAGCCAGCCGGACTTCACTTCACGAACGGAAAAAATATATTTGCGTTCGTTCAAACATGTCAAACGTTGTATCGCATAAATCATTAGGGCCTTTTTTAACCAGAACATGAATAAAATTCAAGGCGGACCATTGGGTTCTCTTTTAAAACGTTTCGGAATGAGAGTACCCACCATCAACTCGCACGCCAGGTGTCTAATGGGCCATCTCCGTTCCAAAGCTCTTCTTCAGTCAGATCTCACTGTAGAAGACTCAAAACACTTTGTAAAGGCTGGGGACATCTTGTGGAAGCAATAGGAAGTGCCAAAACATTCTTCACCCCCTTTGTTTTTCAACGGTATAGGCTTAAAGTCAATTCAACACATCAGGTATCCACTTCCTGTCAGAATCTGTCTCAGGGTTTTGCCTGCCAAATGAGTTCTGTTATACTCACAGACACCATTCAAACAGTTTTTGAAACGTTAGGGTGTTTTCTATCCATATATAATAAGTAACCAGATTAAATCGGGTACATTTTTTTATCCAGCCGTGAAAATACTGCCCCCTATACCCTAACAGGGGGATAGGGGGCAGTATTTGCACGGCCGGATAAAAAAACGTACCCAATTTAATCTGGTTACTACTCCTGCCCAGTAACTAGAATATGCATATAATTAGTAGATTTGGATAGAAAACTCTAAAGTTTCGAAAACTGTTTGAATGGTGTCTGTGAGTATAACAGAACTCATATGGCAGTCAAAACCCTGAGACAAATCCTAACAGGAAATGGAAATCTGATGTGTGGAATCACTTCAAACCTTTGCCATTGAAACACACAGGGACTTATTAATCATTTATCACTTCCTAAGGCTTCCACTAGATGTCATCAGTCTTTACAAAGTGGTTTGAGTCTATGGTAGAAACTGACCCAAAGAGAGGCTTGGGAAGTTGGTCACAGGGGGAGGGCTATTACTACTATGACGCGGGTGTCCATGGGAACCATTTTGTTCCGAAACGTTTAGTAAGACAATGCAATCGTCCGCCTTCAATATTATTGAAGCTCTGGTTGAAAAAGGTCCTAAAGATTTATGTTATACAACGTTTGACATGTTTGAACGAACGTAAATATATATTTTTTGCACATTCGTGACGACAAGTCCCGCGCGCTTCAGTACATTATGAGTAGCCTTCGGAACGTGCTAACAAGAAGGAACTATTGGGACATAAATTATTAACTTTTTCGAACAAAAGTACATTTGTTGTGGACCTGGGATTCCTGGAAGTGCCTTCTGATGAAGATAATCAAAGGTAAGGGAATATTTAAAATAGTATATTGATTTTAGATGGTTCCAAGATGGCACTAACATGTATTGCCTAGCCTATTTTTCTGAGCATACCACGTCGTTTATTGCAAAGTGTGATTTCCCAGTAAAGTTATTTTTAAATCTGGCAATGCGGTTGCATTCACGAGGTGTTAATCTATAATTCTTTGAATGACAATATTACATTTTAATGTTTTCGAATAGTAATTTTGTAAATTGTAGCGCTGATCCACCAGAAGCATTTGAGGGAAAATATTTTCTGAACGTCACGCGCCGATGTAAAATGCTGTTTTTATATATAAATATGAACTTTATCGAACAACAAATGCATGTATTGTATAACATAATGTCCTAGGAGTGTCATCTGATGTAGATCATCAAAGGTTAGTGCTGCATTTAGCTGTGTTTTGGGTATTTGTGATGCATGTAGTTGCTTTGAAAATGGCAGTGTGATTGTTTTTGGCAGGGTACTCTCCTAACATAATGTAATGTTTTGCTTTTGCTGTAAAGCCTTTTTGAAATCGGACAACGTGGTTCGATTCAGGAGAGGTGTATCTATAAAATGGTGTAAAATAGTCATATGTTTGAGAAATTGAAGTTATAGCATTTATGAGGTATTTGTATTTCGCGCGACGCGATTCCACTGGCTGTTGACTAGGGTGGGACGCAAGCGTCCCACGTTCCCAGACAGGTTAAATAATATGGCTACAGGTTCATCTGCCTCACCTAAAGCACATTCTTGTGTGAACTGGTATAAATACCAAGTGCTAACAGTCAGTATCTGGATAAAATGTGTGAAATACTTGATAATGTATGTGATATCAACAGAGGTATATTTTCCTGTGTGGTTTTAAATATTGTCTGGCTTTCATCAAGCTGCCCACTCAAGAAAAATCTTCAAATATGTAACCAGTACCTGCAACCTGGTGTGGTTATCAGTCAACTTACCAGGGTAGTTGCAAACAGCACAGGAATGAAATCAACATGTATAGATCACATCTTTACTAATGCTGCAGAAATGTGCTTGAAAGCAGTATTCAGATCCATCGGATATAGTGATCACAAAATAGTAGCCATATCTTGGAAACCTAAGGTTCCAAAGACTGAGCCTAATATAGTGTATAAGAGGTCATACAATAAGTCTTGTAGTGATTCATATGTTGTTGATGTAAAGAATGTGTTGGTCCATGGTGTGTAATGAGGAGCAAACGGATGTTGCACTTGACACATGTATGAAATTGCTTATCACCGTTACTAATAAGCAAGCACCCATTAAGAAAATGACTGTATAAACTGTTAAATCCCCGTGGATTGATAAGGAATTGAACAATTGCATGGTTGAGAGTGACGAGGCAAATGAAATGGCAAATAAGTCTGACTGTACAACCGATTGGCAAACATACTGCAAATTGAGAAATCATGTGACTAAACTGAATAAAAAGAAGAAACTAAACTATGAAACAAAGATAAATGACAAAGAATGATAGTAAAAAAGCTTTGGAGCACCTTCAATGAAGTTTTGGGAAAAAAGGCAAACTCAGCTCCATCATTCATTGAATCAGATTGCTCATTCATTACAAAACCATCTGATGTTGCCAACTACTTTAATGATTTTTTCATTGGCAAGATTAGCAAACTTAGGCATGATATGCCAGCAACAAACGCTGACACTACACATCCAAGTATATCTGACCAAATTATGAAAGACAAGAATGAGTAAAGCCAGTGTGTCTATGTATGAGGATGACTCAACACTATACACGTCAGCTACTACAGTGACTGAAATGACTGCAACACTTAAAGAGCTGCAGTTAGTTTCAGAACGGGTAGAAAGGAATAACCTTGTCCTAAATATTTCAAAAACTAAAAGCATTGTATTTGGGACAAATCATTCACTAAACCCTATATCTCCAGTAAATATTGTAATAAATAATATGGAAACTGAGCAAGTTGAGGTGACTAACTGCTTGGAGTAACCCTGGATTATAAACTGTCATGGTCAAAACATATTGATACAACAGTAGCTAAAATGGGGAGAAGTCTGTCCATAATAAAGCCTTCTTAACAACACTATCAACAAGGCAGGTCCTACAGGCTCTAGTTTTGTCGCACCTGGACTACTGTTCAGTCATGTGGCCAGGTGCAACAAAGAGGGACTTAGGAAAATTGCAATTGGCTCAGAACAGGACAGCACGGCTGGCCCTTGGATGTACATAGAGAGCAAACATTAATAACATGCATGTCAATCTCTCCTGGCTCAAAGTGGAGGAGAGATTGACTTCATCACTACTTGTATTTGTGAGAAGTATTGACATGTCTGTTTTGTATTTTTTAAACTACTAGCACACAGCTCAGTCACCCATGCATACCCCACAAGACATGCCACCAGAGATCTCTTCACTGTCCCCAAGTCCAGAACAGACTATGGGAGGCGCACAGTACTACATAGAGCCATGACTACATGGAACTCTATTCCACATCAGGTAACTGATGCAAGCAGTAGAATCAGATTTAAAAAACAAAAATACACTTTATGGAACAGCGGGGACTGAAGCAACATAGGCGCAGACACACACACGCGATAACATACACACACGTACACATGGATTTTGTGTTGTATGTGGTAGTGGAGTAGGGGCCTGAGGGCACACAGTGTGTTGTGAAATCTGTTAAAGGTATTGTAATGTTACTGCCTTAATTTTGCCGGACCTAGTAAGAGTAGCTGATCCATAATAAATACAAAAATAATTGGGGGGGGCCGTGTGCAGTGAGGTGTTGCTTAATTAGTTTTTTTAAACCAGGTTTGCTGTTCACTTGCACTATATGGGATGGAAGGGAGTTTGGTTGTTCGGTAGCAGGAACACGCCTTCAAACCTACATGCTATTCTACTCCATTATGGACTTGTGTAATGTAAAACCTTCACACAGACAAACAATTATATTCCCTCCAAGAGTTGAAAGGTAAAATGTCTTACTGGCAATGGCAACATACTGTATTACAGCGCTATTCCAGGAAGAGCTGTGAGCGTACAATACCGTTCAAAAGTTTTAGAACCCCTACAGTCCCCCAACCTCAACCAAATTGAGATGGTTTGGGATGAGTTGGACCGCAGAGTGAAGGAAAAGCAGCCAACAAGTGCTCAGCATATGTGGGAACTCCTTCAAGACTGTTGGAAAAGCATCCAGGTGAAACTGGTTGAGAGTATTCCAAGAGTGTGCAAAGCTGTCATCAAGGCAAAGGGTGGCTATTTAAAAATATATATTTTGATTTGTTTTAATGTCTTCACTATTATTCTACAATGTAGAAAATAGTAAAAATAAAGAAAACACCTACTCATTGAAGGGGTTCTAAAACTTTTGACCGGTAGTGTACGTGTGTGTGTGTGCATGCTTGTGTTTGTGTGGGGTCAGTAGAAGAAATGGGCTGTGTCTGTCAAACCTCAGAACTTTATTACTGTGTTCCAGGCAGTAGCCTGGTTGTTTGAGCATGTTAGCAGCACTAGAGTGTTGGAGATGGATCAGGGGTTGTTGATAGCACACAGCAATTACATATTATAAAAAGGCCTCCAATCCCCTGCCTAATTCATATTGGCTCTGCCACTATCAGTGAGGATGCATGGCTGCTCTGGCCTGGGCTAGCCTGGAAGGCATGGGGGTAAGGGATGGCAGGGGGGTGGACATGGTACAATTGAAACTGTATGTGCTGCAAATATGTGCTACAAAAGCCCTCTCTCTCTTATTAAAGCAGTTCAGATATCACCGTGAGAGGCATTATACAACTGACTAGTTCTTAATGAATTTTCATACATATGAACCTTCCACCGTACTAGGGAGAAATATTCCCTCTAAACTGCATGCTATGCAGAAGAATTGCCTGCCCGCGCAGAGACGCACAAGACTGAATTTGTGCGTCTCTAAAATGTACACTATCTTTCTGGCTTTAAACAGATCATATTTTACCTCTACTGTGGAAATTGGTATTGAATCAACATAACAGTCCCTTTCAACGCAACAAACCAAATCTCACTTCAAGACTGAGTTGGTGATTTTGTTGTAGGCTGAGGAGCGCGTCGGAGTATGCGCTAGCAGCTTGGTCGATCCAGCATCTGCATTGGCGGTACAGCATTTACTGTGATGCCGGAGCATAGCAGAGCTGTTGTGAAGGAAGTTATCAAGGAAGGGAGTTTGTGTTTATACAGGATGTACCGCCCCCACCTACAGTCAACAGATCATGTCAGTGCGGACCTATAGAGTTATATGGAGCCCTCCGCATTGTTACAAAATTTGGAAGGCACACGGCATCTTCATACAGAGCTTAAATTTGGCCTCCGCAGACCTCCGGAGACTCTGATTGCGTCACCCGCCCCCCGTACAGAGCCTCAGAACTGCATTAAAGGATCAACCATAAATTGGCTTTTATTCTATTTACATTTACGTCATTTAGCAGACGCTCTTATCCAGAGCGACTTACAAATTGGTGCATTCACCTTATGATATCCAGTGGAACAACCACTTTACAATAGTAGTATTATATTTCACAGGCACAGATGTTTTGGGGGTTTCGGGGAGAGAAGCCTATATGCGCACTTGAGATCACTAACCAGAGTTGTGTGTAGCCGCGTGTGCACATTTGTAGATATTCTTTACTAGGTAGTGAGTTACTACCCAGTTTATAGCTAATTTTGGTCAGCAATGCGGGAGTGATTGCTTCCTACAAGAGCACAAAACGTGTACATATTGCACAGTGCATTCGTAAAGTATTCAGATCCCTTTACTTCTTCTACATTTTGTTACAGCCTTATTCTAAAATTGATTAAATAAAAATATTCCTCAATCTACACACCATACCCCATAATGACACATTCTATTAAAAACAGAAATACCTTATTTACATCAGTAGTCAGACCTTTTGCTATGAGACTTGAAATTGAGCTCAGGTGCACCCTGTTTCCATTGATCATCCATGAGATGATTCTACAACTTGATTGGAGTCCACCTGTGGTAAATTCAAATGATTTGGAAAAGCACACACACACACACACACACACACACACACGTCTATATAAGGTCCCACAGTTGGCAGGCCATGAGGTTGAAGGAACTGACCATAGAGCTCCGAGACAGGATTGTGTCAAGGCACTGATCTGGGCAAGGGTTACAAAACATTTCTGCAGCATTGAAGGTCCCCAAGAATACAGTGGCCTCCATCATTCTTAAATTAAAGAAGTTTGGAATCACCAAGACTCGTCCTAGAGCTGGCCGCCCGGCCAAACTGAGCAATCGGGGGGAAAGAGCCTTCGTCAGGGATGTGACCAAGAACCCGATGGTCCCTCTGACAGAGCTCCAGAGTTCCTATGTGGAGATGGGAGAACCTTCCAAAAGGACAACCATTTCTGCAGCACTCCACCAATCAGGCTTTTATGGTAGAGTGGCCAGACGGATGCCACTCCTCAGTAAAAGGCACATGACAGCCCGCTTGGCGCTTCCTAAAAGGCATCTTAGACCATGAGAAACAACATTTTCTGGTCTGATGAAACCAAGATTTAACTCTTTGGCCTGAATGCCAAGCCTCACATCTAGAGGAAACCTGGCCCCATCCCTACGATGAAGCATGGTGGTGGCAGCATTATGCTGTCCAACCTGAAAGAGCTTGAGAGGATCTGTAGAGAAAAATGGGAAAAACTCCCCAAATACAGGTGTGCAAAGCGTGTAGTGGCATACCATGTAATCGCTGCCAAAGGTGCTTCAACAAAGTACTGAGTAAAGGGTCTGAATACTTATGTAATTTCGATATGTTTTTTTTATTTCTTTACATTTACAAACATTTCTAAAAAACAGTTTTTGCTTTGTTTAATCAATTTTAGAATAACGTTGTAAAATAAAAATAAAAAAATGTGGAAAAAGTCAAGGGTCTGAATACTTTCCAAATGCACTGTATCCATGTGGAAATGTTATGGAATTTGCTTCATTGGTTTTGTTGATAGGTCACTCTGATAGGCCTACATTATGCTTAAATAGCCACAATAGCCTATTGACCACTGTCTGAAACTAACAGAAAGTGAGTACAGCCTCAGTGTTCACAGTTAATAATGCGCGCGGGAAGTCGCACAGAATGCTCGCAAAATACAGTGCCCACTCAGTAGCAGACCTGAAATTTGCTTTGCCACATTTTATTTTTTACATTGCTAAGGGGTGACACCAACTACTGTTTCAAAAGAGAAAATGACTGATTGGATGTCGTGTTTTCCCTAAGCTGGGACAACTATACTGACAGCTGTTCTGATGGACAGCAAGATCAACATCTACAGTCTCTCTGCTTGTTACTGGACTTCCCCTCACAACACCCATGACCCATATTCATGTTTGAACACCAGTCTCAAGGTATTTATTTTCCCTTGGACAAGCAGCATGTTATAAATGTTAGCTGGGTTTCATCGTTTGACCAGTTGACAGGGTCCCTGGTTCTTTTCAATTATGGGATCCAGGTTGATTGGATGACGATTGATTTAAAGAACCATGCAATGCGTATGGCAGCCATCTTATGCCACATTGGGTTCCCATTTGCTGGGTGTTAAACAAGGTCAGTTCATTTCCGTTGACAAATTGATGTGTTCATGCTATCACAGTCCCAAAGAAGCCACTTGAATTTGAGAGGCTTGAAATGGACTGAGGGCATTTTGTTATGTAATTGGATTCGATGTTCAAGTGAGAGGACTGTGAGGTAAACTCTCATGTTTTTGTTGCCATTCTCCCACTGTTGCGTCGCTCACCTTCTAATAAATCAAATGCCTGTGACATCCCCTTGTTCATCCCAAAAATAATGGAGTTGTGTTAATTAGAAATGTTAATGATCGTACAGGCTAATATTAGAAAAACCCTCCGGGCACGAAACACTGAAGAACAGGGGCTACACACACACACACACACACACACAGTTTTGTACAGCTAACCTTGTGGGGACACACAATTCAGTCCCATTCAAAATCCTAATTTCCCTAATCCCTAAACCGTACTCTTAACCTAACCCTAACCCAAAAACCTAAACCTAGCTCCTAACCCTAATTCTAACCCTAAACCCCCTAAAAATAGAATTTGACCTTGTGGGGACTAACAAAATGTCCCCAGTTGGTCAAATGTTCGTTTACTATTCTTGTGGGGACTTCTGGTCCCCAGAAGAATAGTTAAACACACACACACAGAATATTGAACATAACTACACACTCTTATACATTCACACACACTGACGCACAAATAATCACAGAATAATAAATGCAGATACCAGTGCACACATTTTAACACACACACAGCGCATCGCAGCAGCTATGTCAGGATCAATCAGCCATAGACAGTGGAGGCCCAGGGGAAAGATGGCAGATAATGGTTTATAGCACAACTCGTGTCCCTCCTGGCTCAAACAGTCAAAAACACAGGCACACAGTGGAGCGCCAGCCTGCCTGTATGCTGCAAAGTGTGTGTGTGTGTGTCTGTAAAGTGGATGATTCTCTATATCCGCTTCTTTTCTCTTCCAACAGAAATCAAATATTTTATTTCATCTCTCTTCAAAGTACAATAGAGGAAGAAAACACAATAGACACTTGTGTAGTTCCCTATAGACACAGAGGTTTGAGCGCCTGCCTCTTCCCTGCTCCCTCTGTACTGCTACACACCCAGCACAGTACATTCAGCCTGGCTTCTCCTGCCTTCTTTACCTGGTCTCTGACAGAGGCTCTTGGTCCTGTAGGAATAAGAGGCCCCGTTAACTGTACTGCATGGTATTGTAGTGGGGTTACAGAGTTTAAAAAGCTGGATGTGTCAGTCCTGCTCTCTAGCTAGCAAGGGCCACTGGGGCTCAACCAGCCGAGGCCCTATAAGGTGAAGAGGCTGCTGTAGCTCAGTACAGCCAGGGGCAGAATGGCAGGCCTGGGGCATTAGCAGAGAGCAGCCCTCTCAGCCAGCTACACACTACCCCCCATGGTAAACCCTTTCAAATAGGATCAGGGAGCCAACCATATGGTTGCCGCCTAACAAAGGAGGATGATTGGGAGAGGGATGTGCTTGGCTGGCTGGGAAGGACATAAGCTTGTCAGTAATACTGAAGGAAACTAGGTAGCAGCCACGAGAAAAACTATGCCCAATACAAGGAAAACAAAATCAACATTAATGGCAGAAAAGGAACCATTACATCCAGTGCAGTTGCTGCTCTGAAGGACATGATTGATTAGTGTGTTAGTTGCAGAGATCCCGAGTCAGCAAAAACCTGGGTGAAGAAGCTCTGGAGGGAACACACACACACTAACTGAAAGTTAGCCGGGCTAATTGAGAGCGAGATACCGGTCCATGCAGTTCACTGTGTGATCTCTCCAGGGCAGCCCTTTACTTGACGTCAGCAGGTGGTGGCGAGTGGCAGCCTGGACTGTGCCAAGAGGAAGGTGTTACACACAGATAGCGCGGCCTACAGCAGCACAGACACACCCAAGGTCCCCCCTTACCACCCCACAAGCCAAGCCACCCCTTACATCTCAGGCTAGCCACCCAGAAAAACAGCTTTCCCACTCTACGGAAAACAAGTCACAGTAAATGCTAGCCATCTGCTGCATCGGTGTCACAACCTCTGGCTGTTGAGGACACTACCTTGCAGATTAGGTGAAAGGAAACTACATCAAACCATTGGATGGTTCCTCATGGTTTATCAACAGTAGAGGAAAGGGTTCAGGATTAGTCTGGAATACTGATTGACTTATTTTATTTTCTGGGTGGGAAAGATGCACTGAGTACTACACTGGGGATAACATGTTAAAGTGAAATTAATTTGTTTTGAACATGGTCCCCTGGTTTTGGGACCATCCTTGGACCATCCTTGGACCATCCTGCCATGGTGCCAAAACACATTCAACAGTTGAATAGATTCTCAAAGGACACGATTCTCTGATATCCACAGTTCTGATTGGTCTAGGCCATTCAGGCTAGGAGAAACTCCCCCTCCTTGATTTGTGGGAAGTGTGGCCTTCCTCTGAAATATCCATATGCACTTTACTGCATCACCATTAGTTTCAAGAGGCAATTTAAAGTAGGAAAATTCAACTTTAAATCACATAAAGCAATACCATTTGAATTAATTTACTTTGACAACTGAACATAGAGAGGATAGAATTTGTCACACAAATTATTGGAAACACCAGTTATTAAATGCATTTTAAAGTACCATATTATTAGCAAATGTTATGCTAGTGATTTTTTGACTGTCATCGCAACATAAGCTACAGTAATTTTAGTTAAGCAAATGGTATAAGTAGCAGTCACTGTTCCTGTTGTAACACAAATGCAATTAAAGTACTGTATAACAATATGTTAATACTACAATGTTACTGCACAGTTATAATAACTTCAAGCCCAAGTGTTACCCATTCTTCTTTCAATGTGTCAATAAAAAGCTATTTTTGAGTTTATTTTATTTTTACAGGGACAGTGCACATTAATCAACGTTTCAGTAAAAGTGCCGGTTTTAGCCAGCCGGCTAATTTTCAACCACAGTCCCTGGGCAGGTCATTAAAAACAATTACAATACAGACAATCAATGAGCAGTGAGCACACGCAGAGCAAAATAGGACAAGCAAGACGTAGCATACAGACAGAACAAAAAGCAACAAGACAAAATCCATAAAAGCAACAAAGTTCAATGAGCATACAACTCATATGCAGGAAGTATTGCCCAACTGGCACTTCAAGAATAATAGACCTTCACTAGTAGCACAGTGGACATTATTAACTGCCAGTTGGTCTCAATTGACAAACACTAGCTAATGTGGCCTATTGCTACAGAGAATTGAGCAGAATTGTTTAGAGCTTCATTCAGATTCAATACTTATTTTAAAAAAACACTGTTAAATTAATGACTATTTGCACCGTCTCCTGTATTGAGCCACTTATGGAGCCAGATAATGCTTTAAAAAAATTGGTCCGTGCCACCCCGGGAGGGACTGTAGTGGTAGAAGCGGGAACAGTAATGGAGGACGACAACATGGTTTTCCTGCTCCCTGTCAGAGAGGCAATCAAACGCTGTCACGCACGGGTCTAGGGGGAGGTTCTACTGAGAATGCCTGCAAACATCTTTATCTTCATAGACAACTCCCCTCTCTGCTCTGAGAGGACAGGAAAAAACATCTGCAGTGTGTGTGTGTGTGTAGTGTGTGTGTGTAGTGTGTGTGTGTTTATGGAAAAGGGGGTTAGAAAGTTTTGGTAATTTAAGATGCTTTCAGACAATTTCTGTGAACTTCGTGCGGTTTGCTTAATGTTTTGTGCAGTGTGAACACCCCAAAAGGAACTCAGACTGCTCAACACAGCCCCTGAAGCGAACCGAACTGAGGCCTCCCTAAGGAGGTGGTCTGAGTTTGATTTGCTTGATGTCCGTAGTCCGATTACCTTTTTTAGTGCTACGTGAACACAAAGCTCTCCAGGATCGCTTGCCATTATTCCAGCACCACACACTAGCCTACTGCAACACTGTTTCCTTGCCATAACCCTTAGCATTGGTGCCACAAACGAGGGAAGATGCGCAGGCAGGTTGGCATAAAAAAACATGTGCAGTTTTTGGACATTGAGTAGCGACTGTCAAGGATGCACAGAAATTCCAAAAAAGGTTTGTACTGACACAATGTTTCGATTATTTGTTTGCGACATGTGATCTATAGGCACGAAGGAGCTTCATCGGCTATTTATTTGATTGTGGGGTTTAAATAATGTGAGAAAACGACAACATATTTGGTGAGAATCCCATCATAGAGGTACAAAATCAATGCAAGCGCTTAAAGGTGCAATAGCCTACAATGAGTGTACATTTCAATTATAGCATTATTCAATCTGCAATTTATCCTGTTACAAGTAATATTTACATGTCAATATAATATTTGGATTATCTTAACTAAATACAATCTACTAGCTTTCTAAATGGTATGACTTGGCCAACATTTTCTTAAAGTGTCCTCATTCAAAGGAAAGGGTAGTGTGAATACAAAGAGAGCCGAGTTATTTGGCTTTTTTTCACCCCAGAGTTCACTTTAAAGAGGACTGATTGGTTATTTTAAAAGAGGACTATATGTGAAGACACCGTTAGACGCTAGGCTCCCCTCTCCCTTTCTCTCTTCCTGTTCCTCATAGCCTTCTAAATTGATGGTCTTATCTGCCCATCTCCCACATTTCCTCAGGATGCTGTAATGAGCAACGTCTACCTCTCCCTCCCTCCGTCCAGTGGGCCAATATTCAGGGATATAAGTATTACTTTCGCTCTAGCATGCATGGATCACAGAGCACACTGGGCTAAGCTGGCACGTTAGTTGTGGGCATTCCTGGCCCTCCTCCATGGCAATTCCACAAGTGTCAACCAAACACTGAGTCACACCAGCTGGTCACCAGAGGTGCCCACAGGTGGTACGTCTTGCTGTATGTGAAGACAGGTTAATGTGTGGAAGAGTCTAGAGTGACTACAAGAGGGACATATGGGGCACGGAGGACCGGTCTGTAACAAACCAGTAAGAACAGTTGATTTGCAGGTAAATATGAGTCCCTAGATCCCTATTCTCAGCATAGGAGTCCTGAGGAGGCTGATGGGAAATGTGCTCACAATCAAATGCAGCGACTACTAGAGAAGCTAAAAATAAACATGAGGAATGTGTTAAGTGCCAGGCCTTTAAATCAAGATGTCGTCTTTGGCAGTGCGTTTTTAATTAACATGTGAATTTTCCCAGGATGAGAGGGACATTGTGTCAAGTATTTGTCATCCCTGCTTTAGCAAAGCCAGAGACTCTCTGATTTAGTATTTTAACAGTCATTTAAGTTCTGCCTCATCCTCAACAATGACTTTTTTTTTTTTAAATACGATCTAGGGCCGACCGATCGCTCCGATTACAAAACATTCACACACAACAACTGACATCAGACAGTGTGTTCTCTCTGTGAGGCTTCTTTCTCTTCGTCCGTTTCTCAGCCAAGATCTGCTAAACTAAGCAAACATGGAGAGTTGCTTTTAAATTTGATTTGAGCGGCATGTTGTTTATAGAAGCCAAACCCCCTAGTTACATGACCACCACAATCTGGACCCCCTCTGCCCTACGAGGAACATTCTGAAACAGATGTGGACTGCTGTTATGAAGTGTGGAGCTGTGGACAGGGTCAACGAGGTCTGGGATAAGCTGCCAGCCGCAGGTGACTGTAGGGTTAAACAAGCATACATCCATAACAGTATTTCCCTCCATCCACCCCAGCAGTACTTCAAAAGGTAAGCCCTGCGCTCGCCGCTGTTCTCAGTCTGTGCATCTGCCAAACGCAGGCCTCGTAAGAGCTGCTTCTGACTGCCACGGCTGCTGCTACTGTAGAGAGAACAGGCTGTCTGGGAGCCTTTCATGCTCAAGGTACTAAAAGCCTCAGGCAGCCAGTCTACAGGCTTCATAATTATCCCAAAAAACAAAGACATTACAGTGAATGAGGCTGGCAAGTCAATGGCTAACGTAGGTCATCTGTAAGGGGAAAGGGGTGTTTTGTTTTTGACTAGGACACAACACGATACACACAACCTTTGAAATGATGATGCTGTGTTGGTGAACTTTAAAGTTGATACTGAGCTGCAGGTATGGTGGTGTGCTGTGCAAGGTTCATTGTGAGTAACAGAAGGTCAAAGGTCACTGTAAACGCAGCACTCTCTTCATGTCAGCCCTTGAATCAGCGACGTTGGATAACGTGTGGATTACCAGAAGCCCAGTCAGAGACTAGCTACACTGTGTCCTGAATAAAGGTAGCTTTACTATGAAATAACTAACTGCAGGCAAGACTAGCTTTCTCTTAAAAGGTTGATGTAAGAAGGTTTCCAACAATGTATTATTTTGTTGTTCTACTATTTTGATATACTTAGTCTCTTATTTACCCAGGTATTGTACCTGAAGGTTAACAATTAAACAGCTAAATTAACTGATGTCATCCTTAATCCTACATTGATTGTCATTCACCTCCTAATGCTTCTCTTAAACTCATTCAACAGCGTTTGTAGGTTAAACCTATATCACCTGCCCTGCAAAGACTTCTGGGAGAGTGATCTGACCCGTGTTTGATCAACATCTCACTGCATGTCACAGAGGCCAATGAGTCTGACACGGGGTAAGGCAAGAGAAACACACACACACCTGAACTTTTCCTCACTTCTTGACCCTTTAAAAAAAACTACTGGAATAAAGAAGATCAGGTCAAACATGTAGAGGGCAACCGAGAACAACCAGCCTCTTTTCAACCAATAATTGGTATGTGTGTGTGTGAGAGGGCTATTAGGCGGATGGGGCTACTCTTAACACCTCAAACCCCACTCGTCTCTCTGTGACCACACAAACACATCCCACACAAGGATCAAATCACAGCTGCCAGCATGGAAACCAACTACTTAAAGGGATAGTTCACCCAAATTACACATTGGTTTCCTTACCTTGTAAGCAGTCTATGGACAAGGTATGACAGCAATCAATGCTTTGATTTCATTTCCATGGCACTGTTCCAAATGCTAACGTTTTAGCATTTGAGGCACAAATCCCATGATTTGAACATGATGCATGAAAAATGCTAATATCGGTCCCATAACTTGAATGGGATTTGTGCCACAAATGCTCAATTCTAAATAAGGTTGTGTGCCACAAAATGCATTTGGAAACATAGGGCCCTATAAAATCTGCATTGTGGAGAACAAGGACTGATTCACGGAATAGACATTCAAATGGAATTCAACAATATTCAAAAGGTATTAAACTTAGTAGGAAGTCACCTAAATGTATTGAACTTATTCGAAAATTCATAAAATTTGCCCAAGTTAATCATAAGACATGAACACAAAGCATCAGTGGTTAGATATTTCCCTGCAACTTTCTGAAACAGCATAGGAAGGCCCAAGGGGCAGCAGGTAGCCTAGTGGTTAGAGTGTTGGGCCAGTAACCAAAAGGAAACATAACAGAAACATTGCTAACCAAACAACAGTCTCTTGCTTTAATAAGCAATGAAACGACAAAGGACATTCCTAACAAAGAGCACCTCCTGCACAAAATGCGAAGACAGACATGTTCTAAAAGCTCTACTGTCCTTTGTTTACAGTCACAAAAACATGATTTTATTCAAAATGTTACGGGTTACCAATGTCTAATGCTCCTTACAACTGTGTTATTCACAGAAGCAAATTGTATGGTTTTGTAATCGCTTTGATAACAACAAATCCCCGTAGGTCTTTAGAGTACAGTTTGGTTGAGAAGTGGAGAGATGAGCTGGGCCCAGTACACTCCTGGAGCACACAGAGATGTAATCAGTGGAGCCAGCTTCTCAACAGGTGTTGTTTTATAGGCTGCTATCCTAATCTCCTTTTGTACACTGACCTGAAAACACAGGATGGGTGAAAGAAAGGTGGTTGATAACTACTGGGATTTTCATTTCCAAAGGGATGAATACATTTTTTTTTTCTTCAAATAAAATGTTCTCCCTTTTCTAGAGTCAAAAGAACACAGGCAGTGAATGAGTTTAAAATGTATTTCTAAATAAAGATTTTACTGATCATCTCCGTGAAGTCGGCCCGGCCCCACTTTACAATAACAACCTCTCCCTCACCCACCACAAATAATCATTCCCAACCATTTTGTAACTAAGATTCTTTGCTTCCAAATCTACAGGACAACTATTGGAAAAGAGATTTGACTCTCCATCATGTGTTGCTGATGACCTTTATGTTGTTTTTCTAAATTCATTTCTGCATCCGCCCATATGAATCATTGTTTTTCATTACTGATATTTCCATGACATTTATAAACCATCTATAAGTATTTTCATGACTTTAGAACTCAGGAAAGTAATGATCATGTTTGGCCAAAAGACTTGATGAAGTTTGCAGCATGCATGAGTCATGACATGAATAACCTAACTAATGGATAAACACTCAATGCAAGACAAAATACCCTCCTTGCCCGTAGGAAGAGATTAGCTGAACTGCCATGTGCTGTTAGTTTCAGAGCCCTTGGCTTAAGCGTACAGTTAATGAGAGATAGCCAAAGGAATTAAAATTTAACCTGAGAAGCCAAATTCCATCTGGACTGTATGCAGTTGAGCACATGACACAAGCCCTCTATGCCAGGGCAAAGACAATTTACTCCACGTATCACAGCTGCATGCATCGCTGAGCACTTACTGCACTGGAGGGCACTCAGAGAGGTCCACTGATAACTAATAGCCCCCCTCTGCAGGTTTCCTGCCCCGTATTTTGGCACTGGTCTGGAATGGATAGCCATGCAGTTATTTATGCCTTTAACTAACTCCACAACATGAGCCAGACTTGTAACATGGTGTTGAAGGGAGCCACCACAGCTTTGGGATATCCCCGATCATGTGCCTGCCAGACCAGCACTGGTGTTGGTCTGCTCACATGCAGCCTATATAGTCAGTTTCTATAGATTTTTAGGACAAATAAAACATAAATAAACACTACCATTCCTTGAACACCTGGCTGGAAAACTGTCAGTGCAATGATTCATTAATAATTGGAATTTCACCAATAGAAAACCATTACATTGCTGACGTTTGCCTGTTCAAACTAAACCTCACACCAAGCTTTGAAAACACCCTCCTCATTCTGAAGCTGTATTTTCAAGATTCATATTTAGTACTGAAACCACATTGGACTGAGTCTGAGTGGAAGTTTGTTTTTCAAACGAGAGGCCTAGAGAGCTCAGCTGGATGGGTCTCTGGGAGGGAGTGGCGAGCTCCTGAAAACCTCTGTGCCTTCAGTGAGTGCAGAGCTATAAATATCCAGGCGGCAGCAGCGGTGCAGATTAAAATCAGACAATGAGCAACAGGAAGTGATTTTGAGGAAAGGTCAGGCTAAGATTACAGAGGCAGTCGTAGCGGGGTGGGTCTGGTGTTGCTGGGGATGCGCAGAAGAGGAGGAGCAGGAAAAGGAGAAGGAGGAAGATGGTGACCCTGACCAATGGTGTGCGCAGTAAAAAG
This sequence comes from Salmo trutta, assembly GCF_901001165.1. Lineage (NCBI taxonomy): Eukaryota > Metazoa > Chordata > Actinopteri > Salmoniformes > Salmonidae > Salmo > Salmo trutta. The sequence goes on from NC_042969.1 coordinate 73,127,219, forward strand.
AATACAACAAGCAGACATCTCACCCTGCGACTCCAAACATAAACCCAGCCAGAGACACTGTATCTGCCCAGTCCCTTTATCACTTTATTGTTTTCAGATCTGATGAGAGTAAGCAATAGGGTGAAAGGTTCTAAGGCCATTGGAAGACTAGGTGGCCAACAACATAAATACCTATAGGACGATTCCATGCCAGAAGAAAATATTTTTGGTATCTCAGATTATTCAGGCAATTCTCACATAGAAACTTAATTGGGAGGAAGGATGTTTGAAATGCTTTTTACATTTGTACCACACATTTTATTTTTAAAATCATGATGAAAGTCGCCCTTTAGACATATTCACTGAGTGTACAAAACATTAGGAATGCCTGCTCTTTCCATGACATAGACTGACCAGGTAAAAGCTATGATCCCTTACTGATGTCACTAGTTAAATCCACTTCAATCAGTGTAGATGATGGGGATGAGACAAGTTAAAGAAGGATTTTAAAGCATTGAGAAAATTTGGATTGTGCATGTGTGCCATTCAGAGGGTGAATGTGCAAGACTAAATATTTAAGTGCCTTTGAACAGGGTATGGTAGTAGGAGCCAGACGCACCGGTTTGAGTGTCTCAAGAACTACTATGCTGCTGGGTTTTTCAAGCTCAACAGTTTCAAGAATGTATCAAGAATGGTCCACCACCCAAAGGACATCCAGCCAACTTGACACAACTGTGGGAAGTATTGGAGTCAACATGGGCCAGCATCTCTGTGGAACACTTGACACCTTGTAGAGTCCATGCCCCAACAAATTGAGGCTGTTCTGAGGGCAAAACGGGGTGCAACTCAATATTAGGAAGGTGTTTTGTGCACTCAGTGTACGTGCCTCCGGTATGAACTTATGATCCGTGAACCATACATGACAGACAACATCTTGGTATAATTATAGTTTGCTCTAACATATGGATTATGTCTAGATTCTGAAATACACATTTACATTCAATTATTCAACATTAAAACTATTAATATGAGTATCTGAAAACTCCCCTTTTTGATTTTGCTTATTTTTTTTCACATATTATTTGGAATAATATACTCTTCAAAACACATTCAATTTCCAGAGTGGGTTCTCTGGTACTTTTAATGATATGACCCATTTTATAGGTCGAAATTCACATTATAGATCATTAACCAATCACAACCATCCCTTAGGATTGCACATTCAGCAAATCACCAGAAGAGAGTTCCCTTTAAATACATTTACTCTTCAATGTGTTGGTGGTGCTCATTGATCAGAATTTCAGAATTGGCAGAGCCCACTCAGGAAATGTGATGTACTTGTAGAGTATACTGTTCCAAACAATACGTTTTAAAATGAACAAAATCAAAAATGGTTGTTTTGAGATATTCATATTAGTAATGTTTAATAAATTGATGTGAAAATGTGTATTTGAATCTAGACATGATCCATGTGTTAAAGCACACTATAAGGACACCAAGACGTTGTCTGTATCATGTATGATTCACGGGTCATAAGGTCTTACAGGAGGCACGTATAGGTCTAAAAAGGGCCTAAAATGGCACTCATCATTATTCAAACATTAAAAGCATGTCAAGCATTTTTATGTGAGAATTGCCAGAACAATCTGGGATCCCAAAATGATTTTCCACTCCCACTGGCATGGAATCACCCTATACAGCCCCTTGAGATGTGGAAATACCGAAGGGGTAGTTTAAGAAAGTTTATGGGTTGTTTTTAGAGGGGAGAAAAGAAAAAGGCAGGTAGAGTTTGACTGAGGTGAGAGATGACTGACCACTGACTGTTCGGAGACACACAGGATTTTTGCTGAGTGATAACAGTGCTGCTGCAATACTGTTGTAGTAATAACAATGTTTTGCACAGGTAGCAACTTCAAGGCCCACCAGAATTCACATGTGCTCTGTACTTCAAAGAAGTGAAGAGCACAATGTGGTAATATAGGCCAACTAATCTATTTCCAAAACTAAGGCACTTGAACATGGTCAGGTTGAGAGCCCTGGCCCCTTGATGAGAGCCCAGAAACAGATGAAAGCCTAATCCCAAATCAAGTCTGTGGATGTTACCCCCAGGACAGATCCCTGGAGCAGAGAGCTGTGTATCAAAAGCCATTTAACTCCCCACCTTCACTCACATTTTGCACCTCAACTTTAGAAAATAAATAGGCTTCATAAACTCCTACACAGTACATAAAGAACTCCGTTTTGAGGATTGACAGAGATAGGGGAGGTGAGTTAGGTCTCACTTCTGAAGATTTTTGGCCTGTGCGTCCACCTCATGGGAAACCAAAATGTTGAATAACTAACTGTTACTGACATAATCACAACATAGGCCTACATACTTATTCATATCTAACTTTGTAGCCTACTAAACAAGGTCAGTACACGTGCACACGGCCAGTTTATTGAGAGCGCACGGCATCACATTCTTAGACTAATCCAGCAGGGAGGTCAACATATTTGTAACACTTACCAGACCACCCCAAAAGCTCCATAGCCGATGGGTCTGTCGGGCTCTATGTCCAGCTGCGGCTGTAAGTGGTGTGAGTGTTGATGGTGGTGGTGAGCTTTGACAGCCGCAGCTTGAACTTGGGCAGGTGCGGCAGCCGCTGCCGGACCGGGGGCTTGTCCAGGAGCTGGCGAGGGAAAGTATGGTTGCTGCTGGCTCGGGTTCAACATTACCGCTGCAGCTGTAGAAGCATGCTGTTGTACAGGGTGAACAGCGGCGGCAGAGCCGGGGTGTTGCAAGTGATGTTGGCCCGGGTGGTGATGGTGGTGGAGATGGGGAGGTGGGAGATGCGGTAGTTGGTGGTGATGGTGCGGGTGATGGCCAGCAACTGCCGAGGCGCCACCGTTGTATGCAGCCATCATTTTTGCGGCATTGGCTGCCGTTGTTCCGCACAGAGCCATTCACTCAATAACAATCAAAAAGAAAGGAAAAGGAGGGAAATATGGGTAAAATTGGCCGTTTATTTTACGAGGAAATAATACCCCAGGTGAAGATATGCTGTGGGATTGGGCAGATGGTTTTTAACTGATCATTTGGTTGTGACCCGATGCATAAAATCAAAAACTCTTGAAACGGTTTGAATTAAATAAACATGTCAGCTATAATTCTGAGAGCAACCTCACTCTACCTAACAGGCTCATCATTACACGGATCTGACCTACTTATTGTAATGGAATTTATTTCCGCATGCACTGACAGCAGATACGCTACTAAACTAACAATAATTAATATGTAAATGCAGTGCACCTTGTAAAAAATGTTAAATAAAAATGCGACAGAAAATAACCCGCACCCCCCACAATAAATAAATGATCGCGGCCCTAGATCTCCCTCATGTTGGAAGTGGCGGCCCCCTCTCCACTGACGAAACTCTGTCAATTTCCCCTAATTGATATGAAAAGAGAAACCGATATGTATCACATGGGAAATGGCACAGCATTCATCTTTCAAATGTACTCAAGTTTGCCATATTGTCTGGTCCACCACCGCTGTTGTTCCCACCGCCTTTGCTGCATGCAATTTGCAGAAGTTATTCGGCTTTTAGGTCAAGCTACAGTTGCTAGCTTGATAGCCACTTGTATTCGGCGTTGCAAGAACAGTATGGGATACTTCAAATGTTCCGCATATAACAACAATTCCCATATTATGTAGCAGTAGACTGCGAGAACAAATAGACCCAATCAAAGCGCGAACGAGAGGTGTGATACAATGTAGCCGTCTTGTAGAAATGGGATATGGACCGTTGTCCTCCCTCAGATGTCACAATTCCCGTAACCCCACAGTCCAGAAATCCAAATCATGTTGGTAAAATTAGCTATCTTTTTTTCCTGGAACGAGGAAAACAAATTATTCCGAGAGCACAGTCAACTTCTTTTCCCCATTGGATCCAGTGTGTTCAGTTTGTTCCGCACGCTATCTCCTTACGCAGCACACACATACAGCCATTAAAGGAAAATATGAATAAAAACTAAAAATATGAAAAAGTCCCTTGTATTTAGAAAACAAGCTGCCAGTGTTGACTCCCTCCAGCCGGATGGTGCTGCCCGGACCGAAGCAGAAACAAGATCAGCCAAAGTCCCCGACCAGTCGGCGATGGAAGGATGTCCAATCAAAACACGAGTCTGGCGTTTTTTATGTTGTTCAGCCAATCAGTTGGATCCAGATAGCAACCGAGGAATTACCACACAAGTCAAAGCCTGTGACACTAGAAACTATCGCCATTGTGGAGATCTAGACTTGTAGGTCGCAGTGAAATATGAACGGAACAGTTGAACCCGAATGGAGAACACGAGCTCCAGTTGCTCACAGAGATTACACGAGGAACGCGACCCAATCATTATCCTCTCAACACGAACGTCCTCTTTTACGCACAGTGATAGACATGGGATGTAACCAATAACTCCGTCTCTTCATATATCGCAAGGGCTATGAAAAGGGCATTCAGTAGCCTAGCTATGCTATCTATGCATACTCCCCCCAAAAATCATTCATTATTTCGTAGCCTATTTGTTGTGATTATAGACTTACTAACAGTATTACACGACAAAATGACAGTCACACAAAACACATTTGTCCATGACTCCCCCTGATGAAACATTATCAATAAATAAATACAAATCGCAGCACCATTACCCCCAAACTACTTCCCATGGCTATAACTATAATCTCTCTCTGTGTCTGGGGAGTAGGTTTACTATAGTCTCTCTCTCTCTGTGTCTGGGGAGTAGGTTTACTATAATCTCTCTCTGTGTCTGGGGAGTAGGTTTACTATAGTCTCTCTCTCTCTGTGTCTGGGGAGTAGGTTTACTATAATCTCTCTCTGTGTCTGGGGAGTAGGTTTACTATAGTCTCTCTCTCTCTCTCTGTGTCTGGGGAGTAGGTTTACTATATTCTCTCTCTCTGTGTCTGGGGAGTAGGTTTACTATAGTCTCTCTCTCTCTCTGTGTCTGGGGAGTAGGTTTACTATATTCTCTCTCTGTGTGTGTCTGGGGAGTAGGTTTACTATATTATCTCTCTCTCTGTGTCTGGGGAGTAGGTTTACTATATTCTCTCTCTCTCTGTGTCTGGGGAGTAGGTTTACTATATTCTCTCTCTCTGTGTCTGGGGAGTAGGTTTACTATATTCTCTCTCTCTGTGTCTGGGGAGTAGGTTTACTATAGTCTCTCTCTCTGTGTCTGGGGAGTAGGTTTACTATATTCTCTCTCTCTCTGTGTCTGGGGAGTAGGTTTACTATAATCCCTCTCTCTGTGTCTGGGGAGTAGGTTTACGATATTCTCTCTCTCTCTGTGTCTGGGGAGTAGGTTTACTATATTCCCTCTCTGTGTGTGTCTGGGGAGTAGGTTTACTATATTCTCTCTCTGTGTGTGTCTGGGGAGTAGGTTTACTATATTCCCTCTCTCTCTGTGTCTGGGGAGTAGGTTTACTATATTCTCTCTCTCTCTGTGTCTGGGGAGTAGGTTTACTATATTCTCTCTCTCTCTGTCTGGGGAGTAGGTTTACGATATTCTCTCTCTGTGTGTGTCTGGGGAGTAGGTTTACTATATTCTCTCTCTCTCCGTGTCTGGGGAGTAGGTTTACTAAAGTCTCTCTCTCTCTGTGTCTGGGGAGTAGGTTTACTATATTCTCTCTCTCTCTCTCTCTCTCTCTCTCTCTCTCTCTGTGTCTGGGGAGTAGGTTTACTATATTCTCTCTCTCTCTCTGTGTCTGGGGAGTAGGTTTACTATATTCTCTCTCTCTGTGTGTCTGGGGAGTAGGTTTACTATATTTTCTCTCTCTCTCTGTGTCTGGGGAGTAGGTTTACTATATTCTCTCTCTCTCTCTGTGTCTGGGGAGTAGGTTTACTATAGTCTCTCTCTCTGTGTCTGGGGAGTAGGTTTACTATATTCTCTCTCTGTGTGTCTGGGGAGTAGGTTTACTATATTCTCTCTCTCTCCGTGTCTGGGGAGTAGGTTTACTAAAGTCTCTCTCTCTCTGTGTCTGGGGAGTAGGTTTACTATATTCTCTCTCTCTCTCTCTCTCTCTCTCTCTCTCTCTCTCTCTCTCTCTCTCTGTGTCTGGGGAGTAGGTTTACTATATTCTCTCTCTCTCTCTGTGTCTGGGGAGTAGGTTTACTATATTCTCTCTCTGTGTGTCTGGGGAGTAGGTTTACTATATTTTCTCTCTCTCTCTGTGTCTGGGGAGTAGGTTTACTATATTCTCTCTCTCTCTCTGTGTCTGGGGAGTAGGTTTACTATAGTCTCTCTCTCTGTGTCTGGGGAGTAGGTTTACTATATTCTCTCTCTGTGTGTCTGGGGAGTAGGTTTACTATATTCTCTCTCTCTCTCTGTGTCTGGGGAGTAGGTTTACTATATTCTCGCTCTCTGTGTCTGGGGAGTAGGTTTACTATAGTCTCTCTCTGTGTCTGGGGAGTAGGTTTCCTATATTCTCTCTCTCTCTGTGTCTGGGGAGTAGGTTTATTATATTCTCTCTCTTTCTCTGTGTCTGGGGAGTAGGTTTACTATAGTCTCTCTCTCTGTGTCTGGGGAGTAGGTTTACTATATTCTCTCTCTCTGTGTCTGGGGAGTAGGTTTACTATATATTCTCTCTGTGTGTCTGGGGAGTAGGTTTACTATATTATCTCTCTCTCTCTCTCTGTGTCTGGGGAGTAGGTTTACTATATTCTCTCTCTCTGTGTCTGGGGAGTAGGTTTACTATATATTCTCTCTGTGTGTCTGGGGAGTAGGTTTACTATATTCTCTCTCTCTCTCTCTCTCTCTCTCTCTCTCTGTGTCTGGGGAGTAGGTTTACTATATATTCTCTCTGTGTGTCTGGGGAGTAGGTTTACTATATTCTCTCTCTCTCTCTCTGTGTCTGGGGAGTAGGTTTACTATATTCTTTCTCTCTCTCTGTGTCTGGGGAGTAGGTTTACTATATATTCTCTCTGTGTGTCTGGGGAGTAGGTTTACTATATTCTCTCTCTCTCTCTCTCTGTGTCTGGGGAGTAGGTTTACTATATTCTCTCTCTCTGTGTCTGGGGAGTAGGTTTACTATAGTCTCTCTCTCTCTCTGTGTCTGGGGAGTAGGTTTACTATATTCTCTCTCTCTGTGTCTGGGGAGTAGGTTTACTATATTCTCTCTCTCTCTCTCTCTCTCTCTGTGTCTGGGGAGTAGGTTTACTATATTCTCTCTCTGTGTCTGGGGAGTAGGTTTACTATATATTCTCTCTGTGTGTCTGGGGAGTAGGTTTACTATATTCTTTCTCTCTCTCTGTGTCTGGGGAGTAGGTTTACTATATTCTCTCTCTCTCTGTGTGTCTGGGGAGTAGGTTTACTATATTATCTCTCTCTATGTGCCTGGGGAGTAGGTTTACTATATTCTCTCTCTCGCTCTCTGTGTCTGGGGAGTAGGTTTACTATATTCTCTCTCTGTGTGTCTGGGGAGTAGGTTTACTATATTCTCTCTCTCTCTCTGTGTCTGGGGAGTAGGTTTACTATATTCTCTCTCTCTGTGTCTGGGGAGTAGGTGTACTATATTCTCTCTCTCTCTCTCTCTGTCTGGGGAGTAGGTTTACTATATTCTGTCTCTCTCTGTGTCTGGGGAGTAGGTTTACTATATTCTGTCTCTCTCTGTGTCTGGGGAGTAGGTTTACTATAGTCTCTCTGTGTCTGGGGAGTAGGTTTACTATATTCTCTCTGTGTGTCTGGGGAGTAGGTTTACTATATTCTCTCTCTCGCTCTCTGTGTCTGGGGAGTAGGTTTACTATATTCTCTCTCTGTGTGTCTGGGGAGTAGGTTTACTATATTCTCTCTCTCTCTCTGTGTCTGGGGAGTAGGTTTACTATATTCTCTCTCTCTGTGTCTGGGGAGTAGGTGTACTATATTCTCTCTCTCTCGCTCTCTCTGTCTGGGGAGTAGGTTTACTATATTCTGTCTCTCTCTGTGTCTGGGGAGTAGGTTTACTATATTCTGTCTCTCTCTGTGTCTGGGGAGTAGGTTTACTATAGTCTCTCTGTGTCTGGGGAGTAGGTTTACTATATTCTCTCTCTCTCTCTCTCTCTCTCTCTCTCTCTCTGTGTCTGGGGAGTAGGTTTACTATATTCTCTCTCTCTGTGTCTGGGGAGTAGGATTACTATATTCTCTCTCTCTCTGTGTCTGGGGAGTAGGATTACTATATTCTCTCTCTCTGTGTCTGGGGAGTAGGTTTACTATATTCTCTCTCTCTCTCTCTCTGTGTCTGGGGAGTAGGTTTACTATATTACCTCTCTCTGTGTCTGGGGAGTAGGTTTACTATAGTCTCTCTCTCTCTTTGTCTGGGGAGTAGGTTTACTATATTCTCTCTCTCTGTTTCTGGGGAGTAGGTTTACTAAATTATCTCTCTCTGTGTCTGGGGAGTAGGTTTACTATATTATCTCTCTCTGTGTCTGGGGAGTAGGTTTGCTGTAATATCTCTCTCTCTGTGTCTGGGGAGTAGGTTTACTATATTCTCTCTGTGTCTGGGGAGTAGGTTTACTATGTTCTCTCTCTCTGTGTCTGGGGAGTAGGTTTACTACATTCTCTCTCTGTGTCTGGGGAGTAGGTTTACTATATTCTCTCTCTCTGTGTCTGGGGAGTAGGTTTACTATGTTCTCTCTCTCTGTGTCTGGGGAGTAGGTTTACTATAGTCTCTCTTTGTCTGTGGTGTAGGCTTACTATAGTCTCTCTGTGTCTGTGATGTAGGTTTACTATAGTCTCTCTGTGTCTGTGGTGTAGGCTTACTATAGTCTCTCTGTGTCTGTGGTGTAGGCTTACTATAGTCTCTCTGTGTCTGTGGTGTAGGCTTACTATAGTCTCTCTTTGTCTGTGGTGTAGGCTTACTATAGTCTCTCTGTGTCTGTGGTGTAGGCTTACTATAGTCTCTCTGTGTCTGTGGTGTAGGCTTACTATAGTCTCTCTGTGTCTGTGGTGTAGGCTTACTATAGTCTCCTTCTCAAGACTGGATAATCCCTCTGACAGAAAAATACCCTACAAGGATGTTCCACCCAGATTATTCATTAACTTCATTTTATGGACACCGGGAAAATAATCAAAGATCCGTGAAGATAGCAACCCGGAGATTTAGCAACTCAAGATTTAGGTTTGTTTACGTGGCTAGAGTGTCAATAGGCCTATTGCAAATGACGCTCAGTCGTTCAGTATCTCTCACCTCAATGCAGGGTCTCTATGTCTGGCTGGGCCCAATTAAGAAATAGATTTCTTAGATTTTCTAAACCTGAACTCACATGAGAAAGTATTACATAATTATTGAAATCAGTCTCCAGCTATATTTTTACTGAGGGGATGTCCTCTGTCCTCTACAGCAGAGCTGAATGACCCAGCTATGAGGACTCTAATGGGGAGCAACCACCCAATTAGTTTTCAACATGGACAGACAGTGCTGCTGGAGGCACAGGAGTGGAGAGGTTGGGGTTCACAGCACAGGAATGCTGGGGGGAATGTGCCTGGGAGAGTTTGTAATTGGAGCAGAAAACAGATGGTCAGCAGCACACACATCATGATAAAAATGAAATATTGGAGAGGATGGCAAAAGGAGACACAAATATGCCTCATTGTTGACCACTCCAATAAATCAATAAATCAACTTTCAGTTATATTAGTGCTGTCTTTCGGCATTAGGTAATGCTGCTCTAATTTAGACTTACCACACACAGCTCTGCCAAAAAGTTACAATTGTGAAAATTGATATACTGTACTTTATAAAAAAAAGGACCTGTACAGATGCCATATCTTCATTTGATCACTCAGCTGTTGTTAAGAATTTTCCTGTGCCAAAATTCAAATGAGCCTCTTGATTTACATAAGATTTACATACATTTTCTCACTCACTCAAATGCGAAAGCACCAGACAGACTAAATGTCCCACTACTGTAGGTCCTACTACTGCGACATTCAAATGTACAAAAATGTATCTGAAATGCCGCAATACACATCAACAACCATCGTTTTATACACAGTTGAAGTCGGAAGTTTACATACACTTAGGTTGGAGTCATTAAAACTCGTTTGTCAACCACCCCACAAATTTCTTGTTAACAAACTATAGTTTTGGCAAGTCGGTTAGGACATCTACTTTGTGCATGACACAAGTAATTTTTCCAACAATTGTTTACAGACAGATTATTTCACTTATAATTCACTGTATCACAATTCCAGTGGGTCAGAAGTTGACATACACTAAGTTGACTGTGCCTTTAAACAGCTTGGAAAATTCCAGAAAATTATGTCATGGCTTTAGAAGCTTCTGATAGGCTAATTGACATCATTTGAGTCAATTAGAGGTGTACCTGTGGATGTATTTCAAGGCCTACCTTCAAACTCAGTGCATCTTTGCTTGACATCATTGGAAAATCAAAAATCAGCCAAGACCTCAGATTTTTTTTTTTTAGACCTCTTCAAGTCTGGTTCATCCTTGGGTGCAATTTCCAAACGCCTGAAGGTACCACGTTCATCTGTACAAACAATAATACACAAGTATAAATACCATGGGACCACGCAGCCGTCATACCTCTCAGGAAGGAATGTTGGTACTAGTCTTTAAAAATGTAATAAAATGTATGCACTCTACTGTAAGTCGCTCTGGATAAGAGCGTCTGCTAAATGATTAAAATGTAAATGTAAAATGAAGGAGACGTGTTCCGTCTCCTAGAGATGAACGTACTTTGGTGCGAAAAGTGCAAATCAATCCCAGAACAACAGCAAAGGACCTTGTGAAGATGCTGGAGGAAACGGGTAGAAAAGTATCTATATCCACAGTAAAACGAATCCTATATCGACATAACCTGAAAGGCCGCTCAGCAAGGAAGAAGCCACTACTCCAAAACTGCCATAAAAAAGCCAGAGTACGGTTTGCAACTGCACATGGGGACAAAGATTGTACTTTTTGGAGAAATGTCCTCTGGTCTGATGAAACAAAAATAGAACTGTTTGGCCATAATGACCATCGTTGTGTTTGGAGGAAAAAGGGGGAGGCTTGCAAGCCGAAGAACATCATACCAACCGTGAAGCACGGGGGTGGCAGCATCATGTTGTGGGGGTGCTTTGCTGCAGGAGGGACTGGTGCACTTCACAAAATAGATGGCATCATGAGGGAGGAAAATTATGTGTATATATTGAAGCAACATCTCAAGACATCAGTCAGGAAGTTAAAGCTTGGTCACAAATGGGTCTTCCAAATGGACAATGACCCCAAGCATACTTCCAAAGTTATGGCAAAATGGCTTGAGGACAGAAAAGGTATTGGAGTGGCCATCACAAAGCCCTGACCTCAAGCCTACAGAAGATTTGTGGGCAGAACTGACAAAGCGTGTGCGAGCAAGGAGGCCTACAAACCTGACTCAGTTACACCAGCTCTGTCAGGAAGAATGGGCCAAAATGCACCCAACTTATTGTGGAAGGCTACACAAAACGTTTGGCCCAAGTTAAACAATTTCAAGGCAATGCTTCCAAATACTGATTGAGTGTATGTAAACTTCTGACCCACTGGGAATGTGATGAAAGAAATAAAAGCTGAAACAAATCATTCTGTCTACTATTATTCTGACATTTCACATTCTTAAAATAAAGTGGTGATCCTAACTGAACTAAGATAGGGCATTTTTATTAGGATTAAATGTCAGGAATTGTGAAATACTGAGTTTAAATGTATTTGGCTAAGGTGTATGTAAACTTCCGACTTCAACTGTAGCTTAATAACACAGAAAAGATATTGGTCTCCGCTATGACATACAAGTGTATCCGAAGACGTAGGCTACACTATAGCTTCCTGTAGCCTACCAAAACTAATTTCCCATTAGAAATTCTCATTTTTTTACTCCTGCAACGAAACTGGTCAAACTAAGAAACATTTACGTCATTTAGCACTTACATTTAGCGACTTACAGGAGCAATGAGGGTTAAGTGCCTTGCTCTAGGACACACTAGCATATTTTTCACCTAGTCAGTCAGGGGATTCAAACCAGTGACCTTTCGGTTACTGGGCCAATGCTCTTGTTAACCACTAGGCTACTTGCCGATCGCAGACCTGTATATCAATAAACAAGATATGACATTATAAAATCTTATATACTACAAAGTAAAATATGTGCATTGCTATGAAGACTAGTACCAACATTACTTTCAGAGTTAATGGGGTACATTGGCAGAGTTTCACCGTTCCCCTGTCTTCTCTCTGTCTCTCTCTGTGGAAGACAGGTCTATTTAAAGCAGCAGGTCATTTCCGTCCGAGTCTGTTTTTAGAAGCTCGCTTTCTTATGAGAATTCACAGGAGAGGAAATTAGATATAAAAGGCGGCCAAATTATGACAAAATCTATCACACTGGAAAATCAGAAGCTCCCCTGTCGCCCATTTCATTTATTAGACAAGTCAGTCACAGTGCCACACTGAAAGTGAATTTTTATGGAAAGTGGGGAAATGGTGGATGCTCATTAAGAGCAGGCTGTATGTGGAAAAGATTTGCTGAGTTGTGACTCCATATCTGTATGTGGAAAAGATTTGCTGAGGTGTGACTCCATATCTGTATGTGGACTAGATTTCCTGAGGTGTGACTCCATATCTGTATGTGGACGAGATTTGCTGAGGTGTGACTCCATATCTGTATGTGGACGAGATTTCCTGAGGTGTGACTCCATATCTGTATGTGGACCAGATTTCCTGAGGTGTGACTCCATATCTGTATGTGGACTAGATTTCCTGAGGTGTGACTCCATATCTGTATGTGGACTAGATTTCCTGAGGTGTGACTCCATATCTGTATGTGGACTAGATTTCCTGAGGTGTGACTCCATATCTGTATGTGGACTAGATTTCCTGAGGTGTGACTCCATATCTGTATGTGGACAAGCTTTGCTGACGTCTGACTACAGTCCATATCTGTACTGCTCAACTCTTCATAATTTAAAGTTTCTCAGAAGAGAAGGGTATCTCAGCCGCAAGCTCTGGGAGTCTGCGACATTGATCCATTCATCACTAATGCATCTCAGAGCACTCTCTCCTGATGCGTGGAGTACTAGCATGAGCAGAAGCATCGGCCACTGAATGTTTTATAGTAGGATAGCATGCTATACTTTTGAGATTCAAAAATTGTAAGGCCACGGTAGACTATTGGATATCTATAGCATGAGCTTCCTAGATAAATGTGAAGAAAAACATCCATCATTTGTGCAATGTACATAAAGTAAATATTAACATTTACAATATGAAGAGTCATCAGCTAAGGAACTTTAAAGAGGCAGTCTCAACAATAATTTGGGTGAGTGTTGAATTCAGAGAGAATTCACATTTTGTATGCATTTAAAAGGAATTCAAAGTTATTAAAACAGACACCTGTGAAAAGAAAAAGGATGGAATTTCTTGCAAAATTAAACTTCAAAGGATTTACATATAAAATGCAGATTATGGGTGTGAATGGTTTGCATAAAATCACTAACCTCATTTGTGTCACACTCCTGCCACCATCATTACGCACATCTGCTTCCCTCGTCACGCGCATCAGCGATCATTTGGACTCACCTGGACTCAATCACCTGCCATCATTACCTCCCCTATATCTGTTTGTTCACCAGCTCTGCTCCCCGCTTCAGCATATTGTCTTCATGTCGTTTTGTTTCCCCTGTTCTGACGCTGTTCCATGTCCGTTCATTAAATGTTCAACTCCCTGTACCTGCTTCTCATCTCCAGCATTGGTCCTTACAATTTGACTAACAAATCAGCGGCAGACATTATTTTATATTGAGATCAACATGTTCTCCAAAGCAGACACACAAATCAGTTCATTGCCCTAGACTTATGCAAAATATTTTATTTGTGGATATAAAAATAACTAATATAACAACACTGAGCGCATTCTAAAATATCAGTCTTTAAAAAACATGATTTATACTAATTCTCATAAAAGTGGGATTTGCAAGCTGCATAACCTACATTAATAAGCTCCCAGTTCACAGTACTCAAGGACATGCTCAAACAATATAAACCAACATGCACGCTTTAATCACCACACTTTGACCTAAGTCATCCTGAGAATATCTAAAAGCACAGCTGGAGGGCAGGGTCTTTTCCTGTTCAGAGCCCCTTCATCATGGCACAGCTTGCCAGTCCATGCCCCGGTTTCTGCCTCAGTCTCCATTTTTAAAATCAGGAAAATCATGTTGAGCTATGGGTAGTGTATAGGTTAATCTCCCACTTTCTTGTCACCCTATAACCCCAGATAGAACAATGAGACAGATATTTCACCAGATGTATAAATGTGAAGCATTCGCTTGGCGTTTCCACTCACAACCAATTATGGTAGTGAGAGGAATCCCAGTGGCCGGCAGAAGGAGAAGATGGAACGAGATTGATTTTGGCCGAGATTCTGCAAAATTTCTCATCGATTAAGCATTTTATCTCAATACCGTTTTCTGTTCCCAAAACTACAATATGTCATGAACAGAATGAACAAAGTTTTGTAGACTTTACCCTTTGCTTTATTTAAATGCAGTGCAAAGGCGAATTTAGTTATTGCACATGCGCACTTCAGAGTGGGCGTTCCCTAACGGAAATATGCAAATGTCGGCTAGAACGTGACAAAAGGATCTTGTTAGCTCGTGCTTGCCTCTGCCCACCTACTTGCTTGTTCTTCCCACTATGACTCATTTGTTCCCATTTAAAATGACAGGCTGTGATCTATCTTGGTTTAGTTGTAAAAAATCTTTGCTATAACTCCCTGTTTTTGAAAGATGGCGGCAGCTTTACACTATTGCGTTGTTTCAGTGTCTTTTCCCCCACCTACTGGTAGGTTAGATTTATTACATTATTCTGGGTACGTAATATCCAGACAATCCACTTACCACATTTACTCTCCTCCACTCTTTGTAATACTGAGGTCAGAAGAGGCATAGTACCTGAGGCCGTCAAACGTGTGTCCTGGAAAGCAAGCAGGACTTGTGAGATTGAACCTCGGAAACTATGGTATATATGTGACCGGTGGAATGCTCCATGTATTAGCAGTAGTGACTTTAGGTGTTTAACACCTTGAAACTTTGTGGGGAGGACAATAACAGGGACCCGAGTTCGAGTCCCAATTCAATACATTTGTGTCAAAAGTGGGATGGATGGCGTGTCAGTGATGCCATAGTTCCATTAGATGCCTCCTGGGACAACATTTAGGTAGATCTAAAGTACCTACAGGTATCTATAGTGCCTATTTGTTCTAAATGGAGTCCTTGGGATAAGAACAACACCAAGCAAAACCCAGTGGCGGTATTAGACTTGTGCAGTTGAAGAGAATGGATGAAATACTTTAGAAAAGGCCTCCCGAGTGGCGCAGTGGTCTAAGGCACTGCATTTCAGTGCTTGAGTCGTCACTACAGACCTGGGTTTGATCCCAGGCTTTACTTGGCTCATCGCGCTCTAGCGAGTCCTTGTGGCGGGCCGGGTGCTGGACAGGCTGACTTCGGTTGTCAGCTGATCAGTGTTTCCTCCTCCGGTTAAGCAGATGGGTGTTATTGAGCAGATTTTGGAGGACGCATGACTCAACCTTCACCTTTCCCGAGCCCGTTTGGGAGTTGCGGCGATGAGACAAGTTTGTAATTGGATATCACGAAATTGGGGAGAACCAAATATGATAAAATTAAGATAACCTCAACGGGGCTACCAATGCTGTCACAGACACCATAATGGCACAGAAACAAAGATAAGTCCCCTAACTCTATGCTTTCTAGAGGATGATGGTAAATATATGTCCTTAAATATAGGGGTTGCTGTTGAGACTACAGTAGCAGACCAGTGCAAACAGTCTGGATATACAGTGCATTCTGAATGTATTTCAGAGCCCTTAACTTTTTCCACATTTTATTGCATTACAGATTTGTTCTAAAAGCTTTGAGTCTTCTTGGGTATAACGCTACAAGCTTGGCACACCTGTATTTGACTTTCTCCCATTCCTCTCTGCAGATCCAAGCTCTGTCAGGTTGGATGGGGAGCGTCGCTGCACAGCTATTTTCAGGTCTCTCCAGAGATGTTCGATCGGGTTTAAGTCCAGCCTCTGGCTGGGCATCTCAAGGACATTTAAAGACTTGTCCCAAAGCCACTCCTGTGTTGTCTTGGCAGTGTGCTTAGGGTCATTGTCCTGTTGGAAGATGAGTGTCCTGGAGCAGGTTTTCATCAAGGATCTCTCTGTACTTTGCTCCGTTCATCTTTCCCTCGATCCTGACTAGTCTCCCAGTCCCTGCCGCTGAAAAACATCCCCACGGCATGATGCTGCCACCACCATGCTTCACCGTAGAGATGGTATTGGCCAGGTGTTGAGCAGTGCCTGTTTTTTTTTCAGATGTGATGCTTGGCATTCAGGCCAAAGAGTTCAATCTTGGTTTCATCAGTCCAGAGAATCTTGTTTAACGGTCTGAGAGTCCTTTAGGTGCATTTTGGCAAACTCCAAGCAGGCTGTCATGTGCCTTTTACTGGAGTGGCTTCAGTCTGGCCACTCTACCATAAAGGCCTGATTGGTGGAGTGCTGCAGTGATGGTTGTCCTTCTGGAAGGTTCTCCCATCTCCACAGAGGAACTCTGAAGCTGTCAGAGTGACCATTGGGTTCTTGGACCTTCAATGCTGCAGACATTTTTTGGTACCCTTCCCCAGATCTGTGCCTCGACAGAATCCTGTCTCAGAGCTCTACGGACAATTCCTTCAATCTCATGGCTTGGTTTTTGCTCTGACATGCACTGTCAACTGTGGGACCTTTCCAAATCATGTTCAATCAAAAGTTACCACAGGTGGACTACAATGAAGTTGTAGAAACATCTCAAGGATGATAAATGGAAACAGGATGCACTTGAGCTCAATTTCAAGTCTCATAGCAAAGTATCTGAAAAGTTATGTAAATAAGGTATTTCTGTTTTTTTTGTTATACAGTACCAGTCAAAAGTTTGGACACACCTACTCATTCAAGGGTTTTTATTTCATTTGACTATTTTCTTCATTGTAGAATAATAGCGAAGACATCAAAAATATGAAATAACACATATGAAATCATGTAGTAAACTAAAGTGTTAAATAAATCAAAATATATTTTATATTTGAGATTCTTCAAAGTAGCCAACCTTTGCCTTGATGACAAATCTGCACACTCTTGGCATTCTCTCAACCAGCTTCATTAGGTAGTCATCTGGAATGCATTTCAATGAACATGTGTGCCTTGCTAAAAGTTAATTTGTAGAATTTATTTCCTTCTTGTGTGTTTTAGCCAATCAGTTGTGTTGTGACAAGGTAGGGGTGGTATACAGAAGATAACCCTATTTGGTAAAAGACCAAGTCCATATTATGGCAAGAACAACTCAAATAAGCAAAGAGAAATGACAGTCCATGAAGGCCAGTCAATGAAGCCCAATCAATCCGGAAAACCATCAAGCGCCATGATGAAACTGGCTCTCATGAGAACTGCCACAGGAAAGGAAGACCGAGCGTTACCTCTGCTGCAGAGGATAAGTTCATTAGTTACCAGCCTCAGAAATTGCAGCCCAAATAAATGCTTCACAGAGTTCAAGTAACAGACACATCAACATCAACTGTTCAGAGGAGACTGTGTGAATCAGGCCTTCATGGTCGAATTGCTGCAAAGAAATCACTACTAAAGGACACCAGTAAGAAGAAGAGACTTGCTTGGGCCAAGAAACATAAACAATGGACATTAGACGAGTGGAAATCTGTCCTTTGGTCTGATGAGTCCAAATTTGAGATTTTTGGCTCCAACCGACGTGTCTTTGAGACGCAGAGTAGGTGAATGGATGATCTCCACAGGTGTGGTTCCCACCGTGAAGCATGGAGGAGGAGGTGTGATGGTGCTTTGCTGGAGACACTGTCAATGATTTATTTAGAATTCAAGGCAGACTTAACCAGTATGGCTACCACAGCATTCCGCAGTGATACGCCCTCCCATCTGGTTTGCATTTAGTGGGACTATCATTTGTTTTTCAACTGGACAATGACCCAACACACCTCCAGTCTGTGTAAGGGCTATTTGACCAAGAAGGACAGTGATGGAGTGCTGCATCAGATGACCTGGCCTCAACAATCAACCGACCTCAACCCAATTGAGATGGTTTGGGATGAGTTGGAGCGCAGAGTGAAGGAAAAGCAACCAACAAGTACTGGGAACTCCTTCAAGACTGTTGGGAAAACATTCCAGGTGAAGCTGGTTGAGAGTGCCAAGAGTGTGCAAAGCTGTCATCAAGGCAAAGGGTGGCTACTTTGAAGAATATATTTTGATTTGTTTAAAACTTTTTTGGTTACTACATGATTCCGTATGTGTAGAAAATAGTAAAAATAAAGAAAAACCCTCGAATGAGTAGGTGTCCAAACTTTTGACTGGTGCTGTACATTTGCAAACATTTCTAAAAACCTGTTTTGCTTTGTCACCCCATGCTTTGGGGTATTTTTATTAAATCAATTTTAGAATAAGGTTCTAAGGTAACAAAATGTGGAACAAGTGAAGGGCTCTGAAATACTTTCTGAATGCACTGTATATCCGGAAAGTTTGCAATGGTCTACTACCATAGTCTCAACAGCAACCCCTATATTTAAGGACATATATTTACTGTCGTCCTCTAGCTCAATTCACTTCACCAAAGAGGACGAGGCGAGGACTTCACCACATAATTTTCAAACCATCTTTGACTTTAATGATGGTAAAAAAAAAATATAAAAAAATTATATGATGTAGCTCAGGGGAGAGTGAACAGATTACCAATCAGATATCTTGTAATAGCATACCAAACATCAGGAACACCTCCCTAATATTGAGTTGCTACACATTGGAGCATGCACTTCCAGTAATGTTATGTGAATAATGATTGGTTTTTACATAGATCATTTGTTTTCTTCTATGCTTCAAACCACAACTTGCAACCTCACTTGGGCAGCTCGTGCTGCAAAGCAACAACTAGACGAAAGTCGAGTGTAATCGAAGGAGGTGCATCTAGCACACCCGAAAGTCGGACACTTACAGTATATGGTTTTCCAACAGCAAGGCTAGATCAATATGGCAGTTTTGCCATTGTTTAAAAAAAGTTGTTCTTTATCATGTTGAAATAAACGTGTTCCAAACCCCATAGCACACACTCACAAACTGAAATCATACTTGTGTAGATTGTACAATCAATCAGTGAAAGAGAGCATCAAATATCACAAACATTTGTATGTATCCACCATATAAATGAATCGCAGGAAAAAGTTGGTTCTTGTTTGTCATGTCTTTGGTCACGTTCGCGTGGGTCAAACAAAAACATCCTTATGATAGGATGAAGTTGGGATAGAGAAACTTGCAGTCAAGGGATTCCAAAAATTTTAAAAGATAAGCCCTCTCCCCTCAGCCCTCAAATTAAGTGGACACTTCTGATGACGTCTGACAAGTTGACACTTGCAGGGAGAGGGAAGAATTCATTATTTTTAAAATGGGCCGCTCTTGCCCGGAAATGTGTCAGTTGTCCGTCCCATGGTTGTGTTTTCAGTCATAATGGAAGCACCATTAGTTGTTGTGTGTGCTCCAGTCAATTATGATTACATTTCATATCTTGGCTAGAAGACAACGCATCCGCAGACATCGAATATTAGCTATCCGACCATATCAGGTAAATCGAAAATTCCAATGTATAAGTGTGATGTCAGGGAAAGTTGTAAGCGCAAGCTAATATTTTCAAAGGCAAACCAAACAAAAACATAATTACTTTTATGAGATGTGTTTGAGCCGTCATGTGCATTGGTAGAACCATTGTTTTTACTTATTTACATTTGTTTTTACTTACACTTGTATGTTGACTTCTCCATATCAATGTTTATTTTAAGTTTTTGTGGACTTTTCTTAGTGGATGTACAATCATTGCGAATTGAATTGTGGCGCAGCGGTCTAAGGCACTGAATCTCAGTGCTAGAGGCATCCCTACAGACCCTGGTTCGTTTCCAGCTGTGATTGGGAGTCCCATAGGGTGGCGCACAATTGGCCCAGCGTCGTCTGGGTTAGGCTGGTGTAGGCCACCATTAACTGACTTGCCTACTTAAATAAAAATTGGGTGTTTCAGGCCCTTGGAGTGAACATAATTGAACACTCAAACCCTACCAAAAAAGGCAAGGGTAAGTGGGGAGGTTATGTATTTTATGTGTTTAAAACGCAGCCAGAACTTCATGACATTTGATCACATGATTTTTGTAAAAACATGTAGGCGCAAGTCGTATAATTGTTAAACCTAATGCAACACACTGAAATACGGTGACCTATGATAGTGACTGACTTGAGAAAATTGATCGACTCGAACAAGCCCAACGGCATTCACGAAATGAAGTCATGGGCGTTGATTGGGCAGGCCGAATGTTTCCTCTATGCCACTGGCTAGCTAGTTAGCGTACTAGGGGAGGCAGCCTTCGTGGATTTGCATTACACTTCAATGGATGACCGGCACGATGGACGGGTGTCTGAGGGATGTTTAAAGCATGTAGACGAGAGTCGGCCCGGTCCACCGAACGCATGGGTAGAAGATGATCAACACCAGTACGAGGACGCGCAGACGGAGAAAACGGGTCCGAATGTCCCTCCATAATCTATTAGCAACAAACTTTTGAGCATTCACTAGCCATCTTGCTGCTAGGTGACTAGCTAGCTATTATATCAAACATGAGCTAGCTCGTTGGCTAATTATGGGCTTTTTCGAGAACGTTGTTAGGGAGTGTCTTGTTCGTGCTTAGTTAGCTAACAGTAGCTAAAGATTGGTAAGGTTAGTGAACGTTGGCTAGTCGTTAGCTAGCTAACGCGACATGATTCGCGGGACATTGACCTTGTTCACTGGCTAATAACCAGCCAGCTAGTTAACTAGCTACTCAGTTAGCAGCAGTGCCAGCCAGAAATTCCTTTTAGGATATGTTCCAGCCAACAAGTACGATGTAATTACGTGAAACTAACGTTAGTCAGCTGAGTGGCACTTTTGCAAACGTTATCCTTTGAATGTAGCTATCTCAACACGTACCGGCTTCTCTGGAATGTTCCGCTAAACGTTTGCTAGTTAACTATTAACTAGTTACGGTACACAACGTATACTTTTTTTCCCGGTCCGCCAGAAATTGTTTATTTCTGTAATTGTAATAGTTATGGTCTGAGTGTTGACATAAATAGTCATCGTTAGCTAGCGAAAAGCTATCGTTATTTTTGGGCCTGTTGCTCGTGTCACTAACTCGAGTCTACTTTGGCATTAGCATAGCCAGCAGATTTGACCCACCTGCTTACAGCTGTACTAGGGTCAGAAAGTATTCCTCTGTATATTAAGACACCAAGGAGCCGGCAAAAGATATGGCTCAGAAAACGTACCTCAAACCAGGGATGAGAAATACGTTTTACTTAGTTGTCCCATTATCCCTAAAATTACACAGAGAAGGTTGAACGGCTGTTAGGTTTTTGCAGTCATTTAATCTTGTTGGAGTAACAGTTGTGATAATGGGATAATTTGGCGTACAAGGCATTTTTCATCCTGAATTGAGGTACTTTTTCTGAGCCATATCTTGTGCCGGCTCCTTGGTGTCTAATTATACACAGAAATGTTGTCCGACCATAGTACAGCTGTAAGCAAGTGGGTCGGATTTGCTGGCTAGCATTGGCAATGACATGTATCTAGTTATGTGAGAGGGCCTTACTGTCTCTTTCGAATGTATTCACGTTTAAAGTTTAAAATGAATACCATTTCGATATCAGATTTTGCATTGTTTGCAGGAAATATGGCAGGCGCATCAGAGTTTATCCATATGACTTCATTGGGTAGCCTGTATTGTTATGGACAGAAGAAACAGGCGTGTATTCAGTTGGGTGATGTTAGTTAAACAAATCTAGGCCTACTCTATGCAATACAGTGTGTGTGATTGTAGTTTTCTTGTCATGTCATCAGGTAATGGAAAAATAAATGAAACCCCAGTGGAGCGAGAGGACACCCCTTCTGCCCCTATTCCTGTGGCTGCCCTTCATTACTCGAGCAGCAGGCAACTTGAAACTTCTAACTTGAAACCAAAACCTCCTGGGAAGCTCCTCGCCATTCATATAAAAGGCAGTAGCAATAGCCATTTTAAGAACAGTATGAACTGCAAAAATGACACGCCTTCAGAGTTGAAAACACGTGATAGCGAGAGCAAGTCCATTACTTTACCAAATGGCGTTGTGCCCCTCAACCCTGGTCTGTATGCTAACGGCTACCCCAGCAAGCCTGGACCAGACAGTGGTGGCAGTGGTTCTGAGAGTGGATACATCACTCCCAAGAAACGCTGGGCTCAACGGAGTGCAATGGCTGAGGAGAGTGTGACTGCTGGGCAGGAGAAGGCTGTTCTACAGGCAGTTATGGTCCCTAACAAACATGAGACAGAGCCTCACACTCCAGAGGCTGCCAAAACAGCTGCAGGCTCTCTGTCTCCCACCTCCATCAAAGGTGTCCCACCTGTGGCACAGGCCCCTGTGGATCAGGTTGGTGAACTACAGTGTAGGACCTCTGAGGAAAAGGCTGCAGCAGGCTCTGTTAAAAAGCTTGAAGACAAAAAGCTTGAAGACAGGCTGGGCAAAGCCAAGCTTACCTCCAATAAAGAGGACTCATGGACCCTCTTTAAACCACCCCCTGTCTTTCCTGTGGACAATAGTAGTGCCAAGACAGTGCCCAAGATTAGTTATGCAAGTAAAGTGAAAGAGAATCTAAACAAAGTAGCAGTCCAAGCTGCAGGTGACTCCTTACCTCCCCAGTCCCAGGTGCCCACCAGACTCTCCCAAGTCCCCATGTCTGCTGTCAAAACCATCACCTCCCCTAGCTTCACCAATGGACCCCTATCTGGAGAGGGGAATAGCTGCCCCCTCCCTGCGCCCCTTTTTACCTCTACTGTTTTCACTGCCCCAATGCCTGTCTCCCTTGCCCGCAAGTGGGAGAGTGAAGCATCCTTGTCCAGCAACGGCACTGATATGTCAGGCACCCCCTCCATGACTACTAGAGAACTGAGAAAGGCCAGTCTCCTTGTTTATCCCCTGGGCACTTCAAATATGCAACCCGCCCTCTCCAGCGCCTGCCATGTGGACTCACCTGCCGCTAAGACAAATCCCAAAGCTCTGGTGGACATTTTCCAGAACCAGTGGGGACTGTCGTTCATCAACGAGCCCAGTGGAGGGCCTGGGGTGGGGCCGGCAGTAGTGGGTCAGCCAGCCCGGAAAGGCCAGATCGTGGAGATCACCTTTCAGGGAGGCGGCCCTGCAGCTTTGCCTCTACAAGTCTCTGCTACCTCCACTCTGAGAACCGACAAACCCCTCTTCCCAAAGGCGTACGAGCAGGACAGACTGACTATCTCCCAAGCCCCTAGCAGTGTTGGGAAATCAGGCCCTCCCTTGGCTCCTGGCCCTGATGCTGGGCTGGGAGGCCAAGCCCCTGGCCCAGACCCTCTGAGGGGTGAGGCTGGGAGTAGAGGTGCCATAATGTCCTCTTTTAAGCACCCTGGTACTGAGCTGCCTCTTGCCTCCCCTGCTCAACCGGTGTTTGTTCTGGCCAAGGAGCCCAGCCACCCCAAGGGTTGCGACCCAGGATCTTGCTGGGGGGCGTTCGATCTAAAAGCTGCTGTTATTTATCACACTAAAGGTAGGTAGCTGTTCCATTCAACGTTCATTCACAAAGTTAAATAATTGACCTGCTATGGCTGGTCTTTAGAACAGAAAGAGAATGGTGCATGTAATACTACTGTATTATGAATCTCACACTACTAAACGCATTGTTTTTATATTTTTTCAGAAATTGAATATATTCAGAATTTACAAAAACAAGGTAAGTTAGTAATTCCTGCCGTATAATTGTAGAGAACCCGAAAAGCCTCATCTTTTATATTGGTATAGTATGTCTTGGCTAAGCAAATCTGACGTGTCCTACTTCCCTCCCTCTAGATTCAAAAGGAGTTGTGTTCTATGATCAGTCAAAGGATGGGCCTGTTCAGTTAAGTCATGACTGAGCGCTACACCCTCTCCTGGCTGCTGCCTCATGAAACGGTGCCCTGGAGGAACTGCTCCCTCTCCTATCTTAGATTCACGTTGCAGGACTCCTTTGATGTGAGCAGCTTGTGCCGTAGAAGGGACACAGTACAGCAGCACCACAGACAGACCACACTGAGCCTCTTACAGGGATGCTGTCATTCGGGAGATTACGGGATGGTTGAACAATAGGGGAACAAGCTTTTTGACAGGAAACGTGTCCACAAGAGTGACTCCTACATTTCTCCCTCAATTTCCATGTTCAGAGACAGGCTTGTAGAGGACATCATGTGGGATAATCAGTCACCACCTCTGCATTCCCGCCCCATCTTTGGAATCACAGGATACTGGAGAGAGATGGCCCCTCCTCTCTTAGCCTGTCATGGAAGACAGGAATTCAGAATGTTCACATTTGAACTGTAAGGTATCACAGATGCCTAATTTTGTATTCAGACCGAAACAAATGGGAAAGACTTGGAACATTTTAGAATGGTTGCCTTCTAGATGTGAAAACAGTGTGGAAAGATGGGGTTTTCTGCTCGAATTGTAGTTTAGATGAAACCAAATATCATGGGGAGGCTTTTGTAAGCCCATATAAAACAAATGTTTTAATTTTGGATTATGGAGGGGTTGGTTTCTATGTTAACTGAATTACACTAATTAGAAATCCCAGGTCATTGGGTGGACAGATGGATGGAACTTATTTGTGTTCAAGGTTCAAATCATGAGAACATGCATCCCTCTCCCATCGAGGCCTAGTCTGTTTGGTGTCTCAAGGTACAGTCTCAAGTCTTTTGGCTCGGTTAATACCAGACTCTTTTTTGGGGGGGGGGAGTTCCTCAGGATGTGGTGGTGGTTACCAACACTGCGCAGAGGCTATACTTTTTTCCTTATCTTTTCATGTTCTGTTAATCAACCAGTTTATAATTACAGTTGATGCTTTACATGCTACCTCTACTTACCATCTCAATGCTCAAATGAATGCCCTATATTTGCATACCTTTTTCTTTTAAGATTTTGTTTTTAAAAGTTCTGGGAAGTCTTTTTTTTCCCTCATTGGTTTTTGCACAGAATAGGCACTTAGGCCGTGTTCACTTTTTTACTGTAGTAATGCTTTAGAATGAGAGATTCATGCAGGGCAGTATTTGAACCAGAAATATGCAAATGTTCATGTTACAAGTCTCCTATTGACATCAATGCAGGATTTAGCTGAAACTTAGGACTGACATCTCAAGCCTGTTTCACCTCCAGAGGAGTATTGTTCAATTCATGAGGAAAGGAATTCTTGGCCTCTTAGGCTGCTCCTTTCTGAGACTGTTAGAATATTTTTTTTCTCTCTCGAGACCCCATACGTGAATTTAATTAGCTTACATTGACTGATCAGCACTTTAAATCTCTAGAATTAAAGCATAAAATGTATTAAGTAACAAAATTGAAATGTCTATTTATCCCAGCTAACACTTTGGCTCCTAACAATCACTGCAATTTAAGTAGGACAGTCTGTTTATGACCTAATATAGTTATTGCTGAAAGTTGTTTGGCAATCTTGATCATTAACGTGGCCAAACTAAGCCAGGGGACATCTTTTGAACATTCTGTTTGTCAGGGTTAATGAGAAAATAAGTCTTTATTTTGATAATGGCAAATTTATGGCACCTTAATTCCTTTTTTATGTCCCTCTTAATTGCAATTAAAATATTGGAAAACAATCAAATATCTCTGACAGTTGCATTGGGTACTAAAATAATACTACAGTGTATTTAAAAGACATCAGCGACCGGCATATTAGAACATACTGAAAAACCCAGTTCAAGGACCGCTGTCTTCTGTTATGACAGACAAATAGCCTGTGTGTGCGCGCGCACGTGTGCATGCATGATGTGTATCTTCACAAACACGGTCAAGGGTCAACACAAAATACAGGGTGCTTTTTATAACAAGAACATTGGAATTGCATCTGCTTAGTCAAGTATGTCTCTGCCTGCAAGTTGTGCCATGTCTCAACTGTTCATGCTGTCTTGTATTAAGTTATGTTAGTTTGTTCCTCACTTTTCTTTTCCTGCTGTAGTTATGGTAAGAATTTTAACAATCTATTAAAAATTACAGCTCATTTGCTGAAAGTACCTGTATCCTTATGTTATTTAAATGACTTACAGCAGCACACTCAATTAAATCTTTAACTGTCCCTTAAATTAAATCAGTCCGAATCATTCATTTCCATATATTAGTGGTTGTTTGTCAAGTCTGAGGTTTGAATGGATCAAGAGACATACACAGCCAGAAATGTATAGAATAATACTAGTGGACCTAATAGATTCTACACATGCTGTGAGCGCGCGCCTACAGTTGCAAGACAAGGAGGTGGTATATGTGTTTTGAGTCATTGCTCAACACCCCCCTTTACCAATATAATGAGTGTATCTGAGCAGAAAGAGGACAAACATGTCTGAAAAGAGAGGTGTGTGCAGTATGTTGACTCAATATAGAGATGAGGTACTACCTCTAACCTTGAACGCAAAATGTGATGCTTTATTTTCTTCTGTTTCCTCTTGCTGTCGGTGTCTCCTGGAGACTAACATGCTGGAAATTGTAGAACTTAACAGGAGATGAAAACAAGGGAAATAATTTGTTCCACATTTGTATTAATAAAACCTTGTGGAAATTATTTGTATGCAGTCAGACATTCTTTTGGTAAGGAAGTGAAATATCAGATCAACATCAGAGATGCGACAATGACCAGACAAAAATAAAAGCAAAAATAGACCGATTTTATTATGCTATACACAACATTACATATCTGACAATAGAAAAATATATCCACAGCATTCAAAAATGTTTTTTTTTACTGGTCGATCAATAACAGAAAACAAAGAAATAAAAACAATCAATATAGTAGTCAAACAGGCTACATAAAATAGTGAGATGTGAAACATGCAGTGGCAACCTGTCATTCAGGGGCCGAGCCCCACCTGTTTTGCATGTTATTTGGCATTTATACGTGTCACATATAAGTTCACAAACAATGACAAAATAAATAATACAATCATTGAGTTAATACATCCGCATACAATCTCTTTTTTGCTTTCTTGAGTAAGGCAGCTCCAAAATGCAGATGTTTTAGCCTAGCTCAGTGCTTTCTGTGGTGGTGGGGCAGCCAGCGGAAAATACGGAGCGTAGTAGTTGGTAATGTTCTCTAGTTGCGCTGTGATTGACTCCAGTGTTCTGTCACTCATGGGGACACTACGTCACCGCAAAATCTAAGGGTAGAGCTCGAAAATTCAAGGCCCTGGGAGCTGCCGTAGAGTTACATTAGACGTGCCCATCCATGAAGGCTCAAGGTCACTTGCCACAGATAAAATGACGTCAGATCACATTATATCTACAGTAGCTTTGATTGGACTGATCATGTCAGCATCATACTTTCAAAATCTTAGCTAGCAAGCTAGCAGTCATCATCATGAATCAAGTCGACAATCTACTGGTAAATCCTTTTCATATGAAGAGAAATAATTAAAGATAAATTATAGATAAAACGTATCGGTGCTCATTGGCCAATGGACCTGTATCCTTTACACAACAAGTCCTTTACACAACAAGTTGGAAAATGCAAATTCAACAATGAGTGGTTTGGAAGGAATCAGTGGCTAACTGCAAGCACTGCAAAGCAATCACTAGCCTGCTATTCAGTGGAGTGGGTGTGTGGTCCCAAGTCTGGGTTCAAGGGTCTCTTTTCCAAGCTTAAAAGGATAAACATTAAACATTGGCCATGCTGTCAAGCCGCACTCAAAACAACTAGAAGCTCGGAGTTGGGAAATCTGACTACAGGGAGTTCAAGACAACTGGGAACTCGGAAAAAAATGAGCTCTGACTGGGAAAATACGTTTTGAACGGTCATCCAACTCCGGAATTGCAAGTCGGGAACTCATGCCTCTTTCTAGTACATGCTAAACATATTTCATGTAGTCCTCATTATATCCTGTTTTAGAGAAATGTGTTCATCGAATATTGTGAGAGCTTTCATTGTCTGCTTATTTTCCCCGTTTATTTATCCTACGGTTCTGACTTGGTGTACAGGGAGAATATTGTAAGAACGGACCATGTTCTGAATTCTGTAGCTGTACATTTCAAAAGTGCTGAGCAAATAGTCATATTGACTACATCCGTCCTAGCTCGCTCATTAATGTCTTAATCGAAATTACGGATTGCCTCCCATCCGCTCATTGTTCCGATCATCGTTCCCTTATATCTGAGGCTGGTAACTTATCCTCTGCAGCAGAGGTAACTCAGGGTCTTCCATTCCTGTGGTGGTCTTTCATGAGAGCCAGTTTCATCATTGCGCTTGATGGTTTTTGCAACTGCACTTGAAGAAACTTTCAAAGTTCTTGACATTTTCTTTATTGACTGACCTTGTCCCGGTGAAACTGGAGGGCACACAATTCAAATAAATAATCATAAATATTATGGATTTTAAACATTTAGGTACATATAAGTGTCTTATATTGGCTGAAAGCTTTTATTCTTGTTAATCGACCTGCACTGTCTGATTTACAGTAGCTATTACAGCGAAAACATGCCATGCGATTGTTTGAGGACGGCGCCCCACATCAAAATAGTTTTCCACCGGCACAGGTTTCATACATTCACATATAATGATGAAATATTCACTTACTTTTTGAAAATCTTCCTCTGATTTGTCATCCAAAGGGTCCCAGCTATAACATGTAGTGTCATTTTGTTAGATAAATCCTTCTTTATATCCCAAAAAGTCAGTTTAGTTGGCGCCATCGATTTGAGTAATCCACTCGTTCAACTTGCAGAGAAATGAATCCAAAAATATACCCCTTAACTTTGTTTCAACAAGTCATAATACTTTTCTATTTACTCCTCAGATACCCTAAAATGTAATCAAACTATAATACTTCTTTCAGAAAGTTCAATAGGAAACCGATTTTAGCAGGCGCATAATTTCTTCAAGGCGTGCTCAAACACAAATTTCCAAGACTGTGTCCTTCTACTTAAACTGTTATTTCTTATTCATTTTTGAAGTTACAAGCCCGAAACCTTGAACATAGACTTCTGACACCCTGTGGAAGCCATAGGAACTGCATTCAGGGAGCTAATTTACAATATGACCTTTCTCTTGCATTTGTAAGAGGATGGTCTCTCAAAAAACTAAAATTCCGGTTGGTTTTTCTTTGGATTTTCTCCTACCATATCAATTGTGTTATATTCTCCTACATTATTTTAACATTTCTACAAACTTCAAAGTGTTTCTTTCCAATGGTACCAATTATATGCATATCCTGGCTTCAGGGCCTGAGCTACAGGCAGTTTACTTTGGGCACATCATTCAGACAGGAAATGGAGAAAAAGGGGCCTATACCTAAGAAGTTAAAGTATTGCCCTTTCTTAAACAAGCCATACAAAGCTGGTTAGAATTTCAGTTTTATCCTCCAGAAAAGATAGAACAAATATTACAACAAATATTATGGTTAAACTCAAACTAAAAAAACATTATTTATGGATTTTTTCCCCCCAATGGTGTTATATTTATTCATAATATTATGAATAGAAACGGTAGAGTTATGTCACATATCCAGCTATAAAAGGAATGTCTGCTCTATCCAAACTTAGAACCAACTGATTGCAGCATTACCACAAAAATGGAGGAGGCAAGTGGAAGAAGGTAGGGAACTTGTTTGTCTGCCATATACAGTGGACTCCAAAATTACTGGCACCCCATACCCTGTTTCGACACCAAACACGCCGATGCTGTATCTGACCAAAACATTACATTTTGGTCTCATCTGACCAGAGCACCTTCTTCCAGTCAAAATTTAAATGACGTTTGGCAAACTCCAAGTGCTTGCATCTGTGTCTTGGAGTCAGAAAGGGCTTTCTTCTGGCAACCCTTCCAAAGAGCCTGTGGTTGTGGAGGTGGCGTCTGATGGTGCTTTTTGAAACCTGGTGATCCCAAGACGCCACCAAGGCCTGCACTTCTTTCACAGTGATTCTTGAGGATTTTGTTGCTTCTCTCACCATCCTCCTCCCTATCCTGGGGGGCAAAATGCATTTGTGTCCTCTACCAGTGAGGTTTAACTGTTCCATATCTTTTGATTTTTTTAACAATTGTCCTGACAGTGCTCAGTGGTATATTAAATTGTTTGTGGATCTTCTTGTAGCCATTACCAGATTTATGAAGGTCTACGACCATCTGTCTCTTTTGAACTGCCAGTTCTTTTGTTTTCTTCATGGTGTTGGATGACAAAGGGATATTGCATGCGTGTTACCTCATTTTTATACCCTAGTGAAACAGTAATGGCTCAATATAGTTCCTTAAGACTTAGATAAACTTAAATAAACTTAAATAAGTGGAATTTAATTCATAAATAAATAGAAAAATATACCAGTTTCATTTAAGGGCAAAAATGTTGACAGCTGCGCCATACAGGTTGAAAAATAAATGGGAAGAGATTTTCGATGTACTGACTCCTTGTCACATGGTTTGTGAACTGATACAAAAAACAAAACTTGATTCAACACTGAGTTTTTCAATTTAAATTATTATACAAAATTCTTGCCACCAACAGAATGCTATATATATGGGGTATACAACAATCTCAGCTCTGTAGATTTTGCGGTGAACAGACAGAATAACTAGATAATTTATTCTGGTATTACCGCAATGTAGCTTGTTTCTGGTCACAGGTTCAGGAATGGTTAAAACATTTACTTAAAATTAACCTTACAAATAGAAGTGTTGGACGATTTGCAAAGCAATAGTCAGACAATAAATAATATATTAATACTTGTAGGAAAAACATTCATATTTGGCTCACAATCTGTGGATACTACAGTTGAAGTCGGACAATTACATACCATTTTTTCCTACAAGTATTAATATATTATTTATTGTCTGACTATTGCTTTGCAAATCTTCCAACACTTCTATTTGTAAGGTTCATTTTAAGTAAATGTTTTAACCATTCCTGAACCTGTGACCAGAAACAAGCCACATTGCGGCAATACCATTAAAACTCGTTTTTCAACCACTCCACAGAATTCTTGTTAACAAACTATTGTTTTGGCAAGTCGGTTAGGACATCTACTTTGTGCATGACACAAGTCATTTTTCCAACAATTGTTTACAGACAGATTATTTCACTTAATTCACTGTATCACAATTCCAGTGGGTCAGAAGTTTACATACACTAAGTTGACTGTGCCTTTAAACAGCTTACAAAATTCCAGAAAATGATGTCATGGCTTTAGAAGCTTCTGATAGGCTAATTGACATCATTTCAGTCAATTGGAGGTGTACCTGTGGATGTATTTCAAGGCCTACCTTCAAACTCAGTGCATCTTTCCTTGACATCATGGGAAAATCAAAAGAAATCAGCCAAGACCTCCAAAAAAAATGTGTAGACCTCCACAAGTCTGGTTCATCCTTGGGAGCAAATTCCAAACTTTGAAGGTACCACGTTCATCTGTAAAAACAATAGTACGCAAGTATAAACACCATGGGACCACGCAGCCGTCATACCGCTCAGGAAGGAGACGCGTTCTGTCTCCTAGAGATGAACGTACTGTGGTGCGAAAAGTACAAATCAATCCCGGGAACAACAGCAAAGGACCTTGTGAAGATGCTGGGGGAAACGGGTACAAAAGTATCTATATCCACAGTAAAACGAGTCCTATATCGGCATAACCTGAAAGGCCGCTCAGCAAAGAAGAAGCCACTGCTCCAAAACCGGCATAAAAAAAGCCAGACTACGGTTTGCAACTGCACATGGGGACAAAGATTGTACTTTTTGGAGAAATGTCCTCTGGTCTGATGAAACAAAAATAGAACTGCTTGGCCATAATGACCATCATTATGTTTGGAGGAAAAAGGGGGAGGCATGCAAGCCGAAGAACACCATCCCAACCGTGAAGCACGAGGGTGGCAGCATCATGTTGTGGGGGTGCTTTGCTGCAGGAGGGACTGGTGCACTTCACAAAATAGATGGCTCATGTAGAGTGAACATTATGTGGATATATTGAAGCAACATCTCAAGATATCAGTCAGGAAGTTAAAGCTTGGTCACAAATGGGTCTTCCAAATGGACAATGACCCCAAGCATACTTCCAAAGTTGTGGCAAAACGGCTTAAGGACAACAAAGTCAAGGTATTGGAGTGGCCATCACAAAGCCCTGACCTCAATCCTATAGAAACTTTGTGGGCAGAACCGAAAAAGCGTGTGCGAGCAAGGAAGCCTACAAACCTGACTCGGTTACACCAGCTCTGTCAGGATGAATGGGCCGAAATTCACCCAACTTATTGTGGGAAGCTTGTGGAAGGCTTCCCGAAACGTTTGACCAAAGTTAAACAATTTCAAGACAATGCTACCAAATACTAATTGAGTGTATGTAAACTTCTGACCCACTGGGAATGTGATGAAAGAAATAAAAGCTGAAATAAATCATTCTCTCTACTATTATTCTGACATTTCACATTATTAAAATAAAGTGGTGATCCTAACTGACCTAAGACAGGGGATTTTTACTCGGATTAAATGTCAGGAATTGTGAAAAACTGAGTTTAAATGTATTTGGCTAAGGTGTATGTAAACTTCCGACTTCAACTGTATATGATTAGAAAGGTTCAAAATTAATGTAAAACATTACAGCACAACTGAAAAATATATGGCACATGGAAACCAAACAAGGATGGTCTATTGTATTTATTTTATTTTTCACCTTTATTTTACCAGGTAGGCAAGTTGAGAACAAGTTCTCATTTACAATTGCGACCTGGCCAAGATAAAGCAAGCAGTTTGACACATACAACAACACAGAGTTACACATGGAGTAAAACAAACATACAGTCAATAATATAGTAGACAAATAAGTCTATATACAAAGTGAGCAAATGAGGTGAGATAAGGGAGCTAAAGGCAAAAAAAGGCCATGGTGGCGAAGTAAATACAATATAGCAAGTAAAACACTGGAATGGTAGATTTGCAGTGGAAGAAAGTGCAAAGCAGAAATAGAAATAATGGGGTGCAAAGGAGCAAAATAAATAAATACAGTAGGGGGAAGAGGTAGTTGTTTGGGCTAAATTATAGATGGGATATGTACAGGTGCAGCAATCTGTGAGCTGCTCTGACAGCTGGTGCTTAAAGCTAGTGAGGGAGATAAGTGTTTCCAGTTTTAGAGATTTTTGTAGTTCGTTCCAGTCATTGGCAGCAGAGAACTGGAAGGAGAGGCGGCCGAAGGAGGAATTGGCTTTGGGGGTGACCAGAGAGATATACCTGCTGGAGCGCGTTCTACAGGTGGGTGCTGCTATGGTGACCAGCCAGCTGAGATAAGGGGGAACTTTACCTAGCAGGGTCTTGAAGATGACCAGGAGCCAGTGGGTTTGGTGACGAGTATGAAGCGAGGGCCAGCCAACGAGAGTGTACAGGTCGCAGTGGTGGGTAGTATATGGGGCTTTGGTGACAAAACGGATGGTACTGTGATAGACTGCATCCAATTTATTGAGTAGGGTATTTGGATGCTATTTTGTAAATGACATCGCTGAAGTCGAGGATCGGTAGGATGGTCAGTTTTACTTTGGGTATGTTTGGCAGCATGAGTGAAAGATGCTTTGTTGCGAAATAGGAAGCTGATTCTAGATTTAACTTTGGATTGGAGATGTTTGATGTGAGTCTGGAAGGAGAGTTTACAGCCTAACCAGACACCTAGGTATTTGTAGTTGTCCACATATTCTAAGTCAGAACCGTCCAGAGTAGTGATGCTGGACGGGCGGGCAGGTGCAGGCAGCGAATTGAAGAGCATGCATTTAGTTTTACTTGTATTTAAGAGCAGTTGGAGGCCACGGAAGGAGAGTTGTATGGCATTGAAGCTCGTCTGGAGGGTAGTTAACACAGTGTCCAAAGAAGGGCCATAAGTATACAGAATGGTGTCGTCTGTGTAGAGGTGGATCAGAGACTCACCAGCAGCAAGAGCGACATCATTGATGTATACAGAGAAAAGAGTCGGCCCAAGAATTGAACCCTGTGGCACCCCCATAGAGACTGCCAGAGGCCCGGACAACAGGCCCTCCGATTTGACACACTGAACTCTATCAGAGAAGTAGTTGGTGAACCAGGCGAGGCAATCATTTGAGAAACCAAGGCTGTTGAGGCTGCCGATAAGAATGTGGTGATTGACAGTGTCAAAACCCTTGGCCAGGTCAATGAATATGGCTGCACAGTATTGTTTCTTATCGATGGCGGTTATGAAGATATCGTTTAGGACCTTGAGCGTGGCTGAGGTGCACCCATGACCAGCTCTGAATCCAGATTGCATAGTGGAGAAGGTGCGGTGGGATTCGAAATGGTCAGTAATCTGTTTGTTGACTTGGCTTTCGAAGACTTTAGAGATGCAGGGTAGGATAGATATAGGTCTGTAGCAGTTTGGGTCAAGAGTGTCCCCCCCTTTTAAGAGGGGGATGACCGCAGCTGCTTTCCAATCTTTGGGAATCAGACGACACAAAAGAGAGGTTGAACAGGCTAGTAATAGGGGTTGCAACAATTTCGGCAGATCATTTTAGAAAGAAAGGGTCCAGATTGTCTAGCCCGGCTGATTTGTAGGGGTCCAGATTTTGCAGCTCTTTCAGAACATCAGCTGACTGGATTTGGGAGAAGGAGAAATGGGGAAGGCTTGGGCGAGTTGCTGTGGGGGGTGCAGTGCTGTTGACCGGGGTAGGGGTAGCCAGGTGGAAAGCATGGTCAGCCGTAGAAAATGCTTATTGAAATTCTCAATTATAATGGATTTATCGGTGGTGACAGAGTTTCCTGTCCTCAGTGCAGTGGGCAGCTGGGAAGAGGTGCTCTTATTCTCCAAGGACTTTAGTGTCCCAGAACTTTTTTGAGTTTGTGTTGCAGGAAGCAAATTGCTTTTCTAACTGCCTGTC
This sequence comes from Salmo trutta, assembly GCF_901001165.1. Lineage (NCBI taxonomy): Eukaryota > Metazoa > Chordata > Actinopteri > Salmoniformes > Salmonidae > Salmo > Salmo trutta. The sequence goes on from NC_042969.1 coordinate 73,162,190, forward strand.
TATATTGGTTTCTAACTTCCCTGAAAAGTTGCATATCACGGGGGCTGTTCGATGCTAATGCAGAACCCCACAGGATGTTTTTGTATTGGTTAAGGGCAGTCAGGTCTGGAGAGAACCAAGGGCTATATCTGTTCCTGGTTCTACATTTCTTGAATGGGGCATGCTTATTTAAAATGGTGAGGAAGGCATTTAAACAAAAATAACCAGCCATCCTCTACTGAAGGGATGAGGTCAATATCCTTCCAGGATACCCGGGCCAGGTCGATTAGAAAGGCCTGCTCGCTGAAGTGTTTCAGGGAGCGTTTGACAGTGATGTGTGGAGGTCGTTTGACCGCTGACCCATTACGGATGCAGGCAGAGGCAGTGATCGCTGAGATCTTGGTTGAAAACAGCAGAGGTGTATTTAGAGGGCAAGTTGGTTAGGATGATATCTATGAGGGTGCCTGTGTTTACAGCTTTGGGGTGGTACCTGGTAGGTTCATTGATCATTTGTGTGAGATTGAGGGCATCAAGCTTAGATTGTAGGATGGCTGGGGTGTTAAGCATGTCCCAGTTTAGGTCACCTAGCAGCACGAGCTCTGAAGATAGATGGGGGGCAATCATTTCACATATGGTGTCCAGAGCACAGCTGGGGCAGAGGGTGGTCTATAGCAGGCGGCAACGGTGAGAGACTTGTTTTTAGAGAGGTGGATTTTTAAAAGTAGAAGTTCAAATTGTTTGGGTACAGACCTGGAGGGTAGGACAGAATTCTGCAGGCTATCTCTGCAGTAGATTGCAACACCGCCCCCTTTGGCCATTCTATCGTGTCTGAAAATGTTGTAGTTAGGGATGGAGATTTCAGAGTTTTTGGTGGTCTTCCTAAGCCAGGATTCAGACACGGCTAGGACATCCGGGTTGGCAGAGTGTGCTAAAGCAGTGAATAAAACAAACTTAGGGAGGAGGCTTCTATTGTTAACATGCATGAAACCAAGGCTATTACGGTTACAGAAGTCATCAAAAGAGAGTGCCTGGGGAATAGGAGTGGAACTAGGTACTGCAGGTCCTGGATTCACCTCTACATCGCCAGAGGAACAGAGGAGGAGTAGGTTAAGGGTACGGCTAAAAGCTATGAGAATTGGTCGTCTAGGACGTCCGGAACAGAGAGTAAAAGGAGCAGGTTTCTGGGGGCGATAAAATAGCTTCAAGGTATAATGGTGATAGGTGGGATGGGCTGAGAGTGGCTGAGGGGTGGGATTAAGGAGTTTATCTTCAGTAATGTATTATTGTTATGTGATTGCTGTATATAAAAGTACCCTGTATGTAAAATGTGTATGCAAAATGTATATGTAAAATGTATGTATATGTATCAGAAACGCTGTAAAAAAAAACTAAAGATGTGTCCTCCGAAGAGGATGGGTTAATATTGAAAAAATATATATTATACAAATATTGTCTGGACCTCCATGGCATAGAAATAGAATGACTAGATTCTCATTTATCAACTACCGACCAAACTAACAGGCTGACAAACGGGGGTGAATATCTATGTAAAAGAGAAGGAAACTGTGTCTTAAAGCCAAAGGCATTTTCAGAGCAATTGTGTGGACACAAAATAATGTGTAACATGCTGACCACACCGCTTGCAATTTACACATACATGTTATTCAATCATTGCACCTACACTGCTCGCGGGCGTCAGCAAGCGTCTGCGTGGCCAGACGCTAAAATAGAAATTGGTTCTATTTGTGACGCTCAACGTGCTGCAAGTCCGGCCTCTCCCATCTCCTCATTGGTTTTTAGGAGCATATACCCATGCTGGTGATTGAAAGATGAACTTAGGTCCACACTCCAGTAGGTTGTAGTAATGCTGTAATGCTGAAAAGTTGGTTGCCAACTGCTGTGCTTCTTTCACATGCATTGCTTACTGTTTGGGGTTTTAGGCTGGGTTTCTGTACAGCACTTTGAGATATCAGCTGATGTACGAAGGGCTATATAAATAAATTTGATTTGATTTTGATGATATGAAGTCCAAAGAAGAAAAAGAAGCCTTAAGAGGTTTTTAAGGAAGGAGGAGAGATGACAAGCAACAAATTCGGTTTACCGTTTTATCTGTGGATTAATTGTTGGAGTTGAGGACCTTGTGCATTTCAGGTAAAATAACAACCCAATGTTTATATACCAGGACAAATTAGTTAGCAACAGTAAGCTAGCTAGCTAAATTGCCATAAATGTTTAAAACTTTTTGACCTGTCCATAAACTAATATAATTGGTTCAGAGTTTGTTTTGATATTTCAACCTGCGTGTCCTGATCGCTTCTGGTGATCGCTTCTGGTGTGAGTGAACAAAATGAAGTCGGAGCTAGTTTTTTTCCGAGTTCCCAGTTGTCTTGAACTCACTGAAGTCTGAGATTTCCCAGTTCCGAGTTTCCAGTTGTTTTGAACATGGCAGAAGTCATGCTGGATTGACAATATGGCCAATGTATTCAATATATTCTGGCCTACGGTGTTGTGTGTGAATGTTTATCCTTTTAAGCTTGGAAAAGAGACCCTTAAACCCAGACTTGGACCACACACCCTTTCCACCATATAGCAGGGGAAGCAAAATAGTGATTGCTTTGCAGCACTTGCGGTTAGCCACTGATTCTTTCAAAACACTCATTGTTGAATGTGATTTCCAACTTGTTGTGTAATGTTTATTTCCAATGGCCGATGAGCACCGATACGTTTTATCTATAATTTCTCTTCATATGACAAGGATTGAAAAGGATTTGCCAGTAGATTGTCGATGTGATTCATGATGATGACTGCTTGTCTAGCTTGATTTTGAAGGTATGATGTTGACATGATCAGCCCAACCAAAGCTACGGTAGATATTACGTGATTTGACATCATTTTATCTGTAGCCAGTGACCTTGAGCCTGCTTGGATGGGCACTTCTAATGTAAATCTATGGCAGCACATACAGTGAGGGGAAAAAGTATTTGATCCCCTGCTGATTTTGTACGTTTTCCCACTGACAAAGAATTGATCAGTATATAATTTTAATGGTAGGTTTATTTGAACAGTGAGAGACAGAATAACAACAAAAATATCCAGAAAAACGCATGTCAAAAATGTTATAAATTGATTTGCATTTTAATGAGGGATTGCAGCGAGATTGCAGCGAGAGCAGACTGTTACAGTGTTGTGGGTCATTTCCTGTCAAAAGACTTTCTGCATTTTGTGTATTACATGTGTATGAGGAAAGGAACTTTGCAACTACTGTGTGTTTGAAATACACAGATACCACAAAGGTCTGTGCATAATATAGTATTATCATAGCAAACAAATGTATAGTTTAATGTTTCTTGCTTCAATCATTGTGACTACCTCTTAAACTCTGTTAGTGGTAGATGTGTTTTTTTCCAAGGTAACCACTGGAGGGCAGCCAAGCTTTTGCAGAGTTTGTACTTGAAGACACACTTCCCTTACAAGGAATGATTTACACGATTTGTGTACTTTTTGTGTACAAGAACCACATTAATTCCAACACTTATTATTTCAAGTCATCTGTAATTTCAAGTTATCTTATGCCATGATAGCAAACACTCCAAAATATTTACATAATGGGGGAAATGAGCTATTTTTGCTTCATGCAATTGTAGCAATTTGATTAGAGATTAGTTTATTCAAAGGTCACATGTTTTTGTAGTTTAATTGCAGGATGTCAACTGCATATTGTCTCAGGGTTGTCCCATTGTCTACATAGAACCCCCTTCAGAGGGACAAGTCTCCTAAGTTTCTGTGTGAGAAGAGAACAAGGAGCCCCTGGCCCCTTAACCTTGACCGCCATGTAAGTGTTTGAGGCCATAATGACTACTGTGTGTAATTATGGTGTGAGGCAGGCTGGAATGTGACTTCAAAGCGTCGCCCTACTCTGTCGCACTACTCTTGTCATGTTGAGGGTGGAGAAATTGTGAAAATATTTCTTTAACATTTCTTTATTATTTAGGTTGTCTTTTTTCCAATGGGCGGGTCTGCATGTAGAGGCACATTTGTCCAGTGAATCTGGAAGGACATAAAGCACAACTATAGTGGCTTGCGAAAGTATTCACCCCCTTGGTATTTTTCCTATTTTGTTGCCTTACCACCTGGAATTAAAATAGATTTTTTGGGGGGGTTGTATCATTTGATTTATACAACATGCCTACCAGTTTGAAGATGCAAAATATTTTTATTGTGAAACAAACAAGAAATAACACAAAAAAACAGAACTTGAGCGTGCATAACTATTCACCCCTCCAAAGTCAATACTTTGTAGAGTCACCTTTTACAGCTGCAAGTCTCTTGGGGTATGCCTCTATAAGCTTGGCACATCTAGCCACTGGGATTTTTGCCCATTCTTCAAGGCAAATCTGCTCCAGCTCCTTCAAGTTGGATGGGTTCCGCTGGTGTACAGCAATCTTTAAGTCATACCACAGATTCTCAATTGGATTGAGGTCTGGGCTTTGACTAGGCCATTTCAAGACATTTACATGTTTCCCCTTAAACCAATCGAGTGTTGCTTTAGCAGTATGCTTAGGGTTATTGTCCTCCTTGGAGATGAACCTCTGTCCCAGTCTCAAATCTCTGGAAGACTGAAACAGGTTTCCCTCAAGAATTTCCCTGTATTTAGCACCATCCATCATTCCTTCAACTTTGACCAGTTTCCCAGTCCCTGCCGATTAAAAACATCCCCACAACATGATGCTGCCACCACCATGCTTCACTGTGGGGATGTTGTTCTCGGGGTGATGAGAGGTGTTGGGTTTGCACCAGACATAGCGTTTTCCTTGATGGCCAAAAAGCTCATTTTCAAGTTCATCTGACCAGAGTACCTTCTTCCATATGTTTGGGGAGTCTCCCATATGCCTTTTGGTGAACACCAAACATGTTTGCTTATTTTTTTTCTTGAAGCAATGGCTTTTTTCTGGCCACTCTTCCGTAAAGCCCAGCTCTGTGAAGTGTATGGCTTAAAGTGGTCCTATGGACAGATACTCCAATCTCCACTGTGGAGCTTTGCAGCTCCTTCAGGATTATCTTTGGTCTCTTTGTTGCCTCTCTGATTAATGCCCTCCTTGCCTGGTCCGTGAGTTTTGGTGGGCGGCCCTCTCTTAGCAGGTTTGTTGTGGTGCCATATTCTTTCCATTTTTTAATAATGGATTTAATGGTGCTCTGTGGGATGTTCAAAGTTTTGGATATGTTTTTGTAACCCAACCCTGATCTGTACTTCTCCACAACTTTGTCCCTGACCTGTGTGGCGAGCTCCTTGGTCTTCATAGTGCCGCTTGCTTGGTGGTGCCCCTTGCTTAGACTCTGAGGCCTTTCAGAACAGGTGTATATATACTGAGATCATGGCCAGATCATGTGACACTTAAATAAAGTCCATCTGTGTGCAATCTAACTAATTATGTGACTTCTGAAGGTAATTGGTTGCACCAGATCTTATTTAGGGGCTTCATAGCAAAGGGGGTGAATACATATGCCCGCACCACTTTTCCATTTTTCTTTTTTATAATTTTTTGAAACAAGTAGTTTTTAAATTTCACTTCACCAATTTGGACTATTTTGTGTATGTCTATTACATGAAATTCCCCCGCAAAAAAATCTATTTAAATTACAGGTTGTAATGCAACAAAATAAGAAAAACACCAAGGGGGTGAATACGTATGCAAGACACTGTACTTCAGAACATTGTCATTAACATAGCTACAGTATCTGCATGTATAGATTCAGTCCTGAACACAAGATTGCCAAATGATTCTATACCTATATTACATTAAAGACTCTATGCCTATATTACATTAAAGATTCTATGTCTATATTACATTAAAGATTCTATACCTATATTACATTAAATATTCTATACCTATATTACATTAAAGATTCTATACCTACAGTTGAAGTCGGAAGTTTACATACACTTAGGTTGGAGTCATTAAAACTCGTTTTTCAACCACTCCACAAATTTCTTGTTAACAAACTATAGTTTTGGCAAGTCGGTTAGGACATCTACTTTGTGCATGACACAAGTCATTTTTCCAACAATTGTTCACAGACAGATTATTTCACTTATAATTCACTGTATCACAATTCCAGTGGGTCAGAAGTTTACATTCACTAATTTGACTGTGCCTTTAAACAGCTTGGAAACTTCCAGAAAATTATGTCATGGCTTTAGAAGCTTCTGATAGGCTAATTGACATCATTTGAGTCAATTGGAGGTGTACCTGTGGATGTATTTCAAGGCCTACCTTCAAACTCAGTGTCTTCTGATCCCTCCTGTCTCAGCCTCCAGTATTTATGCTGCAGTAGTTTATGTGTCGGGGGGCTAGGGTCAGTCTGTTACATCTGGAGTATTCTCTTGTCTTATCCGGTGTCCTGTGTGAATGTAAATATGCTCTCTCTAATTCTCTCTTTCTTTCTTTCTCTCGGAGGACCTGAGCCCTAGGACCATGCCTCAGGACTACCTGGCATGATGACTCCTTGCTGTCCCCAGTCCACCTGGCCATGCTGCTGCTCCAGTTTCAACTGTTCTGCCTGCGGCTACGGAACCCTGACCTGTTCACCGGACGTGCTTGTTGCACCCTCGACAATTACTATGATTATTATTTATTTGACCATGCTGGTCATTTACGAACATTTTAACATCTTGACCATGTTCTGTTATAATATCCACCCGGCACAGCCAGAAGAGGACTGGCCACCCCTCATAGCCTGGTTCCTCTCTAGGTTTCTTCCTAGGTTTTTGGCCTTTCTCAGGAGTTTTTCCTAGGGAGTTTTTCCCAGCCACCGTGCTTCTTTCACATGCATTGCTTGCTGTTTGGGGTTTTAGGCTGGGTTTCTGTACAGCACTTTGAGATTTCAGCTGATGTACGAAGGGCTATATAAATAAATTTGATCTGATTTGATTTGATTTGTGCTTGACATCATGGGAAAATCAAAAGAAATCAGCCAAGACCTCAGAAAAAAATTGTAGACCTCCACAAGTCTGGTTCATCTTGGGAGCAAATTCCAAACGTTTGAAGGTACCACGTTCATCTGTACAAACAATAATACACAAGTATAAACACCATGGGACCACGCAGCCGTCATACCGCTCAGGAAGGAGACGCGTTGTGTCTCTTAGAGATGAACGTACTTTGGTGCAAAAAGTGCAACTCAATCCCAGAACAACAGCAAAGGACCTTGTGAAGACGCTGGAGGAAACCGGTAGAAAAGTATCTATATCCACAGTCAAACGAGTCCTATATCAACATAACATGAAAGGCCACTCAAGGAAGAAGCCACTGCTACAAAACTGCCATAGAAAAGCCCGACTACGGTTCGCAACTGCACTTGGGGACAAAGATTGTGCTTTTTGGAGAAATGTCCTCTGGTCTGATAAAACAAAAATAGAAATGTTTCGCCATAATGACCATCGTTATGTTTGGAGGAAAAAGGGGGAGGCTTGCAAGCCGAAGAACACCATCCCAACCGTGAAGCATGGGGGTGGCAGCATCATGTTGTGGGGGTGCTTTGCTGCAGGAGGGACTGGTGCACTTCACAAAATAGATGGCATCATGAGGGGGGAAAATTATGTGGATATATTGAAGCAACATCTCAAGACATCAGTCAGGAAGTTAAAGCTTGGTCGCAAATGGGTCTTCCAAATGGACAATGACCCCAAGCATACTTCCAAAGTTGTGGCAAAATGGCTTAAGGACAACAAAGTCAAGGTATTGGAGTGGCCATCACAAAGCCCTGACCTCAATCCTGTAGAAAATTTGTGGGCAGAACCGAAAAAGCGTGTGCAAGCAAGGAGGCTTATAAACCTGACTCAGTTACACCAGCTCTGTCAGGAGGAATGGGCCAAAATTCACCCAACTTATTGTGGGAAGCTTGTGGAAGGCTACCCGAAACGTTTAACCCAAGTTAAACAATTTAAAGGCAATGCTACCAAATACTAATTGAGTGTATGTAAACTTCTGACCCACTGGGAATGTGATGAAAGAAATAAAAGCTGAAAGAAATAATTCTCTCTGCTATTATTCTGACATTTCACATTCTTAAAATAAAGTGGTGATCCTAACTGAACTAAAACAGGGATTTTTTTACCTGGATTAAATGTCAGGAATTGTGAAAAACGGAGTATAAATGTATTTGGCTATGGTGTATGTGAACTTCCGACTTCAACTGTATATTACATTAAAGAGAGAGCTAGCTGTCTTATAACCTCAACCTCTGAAGAAACAACTTGTCTTTCTCAGAGCCTCTGTGATCATGGTGTTTGGTGGCCAATGACTACCCAAAGTGTCATGAAAAAGTATTTGCTGCCTTTGTTTCTCTATTTTTGCATATTTTTCATAATAAATGTTATCAGATCTTCAACCAAAACCTGATATTAGATTAATTTACCAATAACCAAAAAATAAAAGGATACTTGTTATTTAATTTAATTAATAACAAAGTCACGCAACACCCAATTCCCCTGTGTGAAAAAGTAATTGCCCCCTTAGACTCAATAACTGGTTGGGCAACCTTTAGCTGCAACCAAATGCTTCCTGAAGTTGTTGATCAGTCTCTCACATCGCTGTGGGGGAATTTTGGCCCACTCTTGCATGCAGAACTGCTTTAATTAAGTGACATTTGTGGGTTTTCAAGCATGAACTGCTGGTTTCAAGTCCTGCCACAACATCTCAATTGGGATTAGGTCTGGACTTTAACTAGGCCATTACAAAACATCAAATGTGTTGCTTTAAAAAAAAAAAGTTTGCCAAAAGCACCTGGATGATCATGAAGACTCTTGTAAGAATGTTCTATGGATGTCACGTTCTTGGAAATGAGCGGACCAAGGCGCAGCGTGAGTATAGTTCCACAAATGTATTTAAGTGAAACCAACAAAACAAAACTTAAAGACCATGAGGACGTTGTGCCCAAACACACTAACAATCAATATCCCACAAAACACAGGTGGGGAAATAGCTACCTAAATATCAGAGGCAACGATAAACAGCTGCCTCTAATTGGGAACCATATTAGCACCAACATAGAAATAGACATACTAGATCACCCCCTAGTCACGCCCTGACCTACTACACCATAGAGAACCAAGGGCTCTCTATGGTCAGGGCATGACAGTACCCCCCAAAGGTGCGGACTCCGGCCGCAAAACCTGAAACCAAATGGGAAGGGTGGGGGGGGGTGATTAGTGTCGGTGGCGGCTCCAGTGCAGGTCGTATCCCCCACCCAGACCCCGGATCCGGCCATCGCGCCGGGCTGAACACCGTGCCTGGACATCGGCACAAAGGAGGACTCTGGCCCTGGAGCTGGGTTGGACACCGTGCCTGGACTGGGCACCGGCGCAGAGGAAGGCTCCCGCCCTGGAGCTGGACTGGACGCCGTGCCTGGACATCGGCGCAGAGGAAGGCTCCGGCCTTGGAGCAGGACTGGACACCGTGCCTGGACTGGGCATCGGCGCAGAGGAAGGCTCCGGCCTTGGAGGTGGACTGGACACCGTGCCTGGAAGTTCCGGACCGGGAACCGTCGCCGGAGGCTCCGGACCGGGAACCGTCGCCGGAGGCTCCGGACCGGGAACCGTCGCCGGAAGCTCCGGACCGGGAACCGTCGCCGGAAGCTCTGGACTGTGAATGCGCACTGGAGGCTTAGTGCGTGGAGCCGGTACAGGTGGCACCAGACTGGTGACACGCACTTCAGGGCGAGTGCGGAGAATAGGCACAGGACGTACCAGACTGTGGAGGGGCACTGGAGGCCTGATGCGTGGAGCTGGTACAGGTGGCACCGGAATGGTGACACGCACTTCAGGACGAGTGTGAGGAGCAGGCACAGGACGTACCGGACTGGGGACACGCACTTCAGGGCGAGTGCGAAGAGCAAGCACAGGACGTACCGGACTGGAGACACGCACTTCAGGGCGAGTGCGAGGAGCAGGCACAGGACATACCGGACTGGGGAGGCGCACTGGAGGCCAGATGCGTGGAGCCGACACAGGTTTCACCAGACTACTAACCGGATCTTCTGGTCAAATGTTGAGCAGAACACACTTGCACAACATCTTTCTCATCTCTCCCAACTTCTCCATTGCCTCCCTGACAGTCTCTGGCTCTTCCTGCGGCTCAGCCACCAGCTCCATGTGCTCCCCCCCCCAAACAATCTTGGGGTTTCTGTGGCCGTGGTCTGACGACACGCTCCTCAAGAGTTTGCCATTTGGGCTCTGGCACTCTCCTCGGCTCGACCGGCCACCCCTTGTGCCCCCCCCCCAAAAAAAATCTTGGGGTTGTCCTTGGGCTTTCTGTGGCTGCAAACCCTGGCATCGCTGTCCTCCATTATTACCTTCCGTCTGCCGCCAAGGAAGGGTTTCGCATCCACCCATCATTTCTTCCCATGTCCAAAACTCCTTTACCTGGTGAACACGCTGCTTGGTCCTGGTTTGTTGGGATATTCTGTCACGTTCTTGGAAATGAGCGGACTAAGGCGCAGCGTGAGTATAGTTCCACATATTTATTTAAGTGAAACTAACAAAGCAAAACTTACAAAGACCGTGAGGACGTAGTGCCCAAACACACTAACAATCAATCAATATCCCACAAAACACAGCTGGGGAAATAGCTACCTAAATATGATCCCCAATCAGAGGCAACGATAAACAGCTGCCTCTAATTGGGAACCATATCAGCACCAACATAGAAATAGACATACTAGATCACCCCCTAGTCACGCCCTGACCTACTACACCATAGAGAACCAAGGGCTCTCTATGGTCAGGGCGTGACAATAGACAGATGAGTCAAAAGTATAACTTTTTGGACGACATGGGTCCCATTATGCCTGGTGAAAACCAAACACTGTATTCCACAATAAACTTTATACCAACGGTCAAGCATGGCAGTTCATGTTTGAAAACCAACAAATATCGCTGACTTAAAGCATTTCTGTATGCAGAGTGGGCCAAAATTCCTCCACAGTGATGTGGGAGACTGATCAACAACTACAGGATTAATTTGGTTGGCGTCATTGCAGCTAAAGGTGGCACAACCAGTTATTGTTTGTAAGGGAGCAATTACTTTTTCATACAGGGGAATTGGGTGTTGCAAAACTTTGTTAAATAAATAAAATAATTAACTTTTTTGTTGTCATTTGTAACCTCAGGTTCCCTTTATCTAATTGTAGGTTTTGGTTGAAGATCTGATAACATTCAGTATGAAAAATAGAGAAAATCAGACAGGGGGCAAATACTTTTTCACAGCATTGTAGATGGGGCAGAGAGGGCCAACATTCCTGCACCACTACAGGGGTAAACTACAGGGCATGTCATGTCGTCAGAGCATCTTGCTGTAGTTCCGACAAAGACAAGCTTTTGTCATGGTATCAGTGAAAGCATAAATCACATAAATCACATCAGGGTTCTTATAGTGTCCTTTCAGTGAAAAGCTGCAGGGTTTTAATTGTAGAGCGCTTGAATGGATAATGCTAGACGAGGGATGTGCAATGCTGGAACATAGCTACTGTAGGCCAGTTTGCCTTGAGCGTGGTGCTTCACTCATAACAATACCAGTGGGACACTAGTGATTTAACTCTCCTTGTGTATTGATGACAGACTCTCATGTCAGTGGAAGGTTTGTGTTATTAACAGCTCATATTTCACTCTGCTGGAATGCATGGCTGTCTCATTGAAAGCCCTGGCACAGGAGGCCACCTCTAAAACAGTACACTGTAAAGGTTTGTTAGAATGTGAAGGCTTTGGCCAGCCAGGTATCACTTTTTTGTATGTTGCATGTAATTAGAAGGTCCTGTCATCTTTGAAATTAGGCAATACTCTTATTTATCTAATCTCTCAGATCTTTATAACTTTCTTGGTTTGTGTTCTTTTCTTGGCAGATGGGAATGTTTGCTGCATGTTCTCACCATGGAAACAGATTCAACAGAAAGACAACAATACAGCTCACAGTGATGACGACTTGGCTCTGTATGTGCACAGACTGATGTGTCATCTAACCTGATGATAGGCAGACAGACAGTTTTAACGGACACTCACTGACGGCCGAATCATAACTTCAGATCTGCCAGCGTTACAAATGTTCACACAAATCTCCCATTGACATGAATGAATGACTGATGATGACAGGGGATTGATGCTGAAGAATTGTAGGTACTGCATTTACACTAGTAGGTTCTAAACGCAGTCCTTTGGGACCATCAATCATTTCATGTATAGTATTGTATAGAATAACTTTATTTTTTATGGAGCACAGAGACCTTTATTGGTGTGTGTGTGACTCAGCCCTGTGCCATCAACTTACTCTCTCTTCCCACAGGTAGAGCCCTGCATGCAGACAGACAGCCCCTGGTGGGTGAGTCAGTCTGGTTGAGGAGGCAGGACAGGGAGGGAGGGGCGTTAGAAGAGGTGATCCACCAGCTCCCTCCACAGGGTAAAGATCCTGTCCAAATATGACATCACTGACCTCCTAAAGGCCAAGCAGCTCTGCCAGTGTATGAAGGCAGAGGGTTGGAGCTGGATGGGGAGAGCGTGTATGTTACAGAGGGTTGGAGCTGGATGGGGAGAGCGTGTATGTTACAGAGGGTTGGAGCTGGATGGGGAGAGCGTGTATGTTACAGAGGGTTGGAGCTGGATGGGGAGAGCGTGTATGTTACAGAGGGTTGGAGCTGGATGGTGAGAGCGTATATGTTACAGAGGGTTGGAGCTGGATGGGGAGAGCGTGTATGTTACAGAGGGTTGGAGCTGGATGGGGAGAGCGTGTATGTTACAGAGGGTTGGAGCTGGATGGGGAGAGCGTGTATGTTACAGAGGGTTGGAGCTGGAAGGGGAGAGCGTGTACCAACAGGGTCCTCCACCTCTACAGGTTGACAGCTGCAGGGACAAAGGGCCAGGGGGCCCCAGACTACCTGGCTGCTATGCTGACTTTATTTCCATCACACCCAGTTGGACTCCCCCTATTTAACAACATCTTACGTGAAGCCCATGGAATAACAAAGAGTAAAAATAACATCTCACTTTTCAGATACATTATTATAAGCGTTGCTGTCGCACTCCGTTTTAAAGAGCACAATTATGTTTTCATTGGTTTGACACTTAAATTAAAACAATAGTAGCAGTACTAAATGTCTTAATTGAAAACTGTTTTTATATCATTGCTAGATTACAAATATTAGTCTAAACCTTCTCATAGGAGTGTGAAGATTCAACAACCTCCCTTGCAACTCCCCAGTCAGAAAACTGGACACCAAGTCACTCTGCTTACTTATTATCTCGAATTACCCAAGAAGAAATAGTGTATCTGTAATTTACAAATCTCAGAGCAGAAAGAAATCTTGAGCAGGTTGCTCATGCCGGCCTGCTTTTCAAAATAGTTATGTGGATGGGTGTGAAGTAAAGTTCTTGATTTATTCATGGCGACAGATAATTGCTGGTGTCTTGTCATCTGTCAGAAACACTGGGCCAAGGGATGTTCCAAACTACAGTCAAAGCTTTTTGTGTTCGGACCATAAATCTGTCAAGCTCTGCTGTAAATCTCAGGCCTCTTAGGAAGCCTGTTTGTGCACTATACAGATGTAGGATCTTAAATTGATCACCCTGTTGGAGGATAACGTTTCTGCAAAGCAGGACATTTAAAACATGTAGTGTATTTGAGGTTTAAAAAGGCTTCTGAAAATTGTAATTTCCACTTGGAAATTTCCGACATGATTTCTCCTTACAAAAAATGAATCAACCCCTAAAAAATATTCCATTAATTATAATCCACATAAAAAATAAAATGTCCTATTGACGCAGGATTATTTTCCTGCTGTAGCAAACTGGCTCAAATTAAGATCCTACATCTGTAGGACAATAGGCTATGACGCAGCACACTGTGCTGTGCTAGCCCCAAATCCTTTCCGCTACAAATTAATCAAAGACAGTGCTGGACTACCTGGTGCTGTAATTACAGATGAAGGGTGTGACGTGCTGACGGAGGGAATTAGATGCTTCCAATTTCTGATGGAGCAAATGAACACCCCACAGGTGGAGGAGGGAATGGAGATGTGGGTGCAGAGCATTAAAACACTGGCTCTGTCTGCTAGTTTGCTTAGAATTTAAGATGGCTTGGGACAGCAGCTCCGGTGACTATGCTGACAATGCTCATTCTAACCCCTTGTGAAAAATAAAACACTTGATTTACCATAATTTGATTGGAGTCCACTTGAATTGGCAATCTCAATTGGTTTAGATGGCATATATAATGCCATGATTTTAGGTGGAACAATCAAGGTGAAGTGTCTTGCTCAAGGGTACCTCTTTTTAACGGTCAAAAGGCAAGCTTTGGTCAAAGCCAAGGGCACTATGGCTACACTAGCTTCACGTTTTTACATTTTTTATAAACAGTTGTTGTTGTACACTAAGAAGAGACAAGAGATGTAGAATGTAGAATTAGTATAATTAGACAAGCTTGAAATGGCAACACAACTTACTTCACAAGGTTAGGCTACTGCAAGATGCCTATGTTCTCTCAGACTCCAGAGAGCCAGTCCTGCCAAAACACTGAGCTTCAGTTCCCAGGAGCAAAGTCCTCAGCTAGTATTGCATTATCGGCGACTTGTTCATCAGACACTCTACCTGTACAGGTCGTACATCCTCCCTTTTATTTCCTCTCATCCAATTTTATTTATTTATTTATTTCACCTTTATTTAACCAGGTAGGCAAGTTGAGAACAAGTTCTCATTTACAATTGCGACCTGGCCAAGATAAAGCAAAGCAGTTCGACAACATACAACGACACAGAGTTACACATGGAGTAGAACAACATACAATCAATGAAAAAAATAAGACTATATACAATGTGAGCAAATGATGTGAGATAAGGGAGGTAAAGGCAAAAAATGCCATGGTGGCAAAGTAAATAAAGTATAGCAAGAAAAACACTGGAAAGGTAGATTTGTAGTTTGAAGAAAGTTCAAAGTTAAAATATAAATAATATGGTGCAAAGGAGCAAAATAAATAAAATAAATAAATACAGTAGGGGAAGAGGTAGTAGATTGGGCTAAATTATAGATGGGCTATGTACAGGTGCAGTGATCTGTGAGCTGCTCTGACAGCTGGTGCTTAAAGCTAGTGAGGGAGATAAGTGTTTCCAGTTTCAGAGATTTTTGTAGTTCGTTCCAGTCATTGGCAGCAGAGAACTGGAAGGAGAGATGACCAAAGGAGGAATTGGCTTTGGGGGTGACCAGAGAGATATACCTGCTGGAGCGCGTGCTACAGGTGGGTGCTGCTATGGTGACCAGTGAGCGGAGATAAGGGGGGACTTTACCTAGCAGGGTCTTGTAGATGACCTGGAGCCAATGTGTTTGGCGACGATTATGAAGCGAAGGCCAGCCAACGAGAGCGTACAGGTCGCAGTGGTAGGTAGTATATGGGGCTTTGGTGACAAAACGGATGGCACTGTGATAGACTGCATCCAGCTTGTTGAGTTACTCAATTACTCAGTCAGTCCAGGATGTGGCTAACCAAGTAGATGCTTCAGATTCTCCTGGGATCATTCTGCTAAGATGACATCAAACTAGTGATGGCTGATGACATTAAAAGTTAGGGAGAAATGATGGATGAAAATTATGTTGATAAAAAAAGCTAATATGGCATATATGCAGCAGATATATAGTTTAATTTACAAGGATGATTTTTGAACGTTTCATATGTTTTTATCCCTCCCCTCAGATCTTAGAGGATCATCTTGAGAGGAGCCGTGTCTGCAATCAAACCAAGGGACAAGGGAAAGAAATGTGAGAGGGTATAGTCTAACATTGAAGTCATGGTGACTCAGAAGGTCATATTGTTATGGGGATGAATTGATAGAAGATATGAAGACATGGGCAAAACAGTTACTCTTCACTGTTCTTTAGGGAAAGCTCTGACTGGAATTGTCTGGTTGTGACCCACCCACCTTTTCCAAAACCCAACCTATGATTAGCATGGAAAGGTTATGGCTTTTACAACTAATTTCAAATTATAGAGCGAACACCATGTCAGAGTGTGCAGACCTGTGTTTAAGAAACCTAGAAATTACATCCTAATTGCAGAACAAGAAAAGGAAGGACAATGTTGTAATTCTCTCCTAAACAACTTTTTTTCCCACCAACAATAACTCTCTGCCTTTTACTTTAGCATTGCAATGACATCGCTCTCACCATGTCAGTGCAGGAAACAAACGTAAAAACACCTTTGCATGACACAAACCTGGACATGGACATTTCTCTTTCAAATTGTTTATTTGACCAACAAGGCATTCTACATTGTAGGCCTCTACAAAATCGATCCAAATTAGCACCCCCAAACTGAAAAGTCAAGCTACGCCTATGACAGCAGCTTAAAGGTTAAACGTTGGAAATGCTATCGCTAAATGAGTGCATCAGCTGCTGAGTGGAGGACAGCTCATAATAATGTCTGGATTGGATAAAATTAAATTTGATACCATTCCACTTATTCCGCTCCAGCCATTACCACGAGGCCGTCCTCCCCAATTAAGGTGCCACCAACCTCCTGTAGTGTGCATAACCATTTACACCACTTAAGCCAAAGCAGTTAACTGTTGGGAAGGCTCAAAACAAGCACCTTGTACCTCGTAGGCCTAATTGACTTTTTAAGCAGCGCGCTATAAACCCAGGCAGGAAGGAAACAATGTCTTCAATGACCTCTCAATGAGTGTGTGATAAGAGTGATGACCCCCAGCAGCATTTGGGCTGATATGATCAGCAGAGTCCAGTCTGACAGGTGAAGCTACAGAGCCTTAGAGAACAAGTGACGTTGTAAATCTACATTTTTTTTAATGTTTTTGAAAGCATGCACTCAAGCAGTGTAATGACAGTGCCTTGGAAGTTAAAGAAAAAGAAGGTCAATATTCTTTTAGGGGAGATATATATCATTTGCCAGTGCGTTTGAACCTAAAAAACAAACATTGTAATGGGTATGGGGGGGGGTCTGTAGGAAGTCTCTAGATTTTGCTCACCTGAAGTAGAGTATGTTGTGATAAATTGCAGGCCAGACTACTTGCCTAGAGAGTTTTCAGCTATACTTTTCATGGCTGTTTATTTACCACCACAGACAGATGCTGGCACTAAGACCACACTCAGTCAGCTGTATAAGGAAATAAGCAAACAGGAAACCACTCACCCAGAGGCGGCGCTCCTAGTGGCCGGAGACTTTAATGCAGGGAAACTTAAATCAGTTCTACCAAATTTGTATCAACATGTTAAATGTGCAACCAGAGGGAAAAAAATTATAGATCACCTGTACTCCACACACAGCGACACATACAAAGCTCTCCCTTGCCCTCCATTTGGTAAAGCCGACCACAACTCTATCGTCCTGATTCCAGCTTACAAGCAAAAATGAAAGCAGGAAGCACCAGTGACTCGGTCTATAAAAAAATGGTCAGATGAAGCAGATGCTAAACTACAGGACTGTTTTCCTATCACAGACTGGAACATGTTCCGGGATTCTTCCGATGGCATTGAGTAGTACGCCACATCAGTCACTGGCTTTATCAATAAGTGCATCGAGGACGTCGTCCCCACAGTGACTGTACGTACATACCCCAACCAGAAGCCATGGATTACAGGCAACATTCGCACTGAGTTAAAGGGTAGAGCTGCCGTTTTCAAGGTGCGGGACTCTAACCCGGAAGCTTACAAGAAATCCTGCTATGCCCTGCGACAAACCATCAAACAGGCAAAGCATCAATACAGGGCTAAGATTGAATCATACTACACCGGCTCCGACGCTCGTCTTGTGTGGCAGGGCTTACAAACTATTACAGACTACAAAGGGAAGCACAGCTGCCCAGTGACACGAGCCTACCAGATGAGCTAAATCACTTCTATGCTCGCTTTGAGGCAAGCAACACTGAGGCATGCATGAGAGCATTAGCTGTTCCAGACGACTGTGTGATCACGCTCTCCATAACCGACGTGAGTAAGACCTTTAAACAGGTCAACATACACAAGGCTGCGGGGCCAGACAGATTACCAAGACGTGTGCTCTGGTCATGTGCTGACCAACTGGCAGGTGTCTTCACTGACATTTTCAACATGTCCCTGATTGAGTCTGTAATACCAACATGTTTCAAGCAGACCACCATAGTCCCTGTGCCCAAGAACACAAAGGCAATGTGCCTAAATGACTACAGACCCATAGCACTCACGTCCGTAGCCATGAAGTGCTTTGAAAGGTTGGTAATGGCTCACATCAACACCATTATCCCAGAAACCCTAGACCCACTCCAATTTTCATACCGCCCAAACAGATCCACAAAAGGAACACTTATGTGAGAATGCTATTCATTGACTACAGCTCAGCGTTCAACACCATAGTACCTTCAAAGCTCATCACTAAGCTAAGGATCCTGGGACTAAACAACTCCCTCTGCAACTGGGTCCTGGACTTCCTGATGGGCCACCCCCAGGTGGTAAGGGTAGGTAGCAACACATCTGCCACGCTGATCCTCAACACTGGAGCTCCACAGGGGTGCGTGCTCAGTCCCCTCCTGTACTCCCTGTTCACCCACGACTGCATGGCCAGGCACGACTCCAACACCATCATTAAGTTTGCAGACGACAACAGTGGTAGGCCTGATCACCGACAACGACGAGACAGCCTATAGGGAGGGGGTCAGAGACCTGGCCGGGTGGTGCCAGAATAACAACCTATCCCTCAATGTAACCAAGACTAAGGAGATGATTGTGGACTACAGGAAAAGGAGGACCGAGCATGCCCCCATTCTCATCGACGGGGCTGTAGTGGAGCAGGTTGAGAGCTTAAAGTTCCTTCGTGTCCACATCAACAACAAACTAGAATGGTCCAAACACACCAAGACAGTCGTGAAGAGGGCACGACAAAGCCTATTCCCCCTCAGGAAACTAAAAAGATTTGGCATGGGTCATGAGATCCTTAAAAGGTTCTACAGCTGCAACATCGAGAGCATCCTGACTGGTTGCATCACTGCCTGGTACGGCAATTGCTCGGCCTCTGACCGCAAGGCACTACAGAGGGTAGTGCGTACGGCCCAGTACATCACTGGGGCAAAGCTGCCTGCCATCCAGGACCTCCACACCAGGCGTTGTCAGAGGAAGGCTCTAAAAATTGTCAAAGACCCCAGCCATAGACTGTTCTCTCTACTACCACATGGCAAGCGGTACCGGAGTGCCAAGTCTAGGACAAAAAGGCTTCTCAACAGTTTTTACCCCAAGCCATAAGACTCCTGAACAGGTAATCAAATGGCTACCCGGGCTATTTGCATTGTGGGCCCCCCCAACCCCTCTTTTTACACTGCTGCTACTCTTTGTTTATCATATATGCACAGTCACTTTAACTATACATTCATGTACATACTACCTCAATTGGGCCGACCAACCAGTGCTCCCGCACATTGGCTAACCGGGCTATCTGCATTGTGTCCCGCCACCCACCACCCGCCAAGCCCTCTTTTACGCTACTGCTACTCTCTGTTCATCATATATGCATAGTCACTTTAACCATATCTACATACTACCTCAATCAGCCTGACTAACCGGTGTCTGTATGTAGCCTCGCTACTGTATATAGCCTGTCTTTTTACTGTTGTTTTATTTCTTTACTTACCTATTGTTCACCTAACATTTTTTTTACACTATTGGTTAGAGCCTGTAAGTAAGCATTTC
The DNA here is from genome assembly GCF_901001165.1 of Salmo trutta. NCBI lineage: Eukaryota > Metazoa > Chordata > Actinopteri > Salmoniformes > Salmonidae > Salmo > Salmo trutta. The sequence goes on from NC_042969.1 coordinate 73,181,871, forward strand.
ACTGTAAGGTCTACACGTGTCAAATTCATTGCTTACAAACGTCATCTGCAGGGATATTGATTTATTTGTTGATTATGTTCTTCTACTTGTATGGGATATGTAGAGCAAAACATTGTACAAAATAAGCTATCAGCACAAGAGTGTCAGAGAATGTCGTAAAGAGGTAAGTGGCACCTTGGTGAGAGGAAGAAGATTGCTGCTGCCACTAAATCAAACCATGAAAGTTTCCTATTACAGTATCGTAATTCATTAATTTAGACAAATGGTTCCTCTGCTCACATCAAAACTGTCTTTCACCTCTAACAGAGGAAGGGTTGGGGGACGGGGATGTGGAGGAGGTGGCTAGGCCGTGGAGGTAGAAGGGGGAAACAGGGTAGAAAATAGAGGCCAAGCAGCACTTGAGCCAACAGTGATTACAGGTGATAATTGTTAAATATTTTGTGTTCTTTTCCCCCAGCTTTGAAGTCTTGGCCCTTGTCTGTTCAAGTCCTGTTGGCCACTCAAGCTTGATTTATGACAGTTTCACGCTAGACATCCAAATTACACTGTACCTTTGTCTAGCCATGGCAAGGTAAGAATCACTCAATAGAACGTGGCTAATTGTTGCCGTAGAGATATCTGATGTTCATGTCACACATGATCATAAGTGTTTTTGCTCAATTTTCGCAGCTATAAGGTGTAAAGAGGAGTTTATTGATGTAGCTTACCTGATGAAGTCACTACATGTCAGGCGTGAAACCACAATTAGTCATTATTTTCGGTGAACACCCACGATATTATACTTTACCCGTGACAATAGTGTGGGTGCGAAATAAGTGAACTTTGATGAAGTGATTCTTTGTAAGGTTGATTTCTAACATTGCCATTTGATGATAATGTTATAACATCCTGATAGCATTTTATAATATGTATTTCCAGAGCAAGTTTATGTTAATCTCTTTCAACTACTGTGTGTGCGAGACTTAGTGAATCACAACGGCTGCTACTGCAATGCTTTCTCAGTCCTAAAAAAACTATTCCTGAGACGTAAAAAGTGACTCATTGTTTTTAAGATAGAAATTCTATCTGTCAGGACATTCATACTCAAAGATTTGCCTACAGAAATTTCACAATGTCTTCTAAGCACCATTATTTTTAGGGTACTCATTATTTTTGAGATAACATTTCTACTGAAATATTCCAGACATTTCACAAATGTCTTCCCTCCAACAACATACCATGTTTTTTTTCACGTTGTAATGCTGCTGGATATCATCACATGTTCATGTTCCATTGTGACACTGATAATGCTAATAATGCACCTCAGAAGCAGAGGAGATCCTGCATGACTGGGGAGGCTGGGGAGAGGAAGGGGTGTGAGTGTCTGAGCAGTTGACTGATCCTTCTCCTGTTTGCCCCCAGGGCCCTCGTAAACACATAATACAACTTTGCTTTTAGGCAAGCCTTCCTACAATGTGACACATACAAAAAGACAAGTCTTTAAAAGCACCTCTCACCTGTCAGAGCCATCCACAGGTATGAACTGACTCACTGGAAGGAGCTAAGAGACAGTAGAAGGAGAAAGCTTTGGGAAGGTGGTATGGCTGAACACTAGCACTGTCTGCCGTTGCATTGGAGTCACGTAGGATAGAACCGGAGCTTGGAACTACCAGCCAAGAGGAGTTTTACCAGTTTTTACCTCAGCTTGGAAGGTAAACATCTACCGTGTCTGCAGAAAGAGGCACCAGTGACAGACATGAGCCTGTCTTCTCAGAGTACAGTACACAGGAGGAGTGTGGGCACCAGACCAGCCATGAGCAGCCACGCTATTCTCACCAAGTCAGAGTTCTCTGAGGAGAAGCAAGAGGGGATTCTGCTGGGTTTAGATGAGGAGGAGAAGGACAGTGGCAGCGAGGACAGTGAGGCTGGCTCAAAGAAGTCTTCAGAGTGCAAGGGCGGCACGGCCGGCAGCTGCCCTGATGTGAAGAGACGCAGTCGTCCTGTCCGCTCCAAATCCCGCCGTGTGGCCGCCAACGTTCGCGAGCGAAAACGTATCCTGGACTACAACCAGTCTTTCAATGCACTGCGCATGGTGCTCAAACATGACCTCAACGGCAAGCGACTGTCCAAGATCGCCACTCTGAGACGTGCCATCAACCACATCTCTTCACTGACCGTCTTCCTGCGTTCCCACCCCAGCCCCAGTGCCCTGCCAGGAGGACATCCACCCTGCACCCACGCAGAGTGCCTCAGAGGGCAGCCCTCGGCTGGAATTGAGGAGGCCATGCTGGTCCTGGGGAAGGATAGGGAGAGAGAGAAGGGCTTCCAGACCCCGGTGGAGACCTGTCTGCAGCATAAGCCGTTGCATTGGAGTCAACACCACCAGCAGTCCCTGCAGGATCACGATGCCCACAAGGCTCCCATCATTCTGCCTCCAGAGCTCCAGCTCTACACAGACACCCCAGGACGAGGACACCACAGCCCTTCTTGCCTGCCATCCCCATCCTATGCTCACTTCTCCCCCACTGAGACCCAGTTCTACACGCCCTCGCACCCTGACGAGGAGTTGAGCAGCCCCCCGTACTACATCAGCAGCGAGTGGAGTGGGGGGTCAGGATACCCGTTTGGAGTGAGGGCAACCTGTCGCCCGAACCACACTGACAGCTTCTCAGACTCCTCTCCTGCTGTGCCCTTCACGTGGCAGCTGGGTTACCTGCAAGGCTCAGCTGGCTACCAACAGTTCCTTACCATGTACTGACTGAATGAACCCAAGACATGAGCTCTAGTGGAGGGCACCAACGTTAAAGTCTACAATGATGTCAAACAGAGGGAAGCTGACGTGTATATGTCTATGTATGTACTGTATGCATGGGATTGCAATGATGGCTTTGGCTATTTGGCTTTGCAAGGGGATTTCTTAGTAATGTCTTACACTTGTTTAAACAGATTGACAAAAGTGTTGATGAAATGAAATGTTACAGCAGAATACAGTATATGTTTAACCTCCAATAGTCCCTAAAAGCGAAAGGAATGTGTTTTAACATTTTATCATGTGCTCGTAATGCAGAATATGTGCTAAATATAGCTACTGAATGAGCTGTATGAGTTGTTAGTCTTAAAACAGAGCATGAGGGACTAAACACAATATACATCTAGATTTTTGTTTACCTGAGCTATGTATGTTTACATGAGAAAGATGACTGTTTTCTCAATGAGAATCCTAGTGCTTCCTTCCCCTGCAGCACAAACCCCAGAAAAGCAACTTGTAGTTATTATTAGTCAGAATTGTGCCTATGCAATTTGTATTTTTGTAAGAATTGAAAAAGAATGTAATAATAAAGAGAATTTAACATGTTCTGAACATTATGCATTACCCATACTTAAACTAAATGAATACAGGCTTTGTTACTGTCTGGAATATTTCTAACATAAGATGATTGTTTATACAGTTGGGCTTTATTGAGAATTATTTGCATGGTTTCTTACCCCTGCGTCTCTCCTTTACAACACCCCCCCCCTTCTCCTAGACACTGAATGTTCCACTCTGTCTCTCATCCAGTAATTAGCATTGCCAACCTCATTGCCTTTAGGTTAATGAAATAATTATGCATGTAGACATCCTTGCAATGTAATTGACCTTGAATTAAGCTGTTTTGAGAAAATCAAATGACGCCGTTTCAGATTCTCGCCAGAATATGAAAACAATGTGTGTGGAGGGGGGTTAGAGGGAGGTGTTTATGGTACAGCTATACAGGTCCTTTACATCCCTGATTCAGGAAGGCCTGTGCCATAAAGTCTCTGACCTCTAAGTGCTTGTGAGTAGATGAGCAATTGGCAGCATGCCTTCTCTTGTCACAAAGCAAGAAAACTCACTGGTGAATGAATGCCTGACGTGTGCAAACAGACGAAACGGGCCGCAGGAGAGATATGATCAAGGGCAGGTATAGAGTAGGTCGTAGTCAGGATCACAGCAAACTGATTCCAGTAAAAGCAAGACAGATCAGGAAGCTGATAAAGGAGGAGGAACAGAGGTGAAGGGCTTTAGTCTACTAGAGTCAAGGACCGTTCTCCCTTACTACTGTAGTTCCCCCCGTTTCCTATGGATGTGAAACACAGTATTTTCCAGACAGAGAGACAGACAGACAGACCTAAACTGAACTTGTGTGCCCTTTTATATACGAGCTGTAATTAAATATGTCTCCATAACATGACTTGACAAGCATATTAGATACTTACATCATCTCTAGTTCAAAAACCTTATAAACCATTTTCTTTTTACTGTTAGTGTCCTCCAGAGGGCAGTCACATCATTTATACCCTCTACTTGGAAGTCTGAATCCTGAAAATGTTGTGTAGTGTTAGATACAGATATGGAGGGTGAGGTCTCACTTAATATTACAGTGGTAATTATGAGTAATCTGGTCAGTTGGTTTACTTTTACAGTGCAGCCTTGCTGTTGCCCTATCCTCAGCCACCCACCCACCCTGGCTTCACTCACATTAACAGTGCAGCCTTGCTGTTGCCCTATCCTCAGCCACCCACCCACCCTGGCTTCACTCACATTAACAGTGCAGCCTTGCTGTTGCCCTATCCTCAGCCACCCACCCACCCTGGCTTCACTCACATTAACAGTGCAGCCTTGCTGTTGCCCTATCCTCAGCCACCCACCCACCCTGGCTTCACTCACATTAACAGTGCAGCCTTGCTGTTGCCCTATCCTCAGCCACCCACCCTGGCTTCACTCACATTAACAGTGCAGCCTTGCCGTTGCCCTATCCTCAGCCACCCACCCTGGCTTCACTCATAACACCACAAGATTTGGAAGGGTGGCTCGCAAGACTACTGTTCCCCCATACCTGTAAGGCTTTATACAACGGGTGGGTCTAATCCTAAATGCTGATTGGGTAAAACTTTGTCTCAGGCCTAACAAATACCCGTGCCATTATATGCTCCAAACACCGGCTTCTCTGCCATTAGAATTTAAAGAAACACTCATACCTGCTGATATTTTGCAACAAAAAACCACCAGAGTCAAGTTCAACAAGGCTTCTGTTTGCAGCAAATGAATCTCAATGAAGCTCAGAATAGAAGTGTGTCACAAAACAAACAATACCTTACAATGATGGGGTGCAAAGAACTGAACTAAATAGTGTGTGATAATGACATACAGGTGTGTGAACAGGCGATCAGAATTCAGGTGATTGGTATCTGGAGAGTGAGCTGCGTTCAGGGGATCTAGGTGTTTGAGAGTGTAAGCTGGAAAGTGAGCTGCATTCAGGGGATCGACGTGTTTGAAAATGTGAGTTGGAAGCAGACGTTACAGCAAACATGTTGCCAGAGTAACAATTTCAGTTGAATGATTTGAATGAACATTCCAAAATGTTACAGTCAAACATCTAACAGCTACTTTTTTTAGGATTACTGTGGCTTTTTAGCGACAATATTCAGACTGAAAACGACTTAGATATTCCCACTAAAAATAGTAGAACTTCTAAAGTACATGGCCACTTGATTATTTTTAGCTGCAGTTTAGAGCCGAAACAGACACTTACTTTCGCCGCACACTATCTTCTCAGACTGTTAGCGAACGGTTGCGGCTAACACAAAACAAATGGAATATGTTAGCTAACTATTTCCATTGTTGAACGCACCTCAGGTTAGAAGCCAGACACAACAGTGCCACAGGGAAAATACCTGGCCAAGTGTTTAATGTGGATTAAGATGGTAAACACCTGTGAGTCAGTCATGTGCCTCCTTGTACCTTGTGACAGCATGCATGCTTAAGCAATGAGGAATTCACGACTATGGACAATCTTGGGAAAAGCTAACTACAAAACCCTCTGACCAGAACATATCAGACACATGGGTGAGTCTAGTAAAAACAAAGACTGGACCAAAGACAAGACGCCCTCAGGCCGTTCCTGTCAGTTTTAAAAGAATACATTTGTCACCACAGGATTAGGTACTTGAGCAGACAAATGAGTGACACTGGCTTTTCCCAGACAATGATGATACTCAGACAAGGACAGATAGTGCTATTGTTTATTATCACTCCCGAGGAAAACAAAGGCAAACAAAGGGGGTGGAAATATTTCATTTAAGATTTCAAACTGAAATATTTAAAAACGAAACTAACTACATTTGAAGTACTCCACATTTTGGTCAAATGCGAATGTTGCTTGATGTGAATTCCAGGCTGAGAAACACAATTTTTTGGTTTTTACCCCTTTTTTTCCCCAATTTCGTGGTATTCAGTTGGGAGTTACAGTCTTGTCCCATCGCTGCAACTCCCGTATGGACTCGGGGGAGGCGAAGGTCGAGAGCCATACATCCTCCGAAACACAACCCAGCCAAGCTGCACTGCTTCTTGACTTTAACAGTACACTGGTGGTGTCGGACTGTGTCTGTCCTTCCTGCAGCCCACTCAAAGTCACTGCCGTCATTTGCCTCTCTGCAGTGACAGATCAGCAGTTGTGCTGGCTGGCTCCTTGTCACTGTCACCCCCAGCCCTGATTAATGCTGTGGAGTGTGGCAGTTACACAGGGGAAAGTGCAGAAAAATGCCCGTTCCAGACAATTGTCTCATTCTCACTTCAACCATTGCCCGCTCTTCCTGACTCGCTAGTCCAGTCATGACAGGTGGGAGACAGGAGGTGATTTTTCACTGTGCCCTGCAGCGCCTCCCTGCCTGCCTGACGGCCACCAACTCCTTCTCTCCCATTCTGAATCCTTCACCTGTGATAAAATGACAGCACAAAGTTGTGGCCGCCCATTGAACCCATTAGCCCTTAGCCAGAACCATAATTCCATGCCATGCCCCCTCTCACAGCCTCACCTCACACAGCATTAGTAGTGCTGTCAGCTCATACTGAACCTAATATAAATATACACAGTAGCGATCTAAGCATGTAAATCTTGGTGGTGCAATCCCCCCCAAAAAAAATTCAGATGCATGCCAGCAAAGTCACTACACAACACAACACTAAACAATACATTAATTGCACTGTAACGGTGACAAGCGGTGCTCACAAACTGTTAGGGCCTACATAAAGCTGTCCCAACAGCAGAGTCCCAATATCAGTCCCAACACCTTACCACTGCTACACCTGGCTATCAGTGATGCCTTGTCTGGCAGCGAAAGAGTTCATTCAGCCTCATTTACTGCCTTTAAAAAAACATAGCTGATATGGCTGACTTGCATAAACAAATGTGGTTTCTACTGACAATTGAGATGTATAAACTATGGCATAAGGGGACGTCAAGCGGATAAGAGGCACTCCGTAATTTCGATTAAGACATTAATGAGCGAGCTAGGACAGACGTAGTCAATATAACCTGTTGGTCAGCACTTTTGAAATGTACAGCGACAGAATTCAGAACATGGGCCGTTCTTACAGTATTCTCCCTGTACACCAAGTCAGAATGATAGGATAAATGAAGGGGGCATATAAGCAGACAATGAAAGCTCTTACAATATTATATTAGGATATTTCTCTAAAACAGGCTATAGGCTACATGTGCACCACCAAGTCAGAACAGTTGCCTAAATTATGAGGGGAAAAGGGACCAAATTATTAGGGTGAGGCACATGGGCTACTAATAGCTTACTACACAACATACACTGAGTATTACTTTCTTAGCTGCAGTATACATATCTCCCTGGCATATTACATAATTCATGCAGCAGCATACAAGACATTTTTGGACTCACCTTGTTGTGCTGTGCTCACTTGAACAGGAAGATGGCACAGCGGTCCTTCATGGTCAAATTTTGTCATCAAACTTTGTCATCAAAGTCTGGCATTCTATAGATTTATGGTGCTTTCAAGACAATTAGGAACTTTGAAAAAAACAAGGTTGAATCATGATGACAGTGATCTTCAGGTCGGAGCTCTAGAAAGAGGTCCGAGTTCCCAACATGCAATTCCGAGTTGGATCACCATTAGTATTTTCCCAGTTGGAGCAAAAAAAAATTCTGAGTTCCCAGTTGTTTTGTACTCACTGAAGTCTGAGATTTCCCAGTTCTGAGTTTCCAGTTGTTTTGAGCACGGCAGAAGTCATGCTGGATTGACAGCATGGCCAATGTTTAAAGCTTATCCTTTTAAGCTTGGAAAAGAGACCCTTAAATAGAGACTTGGACCACACACCCACTCCACTGAATAGCAGGCTAGTGATTACTTTGCAATGCTCGCAGTTAGCCACTGATTCCTTCCAAACCACTCATTGTTGAATTTGCGATTTCCAACTTGTTGTGTAATGTTTATGTCCAATGGCCGATGAGCACTGATACGTTTTATCTATAACTTCTCTTCATTATTTCTCTTCATATGACAAGTGTGAGGAATAATTATCTTTATACATCAGCACATGTATCAATATGTTCTATTGTTTTGTTAAGCTACATGCTTGTGTGGCTCAATAGGGGGTAAAACTGTTGAGGCATGCAGAAGGCTGTTTCTCAAACTGGAGTCACATAAGAAACCACTTGATTCTGAAATACAAAAACGGGCTCAGAGTGTACAGGAAGTGCATCATGAGGCTGGGACCAGCCTGCACGCCAGCGATAGGATGAGTAAGTTTAAACCATGCTCATCCTCCCTCTGACAGGCCAGCAGTGAGCGGGAACTATCTCTGTCAGAGTATATAAGGGAGAACAAAGGATGGGTCGAGCAGTTCTCTGTCTGCCCTGCGTGGTGTTTCAGTGAGCCATATATACGAACATCATATTTACCATTCAAGTGTTTGCATTAATTCAAGTACAAAGAAATCAGAAGTTACTCTGTGCTGACTATTTTGTTCTGATACCAGATTCAAATTGACACAACCCAACACAAGGGTTCAAAAGGATTTGCCAGTAGATTGTCGACTTGATTTATGATGATGCTTGCTAGCTAAGATTTTGAAAGTATGATGTTGACATCAGTCCAATCAAAGCTACTGTAGATATAACGTGATTTGACTTCATTTTAGCTGTGGCCAATGCCCTTGAACCTTCTTGGATGGGCACTTCTAATGTAACTCTATGGCAGCTCACCAGGGGCTTGAATGTTCGAGCTCTACCGTAGATTTTAAATCTGTGCTTAAACCTTGCAAATGATGATTTCTGTGCAGTGTGATATGTATCAATATGAACGTTTGCTTGAGAGTTCGAACATTTAAGGCAAGCCATCACCATGCGTACGCACATGTGCCAAGCGGTGAAATGACGGAACTGCTTGTTAAGCATAGCATGGGGAAATATATATGTTGAAAATCTGTAAAATTGTGATAGTAGGCCTAATAATAAAACATTTTTTATATTGAATTGTATTTCCATTGTGAATTCATGCATGCTATATTGACCCAGGCTATATTTGCCCACAAATGTGCATTTGTTACGATAATAATCTATATAAAGTACAGTAATTGGTTAAATTAGAGTCACATGTGAAAGTGAAACAATTTTTTAAATACTATACTTTTTTTTAAATACTTCGAGGGTTTATGACACACTTTAGAAAGGCAAATACATAGCATTCCTGTGCACATCAAAGTGCTATCCACCCTCGGGTTTTTGGCAACGGGCACTTTTCAGTGGGAGCTTGCCGATCCTCATCAAACATCCCTCGATGAGCCAATGTTTTGGATGCAATCATCAGAAAAACGAACTGTAAGATACCATCCATACACTTTCGCACAAAAGGTTGAAGTCAAGGTGGGTTTATTTTCCATCAATGGGTTACCAAATACACACCTACATCGCCATAAAAGCACCATCCCAGAACGAGTTCAACTATGTGAACAGAAAAGGCTTCCACTCTTAATGTGCAGGTGATAGGTTATGTGATGCGCAAAAACGCTTCTGAACGCACGACTCGTTCATTCTGCAGAACAGAAATGTTGGCCAATACGCAGGGCTGGGGACTGGGGAGTAACGGATTACATGTAAAGCATTACAAAAAAAACGGTAACTGTAATCCGTTACATTACCAGCAAAAATATTGTAATCAGATTACAGATACTTTTGAAAAACTAGATGGTTACTTCGATGATTACTTTAAAATTCAGAAAGGATGCTTGCGAAAAAGGTTTTCACACTTCTCTGTTTTCTCAATGACATTCAAATCAGCATTGAAAGTAGGCGCTGGTTTAGGTTTGTTCCACCTGAGCGAGTCTGACCACATGTCAAAGACCACTATGATGACACACCAAATGTGTGTGTATGGATCGCAGGAAAAGAGCAGGAATAGGCTTTTGTAGGCTACAGTCCCAGCTATGTCTTCCAATGGTGCGACTGCTGTCGGCATCCAAAGATTATCCAATTTCAATAAACGCTTGGAGGTAATGATGACAGTAGTGGTGTAGTCTACGGTGATACGGATATCACGTATCATTGATATCTACATAGCGCATTGTGAATCACACTGCTGCTCTCTCATTTAGCTATTTGCGCTTTACGGATTGTGGTTGTTGTGGATGGCTGTTCACAACTCCAAATGTGTATTTGAACCCAATAAGGGTTGAATTCAATAATTCAAGTTTAAGGTGCCTATCAATCATTGTTTTTGAAACCAGTGGTCAGCCAGTGAAAAATGCGCTCCTGCAACAGCTGCTTAGTGCGGATCCAAGCCTATGGAATAAAAGTGGGGCTTTTATTGCTCAATCTAATTCATGCTGATACATTTTTTTTGCCCATAGGCCTAATGGACACACGCTCAAATGTGCACTCTTTTGATAGACTTAATTAAAGGGGCAATCTGTAGTTTCAACATTCATTTTTGGATTTATAAATTCTTGAAGAATATAATTTATCAATACCTCATGAGCTTAGATCAACTGTCACACTCCGTCAGAACTCAAAATATAAGCTTGTTTTAATGCAATATTTGTACACATTGTAAATGTAAACAAACACTGTATAGCCTCATAAAATGGTTATAACAATAATTGTATATCATGGATGGTCAGTCCTTGCAGCCATAGCTCTGTATGTTAATCTGAGAGTGGTTACATTTCTACAGGCCCATCCCTCAGTTTTTTACCAAAACAGAGGCGGGAATTCCGTTTAGTTATTGTTTCATCTGCGGATTTGCCCTTTAAACAGCTGCATATTATCAAGATATCAACATGTCACCAACAAAAAGGTAAACAATAGGCCTATAGCAAATGCAGCATATAGCATACATTTTTCAAATGTAAATAGCACTTTTCAGTGGTGCTCAAAGCATGCCATTCCATGAGTGCAGCATTTCTTTTTCAACTCGAATCAATGAGCCCAATCCTCCATGACAACAAATTCATAAACAACGAGCAGGGGTGGCTAATAAGTCCTTAGTTTTGGGGTCATGCTCAGGTAAAACAATTTGGCTAATCTATAGTTATATATTTCCAAGTCCTGTCTTGATAATCAAGGGGTATAACATTTATTGGAAGTATAGATTATAGAGGTCGATCGATTAATCGGAATGGCCGATTAATTAGGGCCGATTTCAAGTTTTCATAACAATTGGTAATCGGTATTTTTGGCCACCGATTTGCCGATTATTTAACTAGGCAAGTCAGATTAAAATCACATTCTTATTTTCAATGACAGCCTAGGAACGGGGGTTAACTGCCTTGTTCAGGGGGGATTCGGTGATTCGTTTTTGCAACCTTCTGGTTACTAGTCCAACGCTCTAACCACCTGCCTTACATTGCATTCCACGAGGAGCCTGCATGCTAGGTTGACTACCTGTTACGTGAGGGCAGCAAGAAGCCAAGGTAAGTTGCTAGCTAGCATTAAACTTATCTTATAAAAAACTACCAATCTTAACATAATCATTAGTTAACTACACATGGTTGATGACATTACTAGTTTATCTAACGTGTCCTGCGTTGCATATAATCGATACGGTGCCTGTTAATTTCTCATCGAATCACAGCCTACTTCGACAAACGGGTGATGATTTAACAAGCGCATTTGCAAAAAAAGCACTGTTGTTGCACCAATGTACCTAACCATAAACATCAATGCCTTTCTTTAAAATCAATACACAAGTATATATTTTTAAACCTGCATATTTAGTTAATATTGCCTGCTAACATGAAATTGTGTCACTGCTCTTGCGTTCATTGCCTGGCTCGTTGCGAACTAATTTGCCAGAATTATGACATACCATTGAAGGTTGTGCAATGTAACAGGAATATTTAGACTTAGGGATGCCAGGCAATGGGAATATTGAAGACTCATGTTAAAAGGAACCACCAGCTTTCATATGTTCCCATGTTCTGAGCAAGGAACTTAAACGTTAGCTTTCTTACATGGCACATATTGCACTTTTACTTTCTTCTCCAACACTTTGTTTTTGCATTATTTAAACCAAATTGAACATGTTTCATTATTTATTTGAGGCTAAATTGATTTTATTTATGTATTATATTATGTTAAAATAAGTGTTCATTCAGTATTGTTGTAATTGTCATTATTACAAATAAAGTAAAAAATTGGCAGATTAATCGGTAGCGGCTTTTTTGGTCCTCCAATAATCGGTATCGGCGCTGAAAAATCATAATCGGTCGACCTCTAATAGATTAGCCAAATTGTAAAGTAAAATAAAAAATATACATCCATATATGGCCAGCTATGTAAACTTTAACATTGATTTATCCTGCAATAGATGTTTTTCAATAGGTAACATACATTTTTGTCTTATTCTAATGCTTCTTAAGTGGAAAGTAATCGCAGAAGTAACGGAATGTAATCAGATTACGTTACTAAATTTGGGCAATCCAAAAGTTACATTACTCCCGAGAGGCGCAGCTGTCTAAGGCACTGCATCTCAGTATTAGAGGTGTCACTACAGACCCTGGTTCGATTCCAGGCTTTATCACAACCAGCCATGATTGGGAGTCCCATAGTGTGGCGCACAAATGGCCCAGCGTTGTTAGGGTTTGGCCGTCATTGTAAATAAGAATTTGTTCTTAACTAGTTAAAAAATAGAAATAAATACTCCTACAGGAGGGAGCTGTTGAGGATGGATGGCTTATTGGACCTTTTGGTTGTAGTCAATCTCTGACACTAGCACCTCAATTTCAGGTTTGGAACAATTCTTTTTCTACATTTTTTGGGGGGTTTTGCGCAGTTGTAGGCTATTTCATGATACGGTGTTGTATATTCTCACAGGCTTTAAAGTGTTGATTTTGACCATAATATGGTTAATTAGGGTGTTCCAATTGCAAATAGCCAAGGTCGTGCACAAGCACTAAGGCTGAGAACAATTGGTATTTATCAACGGTTATCTCCTACTACGGTGCCTATGACACTCGTAGGATTGTTTGATAAATCAACATTTTTCTAGGCGTAAGAACCTTCTAAATTCCGTTCTTAAGTAGTATTTTAGAGTAGTTTCTACACAATATTGATCAATGAGGCCCCAGGCTTTTTCAGGAGTGGATCTAACAAGCAGAACAATTACAGAACAATTACAATTACATTATTTCCCTCATTAAAATGCAAATCAATTTATAACATTTTTGACATGCGTTTTTCTGGATTTTTTTGTTGTTATTCTGTCTCTCACTGTTCAAATGAATTTACCATTAAAATTATAGACTGATCAATTCTTTGTCAGTGGGCAAACGTACAAAATCAGCAGGGGATCAAATACTTTTTTCCCCCACTGTACCCCGGCAGTGTCCAACTCAGCAAAGAAAACCAAAGTAGAGCTTTCAGGATGGGATGAAACCCTGTGTCGTTACAGTAATGTTGGAAACAGCTAGGGCAAGATGGTCATTTCTTTTTCTCATAACAATCCACAAGAGATATACACATGATCATATCTGACATCAAACCAACACAAGCCATGCAGTGGTATCACCAGAGGTTGCTGTTGTTCTTCTCTCTTTTCCCTTAGGTAGCAGCTACTTTCCATGACAGGGAAGAAAGCAACCCTGGTCTCGTGATGACTCCTGGACCTTTTCCATTATGTTCTCTCAGGGTGTCCCCCCACAGCCTCCCCTCTCTCTCTCTGTCTCTCTCTCTCTCTCTCTCTCTCTCTCTCTCTCTCTCTCTGTCTCTCTCTCTCTCTCTCTCTCTCTCTCTCTCTCTCTCTCTCTCTCTGTCTCTCTCTCTCTCTCTCAATTCAATTTAAGGGCTTTATTGGCATGGTAAACATATGATATTATGTCATTTCAAATGTCATGATGTCTGTATACAGCGTTGTAATGATGTGCAAATAATGAAAGTACAAAAGGGAAAATAAATCAACATAAATATAGGTTGTATTTACAATGGTGTTTGTTCTTTACTGTCTGCTGTGATTGCACACTGCGGTATTTCACGCAGTAGATATGGGAGTTTATCAAAATTGGATTCGTTTTCAAATTCTTTGTGGGTCTGTGTAATATGAGGGTAATATGTGTCTCTGATATGGTCATACATTTGGCAAGAAATTAGGTTTCCACCTCGTTTTGTAGGCAGTGTGCACATAGCCTTTGAGAGCCAGGTCTGCCTTCGGTGGCCTTTCTCAATACCAAGGCTATGCTCACTGAGTCTGTACATAGTCAAAGATTTCCTTAATTTTGAGTCAGTCACGATGGTCAGGTATTCTGCCACTGTGTACTCTCTGTTTAGGGCCAAATAGAATTCTAGTTTGCTCAGTTTTTTGGTAAATTCTTTCCAATGTGTCAAGTAATTATGCTTTTGTTTTCTCATGATTTGGTTAGGTCTAGTTGTGTTGCTGTCCTGGGGCTCTGTGGGGTCTGTTTGTGTTTGTGAACAGATCCCCAGGACCAGCTTGCTTAGTGGGCTCCTCTCCAGGTTTATTTCTCTGTAGGTGATGGCTTTGTTATGGAAGGTTTGGGAATCGCTTCCTTTTAGGTGGTTGTAGAATTTAACGGCTCTTTTCTGGATTTTGATCATTTGCGGATATCGGCCTAATTCTGCTCTGCATGCATTATTTGGCGTTTTACGTTGTACACAGAGGATATTTTAGCAGAATTCTGCATGCAGAGTCTCAATTTGGTGTTTTTCCCATTTTGTGAATTCTTGGTAGGTGAGCGGACCCCAGACCTCACAACCATAAAGGCCAATGGGTTCTATAACCGATTCAAGTATTTTTAGCCATATCCTAATTGGTATGTCAAATTTGATGTTCCTTTTGATGGCATAGAAGGCCCTTGTTGCCTTGTCTCTCAGCTCGTTCACAGCTTTGTGGAAGTTACCTGTGGCGCTGATGTTTAGGCCAAGGTATGTATCGTTTTTTGTGTGCTCTAGGGCAACGGTGTCTAGATGGAATTTGTATTCGTGGTCCTGGCAACTGGACCTTTTTTGGAACACTATTATTTTTGTCTTACTGAGATTTACTGTCAGGGCCCAGGTCTGACAGAACCTGTGCAGAAGATCTAGGTGCTGCTGTAGGCCCTCCTTGTTTGGTGACAGAAGCACCAGCTCATCAGCAAACAGTAGGCATTTGACTTCAGATTCTAGTAGGGTGAGGCCGGGTGCTGCAGACTGTTCTAGTGCCCTCGCCAATTCGATGATATATATGTTGAAGAGGGGGGGGCTTAAGCTGCATCCCTGTTTCACCCCCCGGCCCTGTGGAAAGAAATGTGTGTGTTTTTTTGCCAATTTTAACCACACACTACATGTTTGTATACATTTTATAATGTCGTATGTTTTTCCCCCAACACCACTATCCATCAATTTGTATAGCAGGCCTGTCATGCCAATAAGTGTCCCCCTCTGCGTCACAATGGGATTCGATAAACTATTAGCGTCCGTTGCTATATCAACTGTGTAATGACCTAATGATTTGAATTTTGGAGATCATTACAGACTAAATTACGTACTTTTTATTATCGCTAGGCAAACAAGGCTGATTTCCACTACAATTTCTCTGTTTAAACAAGTTTTGTTTAGCTAACAAAATGAAAACATTACTTTGAACTACTTTTGGGTACCTTGTTAACATTACAACATGAAATCCATGACTTAAACAATGCTACATTTCAGAAATGGAAAAGAAAATGTGTAATCTGCTTGACACATTAAAGTTACTTTTTATTTAACTAGGCAAGTCAATTAAGAACAAATTCTTATTTACGCTGGGCCAATTGTGCGCTGCCCTGTGGGACTCCCAATCACGGCCGGTTGTGATACAACCTGAATTCGAACCAGGGTGTCTGTAGTGACACCTCTAGCACTGAGATGCAGTGCCTTAGACTGCTGCGCCACTCAGCTCATTTCGACTCCATTCATATGCAAATCTGTTTGATTCATACACTGCCTTGTCTGGCTGTCATGTTTTTATTTTAACCTGCCCTTCCCTTCTCTACACTGAAATAATATCATTTAATTAGTCCTCATTTATGATGCATTTTTTTCTATCTATTGTAGGTTCTAGGATACAACAATGAATAATGTGGAACCATTTTATTTATTTTTTTGATTTATTGCACCTTTATTTAACCAGGTAGGCTAGTTGAGAACAAGTTCTCATTTGCAACTGCGACCTGGCCAAGATAAAGCAAAGCCGTTCGACACATACAACACAGTTACACATGGAATAAACAAAACATATAGTCAA
Organism: Salmo trutta; assembly: GCF_901001165.1. Lineage (NCBI taxonomy): Eukaryota > Metazoa > Chordata > Actinopteri > Salmoniformes > Salmonidae > Salmo > Salmo trutta. Next base: position 73,198,393 of record NC_042969.1, read on the forward strand.
TAATACAGTAGAACAATCTATATACAGCATGTGCAAATGAGGTAGGATAAGAGAGGTAAGGCAATAAATAGGCCATGGTGGCAAAGTCATTACAATATAGCAATTAAAACACTGGGATGGTAGGATGTGCAGAAGATGAATGTGCAAGTAGAGATACTGGGGTGCAAAGGAGCAAGATAAACAAATACAGTATGGGGATGAGGTAGATTGGATGGGCTATTTACAGATGAGCAATGTACAGGTGCAGTGATCCGTGAGCTGCTCTGACAGCTGGTGCTTAAAGCTAGTGAGGGAGGTCTCTAGCTTCAGAGAGTTTTGCAGTTCATTCCAGTCATTGGCAGCAGAGAACTGGAATGAGAGGACTGAAATACCATCAAAGGATACTTTATAACTTACAATAATTAACACCTTGTGAAACAGCTGTGAAAACCAACCTGGCAATATTTAAGATTTGAATACATAAACTTTGTTATTTTTTGGTACAGTTGTGTCAGTATTTTCACAGATACTGGATTCTGGTTTGTGGAATTTTGAGGAGTTGGTTGCTGTGTTGGTGAGAGGTTCTGCCTGTCACTTGAACTCAACAAGTTGTCAGTCTCGGAAGGGGGACATGAAGAGGGAGACTGTAAAGTTCAGGCACTGCTGCTCTCTTTGTTCTGAGTGTTTGCAGTGCTAGTGTTTTTAGTTCATCTGTGTATCTCACATATTATGTGCCCAGTATGATAAAGCAAGAAAACTTTTTTTAGCAGATAATAACAACATGACAATAACAGTAGCTGTAGATGATGTAATGAAATGTTGGAGGGTGGTTGGTAATGGATGGATCCACGTCTGGGTGTTGGGCAGAACCCCTAGGTCCTGGAGAACAGGAGCAGAGTTAAAGGGAACAGGGTTGTAGACTGATGTAAACAATTAAACACACGATACACTTTACTGTGAGAACATTTCATGGAATAGTGCAGTGTTATAAATGGAAGATATGTACTTTTCAACACTTTTGGAAGGTATAGCCTACCTCAAGCTGGTCCCCCTCCGACTCAGAGCACAGATAATCAGACTGATCCGAACTGGTTCTGATGGATGGGATATCTCCTGGGAGGCTTAGACAGTCGATGGTGCTAAAGTCATTTGGAGAGGTAAATTGAAGAGGACTACCATTTCTTGCTTTCTCAAATTTCAACCAAAATTTTTTTACCTGGTCAAAAACCTCCACATCTGTGCCTGAAGGTGGTCCTCGAAGACGTTCTGATCTGGTTCCACAACTTCCACCACATCAGGTGGGGTTTCAGGGATCTGAAAGTACGTTATACAAAAATAGCAATAGACCAACAACAACACTAAGTCAATCACACATTTGAAAGACTACAGTATATGCAATAATTGTATATACAATTGCATTGTTTACCTCAGTCAACAGCTGCGGCTCCCGTCTGTACTCGGTGGAGGCCTAGATGCTGTTATTGTGTGCTAAGAGAATAACCTTTTTCTTCCACCCTTCCTGGTACCAATCAAGGGACTTGCCCATGGCAGTCTTGAGGGTCTGGTTGGTCCATTCACCAAACCTGGAGGAGGGGGCTAGGAAAGTGATATCTATTGACAATGTAAGATATTGAAATATGTCTGATTATGTACCATGGAAAAACAAAAACAAATTGTAAAAATAAATAAAACAAACCATTGGTGACAGAATATAACGTGTAACATCCGTACCAGCGTTCATGACCTCGATCACTCAAGATGAGGAGAACCGTGGGTGTTGAAGATGTCCATCATTGCCTTGGAGGTGGCCTCGCTAGTCTCGTCCTTGATGGGTATCATACAAAACAAAAAACAATTTTTGGTTGCAAGCACCCTTTTTAATGGGTTACAGAATGGAATTTAGAGTTAAGCACATACTCTTCCTTTGACTCACCTTAATGGGTATTGCCTCCACCCACCCACCCACCGTTGCCATTCCTGGATTTCATGAAGGTTCCGATGAGGTCCACCCCTAACATTTAAAGTGTTAGAGAGAAGATTACTGATTTTCATACACACACACACACACACACACACACACACACACACACACACACACACACATTCTATAATATTGAACTCTGCTGTGGTCAAATAAAGCAACCATTACAAAACAACTTATCAGGGCAAAATTTGAATTGGGACACTTACCGATCAAGTACCATGGTGAAAAAACTTTGATGGGCTTCAACTCCGGCGCCACAGTCTTCAGCCTCTCAAACTTCTGGCAGGCTAGACAGGGTACTGACCTTTAATAAGCAAAAAGTGACAAATTGAAACATTGTGTGCTTTCTGATAAGACATTCATTGAAATCCTAATATTTTCAAATATAATAATGTGATTGATAAACAAAAGGTTATTTCACTTGCCCAGCTGTCCACCTCCTTGACAATTCCCCGTCAGAAGAAGAGTAGGTTGATTTTTGCAATCATGTGCTTCACTCCGAAATGGCCAGCATGCATCTCGGTCAGCACGGCTCCTTCTCTTCCTTAGTAAAAATCACCCTCCTGTGTGGCTGGCCATCCTTCCCCCGTAGGTAGATATGATTGTCTAACAAGTTGGAAGAGAAGAGTTGTTGAAATACTCTAGTCTAAGTACATTTGCACTGCTGTCTTTCTCTTTCTCTCTGTTTCTTTCTCTCTGTTTCTCTCTCCATCTCTCTCTCTGTCTGTCCTCCACTCTCTTCCCACCTCTCTCTCCCTCTCTCACTTTCAACCTTTCTTTCTCACTATCTCCCCCCTTCTCTCTCTGTGTGAGTGTCTGTCTAGCGAAGAAACCTAGTTAAGGGCATTTGGAATTACCATAATTGCTTATGCCTATCCATTTGATTGATCAGGTTTAATGTATAGCTGGATACCTCAATATGACAGACATATAACTATATCAGTGGAGGCTGCTGAGGGGAGGACGGCTCATAATAATGTCTGGAATGGAGTCAATGGAATGGTATCAAACACATGGAAACCACGTGTTTGATACCATTCCATTTACTCCATTCCAGACATTATTATGAGCCATCCTCCCCTCAGCAGCCTCCTCTGAACTATATGTATAGCTAGCAACATGTAGATGACCAACTAGCTTGATAGAAAATGTTTGTTGAAAAATGTTTGTACATAGCTAAATCTGCCCAGTTATCTAATAGAAGTTAACTGCTTAACATGACCCTGAATTGTTAATTTCTCTGAATGTTGCACCTCTTGTCGAGATCAGCGGTGCCTTCATAGTACTTCTCCTGGTTGAAAAGATAAAAGAAAATCTCCTCGAGGGAGGCCATTGAAGTGCAAGCTACATACAAACAGAAAGCTACAATAACAGTTACAGCAGCTAGCTGGCTAACGTTAGCTAAATAAAACTGTCTGTCTGGCTAACCAGCTACTGTAGCTGGCTAGCTGATTAGGCAGGCTGAGGTAAATACAAATATATGGTAAAGAAAGAGTGTTCTCTTTCCAGTTTTTTCGGTTCTCTGAAGCAGCAGGTAGTCAGCAGTTTGTCACCGTCAAAAATACCGTTCTTGGAAAGCAATTCTGAGGTAATAAATTTGTGCAGACTGAGCGAGTGCTTATGAGGTGAAATAGAGCCAAGCAACTAGCGTAGCAACAGACGCTTTCGTTCATTACGTAATTCGGGGGGAGGCACTTTTTGACAGCGGGACACTATTTGGCATGACAGGCCCTCATGCCAAATTGAGTCAAAAGCTTTTTTGAAATCAACAAAGCATGAGAAGACTTTGATTTTGTTTTGGTTTGTTTGTTTGTCAATTAGGGTGTGCAGGGTGAATACGTGGTCTGTCATACGGTAATTTGGTAAAAAGCCAATTTGACATTTGCTCAGTAAGGACACTCACTGTGAAATAGATAGAACTCCTAGCATATCTTTCTCTCTCTCTCTCTCTCTCTCTCTCTCTCTCTCTCTCTCTCTCTCTGTCATGTCTCCCTGCTTGAGTGCTCAAGTGAAGTGAGCGTGTCAGCTGTCAGAGAGTGTTGAGCTCTGAGCCAGTCAGCCAGGTCTGAGTCCTGTCCTGCTGCTCTGAGGCCATGTCAGTGGAGGAGGTGACAGCTCACATCCTGACGGAGTCCCACAGCTCTCCTTCCTCTCTCTATGAGTCAGCCGGTCTAAAAAAGGGCTCCTTCTGAATATACCTATAACTATACGTCTCTAAAATACGTCCTACTCAGCCTACTCTACATATTTATCATCTACAATCAAAGCAATTTGGGGGTTGAAAGATGGATGAGTATTTGAACTAAGCTCTGAGGGATTTCAGGGAGCTGAATGATGTCCTCATTATCTTAGCATTTCTTCATCAAGATACTGTAAATGTCACAGAACCAGATTCGTTATCGTTTTTTATCCAGAGGATTAAATCCATTATGTCACAGTAGAAATAGAAATAAGCCAGCAGCACCAGTGTCTATACTAATAACTTCATTAATGCTGGAACAACAACATGGACACATCTATCAGACTAAGCCAGCTACACTAAAAGCAGCATTCATCTTCCCCCCACTACTGAGAGGCACCCGTAATAGCAATTTATAGCCCTGTCATTTAATCTCATTACAACTAATTTGTTTACCAGCAAACATGTAAAACGAAGTAACAAGGCACCATAAAACAAATTGCATCTTTGGTCCGCATGCCAGAGTTTACAAATGATAGTCATCAAGCAACAACAAAAACATCAATTGCAACGCATCCATCCCTTTTACATTTGAGACAAAACAGTACATTAAGAGTGCAGGCCAGGCAGGCAGTGCTGAAACGGAGTCTGAGAATGAGAGGAGTCTAAATGGCAAAAGTAGAGCATGGACTGAGGCTGCATTTTTCAAGCATCCAATCCCTCAGCTCCATCCAAGTGACTGCTCTGTGGTCAAGTGAGTGTGGAAAGCAGACTTTAAAGTTCAGTTCCCCCTTCGCCCTCGGCACCAACAGACAGACAGACAGAGAGATCGCTCTCGGTTCATTGTATGATGAAAGGCCAACTCAAGCGGGGCTGTTTCAGTCCATCCCTGCAGGAAATGAAAGAGGGCAAAAAACCCTCCTGCCCTCTCGTTCCTGACATGTGAATGTACTTTGACTGCATGAAAACAAAGAAAGGGGAAAGGGCAGGGAGAAATAGCGTATGCATGCTAACAAACATGGAGGAGGGAGGAGGATGGGGGGGGGAAGCAGACCAACTCCTGACATTTCACAGAGTAAAGGAGGTCAATGTTGAACTGAGTCAGCCCTGGATTCATTCATTACTAATATGCCTTGCTGCATTCAGTTTAGTCCCTGAGGATAAGCTGATTTGTACACTCGGACCGGATGACAAACACATTATCTTGGACATTACTGCACGGCAAGCTGATGAACATATCAGTCACTGGCAGGCATTCCGTGTACAGACTAGAGTCAGACGCATTGTCCTCCACTTGCGTATAGAGGGTAATATAAAGGCAAGGAAAGGACACAGGGATTTCATGCTATAAGCCTTTGTATCTTATGTCCGTGTTATATATGCAGCCTTCATGCATGGATGGTAACCTGTAATGTATAGGAGGTGTTAATCCTGACCCAGGGTGAGGTGTAGCCTACTTTACAGGGGACTCCTAACATTAGTCATCTTTATCCCCCGGGCCCAGTTTTTTTTTTAAATGTATCTATCTGGATTTCACCTATCGGATAGGATCGAATGCATAGAAATAGAATGAATAGAACGGACGAATCACTGACTTGAATGGGGAACCCCACTCTATTCATTCTATTTCTATGCATTTAATACTATCCGACAGGCGAAATCCAGATAACTTTTGAAAAATTGGGAACAGATCTCTGCCACTTGATTTAATTAGAACCTTGGAGTTCTGGAGAGCTCATCCCTGCCTGGGGTACGTCAGGATCGATGCTAGTTCTCTGTCCCTGAGACGGTTACAGGGTTTGTCATCTGCATCAAGGGCAAAGCAGTGGCATCCATTAGCATCTGTTTAATTGGTATTAAGTAGGTTGTACACCTCTGTCAAGTCTGTGGTTGACGCCAGGCAGCGTCAGCTGTAATTACATTATTTGTAGTTTGCATGGTGTTGTGCACATTGGCACTCTGGGTAATAAATTAGCTTTCGTGTTGATAGGAGACTGACTGTACAGGAGTGAAATGTAAGTGTAAACATGAGAGCTTCTCCAAAGGCTCAAGATAGCATGAAGCTCATATACCCATGGGAGTGTGTGTGGGAGTCTGCACTGCAGTGAAGAACTGTGACGGAGGAGATGTTTTACCTTCTGTTCTATACAGAAACCATTTCCATGTGTCTGTTTCTCATTAGGAACAGCAATCAGTGTGTTCATTACGACGCAACCACACAGGGATGGACTATTTCAATCTAGCAGGGGAGACCGACAATGACGGCCTGCGCTGCCTTCCGCTAACTTTGTGCTGTGACTATCCATTACTAATTGCACTAAAAGACCTGTTCCTTCTCCAACCACTATATTCTCCATCAACAGTAAAACCAAGCCTATTGATTAGCAGCCCACAGGAGAATTCAGTTAAACAATCATCTGGTGTGTGTGTGTGTGTGTGTGTGGGAAGTCCCCACAAGAATAGTAAACCAACAAAGATTTGACTAACCTGGGACATTTTGTTGGTCCCCACAAGGTCAAATGCTATTTCTAAGGGGTTTAGGGCTAAGGTTAGAATTAGTGTTTGGGTTAGAATTAGGGTTAAGGTTAGAATTAGTGTTTGGGTTAGAATTAGGGTTAAGGTTAGAATTAGTGTTTGGGTTAGAATTAGGGTTAAGGTTAGAATTAGTGTTTGGGTTAGAATTAGGGTTAAGGTTAGGGTTAGATGTTATGGAAAATATCATTTTGAATGGGACTGAATTGTATGTCCCCACAAGGTTAACTGCGCAAGACTGTGTGTGTAGAGAGAAAAATAACTATATTTTTTCTGTTCCTATGTTCTAACCAGCCTTATAACAGGTCAGTAAGGCTGCATTTACATCTGCAGCCCAATTCTTATGTTTTTCTCACTCTTTGGTATTTTGACCAATCACATCCGATCTTTTCACATCAGCTCTTTTTTTCAGACCTGATCTGATTGGTCAAAAGACCAATTAGTGAAAAAAATATCAGAATTGGGCTGGACACAGTTTAATTGACTGACACTACAAACTGACAATGTAGCATCTGGTCTATTCCTCCACAGCTGCACCCCTTTCTATCCTCCCTTCCACTCTGTTTGTAATTTCAGGCCAATACTGATCCCATTGATCCATCCAGGTCATGACACCGATGCAGCTGTTGGAGTCTGATATTTCAAATTCAAGCTACAGATATTCCCCTGCCATCTACATAAAACAAGACCAATAGCCAACCTCTATCTCACAGACACTAATGCCTGTAAGACCAGGGGCACCTGTCTAGAATGACAGTATTTAAACAAATTCATTACAAGAATGTTCCATGATGGAGCCTAATTGATATATCGCAATGAATGTGATGATAGAAAGTAAATGTAAAGACTTATATATTGTATATGATTCTTACAAATAATTTAAATACAATCGAATGTAATCGAATGAAGGTTTATGTTAGGTAGAAAATGTGTAAAACGTGCACAGTGCACATCGAAACCCCCGTGAGCTGTTTGGAGCATCCTTGAAGAGCATGCGCGCTGTATTCCCGTCTCTATCCGGTTAAACAGCTGGGTCTCTGCACGGAGAGAGACAAACGTGATTCTGCTCTGCTGTGTGTGTGACAGAGGCGACATGGCGAGGATAACAAATATTGGGATTATTGCTTTTCTAATGCCTTCGCTTTAGAAGGCATTACATAAGAAAATAAAAAGGATGACATGAGGCCTACGAAGACGAGACAGCCACATCGCCACATGAAATGATGAGCGCCAATTCGACTCAAACACTCAAGGACTGAACACTCGGGATTGCCATTTATGAAGGAGGTGCATCATTTCATTAACATACGGAGCTTTTGTTAACGATTTGTTTTTCGTTGGTTTGTTTTAGCCTAGACTACTATCAAGAAACTGTCGTTATGGTAAGACATGCAGTATGTTTGTAGTTGTGGAGCCGTATATATTTAGAAATTGTTCGTATGTTGATTGTTGATTTTCTAAGCTGTTCATTTGTCATTTGTGCATGGACTATCCCGTGGACTTGTATAGGCCACTGAACAGCAGTTGAAAACAACCTCAAATGTGACTTTGGTGATTAAAAAGGGTAGTTGTAGGTTATAGTAAATTGAAGTGATGCATAAATGATGCATTGAGGCCATGCGAAAAACTACATGATGCAAACAAGTGGAATACTTGGAGAAGATACTAGGTTATTTTTGATCAGTTGAAATCTAACCTATGATTTATTGGCAAATCTTTCCTCATATAAAGGATCCCACTTTTTCCCAACGTATAAAGGCGTTATAGAGCATATATAGTCCTAATTCAAAACCATCTTAAATATGATACAACATCGAAGTATCAATCAATCAAATGTATTTATAAAGCCATTTTTACATCAGCTGATGTCACAAAGTGCTGTACAGAAACCCAGCCTAAAACCCCAAACAGCAAGCAATGCAGATGTAGAAGCACCTGTCAAGTAGGTGTCCTTATTGGTGCTACATTGATGCCCAGACAAAGCAGGTGCATTACACAGGCCTCAGTGGTGAATTTCTCACTCTGTTTTCTTCCCACACATCCTTTCAGTCAGAGCGCCCAAGATAAAGACCCCCATCTCTCTCTTACACACACACACACACACACACACACACACACACACACACACACACACACACACACACACACACACACACACACACACACACACACACACACTCCTTTCCCTCCAATCTAGTATTGAATGGGGTATTCAGTGGCCTGTTAGATCACAAGCCACTGTCAGCCTCCTGGGCTCTGGCATTTGGGTCCAGCAGCGGTAGAAGAAGGGGGAGTGGTTGGAGGCTTGTTGTCTGGGTTAGGAAAATGGAGGTGGAAATGAAAGTGTCAGAAATGATGCCAGTATGCCACCAGTCACATTTGATTTACAACCCTTTTTCTCCCCAATTTCATGATATCCATTTACAATCTTGTCTCATCACTGCAACTCCCCAATGGGCTCAGGGGAGGCAAAAGTCGAGTCACGTGTCCTCCGAAACACGACACGCCAAACCACGCTCTTTAACACCTGCCTGCTTAACCCGGAAGCCAGCCACACCACTGTGTCAGATGAAACAACGTTCAACTGAAGTCAGCCTGCAGGCACCCCCCCAGCCAAACCCTCCCCTAACACGGACAGCGCTGTGTCAATTATGCGCCGCCCTATGGCGGTTGTGACACAGCCTGGGATTGAACCCGGGTTTGTAGTGACGCCTCAAACATGCAATGCAGTGCCTTAGACCACTGCGCCACTCAGGAGGCCCCATACCATACATTTTCAGCTACAGAGAGATGAAGAAAAATATTACAACAAAACATTCTGTAACTACAGTTAAAAACTTTCTGCAAATCACTGGCTAAACACACTGTAGGCATAACCAGATGTTCTTCAATAAATACAGTTTTGCAGCAGCAGAGCTTGGTGCAGCTCCTCAATCTTTACACATGCATCCATTTTATTTCAGTAGTCAATAAAATACTGTCCAGGAACTGGCTTTTGTGATCATTTTAGCAGCCATTTATTGAGCAGTTTTTAGTGACTGTGGCTTGTTTATGGCTTGGCCAATGGAAATGCAACACAAAGTGTAAATAACCCAAGACAGGTCCATTCCCTAACAAAATATTAATGCAGCGCTCCATATATATATATCCCTTGCTGGCTGGCTCTTAAAGGATTGGTAAGTGCCAGCCCTGGACCACTCTTAGGAGTGGCTGAGTGTATTCCACACAGGTCACGCATGGAGAGGCTGTCCTTGGCTTAGCATACTCTCAGCTCACACCCTAAAATCTGGGTCAGAATTTACAGAAATGTATACATATAAATTACTCCTAGTCTTGGACTCATACTCCTGCCTTATAAAAAACAAAAATAAAATACAAATTCGGTCACATTTTTTTTGTTGTTGCAGAAATGCCACAGTAAGGTTTTTTTATTGGAAAAACAAATGATTAAAACTGGCAAAATGTACAAGATAGTCTAAGATGTGAAGGTAGGCTAAAGCATATGAAAGGGAGCTTACTCTAGAGCTTAACTATGTTAAGCCTGAAGACAGTCCTTGGGTTCCAGGAAGTAAGGAGCAACATGAAAAGAAAAACAAAGGACAACAACTAAAGAAGTACCTTGGTGCTTGCCTGGGGCAAGGTAGTTGTTCTGAGGCAAAACTCACAGGGAGCTCTGCCTGGCATATCAGGATATGAATTTGGATGAATATTCAAGAGATTTATCTGACTCTGCAAGAGATTTGTCTTGTCCTGAAACTTAATAGATTTGGCAAGTTTTTGGACAGATAAATGTATCTGTTTGTACAGGATCTCTTAGTCACGGCAGTGCTTTCTTGCCAGCCTTCCCATAATTCTTGAATCTGGTCTAATGTTTATTCTCCATTTAAAAGTAGCCTATTTTGCATGTGATTAATGCCTTTAATCAACTGATATCTGTACTAGCATAACCCAAAATTGTTAATGCCATACACACAGTCCTGGTTAAACTGTGTGTTGTTTGAGCAATGATCTACATTCATTAGTGAAAAGCTCAGCTTCATAACTATAGGGGTCCTATTTTTGATATATCTTTAAAAGGGAAGAGGCTACCCACAACTCAGTGGGTGATGAGAAAAACTGGCATTACCTCTGTCTTGTACTGCCCAGTTGAGATTGACAAGTGCAATCTGCTTTCTGCAAAAACAAGTCTGTTATTGCTGAAAGGGAGGGGGTTAAAAGGCTGACTGAGGAAGATGTGTGACCTCACACTATTGGTTCCTGTCAGAAACTGGCGAATTAGATGATGACACAATGAATCTCTCATTGTGGTTAAAAACTGTAATTTAATCACTAGTTAACGATACTGAAGCTGTCTTTTTTGTGAAGGAAAACTTGCATCTGATAGTTATTCTATAAACTCTTTCTCTAAGCTTATTTTCATTCCACTCTGGTCTCGCTTGGTGTTGGCAAGAAAGAACGCAGTCACATCTCAAGCCTGTCTAGAACTGGGCCTTGTTCCAAAGCTGAGTCTGAGATGAAGGTCAGAGGTTACTCTGACAAGAGCAGGATCTAGTTTTGAGACCATTCAGGCAATTGGTTTTGTGTCATGCATGCCAACTACATATTGTAGACATAGAACTTATAGTTTGCCATCTTGTAGAGGAGGAAATGGTGACTGACTTAGGCTCACCTCCTCTCCTTTATAATAGAGATGTATACAACCATAATCACTCTGCCTCAATAATACAATATTTCTCCTGTGTCCCCTATCTGTAGTTTCATCTCTGGGGATAAGACAAGAAAGCTGAGCCTTGACCTCATTCAGACTGCCTTCCATTGTCTCTGGTAGGAGGTGGGCTGAATCATCCTGACTCGAGAGGTTCTGTCTACACATTACTGTCGAGATACGTACATCAACAAGTTATGGAGTGGAACCTCTTGCTCAAGCGGCTCAAGGTCGAGGTACATCTAAGGACATTTGACAAGTAGGGTCTACCATCTCCTGATTCCTGTTCCCCTCATTCTGAGAAGTATTGTAGATCACGTAGATCACAAGAATCGTTTTGCTGAGATGAGTAGACAAGGGGGTATGTTACTGGGATAGAATGCTTTACACCAGAGCTCTGTATATGTTTGGAGCCAGCAGCAGGCTGAGATAAAGAGGGGATCGATGGCCAAGCCCCTCTACAGACTGCAGCGTTTCCTCCGGAGGGCCCAGCTGTTCCTGCTCTTCCTGGGTGTGGCCTACATCATGGCCGGGAGCGTCCTGCTGCTCCAACGGGCCAGCCTGGTGGTGACCCAGCGAGGGGCCACCAGCCCTCCACTGCCCTCCCTGCCCTCCATACCCTCACCACCCCGGGCCCTGGAGCTGGGGATGCCACCCGTAAGGGTAGGAGGCTACGGGGGCAGGAGCTCACGGATCATGGCCAGGGGGCAGGGGTACCAGCCTGGGAGCCTGTTGGACAACAGGACTGGAGCACGCTGGCTCATGTCAAGGAATCTGGAGATCCGACAGCTGCGGCGGCGCTGGTTCCACAGCCTGATGACGGAGAAGGATATGTCACAGGTGGAGAGGAGCACCCCCAGGAGGAATGTGCCTCACAAAGGTACCTGCCGACCTATCCCAGAAATGAGGAAAATTATTCTCTGCTATTTAGAGTGGAGATTCTGAAGGGGTATTGTATTCTATAAATTAACTATGTGGCAACTCCTCAAGTTTTGGAGATGCTACCTGAGAAAGTGGTTGACAAAATGAAGTAACACAATGACAGACTACTTAACCTGTAACTAATGCTTTGCTGATTTATGTATGTTTGTTTGTTTGGTCTCATGTCAAGGTTCTTACATAGGCTGCTTTCTGGATAATTCCAAGGAGCGGGCTTTAAGGGGGTCTGTGTTTACTGATTTCCGCAAAATGACCAGCACCATGTGCCAGGATACCTGCTTAGCGAGGTAAATATATCTCCATCCTGCTTCAACACACTATTATCAGATCTTTCATAACATAGGAAATATTTCACATCTCAGGAGGAGCATATCATCAACATTATATAACCCCCATTCCCATCCTATAATCTCTGCAGATTAAACTGCACAGAATCTGTGTATCTGGAATGCACTCAAAGGTAGGCAGACTATAGAATTAGCATAGCATATGCATATGCTCACCCCGAGGAGCTCCACGATACTTGACTTGTATTAACTAGTAATGGAAGAGGGTTTGGGGGAAAGAGTGTAAGCACAGACCTACAGTTGCAGGAGCAGAGCTCTAGCTGGCTTGTCCCAGGCTGAGAATTTGAAGCTTCCGAATGAAGGACGTGTGAGCAGAGGAGCAGTGAGGAGTTTTGAAGTCTCAGGGTAGATGTTGGGGGGGTTGGAGAGATGGAGTGATCTGCAGTGAGGGACTAGGGAGCGACAGGCAGGCAGACTGCTTCAGTCTCTGTCAGTATTAATTGTGCAGCAGAGCAAAGGGAGCGAGACATATGGTACTCCCCTAATTAACCCCTAGGGTAGAGGAGCGTGCTGCATTTGCATTGCTGTTGAATTCATTATTAACATACTGTATGTTCTCATGTTATACGCCTGGTTCAGCATAGTTATAGAAAAAACATTACTCTTGAAAAAGAAGACTCTTTAGGCAATCAATATATTAAATATGTTTCTTATGAATAACCAGATTGTTTAGAGATTACGGATGTGTTGTGAATACTTTGAATTGATGTAAACTGTTACCAGAGGTTCATATCTATCTGAATGTAATTTATTACAGTGGCTACCAGTTTGCTGGTTTGGAGTATGGGTCGGAGTGTTACTGTGGCAACCACATCACCAGCCTGCGTGTGAGAGACAAGGAATGTAACTTGGACTGTAAAGGGGAGAAAGGCTCGCTGTGTGGAGGTGTTGGGCGCCTGTCAGTGTTCACAGTGGAGGATGTGCTTCCAGGCCAGAGGAGATGTGAGTATGAGGGACCTGGTCCAATCTTGAGAGCTGGGAAACAGCAGGAGATGTGAGTATCAGGGACCTGGTCCAATCTTGAGAGCTGGGGAACAGCAGGAGATGTGAGTATCAGGGACCTGGTCCAATCTTAAGAGCTGGGGCACAGCAGGAGATGTGAGTATGATGGACCTGGTCCAATCTTCAGAGCTGGGGAACAGCAGGAGATGTGAGTATCAGGGACCTGGTCCAATCTTGAGAGCTGGGGCACAGCAGGAGATGTGAGTATCAGGGACCTGGTCCAATCTTGAGAGCTGGGGAACAGCAGGAGATGTGAGTATGATGGACCTGGTCCAATCTTGAGAGCTGGGGAACAGCAGGAGATGTGAGTATCAGGGACCTGGTCCAATCTTGAGAGCTGGGGAACAGCAGGAGATGTGAGTATCAGGGACCTGGTCCAATCTTGAGAGCATGTTAGTGAACAGCAGGAGATGTGAATATCAGGGACCTGGTCCAATCTTGAGAGCTGGGGAACAGCAGGAGATTGGGTCAAGTTGTTAAAGCATCGCATTCACTTGAGACTTGCCTCTCCTGTGTTTGCAGACAGGAACGTGCGTTACCGCGGCTGCTTCAGGGAGCCTGAGAACAGCTCCTCTACATCTCTGGTCCATGTGCTCCAGCTCAACCTCACCTCCCAGTCCTGCATAGAGGCCTGCATGAACAAGGTTGGACCCCTAGGCTACCATTGCCAGGATTTTGCAGTATGACGTTGCTTATAAATATATTGTGAAGCATTTACTATGTGCCTATGAAGACATTTTGAATGCCCTATAAACCCATTATATGTTTTAGTTTGTTTAAAGTGTGACCGAATTTGCCTGGCCTAGGAGTTTCCGCTGGCTATGCTGAGGAGTCCGGACTGTTTCTGTGGTTACGCTACTCCTGACTTCACTCTCCATGAGCCGGCTGAGGAGGACCACTGTTCACAGAGCAACACCACTGAAGCTTCCTTACCATCAACCCTCCAGCACTTCTACCAGGTCTACCAGACACCTGTCCAAGGTAACACGGTCAGACAACAACAAAAGCATTCTTCCTTCAAATCCAGGACTGCCAACATTGTGAAATAATTTTAAGCACCACTTTGGCATGACACCAAACTCCACTTTGCACCATGGAAATTCAAATCAATCACTCAAATTGTGTTGGACTTTGTCTTCTGCAATTCGGTATGCTTCTGAGCAGACTATGTACAAATCCCATCCTAACTTAAAATGTTCCTTTCTCCCAGACTCCAGATGCACAGAGAAGAAGTTCCTACCAGAGAAGTCCAGTTCATTGGTAGCGCTCTCCAGCTTCCCAGGAGCAGGCAACACCTGGGTCAGACACCTCATAGAGTTGGCCACAGGATACTACACAGGCAGCTACTACTTTGATGGAACCCTTTACAACAGAGGTCAGCTCCTATACTGTACAGCCACTGTATGTTTACACTGGATAGGAAAGAGGGCACCCACACTTTAGGAAACCATTTTTGTCCTTGGCCATCTGTTGTGCAGATCCAGCTATTTGCCTCAGTCCATAATGAATTCAAGATTATTTTTTAAAAGTTATCATCCATACCCCTCTGTCTTGCTTGGTTTATATGGCCAAAGATAAAAGCAAAATATTTCCCATATGGTTTGTGCATCTGTGTCTTGGTGTTGTGTAGGCTTCAAAGGCGAGAAGGATTACTGGAAGAGTGGTCGGACCATTTGTGTGAAAACACATGAAAGTGGGAGGAGAGAGATAGAGATGTATGACTCTGTCATCCTGCTGATCAGGAGCCCGTACCGTTCCCTCATGGCAGAGTTCAACAGGAAGTGTGCAGGACATCTGGGATACGCCTCTGATCAGCACTGGAAGACCAAAGGTACAGAGCCAGCCTGGAATCTGGGTTTTATTGTGGCTTGTATTAATCATGTACAGTATAGTACACCAGCCAGTAGGAGTCCTTCTGGGACCGTGTTTTGTTTTTTATTGCAGGGGGGAGGGTCTGTGTGTCTGTCTGCATTGTGTGAGTTGTTGTTCTTTCTGAAAAGTACTGCACAATAATGTGCCCCCACACTTCTCGTAGAGTGGCCTGAGTTTGTGAGCAGCTACGCCTCCTGGTGGGCATCCCACGTACTGGACTGGCTGCAGTTCGGCCAACGGGTCCTAGTGGTCCACTTCGAGGAACTACAGACAGCGCTGGTGCCCCGGCTACGATCCATCGCCTCCTTCCTCAACACCACAGTGACCGAGGACAGACTGCTGTGTGCCGAGAGCAACCAGGATGGACACTTTAAACGCTCCGGGGCCCGGCAGCCCACCTTCGACCCCTTCACACCCGACATGAGAGGACTGATAGATGGGCTGATCCGTGCTGTGGACCAGGCTCTCCGGGACAGAAACCACACAGGCCTTCCACTGGAGTATCTGCCCAGATGATGGACCGCTAAACTCTGATAACCCTGATCTCTACCTTGTCCACTACCCTGTCCCTCCTCAGCTTTCACTGAGTGGCACAGATGGATGGATACCCCCAATCCAACTCAATCCAACTCAATCCAACTCAAGTGAAAGTGTTTCAAATCAGGAACGTGCCCTGCAAAGGAAACATAGAGGCTATTCTCACAAAGCTCTTTTTATGCTTTAGAAGTGCTGGTTTATTAAAGCGCTGTTTTTCTGTTTTAGATGTGTTTTGGTTTTTGGGACATTGCCTTATTGGAGGTGAACTGATAAGTGTACCAAACAATGGAAACATTTTCCTCTGTTTTAAATCAACTCTAAATAAACTGTATCTCCTATAAAAACTATAGGCTACATCCTGTGGTACAATCCACTTTTGAGTTTTGTTTTTGTGATCAAAATATAAGAACTCAATATATTGGATTACATCATAATAAAGTGACATTTCAAATATCTAATGCAGGCAACGTCTTCAGAAAAGGGATACTGTTGTTATATGTGTTAACATTGGAGTGTGTGTAAGGTGGTGTTTTAGGCATATACAGAATGAATGGGTTCCTATGGTAATACTGACAATATAATTAGACCATCAAATAACCGAAGTAACCAAAATATACCTCGATCCAAAAAATATCTTGGGGGATCAACTACACTACAGCCAAGGGAAGTGGAACAAATCTGTCAGGTATTTTGAGTGCTACATCCCCAGAGAGCAGTGGTGGAAAAAGTACCCGATTGTCATACTTGAGTAAAAGTAAAGATACATTAAAGGAAATTGACTCAAGTGAAAGTCACCCAGTAAAATACTACTTGAGTAAAAGTCTAAAAGGATTTGGTTTTAAATATACTTAAGTATCAAACATAATTTCAAAATCCTTATATTAAGCAACTCAGACGGCATGATTTTCTTGTTTTTTAAATTTACGGATAGCCAGGGACACACTTCAACAATCAGACATAATTTACAAACGAAGCATTGGTGTTTAGTGAGTCTGACAGATCAGAGGCAGAAGGGATGACCAGTGATATTCTCTTGATAAGTGAGTGAAGTTGACCATTTTCCTGTCCTGCTAAGCAATCAAAAAGATATTGAGTACTTTTGGGTGTCAGGGAAAATGTATGGAGTAAAAAGTACATTATTTTCTTCAGGAATGTATTGGAGTAAAAGTTGTCAAAAATATAAATAGTAAAGTACAGATACCCCCAAAAAGTAAGTACTTTACACCACTGCCAGAGAGGAGAGGGAGAGTGTGCAGGCTCATGACAGAATGATCTGTCCCAGGTCAAGAGAGCAGCGCTGGACCAGACCAGACAGGCAGTCCCAGCCTGCAGGTTTAGCCCAGGGAAGAGGGGCAAGTCGCTAGTCCTCTATATTAATCTGTACTGAGCTGATAAGAGCAGCAGCACTGGTTGTGTGGGCGATGCACTTTGGACCAAAGTGTCTGGATTTACAATTGTATAATATGGTACTCTCTCTTTCTCTCTCTGCCTCGTTCTCTCTCTGTCTCGGTCTCTATCTCTCCCTCCCTGTCTGCAGCATCGAATACTCTCATGGAAAATATTTGTTAAATGTTTTTTGGAAAACAGCTTAAAGTGATATATCAAAATACCAAACTACATCTTGTATTCCTATTAGGCCTTATTACCCAAATACACATTATAAAGCGTGTATATCCTGAAAATAAAAAGGTATATCTGAGCAGAGACCATGGGTATGCAATGTTGACGTGGGATTCTGGGAAATAGGGAATACATGCTGAGCTCATTCTTCTATTGGTGGCTGAAGTAGAGTTGTTATTAATATCCAGTGCCACTTGGTGAAAGTGAATGCTACAATACAGATTGGAGGTTGGTATTGGTATGTGCCAGTCTATTGTTTTTCCAGTCTAATGTACACTTGGTGTCATCATGTGGACATTAAGTCACATTTTGGGATTATGGGTAAAGGGATAGTTCCCTCAAAATATACTATTTTCAATTTACTCTGGCTGTAGTCGATTCACCATCGCCATACCACTACTGCAACTATGGAAGAATAAACAAACATTTAATCAAGAGGTTACTAAAACGTGTTGTGTCTGAACCTGCAATTTACCTCAACACTGATAAAGTACACTGTGATAAGTACATGTACCTTAATGCTGTCCACATCATACCTAAATCACCAGTTCACATTGTCTTTTCTTTATCAGGCCTTGTAATATAAAATCCACCAGATGATGTCAGGGTAAGGCCTATGGCGCATCCTAACAGGACAAGTAATGCACGCTACAGCCATTCCATAAGCATATCGTCCAGATATGACAATACATATTTTTATCCATGGACAAGTTTTTGACAAAACTGCACGATAGAAAGCATGTGTACACATTAATTTCATGAGTATGATTTGTGTGTGGTGCTTTTGTATATTTAGTTGCATGGTGTATTCCGCTGAGGAGTCATTTTTATCCCCTATTTCTGGCAGCAGGAGAGAGGTGTCAAGGTGTTACATTTAAGAGGCTCATCAGCTTATTCGGGATATGGGTCAGCAAAGGTGGAGTTGCTTTTCGACCCACCTCCCAGCATACTCTCTCTCTCTCTCTCTCTCTCTCTGTCTCTCTCTCTCTGTCTCTCTCTCTCTCTGTCTCTCTCTCTCTCTCTCTCTCTCATACGCACACGCACACACACACTGCAATAGCCTACCACCCAGGATTCAAATGAATCAATAAAGGCCTCTCTAGTCACAAGAGATAATCCCTGATATTTAGTAGGTCTGTCCATATTCAAATATAGTAGGCCTGTCCATATTCAAATATAGTAGGTCTGTCCATATTCAAATATAGTAGGTCTGTCCATATTCAAATATAGTAGGCCTGTCCATATTCAAATATAGTAGGCCTGTCCATATTCAAATATAGTAGGCCTGCCCATATTCAAATATAGTAGGCCTGTCCATATTCAAATATAGTAGGCCTGTCCATATTCAAATATAGTAGGCCTGTCCATATTCAAATATAGTAGGCCTGTCCATATTCAAATATAGTAGGCCTGTCCATATTCAAATATAGTAGGCCTGTCCATATTCAAATATAGTAGGTCTGTCCATATTCAAATATAGTAGGTCTGTCCATATTCAAATATAGTAGGCCTGTCCATATTCAAATATAGTAGGCCTGTCCATATTCAAATATAGTAGGCCTGTCCATATTCAAATATAGCAGGCCTGTCCATATTCAAATATAGTAGGTCTGTCCATATTCAAATATAGTAGGTCTGTCCATATTCAAATATAGTAGACCTGTCCATATTCAAATATAGTAGGTCTGTCCATATTCAAATATAGTAGGTCTGTCCATATTCAAATATAGTAGGTCTGTGTCACGCCCTGACCTGAGAGAGCCTTTTTATGTCTCTATTTAGGTTTGGTCAGGGTGTGATTTGGGTGGGCATTCTATGTCCGTGTTTCTATGTTTGGGATTTCTTTGTTTCGGCCGGGTATGACTCTCAATCAGGAACAGCTGTATATCGTTGTTGCTGATTGGGAGTCATACTTAGGCAGCCTGTTTTTCCTTGGGGTTTTGTGGGTAGATAATTTCTGTTTAGTGTTTTGCACCTGACGGAACTGTTCGGTTGTTCTTTTGTTTTGCTTGTCGGATTTAGTGTTCAGTTTTATCATTAAAAATGACGAACACTTACCACGCTGCATTTTGGTCTGATTTCTCCTCCCCTTCATCTGAGGACGACGAAGACCGTTACAGATCTACCCACCATATGAGGACCAAGCAGCGTGGGAACAAGGAGCAGAGGGTTCAGGATTCGTGGACTTGGGAGGAAATTCTGGACGGAAAGGAACCATGGAGACAAGCTGGGGAATATCGCCGCCCGAAAGAGGAACTGGAGGCAGCGAAAGCTGAGAGGCGGTGGTATGAGGCAAGGGAGCGCAGCAGGCACGAGAGGCAGCCCCCAAAATGTTTTTTTTGGGGGGGGGCACACGAGAAGTTGGCCTGAGTCAGGAAGGAATTCTGAGCCAACTTCCCGTGCTTACAGGAGGCAGCGTGGTACTGCTCAGGCACCGTGTTATGCGGCAGAGCGCACGGTGTCCCCAGTAAGAGTTGAGCGCCCGGTGCGCTACATCCCAGCTCCTAACATCTGCCGGGCGAGAGTGGGCATCGTGCCAGGATGGGTTGTGCAGGCCGTGCGCTCCAGACCTCCAGTGCGTCTCCAGGACCCGGTCTATCCTGTGCCTGCGCCCAGAACCAGGCCTCCTGCATGTCTCCCCAGCCTGGTGAGTCCTGTGCCTGCGCCCAGAGCCAGGCTTCCTGCATGTCTCCCCAGCCTGGTGAAGCCTGTGCCTGCTCCCAGAGCCAGGCCTCCTGCATGTCTCCCCAGCCTGGTGAGTCCTGTGCCTGCGCCCAGAACCAGGCCTCCTGCATGTCTCCCCAGCCTGGTGAAGCCTGTGCCTGCACCCAGAGCCAGGCTTCCTGCATGTCTCCCCAGCCTGGTGAGTCCTGTGCCTGCGCCCAGAACCAGGCCTCCTGCATGTCTCCCCAGCCTGGTGAGTCCTGTGCCTGCGCCCAGAGCCAGGCCTCCTGTATGTCTCCCCAGCCTGGTGAGTCCTGTGCCTGCGCCCAGAGCCAGGCCTCCTGCATGTCTTCCCAGCCTGGTGAATCCTGTGCCTGCGCCCAGAGCCAGTCCGGAGCCACCAGAGCCGCCCGCCAGTCCGGAGCCGCCAGAGTCGCCCGCCTGTCCGGCGCCGCCAGAGTCGCCCTCCAGTCCGGGGCCCGCTGTGAGGGTCCCCAGTCCGTGGTTGGCGGCAGGAGATCACGCTCTAGGGGAGCCATTTAAGTGGGGTGAGCCAGTGGTGGAGCGGGGTCTGCGTCCCGCTCCAGAGCCTCCACTGCGGAGAAATGCCCACCCAGACCCCTATAGGTTCAGGTTTTGCGGCCCGGAGTCTGCACCTTTGGGGGGGGGGGGGGGGGGGGGGTACTGTCACGCCCTGACCTGAGAGAGCCTTTTTATGTCTCTATTTAGGTTTGGTCAGGGTGTGATTTGGGTGGGCATTCTATGTCCGTGTTTCTATGTATGGAATTTCTTTGTTTCGGCCGGGTACGACTCTCAATCAGGAACAGCTGTATATCGTTGTTGCTGATTGGGAGTCATACTTATGCAGCCTGTTTTTCCTTGGGCTTTTGTGGGTAGATAATTTCTGTTTAGTGTTTTGAACTGTTCGGTTCTTCTTTTGTTTTGCTTGTCGGATTTAGTGTTCAGTTTTATCATTAAAAATGACGAACACTTACCACGCTGCATTTTGGCCTGATTTCTCCTCCCCTTCATCTGAGGACGACGAAGACCATTACAGTCTGTCCATATTCAAATTTAGGCCGGTGCATGATATCTATCTTACATTTCTCTATGTTGGGATGTCGAAAGAGATTCCCTAAAAACACGTCACAACTTTTTCGTAGCAGGTTAGGAGAATTTACGCAGCAGGTTAGAATAATTAACATAGCAGGTTTGGAGAATTAGCTTAAGGGTTAGCAAAAATGCTTTCCTAACCTGCTATGAAAAGTCACTTGCTTCAAAGTGACGTGTTTCTGAGTCCCGATGCCGAAAGCCAGTTGTTTGTATCTAGGCTAGTGGCCAATCCTCAAAAAGGGCTTTAGGTTTTGAGATACCCCTACAAAGCACAACCATATTTTTTCACATCTCTAATGTCTCCCGTTTATGAAATGTTTTGTAGCTGGTTAATAGACAACTCTCAAGTCAAATTTGCTCTTATTCAGTGCTGTATTGTCCTGCCTGACAAAAATACATACAGTTACACATGTTTTGATGTTGTGGCTATTGCAATTGCCTCTAAGGAAAACAACCCCTAAACTCAGTAAGTGTAGAATAATGGTTGGCTGGAGGGGGTGGGGGGTTGAAGTTTATACATGCATAATCTATGAGCAGAATTACTGTTTTACCTCAATTAGCCACGAAATCCCTAGTTGGGAAGTGATTGTTTACTGGAAGGTAAACATTTTCCCTCATGTGGGCCAGCCCCCTAGAAATTTGAGTTCAAATCAATGAGCTTTAGCCCCTAGACATTTGAGTGACAGCTAGCAAGATCCACACACAGCAGAGCAAGAGACAGAGCAATGATGTGGTGCACATATCTGTACATGTGACGTAATGTAGTACGCAATTTTCGGGGACCACATCTGGCTCATGGGTGTTACTTTCAGAACTACTGGCTAAAACGCATACAAAGTACCAGAGAATATCTTTGAAAGACAACTTTCCAAGTCACATTTGCTCTAATTCAGTGCTGTATGGCTCTGCCTGACAAAAATACATTCAGTTACAAGTTTCTTTTGTGTTGTAGCTATTGTAACTGGCCCTAAGGAAAACAAGTGGGCTGAGACAGTGAAAATTGTCATTTCTGGGGCCTCCCGAGTGGCGCAGTGGTCTAAGGCACTACAGTACTAGCTGTGCCACTAGATATTCTGGGTTCGAGTCCAGGCTCTGTCACAGCTGGCGCGACCAGGAGACCCATGGGGCGGTGCACAATTGGCCCAGCGTCGTCTGAGTTAGGGGAGGGTTTGGCCGGGATGTTCTTGTCCTATCGCGCACTAGCGATTCCTGTGGCGGGCTGGGAGCAGTGCATGGTTGCCAGGTGTACCGTGTTTCCTCCAACACATTGGTGCGGCTGGCTTCCGGGTTAAGTGGGCATTGTGTCAAGAAGCAGTGCAGCTTGGTTGGGTTGTGTTTCGGGGGATGCATGGCTCTTGACCTTCGCCTCTCCCGAGTCCGTACCGGAGTTGCAGCGATGAGACCAATTGGGGAGAAAACGGGGTAAAAAATGTAAACTGTCATTTCTTTTCAGTCAAAGATTCCTCTATGGATTTTATATGTTCAGCATCTTGCAATTACGTTAGGAGGCCCCCCTAGATTTGACTCCAAATCCATAATGTAGTCCAAAATCCAATATGGCTGCCACAGTACCATTCACCCCTCTATGGACAGATGAGACTCTCACGAGTCTAATCTTTTTGGGGGGACAGCTATTGCTCCATGTAGTGAATCTGTTATTCAATGCATTTGTATGGGCTAATAGCAGTAAGGCCAAAAATCAGATAATGTTTTCATCAGATAATGTTTTAATATTTTTGTTTTATATCTCAAGGGGTCTTAAAATTCCAAATCAAATATCAAAATGATCCTTGGTATGACCTTCTTAAAACAACTGGTTTAGTCACCTGTATATACTTGTTTTAAATGAGAGACATCTTTCAGATTTGTGTACTGTACTTATGACCTGTACTCAATATTATTTTTGTTTAATTACAACTATGTTGGGAATACAATAGGCCAGCCATAATTACACTCAAACGCCATTGTCTGGATATAGAAAAGGCAGCAGACTGCTTGGCATGGCAACACCGAGTATTCCAAGTCACAAGCCTCTTTGACGATCAATGAGGGAACTCGGAGGCTCCAACAAAAGGAAAGAGAACCCTGGACACCCTCTGCATAAGTCTACAACTTGTGGTATACTAACTGTGGTATAACTTGTGCCTCCAGGATTGGGCTCTTAAGTCACTTCCTTATTATTTAGAAGTAAGCTTTGATTCATTGTTAGTCCAATCCGGCTGCCTGAATCCAACATGAACTCCCTCTGGCTCACTGCATTTGTGATGCACATTGGGATGTGCAGGAACCTTGGACCCCAAAACATTTACTTTCAATAGCTGAGCCCATTTGTTTTTCTTAGAGACAGTTACAATAGCCACAACATCAAAAGATATGTAACTGTATGTATTTTTGTCAGGCAGGACCATACAGCACTGAATGAGTGCGAATTTGACTCGGAGAGTTGTCTATTAATCAGCTACCAAACATGTTAGGTTACATTCATCATACATATTCATATTGATCATAAATGTTAGTAGTTTATATTTCTGCCTATTGTATCTCTGTGTATACAGGTCTATATTTCCTAGATGCATTAAGATATCCTAATGTGGTTTATTTGTGTATGTCAGGCAGACAACTGACTATTTGTATTCCAAATTTGAGCAATATCAGCGCTTGCAATATTGGGTTCCATGAGTTTATGTGACCCATCCCCCTCCAGCCAGGCATTATTCAGCACGTTTTGAGTAAAATATTTTTACACAACCAACCATTTCATAAATGGGAGGCATTAGAGATGTGAAAAAATATGGTTGTGTTTTGTTCGACCTCGGGTAGGGGTATAATTTTGGGGGGGAGGCCCTGCCACTAGCCTAATCTGTCTAAATTGGTACTGGGTTCCTGAAATGCGTCCTCAAAACAGCTGAAATTACTGACCCAGGCAAATATTGAGGAGCTCAGGGGATACACGAGCAGGGAGAACCCTTCGTTAACGTTAATTATTCCCTCAACACCTGAGAGCAAATTCAATTTAAGTGTGAGGCCTATCATTGTCACATAAACGCATCAGACCAATTATTGCTCGGTGCATAGTGTTCGTGCAACAAGATGTCTCCATGGCAAAGGAAAAAAATAAGTTAATTACCCTAGAAAAAATACTATCCGTTTTTCATCTTCATCACTGTTATTAGTGCCAAATAGAAAATGTCTAATTATATTTCTTTAGAGCCCTCTCTGTAAATCAAAATGTGATATTCTATAGAATATGAGGCTACTATCTTGACAAGGCTTTGTCGAACGGTAATGTGTTTCAGAGACTCCAACGTGCGTTGACAATCCTCTTATAGTATGCCTTACCGAATATGGATTAGGTCCGTGTGCAGCACACGTTTTGCCTACAGGTCACTTTGAAAGGGCTTTGATTGAATTGGCGTGGTTGATCTTGGCCTGCTATAATGTACAATATATATTCGTTAGAAATGCAATATAAATACATTTCACATTGAAGAAAATATCGCTTTATTTTAATCTAATTAAGTTTCTGCAACCTTTTAAGCATCAGGTAACCTTCACTTTCCAAGGATACCTTACAATGATACATAATGTTAGTCTGTTTGAATCTAATGAGCTAATATTATAAGGTGAGAAAAATGTAACTTGTGTGTGGAGTGTACCTTTGTAGGGTGCGCTAGCCTCGTGAAGCGCGAACAGCGGGATGGAAGGAGCTCTCTAGGGTGCTGAAGTTGACAGACACAAAGGAGCTCCTGCCTCTGCCTCACTATCATACAGACCAGAAAGATAATGAGGTGTTGTCTTCAACTGGGCAACGGTATGACATTTTACATGAGTGAAAATATAGACAATACTGAAATGGTGAGGTGAGGATTACTGGGGAAAAAACAGGAGTGTTAAAAAAACTCTCTTCAGGCTTCTCAGCTTTCAAGAAGGCCAAGAAAAGCAATGGTAAGTGCAACCTATTATGCTTCAAGCTATGCTATTTCACGAGTGTATCTTTGGGAAAACATGCTATCAAATACAGTGATCTCACTTTCACATAGCCTACTTTGTTCTAACGCTATGCAGTGCAATACACTTTGAAGTAGCCTAACACTAATTAGAAATTATGTTCAAATAAATAGGCTACTCTAAACATTTTTTTGCAGGTGTCTTTGGTTTGGTTTATAATGCTCTGATGTAGGATCACAGTTCACCAATACGGATACTCAAGCAGGATAATGCAACATATTCCTGTAAATGTTGGAGGTGTGCTATGGGACTTATCCAACTATCCATACAGCCCCACCATCTTCAAGAGCAGACACAGCCTTACAACGCTGCCATTCTATAACTTTCTGCTATGGGTCCTGCTCGGGGTTTTGACGTTTCCATGCTGTGTCCAGTGTTTAATCTTCAAAGTTGGGGTCCTTGGGCCCTGGAACTGCGACCCGGTCTACTCCAAGGCCCTACCTGCGCTGGCTGCTAAACTGGCCGTGGGTAGAATAAACGAGGATTTCAGTTTAGATTTGGGCAGCAAATTGGACTTCGTGATCCTGCAAGAAGCATGTGAAACGTCTAAAGCGTTGACCACATTTGTGTACTACGAGAAAATGGTGGACGGTTTCGTCGGCCCCACGAATCCAGGATACTGTGACGCAGCCTCACTTTTGAGCAAAAACTGGGATAAAGCTATCTTTTCCTGGGCTTGTATTAACTATGAGTTGGATCGAATCAAGGGTTATCCAACCTTCGCACGTACCCTGCCGTCACCCACACGGGTGTTGTTCACGGTGTTGAAGCATTTCTGTTGGGCCAACATCGGCATCGTGTCGTCCAATGAGGATATCTGGATGGACACCGCCGGTAAAGTGGCCAACTCCCTGCGGAGCCAGGGACTTCCCGTTGGCATAGTAGCGTCGGTGGGAATGAACGAAACGGAGATGGAAAGTACACTGAGCAGAATCCAGGCTGCGGGGGAGATCAAAGGCGAGTGTTTTTAACAACTTCTTTACTGTCTCTTTGCTGAAGTTTTAGTTACTGAAGATATACGAGTGAAGTAAGTGCAGGCTATGCAATCAAGCCTCACAAGACAGTAGGCCTACACAAATATGTGGTTGATCCGTTTAAAAGGGTAATCCGCAGCTGAAACAATAACAAAGCATTTCCCTGCCCTGGTTTCGGTAATAAACTGAGGGATGGGGTAGGAGAAATGTAACCACTTTCAAATTCATAGATAGAGCTATGGATACAATTACTAACCATCCATGATATCAACATTATAGTTTTAACCATGTTAGAGACTATAAAGTGTTTGTTTACATTTACTTTGTTTACAAACATTGGAGTACAATGAGCTTTAATTTCGGGTTCTGATGGGTTACAACAGTTGGACTAAGCTAATGAGGCATTTATAAGTTATATTCTTCTAGAATCAATGGGTACATATCATTCATTTATAAGTCCCAAATGTTATGCAGCAACTGCAGATGAACCATTTAAGGTAGGGTCATGTTGGCCAATGATGAATGTTACCTCCACAAGTGTTGATGAAGTTATTTTCAATCTGATTAGGGGTTTTCAGGGTTGTCTCTCAAGTGTGAATCAATGCTATCATGAATGACTCATTGGTTTTTACAGTAGGATGATTCAGCAACATGCACAGAGATGCAATTCCTTCATGCACATGGTCATTCCAGGTGGCGACCCCTCACTGTCTCTGCCCTGTGTGTTCCAGTGATCATCATGTGCATGCACTCTGCTCTGATTGGTGGGGAGCAGCAGACAGCCTTCCTGCTGAAGGCCCATGAGATGGGTCTGACGAAGGGCCGCTATGTGTTTGTCCCCTACGACACCCTGCTCTACAGCCTGCCCTACGCCAACACATCCTACTTCCCCCTGCAAAACAACACCAAGCTGCGGCAGGCCTACGACGCCGTGCTCACCATCACCGTGTCCTCAGATCTGATGTCATTCAACGAGGCGTTCAACATGGCCAAGAGGTTTGAGGAACTCAGCATATCACTGGTCCCACAGCAGGTGAGGAGGGGCTTTTGGGATGTGACTGGATTCCATCTGAGTTTCAATTGTTATGTTATCAGGTTGTTATTACAATAGTATTATAAATATGCCATTGATTACATTTATTGAATATTGGTTATGTAGAGAAACACCATAGTCTTCAGGTCATTTGATGTTTTTTTTTGTTTTAGGTCAATGTATCACTCTCAGTTTTGGAAAAGCTAATCACTTTAGCCAAATAAACAATTTATCAATGGCCTCCTTGCATTTCAGGTCAACCCCCTGTTTGGAACCATCTACAACGGTATTTACCTCCTTGCCAAAGCCATGCACAATGCCAGAAGAGCTGGCAAGTGGCTCTCTGGGACCAACCTAGCTTATTTCACCAGGAACATGACGTTCTCTGGCTTCAACCAGAAGATCCAGATAGACACTGAAGGGGAGAGCCAGACTAACTATGTCATCTTGGACTCCGACGGATGGGAGGGTCAGCTGTACCGCTCCTATATGGTGGACCTGAGCGCTGACATGGTCCGCTTCGCGGGCAAGTCCATTAACTTCCCCGGGGGTTCCCCTCCTCCCTCAGACTCCAGCTGTTGGTTTGAACCAAACACAATCTGCACTGGAGGTAGAGAATCTGTTTCAAATCAAATCATATTTTATTTGTCACATGCGCCGAATACAACAGGTGTAGGTAGACCTTACTGTGAAATGCTTACTTACAAGCCCTTAACCAACAATGTAGTTAAAAAAATAGAGTTAAGGAAATATTTACTAAATAAACTAAAGTAAAACATAAAGT
The DNA here is from genome assembly GCF_901001165.1 of Salmo trutta. Classification (NCBI taxonomy): domain Eukaryota; kingdom Metazoa; phylum Chordata; class Actinopteri; order Salmoniformes; family Salmonidae; genus Salmo; species Salmo trutta. The sequence goes on from NC_042969.1 coordinate 73,226,665, forward strand.
TGTTAGTTTGTGTCTTTCATTCTTCCATCACACAACCAAACTATGTCTTTAGTCTCCACCTCTTACCTGTGTCTCAGGTGTGGAGATAACCTACGTCATAGTGGTGGTTATGATCCTCTTCGTTATGATCGTGGGAGGACTTGGTCTAAGTCTGTTTGTAAGGTAACTCTTCTCACTGTGCTGTTCTGTTTCTTACTGTATTTTTATTCTGTTCAGATACATAGAGACTATTATCCCAGACAGAGATAGCTGGTATTGCTGTTCTGTGATCTTGGCTGACATGCTCTCTGATTGGCTGGCAGGAGGAGAATCCAGCAGATCCAGTTGGTGAAGGGGCCCAATCGGATCCTACTGACTCTAGAGGACCTCACATTCATCAACCCTCAGCTTAGCAAGAGGGTAAATATATTTTCCCATGTGATTCTCTACAACATTACCTCTATCTTATATACTGTATGTTCATTCATATATTTTATGCCTCATAGAAAATCACTCTAGAGGACCTGGGTGACTCTAAAAGTGCGATAGACAACAACAGTATGCATTCAGGAGACCCGCACCACTCTGTGAACAGCATCACAACAGCAACACATGAGACCACAAATGTAGCTGTCTATGAGGTAAGTTGACGACGTTGACCTCTGAACCACAAGTCTACTTTTCATTCCTACCCCAAAAGATTCCAACGTGACTTGTAGAGAATGGAGCCAGGATAAAACCACACATTTTTGTCCATGGCTTCACAGGGTGACTGGGTGTGGCTGAAAAAGTTTGAAGAAGGCCATTTCAAGGAAGTCAAGCAGAGCACGACCAAGATCTTTACAAAGGTAAAATAAAACATAATAACAACAGCAAGTTCAAGCACAAGTACAGTGAAATGCTTGCAAGCTCTACCCAACAGTGCAGAAATAAATATCTAAAATAGTATAACGAATAAAAAATGTAATATAAATGTATATATTTTATTTCATATATATATATATATTTTTTTTACATTTATTTTATTTATTAGTATTATACTATTAAGAAAACATGAGAAATAATAATATAATGTTTAGAATCTTGTCTGGGATGTGAGTTTTTTTGTGTTAACTTTGGGGTCTTCATTTTGTGTGAATGTGTCCAGATGAAGGATCTGCGAAATGAGAACATCAATCCGTTCCTGGGGTTCTTCACAGACTGTGACATGTTTGCCGTGGTGACGGAGCATTGTTCCCGTGGCAGCCTGCAGGACCTCCTGAGGAACGACGACGTCAAGCTGGACTGGATGTTCAAGTCTTCTCTGTTGATGGATCTAATCAAGGTATGACATGTTTGACGTGTCATGTTACAGAACCTTTTCTGCTAGTCTAATTTGTCCCAATAAGATTTTAAAATATCTTCTAAAACCTGTTTCGGCCAGCAGATCATGTTCATTTAAAATGTTTTTCTGGTACTTTGTCATAAGTAACACCAGTGGTTTACCAGTGTTGATCATATTGACCTCTCAGGGTATGAAGTATCTGCACCATCGAGAGTTCCCTCACGGCCGGCTGAAGTCACGGAACTGTGTGGTGGACGGTCGCTTTGTCCTCAAGATCACAGACTATGGCTTTAACGAGCTGCTGGAATCCCAGAAATCCCCCCAAAATCTAGTTCCACCTGAAGGTAACATTTATGCCTAGATTATTCAAATTATTCACTGTTTTTTTGACAGTGCAGTCAAAAATGTGATATATATTTCCACACTACGAGGTTGAAATAACCCTGTGAAATTTAGAAAATTATGTTAATGCCCTTTTAGTGTAAGAGTTGTTTGAAAAGACCGCCTTAAATTTCAGCTTGTTTTGCATGGGTGGTGTGTTGGACCACCTGGTGACATCATAACAAAGAGAGTTTTTCTTCCTCTCTGCCAATAACAGTTTTCAGGTTACACATCCCTCTCACTAGGCTCCTCCAGTTAGGCCCCTCTCTCAGACCACTCCCAGATAGTCCTAGCAAAATTCTTGCTTGAGAAATGTCATTTTACTAAGAAGCTATTTTTGTAAGGTACTTAAATGTTACCCAGAAATTATCAAAATGGCTGCATTGGACCTTTAAAGTTGGACTTCACACACAATAATTTGTATTTCTAGTTTGCGAGCTACATCTATGTCATTTAAATGTGCTGCATTTAACTACCATGCCAAAATCATAACCCTGTGCCTCTTTATCTCAGATCAGTTTTGGACAGCTCCAGAGTTCCTCCGAGACGTGGAGAACTCTCGGAAGGGGACCTATAAAGGAGATGTGTATAGTTTTGCCATTATACTCCAAGAGGTGGTTATCCGAGGACTTCCGTATTGCATGCTGGGTCTGACTCCTGCGGGTAGGTCTGGGGGATACAAAACAGGCAAAACCATACAATCCACTCCGAGAGGAAATGTTTTGTTTTACCTTGAGGTCATTTTTTGGTATTTTGTGAATCAACATCAATTGATTGATTAGTTATACTGGTATCTATCGAGTAATGTCAGAGTTGTAAATCACAATAATTTCCCTATCTACAGTGTATAATGTAGCTACATATTGTACAGCATTTCTGCTTTACTTTGACAAACTGTCTAGTACCAGCTGCCAATAAGCTGTGTAATGAGTTGTTATGCTCTAGTAATAACCTCTCACCTCTCTTTCTCTCTCCCTCCCAATCAGAGATCATCCGTAAGGTGAAGAAGCCTCCTCCCATGTGCAGGCCCACGGTGGCCCCAGATCAGGCTCCTCTGGAGTGTATTCAGCTGATGAAACAGTGCTGGAGCGAACAGCCTGACCGGAGACCAGCCTTCGATGAGATCTTTGACCGGGTCAGCAACACTCATCTGTCTCCTCGGTTATGTTAGCAGTTGACGTTACTCTTTAACTTCTATGGGCTACGTGGGACGCTAGCGTGTGAAATATCAGGGCGGCAAATTCAAAAACAACAAAATGTCATAATTCAACTTTCTCAAACATACAACTATGTTACACCATTTTAAAGATACACTTCTCCTTGATGTAACCACATTGTCCGATTTCAAAAAGGCTTTACAGCGAAAGCAAAACATTAGATTATGTTAGGAGAGTACATAGACAAAAATAATCACACAGCCATTTTCCAAGCAAGGACATGTGTCAATAAAACCCAAAACACAGCTAAATGAAGCACTAACCTTTGACGATCTTCATCAGAGGACACTCCTAGGACATTATGTTACACAATACATGTATGTTTTGTTCGATAAAGTTCATATTTATATCCAAAAACAGCATTTTACATTGGCGCGTGATGTTCAGAAAATGTATTCCCACCAAAACTTACGGTGAAGGTGCACATCAATTTACAAAAATACTCATCATAAACGTTGACAAAATTATTTAAAGAATTATAGATAGACTACTCCTGGATGCAACCGCTGTGTCAGATTTTAAAATAGTTTTACGGAGAAAGCACATTTTTCAATATTCTGAGTACATAGCTCGCCATCACAGAAAGCTATACAGACACCCGCCAAGTTCGGGGCAACCTAAACTCAGAATTAGTATTAGAAATATTCTCTTACCTTTGCTGATCTTCGTCAGAATGCACTCCCAGGACTGCTACTTCCACAAGAAATGTTGTTTTGTTCGAAATACTCCATATTTATGTCCAAATACCTCCATTTTGTTTGTGCGTTCAGAGCACTATCCAAACGCATAACGCGCGAGCACGGTACCAGAGACGAAAAGTCAAAATGTTCCATTACCATACTTAGAAGCATGTCAAACGCTGTTTAAAATCAATCTTTATGGTATTTTTTACGTAAAAATTGCGATAATATTCCAACCGGACAATAGCGTATTCATTCAAGGAGAAAAAGAAGGAGGGGCGCACTCGCGGGATCGAGCATATCCAATCCCTTTGTTGCCAGGCAGTCCACTCAGTAACTGAGCTCCTATTATCTGCCCAGTGACAGGAGAATGCTCAAACCACTTTCTGAAGGCTTTTGACAGCCAATGGAAGCCTTAGGAAGTGCAACGTAACCCCACAGATACTGTAGGTTCGAAAGGGATGTCATAATCCGTGTATGTAGGTGGCAGGGAAGTCAGGCGCAGGAGAACCAAAGTGGTTAAAAAATTTAGTATTTATTAAAAAAACGAACTCCAAAACCAACGTAGAAAATAATCTGGGTAAACAATAACCCGTCGCACATCGATACATAAACAACACGTACATAACATAACAAACAATCACCGACAAGGATATGAGGGGAAACAGAGGGTTAAATACACAACATGTAATTATTGGGAAAAGAAACAGGGGTGTAAGGAGACCAGACAAAACCAATGGAAAATGAAAAATTGATCAATGGTGGCTAGAAGACCGGTGACATCGATCGCAGAGCACCACCCGAACAAGGAGGGGCATCGACTTCGGCAGAAGTCGTGACAAGGGACTAGAAAGAAGAACTACAATTCTCAGATCCTCCACTTCCTGGTTGACTTTTTCTCAGGTTTTTGCCTGCCATATGAGTTCTGTTATACTCACAGACACCATTCAAACAGTTTTAGAAACATCAGAGTGTTTTCTATCCAAATCTACTAATAATATGCATATTCTAGTTTCTGGGCCAGAGTAGTAACCTGTTTAAATTGGGTAGTTTTTCATCCGGCCGTGAAAATACTGCCCTCTAGCCCAGACAGGTTAACTTGGGTCAAACGTTTCGGGTAGCCTTTCACAAGCTTCCCACAATATGTTGGGTGAATTTTGGCCCATTCCTCCTGACAGAGCTGGTGTAACTGAGTCAGGTTTTTAGGCCTCCTTGCTCACCCACGCTTTTCAGTTCTGCCCACAAATTCTCTATAGGATTGAGGTCAGGGCTTTGTGATGGCCACTCCAATGCCTTGACTTTGTTGTCCTTAAGCCATTTTGCCACAACTTTGGAAGTATGCTTGGGGTCATTGTCCATTTGGAAGACCCATTTGCGACCAAGCTTTAACTTCCTGACTGATGTCTTGAGATGTTGCTTCAATATATCCACATAATTTTCCTCCCTCATGATGCCATCTATTTTGTGAAGTGCACCAGTCCCTCCTGCAGCAAAGCACCCCCACAACATGATGCTGCCACCCCCGTTCTTCACGGTTGGGATGGTGTTCTTCGGCTTGCAAGCATAACCCTTTTTCCTCCGAACATAACAATGGTCATTATGGCCAAACATTTCTATTTTCGTTTCATCAGACCAGAGGACATTTCTCCAAAAAGTACGATCTTTGTCCCCATGTGCAGTTGCAAACCATAGTCGGGCTTTTTTATGGCGGATTTAGAGCAGTGGCTTCTTCCTTGCTGAGCGGCCTTTCAAGTTATGTCGATATAGGACTCATTTTACTGTGGACATAGATACTTTGGTCCTGTTTCCTCCAGCATCTTCACAGGGTCCTTTGCTGTTGTTCTGGGATTGATTTACACTTTCCGCACCAAAGTACGTTCATCTCTAGGAGACAGAACGCGTCTCCTTCCTGAACGGTATGTCGGCTGAGTGGTCCCGTGGTGTTTACACTTGCGTACTATTGTTTGTACAGATGAACGTGGTACCTTCAGGCATTTGGAAATTGCTCCCAAGGATGAACCAGATTTGTGGAGGTATACAATTTTTTTTCTGAGGTCTTGGCTGATTTATTTTGATTTTCCCATGATGTCAAGCAAAGAGGCACTGAGTTTGAAGGTAGGTCTTGAAATACATCCACAGGTACACCTCCAATTGGCTCAAATGATGTCAATTAGCCTATCAGAAGCTTCTAAAGCCATAACATAATTTTCTGAAAGTTTCCAAGCTGTTTAAAGGCACAGTCAACTTAGTGTATGTAAACTTCTGACCCACTGGAATTGTGATACAGTGAATTATAAGTGAAATAATCTGTCTGTAAACAATTGTTGGAAAAATTACTTGTGTCATGCACAAAGTAGATGTCCTAACCGACTTGCCAAAACTATAGTTTGTTAACAAGAAATTTGTGGAGTGGTTGAAAAACGAGTTTTAATGACTCCAACCTAAGTGTATGTAAACTTCCGACTTCAACTGTAGATGTTCATTCTCCCCTGTCCTCAGTGATTCTCTTCAGTGATTCTCTCCTGTGATTCTCTCCTGTGATTGTCTCGTCAGAACAAAGGGACAGGATGTACTTTAGAACCCAGCCCTAGGCTGTGGTTGAACAATTGGAATTCCTTGCAATAAAACTGGGCCAATGGCTAATAACAAGTATCCTATTTCAGGAAAGAATTTGGACCAATGAGAACTTGCCATGTAGCTATGAGTCCCAAACTGAAATTCCTCCCATGTCTCCCATGTCTCATTGAGCATTAATCCCCTATTACAGAAAAAACACTATTTCCATTGATCGTTAGTACTCTATTGACTTTTAGTCCTCTTGACCTTTTGTACTCTATTGACCTCTCGTCCTCGGTGTTGTGTATTTATCTTGGAAATAGTCTTAGAGTCAGTCACCTGCTGTCAGTGTCATAGCAGGGTAATGCAGGGAATATGTCTGGGTAATTATAGGCTGTGGACAGCAGAAATTGATCTGTCAGCACTCATGGGCCGGGTCCGAAATCAGTCTTGCCTACTACTTAATAAAACGAGATACTGTGTACTAATCGTAATACACACTATTTAGAACGTACGCTTTAGTAAAAACAAATGCAGTACGCAACAACTATCAACATACTCGGCTCACCCATCCTGAGAATGTGTCATCCAATAATGCTCAATTTAAAGCATACTTAATTTTTAAATTTCACTTACTATGAAACATTCTATTTTCGCATACAGTACCAGTCAAAAGTTTGGACACACCTACTCATTGAAGGGTTTTTCTTTATTTTTACTATTTTCTACATTATAGAATAACAGTGATGACATCAAAACCATGAAATAACACATATGGAATCATGTAGTAACCAAAAATATATTTTAGATTTTAGATTCTTCAAAGTAGCCACCTTTGCCTTGATGACAGCTTTGCACACTCTTGACATTCTCTCAACCAGCTTCACCTGGAATGATTTTCCAACAGTCTTGAAGGAGTTCCCACATATACTGAGCACTTGTTGGCTGCTTTTCCTTCACTCTGTGGTCCAACTCATCCCAAACCATCTCATTTGAGTTGAGGTTGAGTAATTGTGGAGGCCAGGTCATCTGATGGAGCACTCCATCACTCTCCTTCTTGGTCAAATTGCCCTTACACAAACCAGATGGGATGGCGTATCGCTGCAGAATGCTGTGGTAGCCATGCTGGTTAAGTGTGCCTTGAATTCTAAATACATTTATTTCACCTTTATTTAACCAGGTAGGCTAGTTGAGAACAAGTTCTCATTTACAACTGCGACCTGGCCAAGATAAAGCAAAGCAGTTCGACACATACAACAACACAGATTTACACATGGAATAAACAAACATACAGTCAATAATACAGTAGAAAAAGTCTATATACAGTGTGTGCGAATGAGGTAAGATAAGGGAGGTAAGGCAATAAATAGGCAATGGTGGTGAAGTAATTACAATATACCAATTAAACACTGGCGTGATAGATGTGCAAAAGATGAAGGTGCAAGTAGAGATACTGGGATGCAAAGGAGCAAGATAAATAAATAAATACAGTATGGGGATGAGGTAGGTAGATAGATGGGCTGTTTACAGATGGGCTATGTACAGGTGCAGTGATCTGTGAGCTGCTCTGACAGCTGGTGCTTAAAGCTAGTGAGGGAGATATGAGTCTCCAGCTTCAGTGATTTTTGCAGTTCGTTCCAGTCATTGGCAGCAGAGAACTGGAAGGAAAGGCGGCCGAACGAGGAATTGGATTTGGGGGTGACCAGTGAGATATACCTGCTGGAGCGCGTGCTACGGGTGGGTGCTGCTATGGTGACCAGTGAGCTGAGATAAGGCAGGGCTTTATCTAACAAAGACTTGTAGATGACCTGGAGCCAGTGGGTTTGGCGACAAGTATGAAGCGAGGGCCAGCAAACAAGAGCATACAGGTCGCAGTGGTGGGTAGTATATGGGGCTTTGGTGACAAAACGGATGGCACTGTGATAGACTGCATCCAATTTGTTGAGTAGCGTGTTGGAGGCTATTTTGTAGATTACATCACCAAAGTCGAGGATCGGTAGGATGGTCAGTTTTACGAGGGTATGTTTGGCAGCATGATTCTAGATTTAATTTTGGATTGGAGATGCTTAATGTGAGTCTAGAAGGAGAGTTTACAGTCTAGCCAGACACCTAGGTATTTGTAGTTGTCCATATATTATAAGCCAGAACTGTCCAGAGTAGTGATGCTGGACGGGCGGGCAGGTGCGGGCAGCGATCGGTTGAAGAGCATGAATTTAGTTTTACTTGCATTCAAGAGCAGTTGGAGGCCACGGAAGGAGAGTTGTATGGCATTGACGCTCGTCTGGAGGTTAGTTAACACAGTGTCCAAAGAAGGGCCAGAAGTATACAGAATTGTGTCGTCTGCATAGAGGTGGATCAGAGAATCACCAGCAGCAGTAGCGACATCATTGATGTATACAGAGAAGAGAGTCGGCCCAAGAATTGAACTCTGTGGCACCCCCATAGAGACTGCTAGAGGTCCAGACAACAGGCCCTCCGATTTGGCACACTGAACTCTATCAGAGAAGTAGTTGGTGAACCAGGCGAGGCAGTCATTTGAGAAACCAAGGCTGTTGAGGATGCCGATAAGAATGTGGTGATTGACAGAGTCAAAAGCCTTGGCCAGGTCGATGAATACGGCTGCACAGTAATGTCTCTTATTGATGGTGGTTATGATATCGTTTAGGACTTTGAGCGTGGCTGAGGTGCACCCATGACCAGCTCTGAAACCAGATTGCATAGCGGAGAAGGTATGGTGGGATTTGAAATGGTCGGTAATCTGTTTGTTAACTTGGCGTTCGAAGACCTTAGAAAAGCAGGGTAGGATAGATATAGGTCTGTGGCAGTTTGGGTCTAGTGTCTCCCCCTTTGAAGAGGGGGATGATCGTGGCAGCTTTCAAATCTTTGGGAATCTCAGATGATACAAATGAGAGGTTGAACAGGCTAGTAATAGGGGTTGCAACAATTTTGGCAGATAATTTTAGTAAGAGAGGGTCCAGATTGTCTAGCCCGGCTGATTTGTAGGGGTCCAGATTTTGCAGCTCTTTCAGAACATCAGCTATCTCGATTTGGGTGAAGGAGAAATGGGGGAGGCTTCGGTGAGTTTTTGTAGGGGGTGCAGGGCAGTTGACCGGGGTAGGGGTAGCCAGGTGGAAAGCCTGGCCAGCCGTAGAAAAATGCTTATTGAAATTCTCAATTATAGTGGATTTATCGGTGGTGACAATATTTCCTAGCCTCAGTGCAGTGGGCAACTGGGAGGAGGTGTTCTTATTCTCCAAGGACTTTACACGGTCCCAGAACTTTTTTGAGTTTGTGCTACAGGATGCAAATTTCTGCTTGAAAAAGCTAGCCTTAGCTTTCCTAACTGCCTGTGTATATTGGTTCCTAACTTCCCTGAAAAGTTGCATATCATATAAATCAAATAAATCACTGACAGTGTCACCAGCAAAGAAACCCCACACCATCACACCTCCTACTCCATGCTTCACAGTGGGAACTACACATGCGGAGATCATCCGTTCACCTACTTTGAGTCTCACAAAGACACAGCAGTTGGAACCAAAAATCTCAAATTTGGACTCATCAGACCAAAGGACAGATTTCCAACAGTCTAATGTCCATTGCTCGTGTTTTTTGGCCATAGCAATTCTCTTCTTCTTATTGGTGTCCTTCAGTAGTGTTTTTTTTCCAGCAATTCGGCCATGAAGGCCTGATTCACGCAGTCTCCTCTGAACAGTTGATGTTGAGATGTGTTTGTTACTTGAATTCTGTGAAGCATTTATTTGGGCTGCAATCTGAGGTGCAGTTAACTCTAATGAACTTATCCTCATGAGCGCAAGTTTCATCATAACCCTTGATGGTTTTTGCGACTGCACTTGAAGAAACTTTCAAAGTTCTAGAAATGTTCCGTATTGACTGGCCTTCATGTCTTAAAGTAATGATGGACTGTCGTTTCTCTTTGCTTATTTGAGCTGTTCTTGCAATAATATGGACTTGGTTTTTTAACAAATAGGGCTATCTTCTATTTTCCACCCATACCTTGTCACAACACAACTGATTGGCTCAAACGCATTAAGAAGGAAGGAAATTCCACAAATTAACTTTTAACAAGGGACACTTGTTAATTGAAATGCATTCCAGGTGACTACCTGATGAAGCTTGTTGAGAGAATGCCAAGAGTGTGCAATGCTGTCATCAAGGCAAAAGGTGGCTACTTTGAAGAATCTCAAATATAAAATATGTTTGATTGTTTTTGGCACTTTTTTTGGGTTACTACATGATTCCATATGTGTTATGTCATAGTTTTGATGTCTTCACTATTATTCTACAATGTAGAAAATAGTAAAACAAAAAAAAGAGAAACTCTTGAAGGAGTAGGTGAGTCCAACCTTTTGACAGGTACTGTACTTAAAATGCATACTATTTAGAACGCTAGTATGGGTATTCAGACACGGACAAGGTCTTGTCTCATAGCTTTATGGATTTTTACAGAGATCATAAGTCATACCTGATATTACATAATGTAGTGGTAAACCGATGATGATGATGATGATGGTGTGTGTCACAGTTCAAGCTGATCAACAAGGGCAAGAAGACCAACATAATTGACTCCATGTTGCGGATGCTGGAGCAGTACTCGTCTAACCTGGAAGACCTGATCAGAGAGAGGACAGAGGAGCTGGAAGTGGAGAAACAGAGGACAGAAAAACTGCTCTCTGAGATGCTACCTCCGTGAGTCAAGCATCATGTTATAACACTCACAGAGACAACTAAATAAGACAATGGGCATCTTGTTATTATAAGATACCGTTCTTGTATGATGCCAAGGGTATTATCCTTTTATTACATGATACAGTACTTTACTTTTAACTTTGAATGATTGTTTGTTGCTCTGTGTCACGTTAACACTAACACGTTACCACTAACACAAAATGTCCCCTGTCACATTACAGTTCTGTGGCAGAGGCTCTGAAGACGGGTGCGACGGTGGAGCCAGAGTACTTTGACCAGGTTACCATCTACTTCAGTGACATAGTAGGCTTCACCACCATCTCTTCCCTCAGTGATCCCATCGAGGTGGTGGACCTGCTCAATGACCTGTACACACTGTTCGACGCTGTGCTCAGCAACCACGACGTATACAAGGTCAGTTATACTATTTTCACACTACTGAGTTGAACCGAAATGAGCCGAGGTGAGGCATCATAGTTGCTGGAAACGGGTTGGGGTGCCGTGCCAGGGGAGCTTCACAACAGCACAGATCAAGTGACGTGAGGATTTCTTTAGTATCAACGTGCCAATGTTTCACTGTATGCCTGCTTGTTTTCATTGTATAGGTGGAGACCATTGGTGATGCCTACATGGTGGCATCAGGTCTACCCAAGAGGAATGGCAACAAACACGCAGCGGAAATAGCCAACATGTCCCTGAACATCCTGAGCTCTGTGGGCACCTTCCAGATGCGCCACATGCCCGGCGTGCCCGTCCGGATACGAATAGGGATACACTCAGGTGAGAGAGGGCATTGGGTCGTCCCTGCCTGGCAGACACACTCTGAAGTTAGGCTGATTAGCTAGATGATCAATCTTGCTCAATGGTTGTATGCCAAAGTAAGGTGTTTATATATATGAAGAGTTTCTTTCCAAAACGCCATATATCCATTTTCTGAAATGTTGGTAAATTAGCTTATATTGTTTAAAGAACTTATGAAAGAGATTGGCGTTTTTTTTTTCAATATCTACAATGGGGGAAAAAAGTATTTGATCCCCTGCTGATTTTGTACGTTTGCCCACTTACAAAGAAATGATCAGTCTATAATTTTAATAGTAGGTTTATTTGAACAGTGAGAGACAGAATAACAACAAAAGAATCCAGAAAAACGCATGTCAAAAATGTTATAAAATTATTAGCATTTTAATGAGGGAAATAAGTATTTGACCCCTCTGCAAAACATGACTTAGTACTTGGTGGCAAAACCCTTGTTGGCAATCACAGAGGTCAGACGTTTCTTGTAGTTGGCCACCAGGTTTGCACACATCTCAGGGGGGATTTTGTCCCAACTCTCTTTGCAGATCTTCTCCAAGTCATTAAGGTTTCGAGGCTGACGTTTGGCAACTCGAACCTTCAGCTCCCTCCACAGATTTTCTATGGGATTAAGGTCTGGAGACTGGCTAGGCCACTCAGGACCTTAATGTGCTTCTTCTTGAGCCACTCCTTTGTTGCCTTGGCCGTGTGTTTTGGGTCATTGTCATGCTGTAATACCCATCCATGACCCATTTTCAATGCCCTGGCTGAGGGAAGGAGGTTCTCACCCAAGATTTGATGGTACATTTCCCCGTCCATCGTCCCTTTGATGCGGTGAAGTTGTCCTGTCCCCTTAGCAGAAAAACACCCCCAAAGCATAATGTTTCCACCTCCATGTTTGACGGTGGAGATGGTGTTCTTGGGGTCATAGGCAGCATTCCTCCTCCTCCAAACACGGCGAGTTGAGTTGATGTCAAAGAGCTCCATTTTGGTCTCATCTGACTACAACACTTTCACCAGTTGTCCTCTGAGTCAGTCAGATGTTCATTGGCAAACTTCAGATGGGCATGTATATGTGCTTTCTTGAGCAGGGGGACCTTGCGGGCGCTGCAGGATTTCAGTCCTTCACGGCATAGTGTGTTACCAATTGTTTTCTTGGTGACTATGGTCCCAGCTGCCTTGAGATCATTGACAAGATCCTCTCGTGTAGTTCTGGGCTGATTCCTCACCGTTCTCATGATCATTGCAACTCCACGAGGTGAGATCTTGCATGGAGCCCCAGGCCGAGGGATATTGACAGTTCTTTTGTTTCTTCCATTTGCGAATAATCACACCAAATGTTGTCACCTTCTCACCAAGCTGCTTGGCGATGGTATTGTAGCCCATTCCAGCCTTGTATAGGTCTACAATCTTGTCCCTGACATCCTTGGAGAGCTCTTTGGTCTTGGCCATGGTGGAGAGTTTGGAATCTGATTGATTGCTTCTGTGGACAGATGTCTTTTTTACAGGTAACAAGCTGCGATTAGGAGCACTCCCTTTAAGAGTGTGCTCCTAATCTCAGCTCGTTACCTGTATAAAAGACACCTGGGAGCCAGAAATCTTTCTGATTGAGAGGGGGTCAAATACTTATTTCCCTCATTAAAATGCAAATCAATTTATAACATTTTTGACATGCGTTTTTCTGGATATTTTTGTTGTTATTCTGTCTCTCACTGTTCAAATAAACCTACCATTAAAATTATAGACTGATCCTTTCTTTGTCAGTGGGCAAACGTACAAAATCAGCAGGGGATCAAATACTTTTTCCCCCCACTGTAATTATGGCATGGGTTTGTTCAATGACAGACATGTATTTGTTTAAAATCTATCACTTGATCGTTTCATTTCAGAGAGACAAATAATCATGTTTTTTTGCAAAACACTATATATCCACCTTGCTTTTCTAGAAATAAGTAGTCTTGCTAGGTTTTACACATTCAAATTGTCACAGAATAAGTCGTGCGGGAGAGAGAAGGACCAAGGCGCAGCGGAAGTGTGGATACTCATATTTTAATGTTCAAAAACAGGAGTAGAGCATCCACTGAAAAAAATAAAAATAAACAAAACAATGAACGGTACTCACAATGTGACGGTGTGGCAGGCTAAACAAAGCAGTGCTCACAACAATTCCCCACAAACACACAGACAAACACACCCAACTAATATAGGACTTCCAATCAAAGGCAACACCACACAGCTGCCTTCAATTGGAAGTCCACCCCAATTACCTCTACATAGAAACACCCAACCTGGACAGAACAAAGAAAACCCAACTTCTTCTGCCACGCCCTGACCAACACTTAACACCTACTCCACCTGCTGGTCAGGACGTGACACAAATGTAACTAATAACTACATTTTCAATAAAGAACTGTACAAAGGATACATTTGTGATATATTTAAATGTAAAAATGTTTTATCAATACAGTTATATGAGATCTGTATGTAAAACATTAACATTTGACATGTATGTCATTTAGCGGATGCTCTTAACCAGAGCGACTTACAGTGAGTGCATTCATCTTAAGGTAGCTAGTTGAGACAACCACATATCACAGTCAAATATACAGTGTGCGAACATTACATTCTAGCTAAACAATGCATATACTGTTTAGGGTTTTGCAAAAGATAACTACATTTTAATACACACTTAAGATCGATGAATTGGAAAGTAATGTTTAACACGAATATGAAGCTACCCATAAGCTATAATGTTTTGTGAAAAAACACAAATGTGAAAAATTTGTGGATAAAGTGTTTTGGAAATAAGCTCTTCATATCACAATCAATCACTTTCATTCTATTTCCTTTTCTAACTGTCTGTAGGTGGGGATCCATCATTCATAATGAGGGCGGCTGAAACAGTAGCAGGCCAGGGTTTGGTTTCTCAATGTGATGTCTGAGATGTGATGCTCATGTGTTGTGTGTGTACAGGGTCATGTGTTGCTGGGGTGGTGGGTCTGACCATGCCTCGGTACTGCCTTTTTGGAGACACAGTCAACACCGCCTCTCGTATGGAATCCACTGGGCTGCGTGAGTATCAGAGGTTCTTGGTGTTGATTTACAAAACATTAAGAAAACCTTCCTAATATTGAGTTGGAACAGCCTCAATTCGTCAGGGCATGGACTCTACAAGGTGTCGAAAATGTTCCACAGGGATGCTGTCCCATGTCGACTCCAATGCTTCCCACAATTGTGTCAAGTTGGCTGGATGTCCTTTGGGTGGAACATTCTTGATACACACGGGAAACTGTTGAGTGTGAAAAACCCAGCAGCGTTGCAGTTCTTGACACAAACCGGTTCGCCTGGGCTGGCACCTTCTACCATACCCTGTTCAAAAGCACTTAAATCTTTTGTCTTGCCCATTCAGCCTCTGAATGGCACACATACACAATCCATGTCTCAATTGTCTCAAGGCTTAAAAATCATTTTTAATCTGTCTCCTCCCCCTTCATCTACAATGATTGAAGTGGATTTAACAAGTGACATCAATAAGGGATCGTAGCTTTCACCTGGATTCACCTTGTCAGTCTATGTCATAGAAAGAGCAGGTGTTGTTAATGTTTTGTTAATGTTTTGTAAACTCAGTGTATTTCTGCTCAGGATGTCTGCATTATTTTGCTGGTATGGTTTGTAGTGACAGTGTTATTTCCTTTCAGCTTATAGAATTCATGTTAACATGAGCACTGTGAAGATCCTGCGCTCCCTCAAAGAGGGCTACAAGATAGACATCAGGGGCATGACAGAGCTGAAGGTATAAACACCTCACAATACATTATCCTCTGTGTTCACCTGTAGGATTTCTTTCAGCGGTTTATAAATAAATCATGAATTATGATGTGTTCCTACAGGGTAAAGGCATTGAAGAGACATACTGGCTGGTTGGGAAAGAAAACTTCACAAAGCCTTTACCGAAGCCTCCAGAGATTAAACCAGGGTAAGACCTCACAATACCATACCTTATGTTGAGACACTGCCGAGAACTAAGTTAACCTTAACACGTCTACATTTCATTCAGTGAATATTTGTTCATTGATTATACAGCAGTTTATGTGTAATAATTTCACTCATTTTCTCATCATTCACTGCATGAGCAAAATGGAGTCCCAATGAGTACCAGGATGTGATTAAGGCTGTTATGGTGGTGTTACAGTACATGTGTTGTCTACTTTAGGGATGACAATCATGGACTGAACCCAGAGGATATAGCTGCGTACAAGAGAAAAAAAAGCAGAGAAAAAAGCTTGATTCTCTGAGTCAAAATCGAGGAGGTAGCTAGCAATTCGCATGCCGTGCTCTGTTGTGTCATGGTGGAAATCTAGTTGTTGTGTGGTGTCTTCTGTTGCATGTGGTTTGTGGCTTTCACAATCTGTGGGATTTTGTTGAGCCCTCTCTACTACCCCCACCCCCTATACTGTCCATCCATAGTCTCTTGGTCTGATCTCTTCTCTAATCTTCTAATCTTATCACCTTCAATACCATTAAAAGCAGAGCTTGACCATCCCAGAAAAGCTCTTTTCATTTTGGTTAATTGAGTGGTTCACCGTCATTACCGTCCTTCCTTTCTTTTCACCTTTTCATTTGAGGCAGCACCTCTAAGACAGGTGGGGAGGATGGGCTCGTAGTAATGGAGTTTCCCCACCTCTAAGACAGGTGGGGAGGATGGGCTCGTAGTAATGGAGTTTCCCCACCTCTAAGACAGGTGGGGAGGATGGGCTCGTAGTAATGGAGTTTCCCCACCTCTAAGACAGGTGGGGAGGATGGGCTCGTAGTAATGGAGTTTCCCCACCTCTAAGACAGGTGGGGAGGATGGGCTCGTAGTAATGGAGTTTCCCCACCTCTAAGACAGGTGGGGAGGATGGGCTCGTAGTAATGGAGTTTCCCCACCTCTAAGACAGGTGGGGAGGATGGGCTCGTAGTAATGGAGTTTCCCCACCTCTAAGACAGGTGGGGAGGATGGGCTCGTAGTAATGGAGTTTCCCCACCTCTAAGACAGGTGGGGAGGATGGGCTCGTAGTAATGGAGTTTCCCCACCTCTAAGACAGGTGGGGAGGATGGGCTCGTAGTAATGGAGTTTCCCCACCTCTAAGACAGGTGGGGAGGATGGGCTCGTAGTAATGGCTGGAACGGAATAAATGGAATGGTGCACATCAAATACATGGTTTCCATGTGTTTGATACCACGTAATTCACTCCATTCCAGCCATTAATATGAGCCGTCCTCCCATCACCAGCCTCCTATCCTCTAAGACAATTAACATTCTGCTTCTTCTGCCATGACATCTTGTCTCGTCTTGTTTCGCCAATTGCCATGTTTGCAATAATCTGATAGTCCTTCTATTGTTTGAAGTGGAAGTACGTAGAGTTTAAATGTTTTTGGATCTTCCACTCTCAGGGACAACTGGCAAGAGATGGTGACAGATGAGATCAAGACGACATTTCGCAAGGCCAACCGGGAGGTGGACAAGCCTAAAATCTGAGCAGATGAGAGAGACAAAAATGGAGAGAGGAGGAGGACACATCCAAAGAGAGAGAGAGGAAGAGAAAAGGATGATGAAGGACTGGAGGACAGAGGGCATGGACCGGCCTACTCACTGCGGCTTACGTGGCCTCCTTTAATAGGATTGCCTGGCTGCTGTCTGTGTAATCTGCTTGTGCCCAGCACAGCAGAAAGGGAGAGCACTAATGAAATGAAGGTTGTTGTATTACTGTCCTGCGACAGGGATAGTGCATGTCTTCTTAATGAACCATGCACTTATTTCTCTGGTTTCCCATTGGCCACTAAGTGGCTTCGTGTCAGTGGAGTGGTTTTGTCTAGATGGGATACAGTTTATGTCAAAACTAACTTATCGTAGCGGGTTAGGAGAATTTATGCAGCAAGTTAGGAGAATGAATGTAGTAACTTAAGAGAATTAAGTTTAATTAAGGTTAGGAAAAGGGTTAGGTTTAAAGTTAGCTAAAATGCAAAACATTTCAACTTTTGACGTCAGTTTGACATAAACTGTAACCCATCTGGACATGGCCAAGTGGAGTTGAAGTCCCAGAGCTCAACAGAATGATCTACTGTATCTCTCCACTCCCATACTGTACTGTAGCTTTTAATCACATGCATAATGGAAATTATTTTCTATTTTTGTTATTGTTTCGTCACTCTTCTAAACATTTTGAAAGGAGCACTTATCTCCACCTGAAGATAGTTAATTTTAGTTAGTTATGGGAAAATATGAAATTCTATTTTTAAGTTATGGCCAAAAACCTTTGTAAGAATGTAAGGTTAGCATTCCAAAGTTGTGAGAGGAAATCGGATATACTCTACCGTTCAGAAGTTTGGGGTCACTTAGAAATGTCCTTGTTTTTGAAAGAAAATCAATTTTTTTGTCCATTAAAATAATATCAAATTGATCAGAAATACAGTGTAGACATTGTTAATGTTGTAAATGACTATTGTAGCTGGAAACGGCAGATTTTTTATAGAATATCTACATAGGGGTACAGAGGACCATTATCAGCAACCATCACTCCTGTGTTCCAATGGCACATTGTGTTAGCTAATCTAAGTTTATCATTTTAAAAGGCTAATTGATCATTAGAAAACCCTTTTGCAATTATTTTAGCACAGCTGAAAACTGTTGTGATGTTTAAAGAAGCAATAAAACTGGCCTTCTTAAGACTAGTTGAGTATCTGGAGGATCAGCATTTGTGGGTTTGATTACAGGCTCAAAATGGCCAGAAAAAATACCTTTCTTTTAAAACTCGTCAGTCTATTCTTATTCTGAGAAATTAAGGCTATTCCATGCGAGAAATTGACAAGAAACAAAACACCAGTCTCAACGTCAACAGTGAAGGGGTGACTCCGGGATGCTGGCCTTCTAGGCATATCTCAGACTGGCCAATAAAAATAAAAGATTAAGATGGGCAAAAGAATGCAGACACTAGACAGAGGAACTCTGCCTAGAAGGCCAGTGTCCCCCAGTCGCCGCTTCACTGTTGATGTTGAGGCTGGTGTTTTGCGGGTGCTATTTAATGAAGCTGCCAGTTGAGGACTTGTGAGGTGTCTGTTTCTCAAATTAGACACTACTGTACTTGTCCTCTTGCCCAGTTGTGCACCGGTGCCTCCCACTCCTCTTTCTATAAGACCGTTAGAGCATGTTTGCGCTGTTCTGTGAAGGGAGTAGTTCACAGCGTTGTACGAGATCTTCAGTTTCTTAGCAATTTCTTGCATGGAATAGCCTTCAATTCTCAGAACAAGAATAGACTGACGAGTTTCAGAAGAAAGTTATTTGTTTCTGGCCATTTTGAGCCTGTAATCAAACCCACAAATGCTGATGCTCCAGATACTTAACTAGTCTAAAGAAGGACAGTTTTATAGCTTCTCTAAACATCACAACAGTTTTCAGCTGTGCTAAAATAATTGCAAAAGGGTTTCCTAATGATCAATTAGCCTTTTAAAATGATAAACTTGGATTAGCTAACACAACGTGCCATTGGAACACAGGAGTGATGGTTGCTGATAATGGGCCTCTGTACACCTATGTAGATATTCCATTAAAAATCAGCCGTTTCCAGCTACATTAGTCATTTACAACATTAACAATGTCTCCACTGTATTTCTGATTAATTTGATGTTATTATAACGTACAAAAAATTTGCTTTTGTTTCAAAATCAAGGACATTTCTAAGTGACCCCAAACTTTTGAACGGTAGATTGGCATATAGATTGGCATATAGATAAATAATTCCCTATATTAATCATGTGTTTGTTTGTATGAGGGGGGAAAAGAGTGTTATTTGGGGACAATGATACAATGCAAAAACTAAGGACAGACACATATATTCCATTTTTAATTTGAACTGTGGATTTCTGTGTTACATTGACCTCTAGAAATTCAAAAAAATGTATATGCATGCTGTATCCGCTTGTTATAGATTGTCTATGAAATATTTCTGTAAAAAAGTCTTGCCATTTTTAAGCAAGGCATTTGGAGCCACGGAGTATAGTGATTCTCAATAGACAAGACAAGTAAAGAATTGTCATGTCCAATGTCGATGACTTCATTGACAAGCGTACCATCTCTTGTTTGGTTGAAGTTATGACTTGTATGAATGACAATGAATGAGTGTCCATTACAGGCACTATGAGCTCATACTTTAGGGTTACCTATGCAGTGAAAAACATGAATAGATCATTACCAAATAACATGAGCAATGATATATGCAGATGGTTGTTTGATGATATACAGTATATTGGTAAGCTTTTAGTGTCTTATGTATATTAATTCATGTATTTAATAGACTAAGAGAACAATTAATTAAAATAATGTACAGTATGCAACTTACATTTTTAAGATGCACAGTGTTGAAAAATGTAATCAGTTACTGATTACAGTTACATGAAAAATAAAGTAATCAGTAATGTAATCCGTAATCAGTAACTTAAAGATACATTCATTATATGTTATTTGTCTTGGATATTTATGAGACACAAAGACTCATGTAAATATTATATATTTAATTAAATAAATCACTGTGGTTTTATTTATACGTATGCATATGACACTGGGTTACAATCATTTCTATGGCTCTTCCAGACAAAAAGAAAGGGAAAGTATTATCCACATGGTTGCTCTATTCGCCAGAAGATGGCGGTGAGATCACATCTCTTGATCTTTGTCCATTACTCTCTAAATTGTTTGTTCATGGGATCGTGATGAAAGACTACTTTGTTTCTAACACACCATATTCTACAAAATGTCTGTTTTTCATAATTATTTAGGATGGTTGATGAACAGTTTCTGAATCAGTTTCGTGTCTAAGGTCTCAATTGACAATGGAGATGTGTCAAATTTTACTTCCTTGTTGAGTAGATCTTCTCCCTGTTTCACCATGCTAACCCGCACTACAACCTCACCCAGCTAGGTTGATTAGCTTCTTAAATGGGGATTTCCTAACTTAATGAGCTCTATACTAAGCTCCGGCAGCAGTACTAACTAATGTGTTAAAAGTGGGTAAGGCCTGTAAGGTTGAGGAATCCTTTGCCATTTGCAGGTTTACAACTTAGCCTATGTAAGGTCCCCGGGGGAAAAAATCTCCACATTCCATTCTGGAGACAGAGGAATGTTCGCCCTCAGGCCGACTGGAACGATTGTTATCATTTTCCTCACTGAAACCAGACAGTTAGATACACAATTGCATACCGGTACTCACTGCACAATTTAGTTCATTTCAGAGGCTTGTTTCCTGATTATGGCCCCTTATGTTAAATCTAACCTTTTCTTAATCATGATGTATCAGTATGCTTAGATGAAACTGAGCAGATTCTTACACTTATCAACTTTGAATGTTAATCACACACCAAGTTCATTTTGTGTTACTTTTTATTGAAAAATAGTAAAAAAAGGACACAACATTGCATTATGGCAACATTCCAAGGTTTTGTGGTAAATGCCTACAACATAAAGTCACAGTTTGTTTTAATTTAATTATCTATGCCATTTGCCAAAGAGTACAGAGGAACAGTTTCAATGCAACTGGGAGGCAAAAACAACTGTGAAAGCATGATAAATGTACTTTGCTGGTTGGAAAGTGGAAGATAGTATGTGAAATTTGCTTGTGCAACAATATTTCTCTTTAAACAAAGATAATGCAAGTAACCACACAGATCACAAACTCAAAATAAGAGAGAAGCCAAACCCGTACTGGTGAAAATAATGGTGGTATGTCTGATTTTATGGAAGGCAGAAATCTGAGAGATCATAGCTAATTAATATAAGCATCCTGTCAGGTCATCTGCTACTCAATGTTCAGGTACTCTATAAAGGCACTTATGGTGTTTGACTATTTCCTGAAATGTGTTGAAATGCAGACTTTAACAATGTTATTCATTATGGCACATTGCAAAGGCCAAACAGCATTCATTCAAACGTATACACTCCTGTTCCCTGGGAGTGCTTAATGTGTCTGTGATACATTAGTAGGCCTAGCTATTCAATCCACAGGTTACCTGTTGGAATGTGTTCTTGAGGTAACAGTGATACCATAATAAACATACTGTACACATACCATTTCCTGGCATGATTCAATCAGTAAACCTTAACTCCCATCCATTAACTATTATAACTCATCACGCATCTTGTCTCCTTTGGGTCGCACCATTCTGCCGATGAAGAGGATGGAGTTGGTCTTGTTGTCCTTCACCAGGAAGATGAAGGGATGGTCAGCGTAGAATAACTTGGGGTTCCTCAGTTTCTCGCTTCCGAAGATGCTGGTGTCGAAAGGGTTTCCCTCAATGTCCCACTCCATGGCAGAGGCGTGGAACACATTGGAGAGGTACAGGTCCTTCTTGCCAGAGATGTTGGACAGATCAGCCTTGGTTTTGTCCACAGCTTCAGTCACACCAAGCTCACCAAGAGTTTTCTGGAGAGAAGAGTACAATAGAGAGTGAAACATGGAGAAATGGTTTATATGTAGGTCATTTACATTTACATTTTAGTCATTTAGCAGACGCTCTTATCCAGAGCGACTTACAGTAGTGAATGCATACATTTCATACAATTTCATACATATCATACATTTTTTTTCTGTGCTGGCCCCCCGTGGGAATCGAACCCGAAACCCTGGTGTTGTAAACACCATGCTCTACCAACTGAGCTACAGGGAAGGCTAATATGTTCTTTCATAGTCAAGCTTGCAAGCTAGCTCGTAGTTATGAGATAAGTCATTAACAACCTTTAAATCTATTGAAAACAATATAGTCGCAATGATGTCTTTACCTGGAGGTTGTGGCTAACTTCTACACTGACTTTGGGCAGAGAGATGGCCACGGCCCTCTCCTCCATCTTGCCCATCCAGGTTTCCAGCTGCTTGCGGGTCAGCAGTTTCTCCAGCCTGTCCAGGGGCTCCAGGTGGTAGGGCATGATGAGCACCAGGCTGGACTGCTTCTGGCCCAGGGGCATGTCCAGCACAAACAACATGTTCTCTGTGTCATCATGGAACTTATAGAGACCTGTGGAAAACAGTCATGAGATGAGAATAGATTAGTCAACTGATCTTGATAATGTCTTATATTAAGGCTTATAGTATGGTATGTCTCTATTCAAAAGGTTAATGAAACCTACCAGTGCGATGCATCATGGGAACAGAGACTGTGAATGAACGGGTCACCAGAAAGCCACGGTTGTCTACCATCTCGTCATGGAACTTCTCATCCCAGTGAGCTGTAGACAGAGGATAATGTTTGTTTTCTAAAGATATTCACATCTCACAAGCTCACTGTTTAATACTCCTCAATATCAACAGTAATAGCAGTAGTGAAAGGTACTAATTACTAGGCTACAGAGTGTTTTTGAAGAACTCTACTTACGCTTGAAGAACATAGCGTTGGCGATCATGGCTCCATCAGCATTCTGCACATCCTTGGTGATCTCAGGCAGCTTGCCGTTTGTCGACTTGGCCGCCCATTCATTGATGGAGTTCACTGCGCTCCGCTTGTCCCTGAGGTTGATCTTTGAATGGTCATAGTTGTAGTGCTTCTTGCTGCTCTTCACAAAGTCATCGGCAAAGCTGACCGAGCTGGGGCCGTAGAGGCGGTTGCTGATCTTCCATGTGACGTTACGGGTCTTGGGGTTGCTGACCTCATTTAGGAGCTCTGACAGGCCTGTGTGCAGGTGCTCATCCTTCAGGGCATCAGCGCTGAGGACAGACTTGACCTGGGAGGCGGTGGAAGCCTTGCCCCCGAGGGCCACCATGCCCAGGGAGGAGGCCACCACCACAGGGGATATCAGGATGTTGTCAAGGCCCTTCTCCTTGGCCACCGTGAGGTAGAGTCTGAAGGCCAGGTTGGCGCTCTGGTCAGCCATGGTGGTGGCGTGGCTGCTCAGCTTCTTCTTGTCTTCTCCGGAGGCCGCAATGGCCAGCAGGCACAGAGCTACGACGGTCACCCACATCCTGTCTTTCTTCTGGTTCTTGAGCAGCTATAGAAGCCTGAAAGCAGACAAAAATACAAGAATGTTGGAAATCTTGTGTTGGTATTTGAGGCCACTGTTTTAAAGGGTCTATGTTTGTGTAGCAAATAAGTGTTGGAGTGTAGTTTTAGATGGAGGACACTTATTCAGCAGTTAAATTACAATAGTCACCACAAATTACAATGTTGAACCCAGAAGAGGGCACGGTTGGCTGCACAAATGAATGGGTTCCAATTTCAGGCAGCCATGTTTCTAGCCACGTCAGCAGTTGAAGAACACTTGAGCTATAGCAGCACCCTAGTGTGCTGGGCTCTGACTGAAGGTGCATTTTGATACCTCTGTGTTCTTATTCAATGTAGAACAAAAAAAGTATAAATTCACAATTTCTAAAAGAAAATGTGATATTCAGAAGTTCCCAGAGGTATCATTAATGCACATTGTTGTGAATTTCCACAGAACCTATGCAGGTACTTTTTGCCCGTGAACAGAAAAGAAGCCCACAGGCTTGTTCGAATAAAAGGACCAAAT
Source organism: Salmo trutta (assembly GCF_901001165.1). NCBI lineage: Eukaryota > Metazoa > Chordata > Actinopteri > Salmoniformes > Salmonidae > Salmo > Salmo trutta. The sequence continues at coordinate 73,250,830 of NC_042969.1, forward strand.
GTTCAGCCTCAGGATAGTCTAACAACAAGGAGTGGCTTCTTATTAATCCTTTGATTTTCGACTACTTGTAAATTGCTTCTCTGCCTTCAAAAAACATGGCCGTAGAACTGGTTTTCCCTAATTTAGCATTTTTCACTTTGTATATCTTTGCATCATCTTGGGATACCTTGAAATGTTTTCATACTGATGTCAAGGTTTTCGTTTTTCATTCTGAAAGAAAAGAGGTTCATGTGGTAATCTCCATACAGCAGGTGATAAAGCATTAGTCAAACCCACATGGAGCTTTTTTTTCAGAAAATGTCTTTGAATACAAAAGGTCATTGTTGAAAACATTTTATATTTGATATTTTCTTAAATAATGATTCATAGCTAGGTATATCGTGCATACACACATGTAAAACTTCTCTCATTGGCCAGTGCATGACCCATAGGTATAGCCGTCTGCAGCGCAGGAAAAGCTTGTTCCATAAAAAAAAAAATATATATATATATATATAAAATAAATACATCGCAGCACCCACCCCAAATGACTTCCCACCGCTATGAACGTCCCACCACTCCCAAAATCATCTATGCAATGTATCTAACAGTTCTGCTTGTTTGTATGTGCAATTACTCACAACCAAATAATATCCCCAATTAAGTTAATATGATTTGTAATTTTCTCTCTTCATTTATTGAAGAACTGTAACCCAATAACCAACATGCATCATCAAGCAACGATATTATCTCAAAGTACAGTTATAACTGCCGTATCTAATACCCTTTATAGATAAATTGCATGAACATCAATGCGGCATCCCATCAGCTACTGAAGTTCTCACCAAACAGTTGAGATAATAGCAAATATATGCCGTTTGATTAAACGTAAAGATTGTGCAAGAGTGCCTGAATCAGAATACATACCAAATTCTACAAAGTTATGTTGAAAATTGTTTCAGAACCTAAATGCATGCACTACTTTTACTTTAAACCATTAAAACAAAACAACAGCTTCCCCCTCAAAACATCGTTAAAACAGCATTCTCCCAATCCTTACCTGGCAAAGCTTGGCACGACCTCTTCCAGATATCACTCTTTTGGTTAGCTCCTCTGTCGATTGATGTTCCTATTATTTTTACTCTGGCCTATATATCCCACGGAAAAGAAACTTCTGGAAGTTGGGAATGGGGTATGCAAATGAAAACCTCTGGCTCTCTTTAGGAAGCCTAGACGTCAGACCTCCCCCTGGATCCATTTGCTGGAGTCCTCTGCATGGTCCTAATGCTGCAGGCTGACTCAATCCCACACAAAGCTTTCATCATATAAAACTTTCACACATTTTCTAACTTTCATTCACCAGCACAATATATATGGGTAAAGTACAATAGTGTGTATTTTTCAACAGAGGATATGTGTCAATGATGATGACATCCCTTTGGCTTCCTCTTGTAGTTGTGAATGAGTACATTGGGCACAATGCTCATACTGTATACATGATTTGTATTTTCAATAATCCTGTTCAAAAGCAATGATTATGGAAGGGATTCCACACAACTTTTATAACAGTAGTTGTAACCGTAGTTACTAGAAGTTTGTTAAAGTAGTTCGTTTCAGCCTCCTCATCACTCCCCCTCCCCCATACTGCCACGTCTTCCCAGGCTGATTGCAGGCTTGTTCAGGATGGGGGTTGTGAAGCAGGAGCTATAGCAACAGTGCTGTAAACCAGCTAGAAGTCAAGCTCTGACCTAAACACGTCCTCACCAGTCTCAATACAAGCAACTGCAACCACTTTTTACATAATTTCAACTAAAAGTAACCTTTTATTGAATTACAATGTGAAATTCTACTGGTACCATGTGGTACGTCTCTTAAATAGGTATAGTGAAATGTAGTTCTGATGCCATCAGTTCGATGTCCAAATCACATCATTCCACTGTGGATGTAACATATTTCCCCCTCCACTTTTTGCAGCCCTGTCTTAACTCTTGTGTAGTCTTATCATTCTATATACTCCCCTTGTGCTAAGGGCAAAAGATTATCCACCTTCACTAAACCCCTAAAATAAAGCAGCTTAATTGAATTTTAAACCCCAAATCTATTTTGCATGAAGAAACAACCTGTCATTCATCACAAACTTTGTGAATATATGGGTTTTCCCTCTTCACAATGCAGAAAGACTGCATTTAATCAGTGGACACCACTCGTTTTTATTACAACACACCTGTCATAATTGTTTTCTTTACTAAAGTAAAGGTTTATTATTATTATTATTATTGCTAAAGGTACTGCATAGGTGTAAACATGAACTTTTTAGCAAGAGATAGCACTTGCATAGCCTAAGGAAGTAGCAGAAATGTGCAGAATAACAGTCTTAAACTTTTTTGGCAACATAGTGATATATTATAATATACCGTACCATGAGAAATTCAACGACAAAATACTAGTCTTCTCCCATTTTTTTAACCATTGCCCCCACCCACAAGGTGTATAAACAACAACAATAAATAAGAATAAGATAAGATAATAGATTCAAAACAAAAACGTGAAGAACAAAAATCAATGAACTCTAATTAGCACATGTGGGACAATATGCAAGTGTGTGTGCATGGACTTTGCAGATGTATTCTCACATGTACAGCATATAGAATTTGTTTTACAGTCCTTCTTTGGGGGGTAGAATTGGCATCTTCTCCTCTTGCCTGCCCCAGCTGCAGCCTCAGGTGGATCAGGACAAGATTCAGCCCCCTGAACAGCTTTCACAAGCGCTGCAAAGGCTGCTGTGCGGTGGAGGCGCTCCCTTCTTTGAATGTGTGGGGTTACAAGTGCCTTTCCCAGCTGCTTCAGGAACACCCTCCTCTTGTTCCACTTATCAGGCATCCAGGTAGGGTTGATCTTGTTCCATATCACGAAGGCATTGTATGAGGACACATCAATGATGTTATGGAAGATGACCAGGGGCCAGCGGGCAGTCATCCTCCTGCAGCTGTAAATTCCAATCACCTTGTCCAGGTTATCCACACCTCCTTTGTTGTGGTTGTCGTCCAGTATGATGGCTGGCTTCCTGTCCTCACGATCACTGATCTCAGCCGTTTTGTGCAGTGTGCTTAGGAGGACCACATTCTTGTTCCTCTTTGGGAGGTAAGAAACTAGAGTGGTGGTCCATCTGTCACATCAAGCCCAACCCGCATCCCCTGGTTCTCCACTGGTCGGTTTCCCTGTGTAGACTTACATCTTCAAAGCGTAGCTGGATTGTGCATCACAGACCACCCATATCTTGATGCCATACTTTGCTGGCTTGCTGGGCATATACTGCCAGAAAGGACAGCGACCTTTTGACAAAAGAGATTACTATCAGTAATTAGTATTAGTGTAATAGAAAAAAAATCACATAAATCAATGATATTACAGCAACACATAATAATATTAACAGGGAAAATCACTTGCATTACAGATATGAAACAAAAAATGTACCTCTGAATGGAACCAGTTGCTCATCCACTGTTACTTCAGGCCCAGGGTTGTAGAGGTATTGCAGATGCTCCACCCACTTCTCCCAGACCTCTCTTATGGCCGCCAGTTTGTCTCTCACACGTCTTGCAGGTCTTGACTCACGGTTATCAAATCGTAGCATTCTTGAGAAAGTGTGAAAGACTTTCAGCGGCATTGTGGCACGGAAAATCGCCCTTCCACTCTCTGCATCCCAGAGACTACATGTAGCCTTGCCTCGGGACCTACAGTGAGGGAAAAAAGTATTTGATCCCCTGCTGATTTTGTACGTTTGCCCACTGACAAAGAAAGGATCAGTCTATAATTTTAATGGTAGGTTTATTTGAACAGTGAGAGACAGAATAACAACAAAAGAATCCAGAAAAACGCATGTCAAAAATGTTATAAATTGATTTGCATTTTAATGAGGGAAATAAGTATTTGAGCCCCTCTCAATCAGAAAGATTTCTGGCTCCCAGGTGTCTTTTATAGAGGTAACGAGCTGAGATTAGGAGCACACTCTTAAAGGGAGGGCTCCTAATCTCAGTTTGTTACCTGTATAAAAGACACCTGTCCACAGAAGCAATCAATCAATCAATCAGATTCCAAACTCTCCACCATGGCCAAGACCAAAGAGCTCTCCAAGGATGTCAGGGACAAGATTGTAGACCTACACAAGGCTGGAATGGGCTACAAGACCATCGCCAAGCAGCTTGGTGAGAAGGTGACAACAGTTGGTGCGATTATCCGCAAATGGAAGAAACACAAAAGAACTGTCAATCTCCCTCGGCCTGGGGCTCCTTCCCTTAGCCAGGGCATTGAAAATGGGTCATGGATGGATATTCAAGCATGACAATGACCCAAAACACACGGCCAAGGCAACAAAGGAGTGGCTCAAGAAGAAGCACATTAATTAAGGTCCTGGAGTGGCCTAGCCAGTCTTCTGACCTTAATCCCATAGAAAATCAGTGGAGGGAGCTGAAGGTTCGAGTTGCCAAACGTCAGCCTCGAAACCTTAATGACTTGGAGAAGATCTGCAAAGAGGAGTGGGACAAAATCCCTCCTAAGATGTGTGCAAACCTGGTGGCCAACTACAAGAAACATCTGACCTCTGTGATTGCCAACAAGGGTTTTGCCACCAAGTACTAAGTCATGTTTTGCAGAGGGGTCAAATACTTATTTCCCTCATTAAAATGCAAATCAATTTAGAACATTTTTGGCATGCGTTTTTTTCTGGATTTTGTGTTGTTATTCTGCCTCTCACTGTTCAAATAAACCTACCATTAAAAATTATAGACTGATCATTTCTTTGTCAGTGGGCAAACGTACAAAATCAGCAGTGGATCAAATACTTTTTCCCCTCACTGTATACACACCTGCTAAGATTAGCAGCCCTATGTAGGCACGCAGGTCAATCTCATCCATCCTTTTCCAGTTGTCTCCAAATTTGTAATATCCAGGATGATTTTTTAGATGGCTGGTGTGATGAACATGTAGAATGTTGAGGCAATGTCCTGGGCATGGGAAACTGCATGTCTTGTGGGCCCTGGGGTCATCCTTTTGACATTTTGTGCTGCCATCCTGCTCTGGTTGTCATATGGTGACAAGGATCATGTGGGGATTTCTGGAGATTTCTTCTTCATCTGAAGATGATGCATCGTGCTCTGGGTTGTATTCTTCCCCATCTTCTTCTTCAGATACCTCCTCCTCTTCTAAATCATTGCTCTCTTGTTCCTCCTGGACATCGGAAAAAATCAGATCTACGACCTGTTGGGCACTGAAACGTGCACTCATGGCTTCTGCAAAGAGAGAACTGGGAGGACTGTCATCTGCAGCACCTTTATAGCCTCTGACTGCATTTCCCATTAGTAAGCAATGCTTTCAATACATTTTTATTTTGTCTGAAATTTAGTTTATTTTGTCTGTAATTGTTTTTATTTTGACTGTGAACTTGAGTCATGTGTGGGGTCATGGAGGGGAGATGCTGCACATGCACAATAAAGTTTTAGTTTTGTCTGAGTTCACTCAGTAGCACACATAATCTCCATTTCTCATTGTGTGTGTGTGTGTGTGTGTGAGTAAATTATTTTATAACTGCCGGGTCAAAAATGATCCTAAAACAATCTTTGTACGTTGGTCGTGTACAGCTTTCATGGAATGTCACGTCCTGTCCCTAGTAAGATGTCATTTTCTATAGTAGAGTAGGGCAGGGCGTGACAGGGGGTGTTTTTGGTTAATCTATGTTTTCTATTTCTATGTTTAGGTTCTAGTTTGTCTATTTCTATGTTGGGATTGTTTGGGGTTGATCTCTAATTGGAGGCAGCTGATCCTCATTGCCGCTGATTTAGAGATCATATTTAAGTAGGGGTTTTTCTCATTATGGTTTGTGGGTTATTATCTTTTGTGCGTGTGTTTGTTCCTCCTGCGTCACGGTTTGTTGTTTTCCTATTTTCAAGTTATTTATGTATTGCATTAAGTTTCACGTTTAAATAAATATGTGGAACTACGAAAACGCTGCATTTTGTTCCCCTCCTTTGAACAGCCGTGACATGGAAATATGAACAAAGGTGATGTTTCACTTTTTGTAATGTTGGGTCACTCTAGGAAAAGTCATAAAATTTCAAGTTGAAAAAATATCATTTAGGGGGTTTTCTCTGCTGTTAAACATAGTGGCGGGTCATTTTTGACCCTTAAGACAACACAAGGTTTAAATTGCCCTCACATGCCAGCTGATGAGAGACTTGCCTTTTGGTGATTGGGGGAGAATGTTCCTGAGGCTTCTACAAACACAACTCCGCTACCATACCCATGCCGCAGTCCCATGTCCCCACCCCCTCCCTCAGGCTCCGTTTTTTTTTATTCTATAAGAGTCAAATACTCTGAAATTCCTCATCCACTGCATGAGGCAGGGTAGGCCTAGTTCAAACAAGTGTGGTCCAATCCCCAATGGAACTAATCTACATGCAAAGATGGCCCTATCCAGAGTAACAATACATTCGTTTTTGAGTGAGGACTCTATAAAACTCACCAGGGCCTCATACGTGCATATTCCATTTTAGTTCAGCAGACCAACATGGACTTAAAGGTGCTCCTGTGAAAGAATGTATATTCTATACTACTGAGCCATTTTCTTTATGTTAGTATTCTTATATTTTATTTATTGTTCCATTGTCGAGAAGAAACTTTCAAGTAAGCATTTTGTTGGCCAGTGTATACCATGTGTATCCTGTACATACGACTGATACAACTTGAAACTCCAGTGAAACGCTGGAGGGACTAGTAGGCCTACGCCTGGTGGAGATAGGGACATATGTTACACATTTCTGTCGCTCTTCTGTACCACTTTACACAGCACTTATATATGAAATAAAAAGCCTTAGGGGGTGCTACTACTTCTTACTTAACCCACAGGGTTGAAAGGCTAGGGTTGTGTTTCGGAGGACACACGGCTCTCGATCTTCGCCTCTCCTGAGTCCGTACGGGAGTTGCAGCGATGGCACAAGACTGTAACTACCAATTGGATATCACGAAATTGGGGAGAAAAAGGGTAAAAAAACAAAACTGTAATTTTGCTCTCATGCTCAACGTTAGATACACTATCAGCATTTTCTGTGTTTGAGTTTTTGTGTTTCTACATGATTGGACTTGTAAAACACTACCGCTATGCAGGATTCTGTACCTTCACTCAGCGAATATGACAGACACAAGGGATCTATTGAGTTAAAGGAAGCTTGGGTGGTGCTGCCAAGACTAACATATGATGTAAGACCTCAATGATGTTTCCATGATGCTGAAGGATGTACGTTTCTGAAGCATTACCTTTAGGCCTACGTCTTGTAGATATGTAAAGAGCAGCGTAATTAAAGAATCAGCAAATGTATCACGATTATGCAATTCACAAATCGTGAATAGGCTACCATGAATAATACATCTATAAACTCGTTATCTTAAAGGAGGTATTTTGATGCCATGTCAATATATTTTTATACCGTGGTTGATAGTATGTGTAACCATTGACCAACAACAATACATTGGAAAAACAACTATTGCATATTTCTGTCAAATTGAAGTAACTAAACTTCCATCGCTTAGAATCATTCATTTTTATTTTGTTACAACATCCAGCTCTTGTTTCAAACTCTTGAACTTTAATATTAAACTTGATCTGTCTTAATTATGGTTTGATTAACTTTTGCTCCTCTTCAGGTCTGTGACTGTGCTGGGCTGACAGAATAGGCTAATGACTGCCTGGGGGTGGGACAAAGACCGTATAAAAGGGTAATCTAGGGAAGGGCTCGTAACACTTGGCTATTGGATTAGCATGCCCTCTGGTGGTCTAAAGAGGTTCACATTTTCCCAAACGGCAACTAAGTTTCCTTTTCACTGTGCAAGTGCTGTACTTGAGGGAGACTGAAGTTTATCTAATTTTTAATTGAGTTCACATTTTGGCACTTTAAAATAATTGTAATAATCTTGTTGCGGCTTTAATATAACCCTGAGGTTAGCTCTGATTGGACTCCTATTCTCATTATATGTCTTCTAAATATAGACTTCATATTTGATTATTATTTATTCATACTAATTCATCTGTTTATTTTCCTATTTAGATAAGCATACGGATTAAAGACTGTCAAAATGAACCTGTAAACATTCACAATGGGACTCATTCCATGCCATTCTACACATAGCCACTGGATGGTGGTCAAAACAAATAAATGCCTTGTCTGATCTGAAGTTGAAAGTTTTGAACTGAGATTGAGACAACACTGTAATAAGTCTGCAATTTTGATCCAATTGGAGAAGGTCAGTCAAGGAACCTTGGATTTTCTCCTCTAATGCATTTTGAGAAAGAGGGCAGGAGAGAGTATGCAAGGAATCAAGGAAAGACGATTGAAAAAGAGCCCAGTTCTCCATCACCTGAGCGGTCGCAAGCTGTTAGATCCTAATTTGACCCTTGCTTCACACACCTTCACCTGTACAAAGACCCCAGTCTGTGATGGCCCCAGTACCTCTATCATCCAGCCACTCTTCCTGCTGCTTGGCCTTTTGGAGGAGGGATGTACAGAATCATCAAACCAGCTGGAGCCTCTGACTAATGCCTGCCTAGGGAGAGCAGGGGGTCTGCTACTCTGCTGCTGCTCCCTCACACATCAAATGTCACAGGAAGTAGTCCAAACACCATGCTGCCTCCCCTCCTCTGTGACGCCGCACGCTCCCAGCCTGGAAGTGGACCCCTGTGTGAGTGTGTGTGTGCGCATGTGTGTGTGTTTGAAATGTGGATGGATGATCCGCTGGCTGTCATGCATCATTTCATGTGAAGAGATTAATTGGACTTAAATCATTAATTTTCCATTACTTCCATTCGTGGGTTGTTCACTCTCTTGCTAATTGAGAATTACAAAGTATAAATGAACCAGATGGATGCATAAAGGATCTACACTACTACAGTACTAAAATTATGTTCAATCATTTTGGGCGCCATCCATAAAATCACACTTGTACATGTCTTGACAACAATCACTGTGCAGTTCTCATTCAAGGTTCTCCCTCTATCAAATTGAATTGACGTCAGAATGATGGCAATGAAAGCATTTTCTGTTTCCTTAGTGATACATATAAATATATATTTATTTTCTGGTCACAATTCCCCTTCCGCTTGAGATAGGGGAATCATCTCTTAAATAATTATGAATAGATCCACCATTGAGCACAAAAACAACACTTGTTACAGAATATTTTACATAGGAATAACATCTGTCAGACAAACCATGCCTGACAACATGATCCAATAAGACAGAAAAATAGAAGAACATTTAAAGACTGTCATGCCAACCACAGATTCAACTACTTGATAGAAAGAAAGTTACACCTATAACTAGTGCCTAGAGTTTTTCCTGATCAGGTAACATGGTCAGGAAAAAACATCAGGCCTTAATTATGATGAAAACTATAATACTATGAACATATACAAAACATATACTATGAAATGTAGAGTTCATTTTATTGTGCACTTTTCAGGGCATTCTAATGTTGCTATTCTTTGTGTGGGAAATCTGAATGTGTGCAATTGCATGAATCAACTTGGGCAGAGATGAAATGGTATGAAATGAACAGCTGAACCCCAACCAGAACAGAAGCTGCTGTATATCGAAGCTCGGTTCTGTTAACGACAGTAAGTTCCGTTTGAGTGAGTGAGAATCAATGACACAAGCCTTTTTTTATCCTCAATTATGCAAACAAAACAACACAATATTGTCCTGAGAGTTGCATAATCTACATAAAAAAAATCCTTACATTAAAGTTTTACATAATGAATGAAGAGAGCTGACAGCTTATTAGCACCTGATATTACACTAACAAAATGTGGGGTCCAACAAGTGTTCTTCTAAGATCCTAAAAGTTCCTCGAAGAACGTTAGGGTTCTTGGCTCTGAAAAATGCACCCGAAAGGTTCTTCCAAGAACCCCAAAGGGAGTGGGGTTCATCGAGGAACCTCCTTAGTTGGTGGGGGTTCTTGCAGGAACCTAACTGCCCAACTGAAACATTTGGATTTGAGATGACAGCAGGTGCAGGCAGAGAAACATTTAAAGATCTCAATGTAAGGTAAGGTTTCTCCCTTGTTTGATCTAAATTTATATTGTTTTATGATCATACCATCTTTTTTATATATATATATATATTTGTAGAAATGGTAGTGTTGTTCTATATGTGTAGGGAAGTATTTAAACACTTGCTTAGGTCCAACCTCTGATCTTTCCAAGCATTTTTTATATGCTAAAACAGGATAAAAATTGTAAGAAAAATAAGAAAACATACCAAATCATACAACTGTATGTAAACGTTTCCCTCAAAACCTTCCCCTCAAGATATTTTGTTGATTGATATCCATTGAATTGTGTCCATTTTCTGTTTTAGAAAATGGACACAATTCAATGGATATCAATCAACAAAGAGGTAATAATATGTTAAAGGCTGTAGCTGCATTGGGTGCAGATGACTGAACTTTTGTGTGTGTCTGAGTCTGCAGGTATACTGGCCAGTAGGCAGACAAAGGTATGTACAATTGGTATTGGTATGTTGTGCAGATCACATGTATCATCTACAGTTCATTTTGGTTTCTCTAAACCCTTACAAGACTCAGTCACAGCAGCATCCCTTACCTCTTCAATGAAAATCCCAAAGGCGTCTACATTATGGACAAGGGATTTGTATAAAAAACATTATCAAAAGTGAAAAGTTGTTTTTCATTCACATTTACCAAAGAAACCAAGTTATGAATACTGCCATGTGCACATTTAAAAAAAAAAAATCTGTATAATTGCTTTTTTATGGATTCACACACTTCACCCTCCCACAATCTGAATAAATGCTCATGGATGTAATGACAGATTCAGATTCAGATTTGTGACAGCAGTGGGGTTGCTGTTCCTCTAGTCTACTGGGTGGTGTTGACTGTCCACCAACAGTCTCAACGTGTTTTAACACTTTTTCTTTATTAGATTGCTATTGAGTCAGTGATGCTTTTGGCCGTGCCCCATCAGAGCCACTATATATAGCATTTTACTGTGTGTATGTTGTGGGTTATGGTGCTATTTTTGATTACTTTTACATGATCATAACCTCATCCTTTGTTTTTCAGCCTTTTGAGGCTTCTTACAATAGGAGACGTCGCGTGCCGGAAGATGGGTGACGCTCTTTCCCTTTAAAATAAAACCTACAACTCCGCCTACTGGTAGTCATTCGATTGATTTACTCTCCCGGTGTTCATAGGCAAGGCTTGCATTAACCTCAGAAGACTCCAACCTTGGAATATTTACTGAGAAAACGAAGTTAAACTGATACACACTTCAATGTAGCACAAACCCACGAGGTTGAATTTAGTGGAATAACTCTGGGTCGAATGGTTTTCCTTTGTTGTGACAGGACACATTTCGTTTTGACAACATTTGGTGGCCACCCACCTCAACACGTTTGACACAGACAGCAGCCCATTTGTCGCGTGGTGTGAGGACAGTTGGTCTCAGGACTTCGTAAAATATTCCTACAACTTCACTTGGGAGAAAAAGCCTGAAATAATTGATAAAGGTAAGTGTTGTCATATCCAAGCGATTATCTGAGCAGTTGAAGTAAGTGGGTGCCATTTCATTGTATCAAAGTAGTTTTTTGTTGAAAAGGAACAAGAAACGGTGGTTATTTACCTTTTATGACAAAGTAACCTACCTATTTGTTCATTCACTCAGGAGAAGTTGTTGCCTTTTTATTTCTGTAAATTTAGTAACTTCAGAAGCTCACATGCATGACACGCTTATCATGAAATATTAATTCATTCACACCTTGAATTAACCTAATAGGCTACAAAGGACACGCCCGTGTATGCGAGACATAGCCTATGGTTGGAAAACCCTAACTGTATTGGGAGAAAATCTGACTATACTTAGCTACGGATGTATTATTATCTATTTATAGGCTACACACCACCTCAGACAACCAGCCTAAACAGGCATTTTCATCTGTCCATTTTACAGACAAATAAATCTGGCATCAATGGCAGTAACTTTCACTATTGTTGAACATGCAGGTTTCACTTCCAAATCTATGGCTGTATGAAGCAGCAGTAAACATAGGATAACAGCCCCCTTTTGACTAATGCACATACCCTAATTCACATGCATCTCTGAATTGTGGTATGGCAGCGGCGGCCCTCCCATTAGGGCGTTAGGGGCTGCGCTCCACTTGTAATTGAAAACAAAACATGCTTGTGATAAATTAAAATTGTTACTTTTTAAAAATATTATACCATTAACGGATTTTGTTTTAAATGTGTCCCTGGTTCGATTTCAGGCTGTATCCCATCCAGCTGTGATTATGAGTCCCATAGGGCGGTGCACAATTGGCCCAGCGTTGGCCGGGGTAGGCTGTCATTGTAAATAATAATTTTTTTCTTAACTGACTTGCCTAGTTAAATAAAGGTTAAATAAAAAATAGGCTGTCTTGTTGCGCTCAAATGTTTGCTCTAGTCTTCCTCCCAATATTTATCTCGCACCATACGGCTTACTTCTGCACGACTAGATCTGCTCTATCAGGTACAGATGGCGCTAATTGTAATTAACTTGTAAATAAATAATCATAACAGTCATGTAAGCCTGAGAACTGATAATCCAGACCTCTACATCCAATTAACTAGAACACTAGCTAGAACCTTCTCATGGAGGATCTGGTAGGACAAAAAAGCAAGACTGTGGCTTATTGTTTTCCCCCATGTTGTTCATCAGGCTCTAATGTAGCTAGGCGACGGGGCGACATGTTGTGTGGACTACAATTGTATTAAACCGGGTGTATCACAAAGCATGATCAAATTAATTAGGCAGCTACAGTAATTTTGAGAAATATAAATATATTTGTTTTGTTTATTTTATTACATTTTTTATTTATTTTTTATAATTAACCAGTCGATCTACCATTGATAAGCAGCTAGCTAGTTGGTAGCTTGCTAGCTCCCATGCCAATTTCATGTCTTTCAAAACTAATATCTGACTAACTCTGAAATTTGAAGTTATTTCAAAATGAAAGTTAACTGGCTAGTGCCACATGCTTTGTGACATTGTTAGCTAGTTAGATGTGTGTTCACTTATTGCATTTGCATGGTTGTTGCGTTCTACCTAGTGCACTCATTCGCTGGCTGCTCGTTCTAAACAGTAAATAGTATAATCTAATCTGTTCAAAACAGTGGCAGAATGTGCCGCATGTGAACGTTTGGTTTTTGACAAGCAAAAGTGAAATAGGTGTATTTATGCTGTTGTTCAAATGCACAGGTTTCTTTGAGAAGATGCATAAAGCAACTACCAGTAGTTCAAAAACTTGGCATCATATTTCTGTCATGCTGCTTTGTTGACAACTCCAACCACCTGGTGCCCTGGGTATTCAGCCAATCAGCGGCCTTCACTGATGTATGGCGAATTTCAAAATGCATAAAAACAAACTGCAGATATGTACACAGAGGAAATCATGAATAAGGTCGCGTGAACCTGCCAGTACCAAGTGGAAAAAGCTTTTTTTTTTTTGCAATTCGTTCCAGTCATTGGCAGCAGAGAACTGTAAGGAAAGGCAGCCAAAGGAGGAATTGGCTTTGGCGGTGACCAGTGAAATATACCTGCTGGAGCGCGTGCTACGGGTGGGTGCTGCTATGGTGACCAGTGAGCTGAGAATAGGCGGGCCTTTACCTAGCAACGACTTATAGATGACCTGGAGCCAGTGGGTTTGGCGACGAATATGAAGCGAAGGCCAGCCAGCGAGAACGTACAGGTCGCAGTGGTGGGAAGTATATGGGGCTTTGGTGACAAAACGGATGGCACTGTGATAGACTGCATCCAATTTGCTGAGTAGAGTGTTGGAGGCTATTTTGTAAATGACATCGCCGAAGTCAAGGATCGGTAGGATAGTCAGTTTTACAAGGGTATGTTTGGCAGCGTGAGTGAAGGATGCTTTGTTGCAAAATAGGAAGCCGATTCTAGATTTAATTTTGGATTGGAGATGCTTAATGTGAGTCTGGAAGGAGAGTTTACAGTCTAACCAGACACCTAGGTATTTGTAGTTGTCCACATATTCTAAGTCTGAACCGTCCAGAGTAGTGATGCTGGACAAGCGGGCAGGTGCGGGCAGCGATCGGTTGAAGAGCATGTATTTAGTTTTACTTGCATTTAAGAGCAGTTGGAGGCCATTGAAGCTCATCTGGAGGTTAGTTAACACAGTGTCCAAAGAAGGGCCAGAAGTATACAGAATGGAATATCTATGCTCTGTCAAAAATGCTATCAACTTTGACTGACGTGTGTTGTGTGAGGCAATGCATTTTACTTTTGACACTCTCACCACTCAGGTTTTTGATGCCAATCTCTCTACACTCTGATGTAGACAGACTAGAAGTCTCGTATTATTGGCGAGTGTGAACTTAAAAACATCAATCATCATAGATATTGGTGTCTAAATGCTGATATGTGTTATTTTTGTATGGATAACTCTGCATAATTGCAGCAGTCTGGCTAGGACAGGCACAGGAAAATGGACTAGAACATTCCATGGAATGCACGTGTGTCCTCAACAGTTATTCTTATTATGTGTTTCATGTGTACACACCAAACACGCTGATCGGGGTGCCCACAGCCTACTCCTTGACTAGAGTTTGAGTCAGTTTCAGTTTCACAGTAATTGATTCTGAGGAAGAGAGTATCAGTCTCACTGTTAACCTATTTATAATACAAATGTTAAGATGACATGAAATGTTACGTGATGGACTCTAATATCTGGAACCTTTTCTTAGACTATTTTTGTTTATGTATGTAGTTCTCAACATTTCTTTGCATAATTGCTCTTGGGGGCATAAACTGCCAGAGGAATGTTTATTCCATAAATGGTGCCATCATTTTTTTTATAGCCAGTGTGTGTTCCTTGAGAAAGGCAACAGTCAAGATCTGCTGTTGGTCTTATATCTATAATAAGAGCTTCTATCACTAAGGCAACAACTGCATGTTTAGCAGTCGAGATGAGATGGCAGTATGGTATTATCCTAATTAACATGTGGGAGCGGAAGATGGTGAGCGAGCCTATTATTACAGCCTGTCCCGTGGGAGTTAAGCCATCCACAACCACCTACCCTCTCTCTGACACCCTACCTCCAGTAAAGACACACCCTCTCTCTGACCCCCCATGTATCCTGGTGTGATGAGTAGGCCTAATGTAAGAACGGGGTCACTGCATGCCTAACCACACCCCTTTAGCACTACCACTGGAGGACAAGAACGTGATGTGGGGGGGCAGGGTTAGTTCCACTGCTAGACTGGGGATTTGAAATTCTCACCTTATGTATAGTACTTTCAATCATATGACTTCTATCTTTGGTTTTTGTAGAAAGGCAAACAGCCTGTCTTAAGGCGTCCACACGCTTCCCAAACGAAACAGTTCGGAAGAGTTCATCCACTGAAGTAGCTAGCAAGTTTACTAGATACAGTTGAAGTCGGAAGTTTACATACACTTAGGTTGGAGTCATTAACTTGTTTTTCAACCACTCCACAAATTTCTTGTCAACAAACTATAGTTTTGGCAAGTCAGTTAGGACATCTACTTTGTGCATGACACAAGTCATTTTTCCAACAATTGTTTACAGACAGATTATTTCACTTAGAATTCACGATCATAATTCCAGTGGGTCAGAAGTTTACATACACTAAGTTGACTGTGCATTTAAACAGCTTGGAAAATTCCAGAAAATTGTCATGGCTTTAGAAACTTCTGATAGGCTAATTGACATCATTTGAGTCAATTGGAGGTGTACCTGTGGATGTATTTCAAGGCTTACCTTCAAACTCAGTGCCTCTTTGCTTGACATCATGGGAAAATGAAAATAAATCAGCCAAGACCCCAGAAAAAAAATTGTAGACCTCCACAAGTCTGGTTCATCCTTGGGAGCAATTTCCAAACGCATGAAGGTACCACGTTCATCTGTACAAACAATAGTACGCATGTATAAACACCATGGGACCACGCAGCCGTCAGACCGCTCAGGAAAGAGATTGTTCATCTCTAGGAGACAGAACACTACTTTGGTGCGAGAAGTGGTCCTGGCACAACTCCTCCCTGACCTCCCTATAGGCTGTCTCATCGTTGTCGGTGATCAAGCCTACCGAAGTCAATGGTGGTGTTGGAGTTAGAGGTCGACCGATTAATCGGAATGGCCAATTTAATTAGGGCCGATTTCAAGTTTTCATAACAATCGGTAGTCGGTATTTTTGGCCACGATTTGCCGAATAATTTTTTTTCATTAATTTTTTTACACCATTATTTAACTAGGCAAGTCAGATTAAGAACACATTCTTATTTTCAATGACGGCCTAGGAACGGGGGTTAACTGCCTTGTTCAGGGGGGATTCGTTTTTGCGACCTTCCGGTTACTAGTCCAACGCTTTAACCACCTGCCTTACATTGCACTCCACGAGGAGCCTGCATGCTAGGCTGACTACCTGTTACGCGAGGGCAGCAAGAAGCCAAGGTAAGTTTCTAGCTAGCATTAAACTTATCTTATAAAAAACTATCAATCTTAACATAATCACTACTTAACTACACATGGTTGATGATATTACTAGATTATCTAACGTGTCCTGCGTTGCATATAATCGATGCGGGGCCTGTTAATTTCTCATCGAATCACAGCCTACTTCAACAAACGGGTGATGGTTTAACAATCGCATTTGCGAAAAAAGCACTGTCGTTGCACCAATGTACCTAACCATAAACATCAATGCCTTTCTTTAAAATCAATACACAAGTATATATTTTTAAACCTGCATATTTAGTTAATATTGCCTGCTAACATGAATTTGTGTCACTTCTCTAGCGTTCCGTGCAAGCAGTCAGGGTATATACAGCAGTTTTGGCCGCCTGGCTCATTGCGAACTGTGTGAAGTCCATTTATTCCTAACAAAGGCCGTAATTAATTTGCCTGAATTGTACATAATTATGACATAACATTGAAGGTTGTGCAATGTAACAGGAATATTTAGACTTAGGGATGCCACCCGTTAGATAAAATACGGAACGGTTCCGTATTTCACTGAAATAATAAACATTTCGTTTTCGAAATGATAGTTTCCGGATTCGACCATATTAATGACCAAAGGCTCGTATTTCTGCGTGTTATTAAGTTATAATTAAGTCTATGATTTGATATTTGATAGAGCAGTCTGACTGAGCGATGGTAGGCAGCAGTAGGCTCGTAAGCATTCATTCAAACAGCACCTTCGTGCGTTTTGCCAGCAGCTCTTCGCAATTCTTCAAGCATTGTGTTGTTTATGACTTCAAGCCTATCAACTCCCAAGATTAGGCTGGTGTTACCGATGTGAAATGGCTAGCTAGTTAGCGGGTGCACGCTAATAGCGTTTCAAACGTCACTCGCTCTGAGACTTGGAGTAGTTGTTCCCCTTGCTCTACATGGGTAACGCTGCTTCGAGGGTGGCCGTTGTCGATGTGTTCCTGGTTCGAGCCCAAGTAGGAGCGAGGAGAGGGACGGAAGCTATACTGTTACACTGGCAATACGAAAGTGCCTATAAGAACATCCAATAGTCAAAGGTAAATGAAATACAAATCGTATAGAGAGAAATAGTCCTATAATTCCTATAATAACTACAACCTAAAACTTCTTACCTGGGAATATTGAAGACTCATGTTAAAAGGAACCACCAGCTTTCATAGGTTCTCATGTTCTGAGCAAGGAACTTAAACGTTAGCTTTTTTACATGGCACATATTGCACTTTTACTTTCTTCTCCAACACTTTGTTTTTGCATTATTTAAACCAAATTGAACATGTTTCATTATTTATTTGAGGCAAAATTGATAGTATTTATGTATTATATTAAGTTAAAATAAGTGTTCATTCAGTATTGTTGTAATTGTCATTATTAAAAATAAATTAAAAATCGGCCAAGTAATCGGTACCGGCATTTTTTGGCCCTCCAATAATCGGTATCCATATCGGCGTTGAAAAATCATTAATCGGTCGACCTCTAGTTGGAGTTGTGGTTAGCCACGCAGTCATGGGGGAACAGGGAGTACATGAGGGGACTAAGCAAGCACCCCTTAGGGGCACCAGTGTTGAAGATCAGCGTGGCAGATGTTGTTGCCTACCCTTACCACCTGAGGGCGGCCCATCAGGAAGTCTAGGATCCAGTTGCAGAAGGAGGTGTTTAGTCCCAGGGTACTTAACTTAGAGATGAGCATTGCAGGCGCGATGGTGTTGAACATTGAGCTGTAGTCAATGAACAGCATTCCCACATAGGTGTTCCTTTTGTCCAGGTGGGAACGGACAGTGGGGCATGCAATTGATCTGTGGATGTGTTGGGGCGGTATGTGAGTTGGAGTGGGTCTAGGGTTTCTGGGATGATGGTGATGTGAGCCATGACCAGCCTTTCAAAGCACTTCATGGCTAGTGACTTGTAGTCATTTAGGTAGGTTACCTTCACTTTCTTGGGCACAGGGACTATGGTGATCTGCTTGAAACATGTAGGTATTACAGACTCGGTCAGGGAGAGGTTGAAAATGTCGGTGAACACACTTGCTAGTTGGTGCATGCATGCTTTGTGTACACGTCCTGGTAATCCGTCTGGGCCTTGTGAATTTTGACCTGTTTAAAGATCTTGCTCACATCGGCTACATCCAGAACAGCTGGTGCTCAAATGCATGCTTCAGTGTTGCTTGCCTTGAATGCATTTAGCTTGTCTGGTGTCTTGTGTCACTGGGCAGCTCGCGGCTGGGTTTCCCTTTTGTAGTCCGTAATAGTTTGCAAGCCCTGCTACATCCAATGAGTGTCAGAGCCGGTGTAGTAGGATTCAGTCTTAGTTTTGTATTGATGCTTTGCCTGTTTGGTGGTTCGTTTGAGGGCATAGCACAATTTCTTATATGCACCCTGATTAGTGTCCCGCTCCTTGAAAGCGGCAGCTCTAGCCTTTCACTCGTTGCAAATGTTGCCTGTAATCCATGGCTTCTGGTTGGGGTATGTACTAGGGATGCATTTTTGTCAGATACCGATATATACAATATTTTCCTTGCCAAAAAAACTATACCGATATTTTAATCATTCTAGTACAGTTAAATAGTTGAAATACACACACACACACACACTGACCAAAAAGTTATTTTGTCCACATTACCAGTAAAACATAATCAAAACCTATTTCTTTCACTTACTTGTTGTGCTGTTTTGTTGCTAATTTGTTCAGTCTCAACCAGAATTGAATCATACAGTACATGTCAAGCCTTGAAGTTTCAGCTCTGTCTGTCTGTGGCCTCTCCTCCTCGGTGTGCATTGTTTTTTGTGTCCTTTTCCATTTTGTCCAGCTGTGTCTAATATTTCATGTAAACCCTGTTTCTTGTCTGCATCGAAGTAGCGGTCCTTGTACCTAGCATCGAGCATGGCAGCGACAACGTAAAGCGGCTCAGAGAGAATGCCACTGAATCGCCTCAAGTACTTTTGCAAGTTTTAACCCCACGTTCTGTGTCAGCAGTTTTGTTGAGCAGGTGTTTCAATGCCATTACTGATAGTATAACATCTGCTGCAGATGTAGTTGATTAGCTTATTTCTCGAGTGAGTTGTTCGAACGAAGCTAGGAGTGTATTCGTGTTCTCAAATGCCATTGAAATGGCAGCAGCGGTATGAGAACCAGCACATTCTTGAGCATGCAATACGGCTTTCCTTAGTATGAAATCCTCATCAACTCACTGTGCTGTCAGACTCAGCATGCTCATGGGACTGACAGTCAGTCGTGTCAGTCGTGAAGCTAATAGCAGTGACGCCCATAGCAAGTAGCTCAGGGATATGCGTTTCAACAATACTTTGTAACTCCAGTAGGGCAACATCTGAAAAATAGCACCTACTTGGCAGTGTGTACCGGGGCTTGAGGTGCTCGGTCAGTCAGCAAAAGCCAACATCATCCACGACAGAGAACGGTTGATTGTCAAGAGCAATGAATTTCATTATCTTGGTGTTAATGGATTTTGCCTTTGAGGTGTCTCGTTGAAATTTTCTTACTCTTTCAGACTGCTCGATTTGAACTTTTTTTAGTTGTTGGAAGTGTGTGCTTAGTGTTTTTCTGCTTTTCTGTGTAGCACTGTATTTTTCTTGTCATCTACCTACGTTATATAGGTATGCACGTCAGCTTTGACATAGGTTTTGCACATCGCCGTTAAACTTAACATCGGGCCGATGCCGACGTTGACATTTTTAGCTAATATCACCCGATTCCGATATGCTTATCGATTTTTTATTTATTTTTATATTGCACATCCCTAATACGTACGTACGGTCACTGTGGGGAAGATGTCGTCAATGCACTTATTGATGAAGCCTCTGATTGAGGTAGTATACTCCTTAATACCATTGGATGACTTATTGAGTTTGAGGAAAGTGTATACTGGCTGCAGCATCTCAAAATGGACAAACGGTACTATTGCTACTTTTTCCTCATTCTTCAAGCGAAGGTCTTTTAATGGAACATTTTTTACTTTTCGTCTGGACTTTGTGCCCGCACTTTGTGCATTTGGATTACTGGACTAAATGCGCCAATTTCAACTGAGGTTTTTGGACATAAATATGAACTTTATCGAACAAAACACACATTTATTGTCTAACATGGAGTCTTGGGAGTGCCATCCGGTGAAGATCATCAAAGGTTAGTGATTAATTGTAACGCTATTTCTGACTTTTGTGACACAATGGCTGTATGGTTTCTGTGGCTAGGCGCTGACCTAACAATCACATGGTGTCTTTTTGAAATCGGACACTGTGGTTGGATTAACAAGAAGTTTATCTTTAAAATGGTGTATAATACTTGTATGTTTGAGGAATTTTAATTATGAGATTTCTGTTGTTTGAATTTGGCGCTCTGCAATTTCACTGGCTGTTGGCGAGGTGGGACGCTCATGTCCCGAACAATCCCAGAGAGGATAAGGGAGTATGCGAGTGCACTAGCTGAGGCGTCAGCTGTACTGAAGCATGCTGATTCCTTTACCTGATTAGATCAGTAAGGATTTTACCCCGCTTATTGCTAGCAATTAAATCTTCTTTGAACATCATTGGCATAAGGGCTGGGAATTGCCAGGGACGATATGATATTATCACAATACGATATGTATTGCTATTCTCACGCTTATCTCGATTTCTATATGTATTGCGATTCGTTACTGATTTTTGTGTTTCGATTTTCCAAACATTTTGCTCACCTGTCTGCTGCAGAAGGACAAGAGAGCCATAAGAAACGTTTTGATCAGTCATGGAAATAAAAGTGCTGAAAACAAATTGGCTCCCTATTTATAAAGAAGATGGAGAAAAGGCTATGAAGGAAAAATACTGGAGTTTTGGTGCAGGTATAGCGAACTAGCGCAAAAAAAGTATTTGATATTGTCAATACGATATATTGTCAGAAATAATATCCTGACATGTATCTGTATAGATTCCCCCCCATCACTACCGTAAATTCCGGACTATAAGCCGCAACTTTTTTCCCACGCTTTGAACCTCGCGGCTTAAACAATGACGCGGCTAATATATGGATTTTTCCCGCTTTCAAATTTGTGGGTCCTGACAGCGTGGAGCATTGTCAAAAAATCCACTATCATCAACGGGTTTCGAAAGGCTGGACTGCTGCATGTTGAAGAGGGCTCAGCGGGGGATTTGCCTCCGGATGAAAGTGACGAGAGCGACAATGAAAACGATCCAATATCGGATGAAGCAATTCTGAGGCTATTCAACTCCGACACCGAAGGAGATGACTTCAGTTGTTTCAGTGCACAGGAGGAGGAAGATAGTGACCAATGACTTTCTTGGTAGGCTACTGTTTACTGCAAATGTTTTATTTTTTGTTACAAGCCGTGTTTTGTTAAAGCCTATTTATTTTTGTTACAAGCCGTGTTTCGTTAAAGCCTATTTATTTTTATTACAAGCCGAGTTTCGTTAAAGCCTATTTATTTTTGTTACAAGCCGTGTTTCGTTAAAGCCTGTGTAACGTTCATTTGTTTCAATGTACCGGTAGGCACCTGCGGCTTATAGACATGTGCGGCTTATTTATGTTCAAAATAATACTTTTTAAAAAATTCAGTGGGTGCGGCTTATATTCAGGTGCGCTTAATAGTCCGGAAATTACGGTAATTGACATGTTTACTTAGTCTCCATAGCGAATCAAAGCAAGAGGCACCCAATCATGTTATATTTCTACCCCCACGGTGAAATGCAACACTAGTCTAACCATATGGTGAGTCAGAGCCAACAATGTTCCTTCTCTTTGCAGACACATGTTTATCCTGTAAAACAAGTATGAAATGAACCTTCCAATGATTAGAAGAGTCAGTAGCGCCCCAGCTCTCTCTATATGGGAAAGAGATTTTCAAGGAGAAGGACTGCTTAACAGACTGGGCTTGTCTGTCCCTGATTGTCTACCTCAACTCTGTGAGGAGAACGTCACCTGGCACAGATCAGTTCCCTAATAGAGGACATAGCTTTGTGTGATGCCAACAACAGACAGATGGCTACCGTACCGACCAGCCATCTATTGCCCATCCATACAGATGGCACCTGCCTGGATACTGCCTGCGTCTACGTTCAGTACAGTAAAACACGGGCTGTACTGTAGAGCACACAATGAGTTAATGAGAATGGCGATGGCGTTTGTTCGTTCACACAACTAAACAATAGTTCCTCCTGTGTCTGCATGCCACAGAGGCCTTTGTCAGCAGTTTCCTTTCCAGGCCACTGTATCAGCACCTATGATTAGGAGCCAACACCAGAATTACTTTCCCTGGCCTACCTCGACCTGCCGGACAGACTGGGAGGGAGAGCTGAGCCATTGTTTTAATACTGAGCAGGCAACACCAGCATGATACGGGGAACATTGTGTGAGGCAGACGGGACAAGGTTTGAGGAAGCGCCCCAGGTGGAAGTGTATGTAACATGAGATCGGCCAGTCAAAGCACTGTTTGTTCAGACGTAGGGCCTGGTTCTGTTGCTCCTTCATCTGAGAAGCTGCTTCAGCCAACAAACTAGAGGCAGTTAAAATGGAAATATTTTTCTAGGGGTTATTTTTCATGTGGAGGTATAACCATGCCACCGAGATACATCTCTGCAGTCTTTGACAGAGGTTCTCTGCTGGCATAACCAAGGGCATTTTTGTTGTAAAAGAGCAGGAATCCATGTGATTTGTTAGGTAAGAATCCCCAGCTGTGTGGGGAAAGGTCAAAATGAGAGGCGAATCGCCTCGTTGGGAGGAACGTATTGAGAATTGTAAAGAGTTCTTACCAAACAGTAGGCCTACTGCGTCTGTCCTGGAGCAGCTGGTCAAATTGTTGCAATTACACATTATGAATTGCTATAAAATTCGCAGTTTTATCAAACGGACCATAGCATAATTAATGATCTCTCTCCATTCCACTATCTAGTATGTCCTGAGTATCCAAAAATAAGTATAATTTCGGATTTAATTTCATCCCTAAAAGTTCGTGGTCCATACATAATAAGTCATTTTACAAAGACAATTACGTGGCTGAGTGATGAGAGTATTAAGTCTCCTTTAGTGCACTGTAATAGCTCTAGCTATGTAGCCTCCTCTGTATCTAAAAGTGTTCTAAAAACCAACCACAGGGAACATCCCCTCACACAAACTGCTGCTACTGTAGTCATACGTTTTCAAATACTTTCATAGCTTCTTGAGACTGCAAAAAAAGTATAGAAGACAGGCTTTCTTGATATGAAACTCAGGTGGAGAGGAGGGTTCCCCAGATGGCCTACAGCTGCTGTCAGTTTTGGTATAGTAGAGAAGCAGCAATAGAGGCAGGTGCAGGGTGCATTGCATGGTGCAGTGTTTGCCAACTCCTCAGTAAGGAAAGTAGCTATTGGCTGTCCTAAAAGTCGCTAAATGACATCATCACCTAATTTGCATAATTGGCCATGTGCATGTAATTGTGATGGACACAGTAGGAGAGAGGAATAACATCGTGGGAGAGACAAAAAGTGAGTAAAAAACACCCTAAATATGTTTAGAACTACAAATGAACTTTCTTCTGTCGATTCTTGTTTTTATGTCACAATTCCGAACCCTCCTCCTGGGCTTGGGACCGGCAAAAGTGACCCAAAAGAGACACTCTGGCGGAGTTACTTAGTTTTTTATTTAATGAAATGTTTTTGTTTTTTAGTTTTCTTAATTTGGTTTGGTTTTTAACCTTTACATTTTACTTTATGGTCCACTTAGAAACCTACAAGTCACAGTAAAACATTAACATTTTAACCATAACATTTAAATTGACTAAAAAAGACAATAGAAAAAACTGTCAATGGTAATGTAAGAAAATTATGGTAACTAGTCTGGCCCTAATTCAGGTTGTGTTTTTTTTATGTAAGCCAGCGGCGGCTTCCCATATGCGCGATTCATTTGCAGTCTGTACGCGGAGGGGTGAACATCTCCTGCTCTGACTGCAGCTGGGAGGGACTGCTGCGCGAGGACTGGGCCACCTGTGATGGCTTTGGGACGGGGCCCACGGCAGTACCGCTGCTCGTTGAGAAGAGTAAGAACAATACGTGCTTTCACGTCAGTCTCCAATAACACCAGAAAAAGTTGCTACATTTGTCGCTAGAGGGGTCTGAATACTCGCTAAATATAGCGACAAAGTCGCTAAATTGGCAACACTGGCATGGTGCCTTTGCCGGGGGTATTATAGAAAGGAGATAGGAATCCAATGAATGAAGGAATGTATAACACGCCACCCAGCAGACTGTTGATCAATTGCGTTCACGTTATCATGCTGCATCATGCGCTTGCTAAGCTAATCGTTGCGTAATCCCTTCTAAATGTTGAGAAACGTGCCTATTTTCCTCAAGTACGCAATGTCACAATTCCAAAGCTATATGATACTAAAGGTAGCCAGTTAATTATCTCACATCTCTGAAAATATTTGTAATGTTGTACTTCTTGTTGATGAAATTTGGGTTGTTTGGTTTTTGAGCTAGCGCCCAATAGACTCCCATTCACTCCTTGAAGGAGAGCGCTCCTTGTACCAGAATGCACCACGTGGCCCATTGACGTAGCATGGGCAATGTTTCCCATCTCCTCAAAAGTATATTTGCGTTGCAAATGTTAGACTCACATCGATCTACAGGTTGAACATGGTTAGATTGTAGACTCCTAAATCAATAGTGCAGTTTGTTTAGGCTATTTTGCTGCTAACTAGTTTCTTTACATGGTGATATTGTCTTTGGTATTATTGTGTGTAGGTATGTTTGCTTGCTAGCTAGCCAGAGAGCATTGCATTGTGGATTTTGTAGTCGACTTGAGCTGCAACAGATTTCCAGTGTTTTTTCCATGTTGCTGCCAACCTTATTATAATGCCAAAATGAAACATTTGTTCACAAATAATATTGTTCTCCTATATTAAAGGAATTAGTGGTTTTGGGTGTTCTAGTATGTGTTGCCTCGTGGAATAATGGATGTGCTGCACTTTACTCTGGACAGTTAAATTGTTGTGTGGGTGACTTGGAAACTGTACTACTCTGGCCTGGCCTCCACATTGCCACTTTTGCTTAATGGCAACCAACTCCTGCTGTTGTCTTTTGATTATCACTACACTCATCAGGTCTCTAGCACCATCCTGTTGGTTAGCGCTGCTCTCCTCCACTGTCTCTGGTAGCCTTAATCACAGGCTTTCACCTCTGAGGGAGACGAGGCATCTGCAAACATACATGATGACAGGCTCACTGTTATGGAGACTGCATGACTCACTGAAATGCATCACCACCTGACAGGCTGAAAGAGAGCTACTGCTTGTTGATGCTAGTCTGATTTAATTGGCTGTTTGATCAAGGAGAACAAAACTGTGTTTGAAACCAAGTAGTGTGTGATTATGCAAAAGTCTGCCTTGTATATCCAAGCAATATCTCCTTTGCATGGTGTCTTTTCACATTTTTATTTTAATATGTAATCCTTTAAAATCTGTGGCACATAATTCTGGATTACAGCATATCTCCCTTGCCTGCCTATGTAAAATGAATGTATGTCAGCAGCAATATAAATGAGGACACCTGTTGTAACTGATGCTTTGGTGCCCCAGCAGGTGATGCCTCCCTCAAACTCCCCAAGGAGAAGGCTATATTTACCTAAATCTATTATCATCTGATCAATCACCTTCTCCTCGGGCTCTGATTCCAGATGCACACTGGATGCAGTATAACCCAGTATTACCAACCGTCTGACTCAGCTCTTTTCCCCCTGCCTGTGTCCTGCCTGCAATGGATCATACCTCTCTTTGGCCCATGAGAGGAGACAGGGCCTGAGCCCTTCCTCTGAGATAGATCCTTTTTCTCAGATGAAAAAATGAGAGGAGGATCTCTTTATGGCATCTGACCCAGTTCTACTGTACCCCTCCTGTCCTGGCAGACTTCTGGTGCTCCTTCAGGATCCCTATGCTGACCTGTCCAGGCAGATTTCCGGTGCTCCATCATGATCCCAATGAGCTGGGTGACAGCTGTTCCTTTATTCATTCATTGTACTAATTTTAATTGAAAATAATGACCCAGTGGCACACCCCCACATTCTTAGTAATACCAAAGCGTTATTAGATGTCCATTAGATGTTAGATTACCAGTGACCCATTTTTCAGAATGATGAATGTGGCTTAGTATCAGCCTTCCCTTTCACGCTGTACAGCATCTCTGTTGAGAATTTAGAGCTGGGGAAATTCAGTGCTTGCAAATGTTGTATCTGTTAATGAGGCAAACTGCAGTGACTGTAAATCTTAAGAAATGAAGATGTTTCTTCATTGCTTGCTTCAGTGTTATTATGGCCAAGGGAAAAACGTTTCTGCGATGTATCATCATAATAGTTTTTGCAACATATTAGGTTATACCCTCACAGACAATGTCAGCAGTTTGGAAAGTGTACCTGCAATATTAGGCTTTACTGCAGAGGGACTTTGCTTCAGGTTACTGTGACGTTTCCTGTGCTTTCTGGGAAAAAGACAATGCCTTTTGGAGATTCTCTTTCCTTCATGCCTCACTTGGTGTTACAGTGAATGTACCGACATATCATTCCACAACTATCTCGCAGTCTGTCTCCTGACTCTCCTCCTCACCGGATGCCTGCCTATAATGGTGACACTTGAAACTAATTGTGCATTTTATAGTCCATTTGTGGAATTCACACGTGTTGATCTACGGTTGGCCTATTCCCTTTTTAAACTTTTAGCTGAAAAAGGATCTGTTGGGATTATTTCACTTTGAATATCTTTAATTTGCAGGATTTTGCTTATATATTATCTGTCTAGACCAGTACAAAATGGAGACTAACATGCCCTAGTTTTGCAGATGTTCTCCTAAAGTAGCCTAGAATGGGTCATTAGTTTTATCTTGAGTAAGGACAGTGCTCAAAGTCTCATGTTCCCAATTTTATCATGGATATCTGGAAACTTGTTGGACCTACACTGCACCTTTTCAGTGGTGAACAATATTGGGTAACTGAGTGTCAAAACAACTCATGTTCTACTATAATTTCCCACCACCTCTCTGTGAACTTTGCTTGTATTTCACATGCTTGTATTGAATGTGGTGTGTGTGTGTGTGTGTGTGTGTCACCAAAAGGTAAACAGATCAACGTGTCTATAGTTTCATCATGTCACCCTTCAGTATCGCAAGATAAGATGGGCCTATTCCATCAGGCGCCCTTGTTATGCTTGGGTGGGTGGGTATCCAGATTGTCATACCGTCCTTGTGCCATACCTGGATATTCGGTAATATCAGCATTGAACACAAAGGAAGCTGTTTTCAAACTCCACTGATATTCTGTAATCCGAAGGTTAGCAATGCTAACAACTACATGTATAATCCCATAGAGAATGCTAACTAAATGTTTCTGACCTAAACTATACAAGTAACTCAAATTCTACTCAGTTTGCTCTATGCACAAACCAAATATTAGCCAGTAGGGGATTCTCTGCTGTTACCAAGTGCATGCTTGATTTTGGAAGAAGCCAACCACTTAGCTAGATAGCTAACTAAGCTCAGCAAAAAAAGAAACGTCCTCTCACTGTCAACTGCGTTTATTTTAAGCAAACTTAACATGTGTAAGTATTTGTATGAACATAACAAGATTCAACAACTGACATAAACTGAACAAGTTCAACAGACATGTGGCTAACAGAAATTGAATAATGTGTCCCTGAACAAAGGGGGGGGGGGGGGGGGTCAAAATCAAAAGTAACAGTCAGTATCTGGTGTGGCCACAAGCTGCATTAAGTACTGCAGTGCATCTCCTACTCAAGTACTGCACCAGATTTGCCAATTCGTGCTGTGAGATGTTACCCCACTCTTCCACCAAGGCACCTGCAAGTTCCCGGACATTTCTGGGGGGAATGGCCCTAGCCCTTACCCT
Organism: Salmo trutta; assembly: GCF_901001165.1. Classification (NCBI taxonomy): domain Eukaryota; kingdom Metazoa; phylum Chordata; class Actinopteri; order Salmoniformes; family Salmonidae; genus Salmo; species Salmo trutta. The sequence goes on from NC_042969.1 coordinate 73,279,243, forward strand.
CCAATCCAACAGGTCCCAGACGTGCTCAATGGGATTGAGATCCGGGCTCTTCGCTGGCCATGGCAGAGTGCTGACATTCCTGTCTTGCAGGAAATCACACACTGAACGAGCAGTATGGCTGGTGGTATTGTCATGCTGGTGTCAGAGTCGGTAGAACGGCCTCTTTAGTGTCCTAAGTTATCATAACTGCGACCTTAATTTCCTACCGTCTGCAAGCTGTTAGTGTCTTAACGACCGTTCCACTGGTGCATGTTCATTAATTGTTTATGGTTCATTGAACAGGCATGGGAAACGGTGTTTAAACCCTATATAATGAAAATCTGTCAAGTAATTTGGATATTTACGAATTATCTTTGAAGGACAGGGTCCTGAAAAAGGGACATTTCCTTTTTTGCTGAGTTTAGCTACTAAATTAGCAAACCAAATGCACAACTGCAGAGCATTTAGCACATTAAGGACAGTTGGCAAACATTTAGTTGTGAATTCCATACTGTAACTAGATTACCTGGCACGTGCTGCACAACAGTGAGTGACTCACAGACACGTGACTGGGGACTACCGTAAGCTTCATAGTAATGTGACAGATTAAATGAACGCAATGTTCTTTGTCTCCTAATGTATTGCACAAGTTGACTGCAGGTGTTTACTTAAAATATTCAAATGTATTTAAAAACTTCAAAGAAATAGTTTCAACGGTATTGAAAAACCATCTTATAGCTTTTTACAAATACCCCGGTATATACAATGTTTTTTAAATTTATTTCACCTTTATTTAACCAGTTAGGCTAGTTGAGAACAACTTCTCATTTACAACTGTGAGCTGGCCAAGATAAAGCAAAGCAGTTCGACACATACAACACAGTTACACATGGAATAAACAAACATGCAGTCAATAATACAATAGAAAAGGTCTATATACAGTGTGTGCAAATGAGGTAGGATAAGGGAGGTAAGGCAATAAATAGGCCATGGTGGCGAAGTAATTACAATATAGCAATTAATCACTATAATGGTAGATGTACAGAAGATGAATGTGCAAGTAGACATACTGGGGTGCAAAGGAGCAAGATTAAATAAATAAATACAGTATGGGGATGAGGTAGATTGGATGGGCTATTTACAGATGAGCTATGTACAGATGCAGTGATCTGTGAGCTGCTCTGACAGCTGGTGCTTAAAGCTAGTGAGGGAGGTCTCCAGCTTCAGAGATTTTTGCAATTCGTTCCAGTCATTGGCAGCAGAGAACTGGAAGGAAAGGCGGCCAAACGAGGAACTGGCTTTGGGGGTGACCAGTGAGATATAACTGCTGGAGCGCGTGCTACAGGTGGGTGCTGCTATGGTGACCAGTGAGCTGAGTTAAGGCGGGGCTTTACCTAGCAGGGACTTGTAGATGACCTGGAGCCAGTGGGTTTGGCGACGAGTATGAAGCGAGGGCCAGCCAACGAGAGCGTACAGGTCTCAGTGGTGGGTAGTATATGGGGCTTTGGTGACAAAACGGATGGCACTGTGATAGACTGCATCCAATTTGTTGAGTAGTGTTGGAGGCTATTTTGTAAATGACATCGCCGAAGTCGAGGATCGGTAGGAAGGTCAGTTTTACGAGGGTATGTTTGGCAGCATGAGTGAAGGATGCTTTGTTGCGAAATAGGAAGCCGATTCTAGATTTAATTTTGGATTGGAGATGCTTAATGTGAGTCTGGAAGGAGAGTTTACAGTCTAACCAGACACCTAGGTATTTGTAGTTGTCCACATATTCAAAGTCTGAACCGTCCAGAGTAGTGATACTGGACGTGGGCAGGCGAGCAGCGATCGGTTGAAGAGCATGAATTTAGTTTTGCTTGCATTTAAGAGCAGTTGGAGGCCACAGAAGGAGAGTTGTATGCCATTGAAGCTCGTCTGGAGGGTAGTTAACAGTGTCCAAAGAAGGGCCAGTGGTATACATTATGGTGTCGTCTGCGTAGAGGTGGATCAAAGAATCACCAGCAGCAAGCGCAACATCATTGATGTATACAGAGAAGAGAGTCGGCCCGAGAATTGAACCCTGTGGCACCCCCATAGACTGCCAGAGGTCCGGACAACATGCCCTCCCATTTGACACAATGAACTCGTTCTGAGAAGTAATTGGTGAACCAGGCGAGGCAGTCATTTGAGAAACCAAGGCTGTTGAGTCTGCCGATAAGAATGTGGTGATTGACAGAGTCGGAAGCCTTGGCCAGGTAGATGAATACGGCTGCACAGTAATGTCTCTTATCGATGGCGGTTATGATATTGTTTAGGACCTTGAGCGTGGCTGAGGTGCACCCATGACCAGCTCTGAAACCAGATTGCATAGCGGAGAAGGTACGGTGGGATTTGAAATGGTCGGTAATCTGTTTGTTAACTTGGCTTTCGAAGACCTTAGAAAGGCAGGGTAGGATAGATATAGGTCTGTAGCAGTTTGGGTCTAGAGCGTCTCCCCCTTTGAAGAGGGGGATGATCACGGCAGCTTTCCAATCTTTGGGAATCTCAGATGATACGAAAGAGGTTGAACAGGCTGGTAATAGGGGTTGCAACAATTTTGGCAGCTAATTTTAGAAAGAGAGGGTCCAGATTGTCTAGCCCGGCTGATTTGTAGGGGTCCAGATTTTGCAGCTCTTTCAGAACATCAGAACATTTGGGTGAAGGAGAAATGGGGGAGGCCTGGGTGAGTTGCTGTGGGGGGTGCAGTGCTGTTGATCGGGATAGGGGTAGCCAGGTGGAAAGCATGGCCAGCTGTAGAAAAATGCTTATTGAAATTCTCAATTATAGTGGATTTATCGGTGGTGACAATGTTTCCTAGCCTCAGTGCAGTGTGCAGCTGGGAGGAGGTGCTCATATTCTCCATAGACTTTAGTGTCCCAGAACTTTTTTGAGTTTGCGCTATAGGATGCAAATTTCTGCTTGAAAAAGCTAGCCTTAGCTTTCCTAACTGCCTGTGTATATTGGTTCCTAACTTCCCTCAAAAGTTGCATATCACGTGGGCTATTCGATGCTAATGCAGAATGCCACAGGATGTTTTTGTGCTGGTCAAGGGCAGTCAGGTCTGGAGAGAACCAAGGGCTATATCTGTTCCTGGTTCAACATTTTTTTGAGTGGGGCATGCTTATTGAAGATGGTGAGGAAGGCACTTTTTTTTAAAGAATAACCAGGCATCCTCTGCTGACGGGATGAGGTCAATATCCTTCCAGGATACCCGGGCCAGGTCGATTAGAAAGGCCTGCTTGCTGTAGTGTTTTAGGGAGCGTTTGACAGTGATGAGGGGTGGTCATTTAACCGCAGACCCATTACGGATGCAGGCAGTGATCACTGAGATCTTGATTGAAAACAGCAGAGGTGTTTTTGGAGGGCAAGTTGGTTAGGATGATATCTATGAGGGTGCCTGTGTTTATGGATTTGGGTTTGTACCTGGTGGGTTCATTAATAATTTGTGTGAGATTGAGGGCATCAAGCTTAGATTCTAGGATGGCTGGTGTGTTAACCTGTTATGGATAGGGGGCAGTATTTTCACGGCCGGATAAAAAACGTACCCGATTTAATCTGTTTATTACTCCTGCCCAGAAACTAGAATACGCATATAATTGTTTGATTTGGATAGAAAACACCCTAAAGTTTCTAAAACTGTTTGAATGGTGTCTGTGAGTATAACAGAACTCATATGGCAGGCCAAAACCTGAGAAGATTCCAAACAGGAAGTGCCCTCTCTGACCATTTCTTGGCCTTCTTTAGCCTCTTTATTGAAAACAGAGGATCTCTGCTGTAACGTGACACTTTCTAAGGCTCCCATAGGCTCTCAGAAGGCGCCAGAACGTTGAATGATGACTCTGCAGTCCATGGCTGAAAAACAGTAGCGCATTTGGATAGTGGTCGATCTGAGAACAATGAGACGGGTGCACGCGTGCACGTGAAGAGTCCATTTTACATTTTCAGTCTTTGAACGAAAACGACGTCTCCCGGTAGGAATATTATCGCTATTTTTAGAGAAAAATCGCATAAAAATAGATTTTAAACAGCGTTTGACATGCTTCGAAGTACGATAATGGAATATTTAGACATTTTGTCACGATACGCGCCGGCGCGTCACCCTTCGTTACCCTTCGGATAGTGTCTTGAACGCACGAACAAAACGCCGCTATTTGGATACAACTATGGATTATTTGGAACCAAACCAACATTTGTTGTTGAAGTAGAAGTCCTGGGAGTGCATTCTGACGAAGAACAGCAAAGGTAATCCAATTTTTCTTATAGTAAATCTGAGTTTGGTGAGTACCAAACTTGGTGGGTGTCAAAATAGCTAGCCTGTGATGGCCGGGCTATCTACTCAGAATATTGCAAAATGTGCTTTCACCGAAAAGCTATTTTAAAATCGGACACCGCGATTGCATAAAGGAGTTCTGTATCTATAATTCTTAAAATAATTGCTATGTTTTTTGTGAACGTTTATCGTGAGTAATTTAGTAAATTCCCACCGTGTTCGGTGGGAATGCTAGTTCTGAACGTCACATGCTAATGTAAAAAGCTGGTTTTTGATATAAATATGAACTTGATTGAACAAAACATGCATGTATTGTATAACATAATGTCCTAGGAGTGTCATCTGATGAAGATCATCAAAGGTTAGTGCTGAATTTAGCTGTGGTTTTGGTTTTTGTGACATTATATGCTAGCTTGAAAAATGGGTGTCTGATTATTTCTGGCTGGATACTCTCCTGACATAATCTAATGATTTCTGGTTAGATAAAGGAGAGTCTTGTCTTTTAAAATGGTGTAAAATAGTCATATGTTTGAAAAACTGAAGTTTTCGGATTTTCGAGGAATTTGTAATTCGCGCCACATCATTGGATATTGGAGCGGGGTTCCGCTAGCGGAACATCTAGATGTAAGAGGTTTTAAGCATGTCCCAGTTTAGGTCACCTAGCAGCACGAGCTTTGAAGATAGATGGGGGGCAATCAATTCACATATGGTGTCCATGGCACACACTGGGCAGAGGGTCGTCTATAGCAAGCGGCAACGGTGAGAGACTTGTTTCTGGAAAGGTGGATTTTTAAAAGTAGAAACTCGAGTTATTTGGCTACAGCCCTGGATAGTAAGACAGAACTCTGCAGGCTATCTCTGCAGTAGATTGCAACACCGCCCCCTTTGGCAGTTCTATCTTGTCCGAAAATGTTATAGCCAGGATTCAGACACGGCTAGAACATCTGGGTTGGCAGAGTGTTTTATTCACTGCTTTAGCACAAACTTAGGGAGGAGGCTTCTAGTGTTAACATGCATGAAATCAAGGCTTTTACGGTTACAGAAGTCAACAAATGAGAGCACCTGCAGAGTAGGAGTGGAGGTAAGCACTGCAGGGCCTGGATTAACCTCTACATCACCAGAGGAACAGAGGAGGAGTAGGGTAAGGGTATGGCTAAAGGCTATCAGAACTGGTCGTCTAGTACATTCAGAACAGAGAGTAAAAATAACAGGTTTCTGGGCGCGATAGAATAGATTCAAGGCATAATGTACAGACAGAGGTATGGTAGGATGTGAGTACATTGGAGGTAAACCTAGGCATTGAGTAATTATGAGAGAGATATTGTCTGTAGAGACGTTTAAACCAGGTGATGTCACCACATATGTGGTAGGTGGAACTAAATGGTTGGTTAAGGGATATTGAGCATGGCTAGAGGCTCTACAGTGAAATAAGACAATAATCACTAACCAGGACAGTAATGGACAAGGCATATTGATATTAGGGAGAGGCATGCGTAGCCGAGTGGCTAGCGGGCCGCGGCTAGCAGGCCGCTGCTAGCAGATGGGCATTCAGGGGACGTCACGACGTAGGGGCCAGTTGAGTACCCCCTCGAGCAGGTTACGTCGGTAATCCAGTCGTGAAGGATTGGCGGGGGGAGTATTGTAGCCCAGGGGTGACTGATGGGCCTCTTCAGCTAGCCGGGAGAATGGGCCTAGCATGGGCTAGCTCCAGGCTAATTGGTGCTTGCTTCGGGACAGACGTTAGCCAGGAGTAGTCAATCGGATTGCAGCTAGCTAGCTGCGACGATCCAGGTGAAAAGGGTCAGAGCTTGCGGTAGGATTCCGGGGATATGGAGAGAAAATAGGTCCGGTATGCTCTGGTTTGAGTCGCGTTGTACAAACTGGCGAGAGCTTTCCGAGCTAAAGGTTAGCTGATGACCGCTAGCAGTGGTTAGCTGACTACTAACGAGTAGCTAGTGAGCTGGCTAGCTTCAGCTGGGGGGTTCCGGTTCCAAGGTAAATAAAAATACTTTCGAAAAAACAGATCCACACCACATTGGGTGAGGCGGGTTGCAGGAGAGTATTTTGAAGTTGAGGTTTAGAAAAATATAAAAAAATATGCGAAGAAAAATATATAAAAAGATGTATACATGGGACACGACAAGACGAAGGACAAAGATGTCTGACTGCTACGCCATCTTGGATAAGACCGATATACCGCCCCAAGCCTAGCCCTTGTGTAAGTAAGACTTTTGAGAACTTGCTGGCTGAAGTTTTCCTAGAAAGGTGTTTCATAAGCGCTGCAGTCGGTGCAAAATCTTCAATTCACTCAATTCCTCTAGTTTGTTGTTTTCTTTTCCCCACAAAGTCGACCCCTCCCTCGGCAAAGCTTTGAAGAATGTTCCCTGGCTCCTCTGTGCTTTCGTGGATAGGGACTATGGGGAGCAGTGATGGTGAATAGTTTGCTGTGAGGTAGGGGGGTAAACTCTACTTTCCTGATACTTCTGGTAGTAGCTCGCTAGCCCTGGTCTCACAGGCCCTGGCATAGAGGCATGCTTTCTCCTGGTGTCTCTGGTAGCCAGCTATCCCTTGTCTCAACGGGCCTGACTGGGATGCTTTATTTCCCTAGACTCCAAGCCTTCCTGTTAGTTTGAGTTGACGCATGACTCATCTGCTGCTGACATATTAAAGGCAGCAAGCAGCCTGTTTGCCTGCCTTCAATATGCCAGGCAGCAAGCCACAGGGAGAAACTACTAACTATATTAGGTTTGTCACTCATTCTTTACAGTGCACACAGCTCTTCAAGCTCTTATTGCTCTGTTCTGTCTTCTGGGCATGCGCAGTGAGTGAAATGACTTAGTCATAGACATCTAGTAGTACTATCTTGCTCAACATCTCAGGTGGAGTAGAATATGCCTTGTTGGTTCACCTAATGGTAGCTGTAAGCACATGATTATGAATCAATAAAAACGACTCTAGTGCATGTTGAAATGTGCAGAATGTACGTGTTGACAGATCCGTTAGGACATATTATGCAACTTATTTTTAATGGGCCTCCAACAGAGGCCAAAATGTTCTGGCAGCCGTGTTTCTTTACAAGCTGTTGTTGAATACTTGTTGTTTCAATCCAGTGTCGTGGGGTATAGAAATTCAAGAGTCAATGTACCTTGAACTGCCATGCCACCGGTCTTGTGTGCTTACATAACATCTATATTCATCCAGGTGATTGTGATTCAACCACATCACCGCAATTCAGTCATAAATGTGATTTTCCTATGTTTTCATATATATATATACATACATACATACATACAGTACTAGTCAAAAGTTTGGAAACCTACTCATTCAAGGGTTTTTCTTTTATTTGACTATTTTCTACATTGTAGAATAATAGTGAAGACATCAAAATTATGACATAACACACAGAATCATGTAGTAACCAAAAAAGTGTTAAACAAATCAAAATATATTTTGGATTCTTCAAAGTAGCCACCCTTTGCCTTGATGACAGCTTTGCACACTCTTAGCATTCTGTCAACCAGCTTCACCTGGAATGCTTTTCCAACAGTATTGAAGGAGTTCCCACATATGCTGAGCACTTGTTGGCTGCTTTTCCTTCACTCTGCGTTCCAACTCATCCCAAACCATCTCAATTGGTCAGGTGATTGTGGAGGCCAGGTCATCTGATGCAGCACCCATCACTCCTTCTCAGCCTGGAGGTGTGTTGGGTCATTATCCTGTTGAAAAACCAATGATAGTCCCACTAAGCGCAAACCAGATAGGAAGGCGGAATTCTGTGGTAGCCATGCTGGTTAAGTGTGCCTTAAATTCTAAATAAATCACTGACAGTGTCACCAGTAAAAAAACAATGCTCCTCCTCCTCCATGCTTCACAGTGGGAACCACAGGTGGAGATCATCCGTTCACCTACACTGAGTCTCAAAGACATGGCAGTTGGAACCAAAAATCTCAAATTTGGACTCATCAGACCAATGTACAGATTTCCATAGGTCTAATGTCCATTGCTTGTGTTTCTTGGTCCAAGCAAGTCTCTTCTTCTTATTGGTGTCATTTAGTAGTGGTTTCTTTGCAGTAATTCGACCATGAAAGCCTGACTCAGTCTCCTCTGAACAGTTGATTTTGAGATGTCTTACTTGAACTCTGAAGCATTTATTTGGGCTGCAATCTGAGGTGCAGTTAAATAAATAAAAAAATGAAGTTTTTTATTTAACTTTTATTTAAATAAGCGAGTCAGTTAACTTCTTGAGGGCTGGTGGCAGTATTTGATATTTCGGATGACTGACGTGCCCAAAGTAAACTGCCTGCTACTCAGGCCCAGAAGCTAGGACATGCATATAATTGGTACTATGTGATAGAAAACACTCTGAAGTTTCTAAAACCGTTAAAATAATGTCTGTGAGTATAACAGAGCTGATTTGACAGGCGAGAACCCTAGGAGAATCCATCTGGCTCTTCTTTTTTTTTTTAGGTGTCTGCCCATCCAAATCCTTGTTCATGGTGAAAGTCAAAGGAATACCTCCCAGATTGCAGTTACTAGGGCTTCCACTAGATGTCAACAATCTTTAGAAAGAGTTTCAGGCTTGTTTTTTGAAAAATGAGCTAGAATTTGCGCGCCAACTAAACTGACCTTTTTAAAGAAGGACTTTTTAGAACAAAACGACAATTTGTTATGTAGCTGGGACCTTTGGGATTGCAAACAGAGGAAGATCTTCAAAGGTAAGTGATTTATTCTATTGCTATTTACAACTTTTATGACACCTGTGCTGGTTTGGAAAATGTTTAATACTTTTGTGTGTGGGGCACTGTCCTCAGATAATCGCATGGTATGCCTTCACCATAAAGCCTTTTTTGAAATCTGACAAATCGGCTGGATTAACAAGAAGTTATGCTTTAAAATGATGTAGGATACTTGTATTTTCATGAATGTTTGAATTTGGCGCTCTCCACCGAATGTTGTCGAATTTGATCCCGCTAGCGGGATTTCCTCTCTAAGAGGTATTAAGAACAAATTCTTATTTACAATGATGGCCTACCGGGAACAGTGGGTTAATTGCGTTGTTCAGGGGCAGAACGACAGATTTTTACCTTGTCAGCTCGGGGATTCGATCCAGCAACCTTTCGGTTAATGGCCAAACGCTTTAACCACTAGGCTACCTGCTGCCCCAAGAATGCACTTAATGGACTTATCTTCTGCAGCAGAGGTAACTCATTTCTCTTTGCTTATTTGAGCTGTTCTTGCCATAATATGGACTTGGTATTTTACCAAATAGGGCTATCTTCTGTATACCACCCCTACCAAGTCACAACACAACTGATTGGCTCAAACGCATTAAAATGAGAGTCCACAAATTAACTTTTAGCAAGGCACACCTTTTAATTGAAATGCATTCCAGGTGACAACCTCATGAAGCTGGTTGAGAGAATGCCAAGTGTGTAAAGCTGTCATCAAGGCAAAGGGCGGCTACTTCGAAGAATCTCAAATATATTTTTGTTTACTACATGATTCCATATGTTATATCATCGTTTTGATGTCTTCTATTATTCTGCAATGTAGAAAATAGTAAAAAATAAAGAAAAACCTTTGAATGAGTGGGGGTGTCCAAACTTTTGACTGGTACTGCTTATTCACACAGGTTGGAATAATACTGTGAAAAGACTGCCTGACATTTCAGTCTGATTTGGTGCTCTGGAGTTTTGGCCTTCCATGGTGACATCAACATGTGGTAAATTAGATGATAGACCAATAAGGGATCCAAACCTCTGCCAATAATAGCACATTTTCCATTTTCCCCTCCCCACTCCCAGACAGTGCTAACAAATTTCTTGCTTGAGAAATTTCTTTCTGCTAAGAAGGTATTTTTGGTTTCTTTTTTACCATTTTAATTGAAAACTGAGTTCTTACCCATAAATTATTTGATATTGAGATAAAAAAAAATATCTGCATTGGATCTGTAAGGGGATCCCTCATCCAGAACCACCTGATTAGGTGTGATGGTAGGCACTTTGAGAAAATATACAGTAGTCTGAGCACTACTTTTGCTTCCCTGCATGGCTTTTGTCATTTGTCCACTGGGGTGGTGTATGCCTGTTTTTAAAAATTGTATTACTTTGCAGAGCACCGTTGTCCATCTCCATAAAACCCCATGGCTCTTTGAGATGCATGAGGCGTAACACCTCTAAAGGTTGAGCTCCCTGGCCCAGCGCACTGCATGCATGCTCATCTCAGAACACATCTGACAGGTGATGGCCTTTCTGCTGCCCCACTGGGTTCTGGGAAGTCAGCTTGCTGGGAAGGATCTGGTCGCTTCCTGTCAGCTGTCATGAAATTGCATTTAGTCTGCAGCAATAGAGGACAGTTACTCCGAGGGGTCAGGGATATGGAGCTGGCTGTTGGAAAAGGACTCCAGAGTAGTGAAGTTTAAGCAGCTTAGTGCTGTGTTGTGACTGCATGTTTTATTCGAATCCGATCCTACTTACCTAACTACCTACCGTAGGCCAGGGTTAATGGAAACTATGGAGATGATGAACTTGATAACTCAACTGTGGAGTGCGGACTACTTCCCAAGTGTGTGTGTGGTGTTGATGGTCAGGCTTTTTCAACCTGGATGCACCGTATAATGGATACACCACATAATGAATGTACTGCTAGTGTTAATGCTGTAGTGGGTTTTCAGGCCTCATTAAGGCTACCTGTGGTCTTGGTGCCTCATCAATATCCCCAACCCCCTCCTTCTGAGTGAGTAGCTGGCTAATTAGTGTCCCTCAATGTCCCTAAGAAGAGACAATGTCTCAGATCGATTATTCACAAGCACGCTCATCTGTTTCCAAGGCTAGCTGCCTGCCCCAATTAAAGCTCAGAGAGCCAGGGCGCACACATCAGTTTTATCCCTACTTAACAGTACAGTCTCGCATGCTCTGCCGTAGCTAGCAGCAACACTCCAGGTCTCACTGCACTAAACTACTGTACAACAGCTCTGAGTTAAAATACACTGAACAAAAATATATTTCAAAAAAATTATATATACAAATATAAACGCAACATGCAACAATTTCAAAGATTTTACTGAGTTACAGTTAATAAGGAATCAATCAATTAAAATAAATGAATTAGTTCCTAATCTATGGGTTTCACATGGGGGAAAAAAGAACCAGTCAGTATCTGGTGTGACCACCATCTGCCTCATGCTGCGCGACATAGTGTATCTCCTTCGCATAGAGTTGATTAGGCTGTTGATTGTGGCCTGTGGAATGTTGTCCCACTCCTCTTCAATGGCTGTGCAAAGTTGCTGGATATTGGCCGGAACATGAACACCCTGGCATACACATCGATCCAGAGCATCCCAAACATACTCAATGGGTGACATGTCTGAGTATGCAGGCCATTGGAGAACTGGGACATTTTCAGCTTCCAGGAATTGTTTACAGATCCTTGCGATATTGGGCTGGGCATTATCATGCCAAAACATGAGGTGATGGCGGCCGATAAATGGCATGACAATGGACCTCAGGATCTCGTCACGGTATATCTATGCATTCAAATTGCCATCGATAAAATGTAACTGTGTTCATTGTCCGCAGATTGTCTGTCCATATCATAACCCCACTGCCACTCTGTTCACAATGTTGATATCAGCAAACTGCTCCCCCACACAACGCCATAAACGCTGTCTCCCATCTGCCCGGTACGTTTGAAACCGGGATTCATCCGTGAAGAGCACACTTCTCCAGCGTGCCAGTGGCCATCGACAGTGAGCATTTTCCCACTGATGTCGGTTACAACGCTGATCTGCAGTCATGTCAAGACTGGTGAGGACAACGAGCACAAAGATGAGCTTCCCTGAGACGGTTCCTGACAGTTTGCGCAGAAATACTTTGGTTGTGTAAACCCACAGTTTCATCAGCTATCTGAGTGGCTTGCCTCAGATGATCCCGCAGGTTAACAAGCCGGATGTGGAGGTCCTAGACTGGCGTGGTTACACGTGGTCTGCGGTTGTGAGGCCGGTTGAACGTACTGCCAAATTCTCTAAAACCACTTATGATAGAGAAATGAACATTCAGTTCTCTGGAAATAGCTCTTGTGAACATTCCTGCTGTAAGCATTCCAATTGCGCTCTCCCTCAACGTGAGACATCTGTGGCGTTGTTTGACAACAGCACATTTTAAAGTGGCCTTTTATTGTCCCAAGCACAAGATGCACCTGTGTAATGATCATGATTTTTGATATGCCACACCTGTCAGTTGATGGATTATCTTGGCAAAGGAGAAATGCTCACTAACAGGGATGTACACAAATTTGTGCCAAAAATTTGAGAAGTAAGCGGTTTGTGCATATGGGACGAACACTTTACGTGTTGCGTATATATTTTTTCAATATAGTATTTGATATCTTTCCAAAAAAGCTTAAAGGTTGTGCTTAACTTAGAGAGTCTGACACGATGGCACCTAATGGAATAGTCCCAAAAATGTAAAACCCACCCACCTGGAACTCTGCTGAACAATGGTTGTTCATGATCATCAGGCTCTCTCTCTGATGATCGGGGATGCCAGGACATCCCTCTGCCTGTCCAGTGGAATGTGCCAACTGTATTTGCATTAGAGTTATGCTGACGGGAGTACTTTTGGAAAGTGTTTTGTGTGTTAGCCTGCTATTGTCCTCTATGTTTAGCAGCTGTGGTGGTGAAGGGTGTATAGGAGTATGCTGGGCCTGAGACAGTCGTCTGCTCTGACTGCGCACGGCACGCAAAGTCATGCCACAGCACACCGTTACAGCTGTCTGTGTGATTTATCATGGACTCCTGTTAGGAACGGTGTGTGATAGGGTTGCTGTGATTTCTTTGTAGCTTGAGGCCACATGCATCATGTGCATGTTCAAGGCTAGTAGGCTACAAAATCAAATCACATTTAATTTGTACATGCGCCGAATACTGCAAGTGTAGACTTTACTGAGAAATGCTCACTTACGACCCCTTTCCCAACAATGCAGTTTAAAAAGAAAGAACATTTTAACATCTAGATGAAAATAGTAACGCAATGACATAATAAAATAACAATAACGCGGCTATATACAAGGAGTGTTGGTAACGAGTCAGTGTACTGGTGTACAAGGTAGTTGGGGTAATTTGAGGTAATATGTCCAGGTAGCCATTTCATTAACTGTGCAGCAGTCTATTGGCATTGGGGTAGATGTGGGCTAACAACTTCTCACATATCTGGTTTGAAGCCATATACTACCTTGAGAGAAATTTCTCACCACTATATTATAAATTGCTGTTGCTCTGCATTAAAAGGTCTATGGCACTGAAGGGGGACAAATATCCTATATGATTTAGTTTTATATTGAACATTTACTGTTGTAAGCAATCTACGACAGTGCATCACATTCATGAGGTTTCCTATTCTAAACCACTCACTATTCCCTTTGGTTGGATACCTATATGACACTGAAAAGGCTGTTGATGAGAGAATTCATTGAAAATGTAATCATGTGACATTTGGCATTTTAAGATTTTAATTTAGCCCAGGGCATCTTGGCCTAATCCTATTTCTTTCACATACCACTGCTATAGCCATGTGTAATGATTGTATTTGCAGCCCTCTCAGATAGACACAGCCCAGTCCATTTCACTAAACAGGATTCATTTAGAATGATTGACCCTGAAATAGGAAGAGGATTTGAAATGTGAGAGGGTGGGCTGCGTAATGGATTTCTCTATTATGTCACTCAAACTGCTGTTTATGCAAATAACTAAGTATCACAGTGTGCCTTAGATTCCCCTCACTTCATTATGTCGTCCCATTATGGACAGTTAAAATTGTATTTCCCAATGGGATGCCTAAATGTAGAATAGTTTCCCTTAAGAAATGAGTGATATTATTATGAATCAACCACTTTGTTGGTGACTTTGTACCTCAGTGGGTTGATGTGGAGTGGACAGGCTCTCAGGAATACTTCCACTATATCTACTCCCTAATGCACTCTGCAGTGCACTTCACTGGGCCTGAGGAGTCTAATACAGGACTGGAATAAGAGAGACTCAATAATTCCGCCCAATGCACATGGAACTCTATCAAACCTGCACAGAGTGAGATTGGAGCCCACACACCTAAACAGGCAGTTGTAGCATGCCACTCAACGCATCGAGGTGAGCTCTCTGGCTCACGAGGTGTTGGTGCATGAATATGCGCTGCAGTTCCTGGCAAGTGATTTAGCGCAAGTGGGACGAGGAGCTGTGTCAGCCTTTTGGAGCCGTGTGGGAGAGTGAATCGAGGGAGGAAGTCACTCGTTTCGCATTTGACCAAATGAAAACCAACCATCTGTTAATTAAATGTGTTGTTGAATCATAGAGGGAGAGAGGAGAGGGCAGACGTGACACTGAGTGATAGGCTGTGACTGTCACCACTCCACTGACTCACCAACTCTGTCTGAGCTTCTTTTAACGTCAGTGATCTGATTACTATCAGCCTGCTTGTTAAAATGTACTCTTCACTGGGCGTTTCATTAACCAAAGCCTCCCCTATTCATCTATATGCTTGATGGCTATAGCTCAATTCTCCAAGGAGATGGTTGTGGTTTTTAATGGCAATGAGAGATTTATTAAAGCCAATATAATCCTTTAATGAGGTGGTCTTATGATAGAATGTCAGGTAGTAATGAACGGACCAAACTAATCTATCAATTGAAAAAGGGAATCCATGCCTGGACCTCAATCTCAACAATTGACCCTTTGCGAAGCACTGTCCCCCTTGATTACTGTTGCGGCCTCGGACAACATTTTCCCGGAAGCCCAATTTCCCATTCAACCACTGGCGAAATCCCCTCACAATGATCTCAAGCTGTGTTTCTAATACCCAATAAAATTAAATGCAGACTACCCCTTGCTAGTTGGGAAACTTGGGTATGTTGTGGTGGACTGTCATTACAATGTGAATGGGTCTTAATTCACTGTCAGCATGCAGTCAAAGCTATAACCACTTTTGGAGCTAGAGGTTTCAAATCATATCCTGATGTCGACAGCAGATGGGAGTTGTATTCATAACATTGCTAACTTAGCTAGTTAACTTACATTTTGAAAAAGCAAGTTATACACTGCTCAAAAAAATAAAGGGAACACTAAAATAACACATCCTAGATCTGAATGAATGAAATAATCTTATTAAATACTTTTTTCTTTACATAGTTGAATGTGCTGACAACAAAATCACACAAAATAATCAATGGAAATCCAATTTATCAACCCATGGAGGTCTGGATTTGGAGTCACACTCAAAATTAAAGTGAAAAACCACACTACAGACTGATCCAACTTTGATGTAATGTCCTTAAAACAAGTCAAAATGAGTCTCAGTAGTGTGTGTGGCCTCCACGTGCCTGTATGACCTCCCTACAACGCCTGGGCATGCTCCTGATGAGGTGGCGGATGGTCTCCTGAGGGATCTCCTCCCAGACCTGGACTAAAGCATCCGCCAACTCCTGGACAGTCTGTGGTCCAACGTGGCGTTGGTGGATGGAGCGAGACATGATGTCCCAGATGTGCTCAATTGGATTCAGGTCTGGGGAGGGGCGGGCCAGTCCATAGCATCAATGCCTTCCTCTTGCAGGAACTGCTGACACACTCCAGCCACATGAGGTCTAGCATTGTCTTGCATTAGGAGGAACCCAGGGCCAACCGCACCAACATATGGTCTCACAAGGGGTCTGAGGATCTCATCTCGGTACCTAATGGCAGTCAGGCTACCTCTGGCGAGCACATGGCGGGCTGTGCGGCCCCCCAAAGAAATGCCACCCCACACCATGACTGACCCACCGCCAAACCGGTCATGCTGGAGGATGTTGCAGGCAGCAGAACGTTCTCCACGGCGTCTCCAGACTCTGTCACGTCTGTCACATGTGCTCAGTGTGAACCTGCTTTTATCTGTGAAGAGCACAGGGCGCCAGTGGCGAATTTGCCAATCTTGGTGTTCTGTGGCAAATGCCAAACGTCCTGCACGGTGTTGGGCTGTAAGCACAACCCCCACCTGTGGACGTCGGGCCCTCATACCACCCTCATGGAGTCTGTTTCTAATCGTTTGAGCAGACACATGCACATTTGTGGCCTGCTGGAGGTCATTTTGCAGGGCTCTGGCAGTGCTCCTCCTGCTCCTCCTTGCACAAAGGCGGAGGTAGCGGTCCTGCTGCTGGGTTGTTGCCCTCCTACGGCCTCCTCCACATCTCCTGGTAGCGCCTCCATGCTCTGGACACTACGCTGACAAACACAGCAAACCTTCTTGCCACAGCTTGCATTGATTTGCCATCCTGGATGAGCTGCACTACCTGAGCCGCTTGTGTGGGTTGTAGACTCCGTCTCATGCTACCACTAGAGTGAAAGCACCGCCAGCATTCAAAAGTGACCAAAACATCAGCCAGGAAGCATAGGAACTGAGAAGTGGTCTGTGGTCACCACCTGCAGAACCACTCCTTTATTGGGGGTGTCTTGCTAATTGCCTATAATTTCCACCTGTTGTCTATTCCATTTACACAACAGCATGTGAAATTTATTGTCAATCAGTGTTGCTTCCTAAGTGGACAGTTTGATTTCACAGAAGTGTGATTGACTTGGAGTTACATTGTGTTGTTTAAGTGTTCCCTTTATTTTTTTGAGCAGTATATTAACTAGCTAGCTAGCAATGCTTGGTATTTAATGAGACTGAGAGCTAGCTAACCAGCTGAGCTAGCAAACAATGTAACAAAAGTATCATTTTGGATTTGAAAAATACCCCCAACAGGCTCTGCATTTCAGGAATCAGAGTAGCAAGTCCTGCTGGAGAACTGTTCAATTATTTATCCATATATATATTTTTTTTTTCTCACTTTCATGCGATTATAAGATTTTATCTTTTATAAACAATACAAAACATACACATACAAACGACTACATCATACAAACATGACTATATCTGCCTAGACCCACTAGCCCCCACCCCTATCTCCAGTGCCCTTATGACTTTCTGCCTCATGGCCTCAAACTGCACAATTTTGTTTCTCTATGTTGCCCACTCTCTTTACATTTTTGTAATAAAGCATTTGACCTTTCCATTGCGTGAACGACGGAGGATTGGCAGATTTTTTTTCCCCAGCTTCATGTGATTTTAAATGTGAGCTTGTCGGTGGTGTCGGACTCGATTGGAGCGTTGCGATTGCTTGTCCAAAATTCGATTTGCTTGTCCACAATTGTCTACAGATTTAAGTTTGCACAAAGTCCATCTAAAATAGCCTTGGGAATCTGAATCCGACTGACACTGTGAAGTTTAGCTGCCAATGGGTCTTTGAGCTCCAGCCAATTGAGGCGGTAGGTTGGGGCGGCAGGTAGCCTAGTGTTTAGTACGTTGAATCCCTGAGCTGACAAGGTAATAATCTGTCGTTCTGCTCCTGAACAAGGCAGTTAACCCACTGTTCCTAGGCTGTCATTGAAAATAAGAATTTGTTCTAAAGTGACTTGCCTAGTTAAAGGTAAAAAAAATAAAAATTCCAGTGTGTTACCTCTGCTGAGAGGAGAAGCTATGAAAGTCTGGGAGGTGTCTGTACTATGTTATCTGTAACACTCCAGCCCAATGGCTGTGGCCTGACATCTGGTCATGCTGAAGGCCTGTGCTACTTGGCCTCAGTGTACTTCCAGTCTGTTTGGTGGTTAAAGGAGTTTCACTCTCCCCTCTCTCTTTGCTGGCCTGGGAAAAGTGCTGAAGCATTTCCTACCATGCCTCTTTGATTGGAGGAAATGAGGCAGCAGAATCTGAGATGAACAATTTGGGCCTTCCTCCCCCTTCTGTCTGATTTCTCAGACATTAGGACAGAGAGCATTCAAGGAAATGGGATTTGCTGTCCACAACAAATATTTTGAGAATGTTGGGCTTTGTAAAGAAAGAGCTGGTCTTGTTCAGCAGACGGTCACAGACAATGTGTGACTTTGTTGGGACAGCCCACGCTCCTAACAGTATGCTGCCAGGCTTCTTTACTTGCAATCGGTCACCATTGCATAATGTTCAGGAAAATGAACAAAATGCACTTCAGACACAATTCAGTCGTGCCTTTAGCTCAATTGGATCACATTGGAGATAACGAGACCAAGATTGCTCTGCAAATAGTCTAAACTGCATAGGCTATATTTACATTAGTTATTTCTACATCTTTCATGTTGTCTTTATCTTGAAGGCTTAGTCTGCATGCCCAGCCATTACATTACATATCTTGTCTAACACTTCATACAAGCAGTTGTTAATCCTAATTTTATGCAAGATGTAAGGCAATCTGATTTGCATGATTTTTGCTGGTAATGTAACTGGTTAGTTAGTTTTTTTGTAATTAGATTACATGTAATCAGTTACTCCCCAACCCTGGTCATTGTTTGTCATGGTGAGCTTTCATCTGGGTGGTGTACGGTTTACACCAGTGGTCACCAACCTTTTCTGGGTCAAGATCACTTTGAGTCAAAATGCAAGCAGAGACCCCTCAGTTTTTTTTAAAACATCACTTAAAAAAGTAAGCCTATGCAACATTAATCAATGATAAAAATTCACCAATTCATGTTACTCCTATGACCAGAGAAAGTTAAATATTCCTTGATATGAAAAAAGACACAAGCCGCTAATAATAACAACGGCAGTTTATCGGAACACTTTGCTGTATTCAGCTGCTGTGCTGGTTGTAGTGTGAGTGGAAGTAGGGAGATCACACACTTTATGGCTTATAACAGTGTTGAATGAAGTGTTGACCATGCTGAGTAACAACTTAACATGAACGTACTCATAAAAACAGCAGCTCTTTGCTGTATTAGTTGAGTCTCTCTCTAGACATGGTTTTACATTTTTTAAATCTCACAGTATAAACTTTGCTATGCGTTCAAAGCTTTTTTATATTATACCTTTATTTCAACAAGGAACACAGACTGAGACCAAGGTCTCTTTTACAGTCTAAGCCTATGGCTACTGGAAACTGCAGACATGGTGATCTATCTGATTGGCCAGCGCTAGGTCTTTAGGTGAAATTGATTTGTTCTCTGGGCTTGCCGGGTAGGTGGACTTCTACCATCAGACACATGAAATGGTTAAAAATGAGAACACTGCTTTCCCGGCACTAGGGCTGCTGACTCAAGTGCACCTACCGCCAACAGCGTGAAACAAATTGAAAAATAATAGGAACGCAAGGCTTTATTGGTGTTTTTTTTTACATAAATGTTTGGTGATCGACAAGGAATGCCTTGGAGTTCGACATCGATTGTGATCGACTGGTTGATGACCACAGGTCTACACCTTTTCTCATATCTCTCTTTGCCTGTTCATTATCTAATGCAAACAACCTTTCTGTGAATATCGAATTGTCTGCATTCTGTGCAGTATAATGTATTAGTGACTAATGCTGAACTGGAACAGCTAGTCTAAGAGTATGCCCAACCATTGTCATTGGTCATGCCTTTCCATTGGTCCATTTGAAAAATACCCATCCACTTCGTTGGGCAATGGATATTCTGTAACGATCAATCTCTACTCTGGAAACCTGACTGGACTAGAAACCTAAATACAAATAATTATCAGAGAATGTTATGATCCAAGATATTCACTACAGTGAAGTTGAGTGCTGCTTATTAACCCTACTACATAATAGGATGACCTAGAATAGGTGTGTATATGTTTTACTTAAGCTCATATTTGAAGTTGGTTAGTTCAGTGTCATCATCCTGTCTATGGAACTAAGACCCTCTCAAGTCCTTTCCCATATTAATACACACACACACACACACACACACACACACACACACACACACACACACACACGATGGTGCCCAATAATAGAAGCTGGAACTACTTCATTATGCAGTACTCCCTTTAATATTTCCATTCCTCACTAAACCCTTGAAGTACTAGTACCCCAGTTCCTTAGATACGAAGTGCATATAGTCCCTTAGTTACAGCCTTGAGGATTCTGATGGAAGCAGTGAAACCTGTGAGGTTGGGAAGTCTTTGGACAGCAGTTTGTTTCCACAGCAGATTTTATAAGCCCATGGTTTGTACTTGTGTTATGCATCCATCCACCCCTCTGATGTGATTTATTTAGACAAAAAACAGATGATCAAATAGCTATGCTGCTGCAAGGCAGGGCAGGCAACAGTGTCTGATCCTCAGCTAAATCCTACAGCACCCTGAAGCTCCTCAGCCAGGACTAGTCTTACTCCACCACAGGGCTCAGCCTGATTTTGGTCTGGTCATGGAGCTGCACCACAGGGCCAGCTGGGGCATGACAGGGTGGTCTTGACAAGCCTCCTGCCCTCCTCACTGCAGTTCCACTAATAACAGGAAGCACAGCCCCCTCCGACGATGCAAATAAACAGCTGTCTAGAGCAGCAGAGCTCACACCGCCCTGATTGCATGCTGATGAGTGTAATTAACATGTATTTCAAATCCCTCCTAAAACACAGCGCTGCTCACAAAGACAGCCCATAGGATGGCTGCAATTAAAACCTGCGCAGTGGGAGGACTAGCAAGTCAGGCAAAATCTTCAATTGAGAAACATGCTGATAATATTGCATTCTTATCTCCATTTGTAATAATTTTTATTAATCACCAAGCCATGTTTACTAACAGTTTAAACTCGCATCCTCGGTTGTAATCTTGTGTACAGATCAATTATTTACACTCTTGATAACGTCTTGGATTGTTTCACTTTCAGATTGTAATCAGCATGCATTTTTCAGAGTAAACTTGATCAGCATGCTCCTTCATACCCCAGGAGGACTGTGACACATACAGTATGGAGCCAGCCAGGCCCAGGCTTAATGTTAATGTCATTTATTGTTATTATTTCAGCTGATATGAGTTGGAATCTGAGTAATTCATCTGTGATTAGTCAAGAGTAGACCCAGGCCAAAACTGGCTCCTGCCCCGCCTGCACAGTGCCCCCATGTAATGTTCGATAGACGCTCTGTGCGCCCAGTCCTTTAAATTATGACTAGATTGTAATTTAGCTCTGACCTTGTTGGTATCGATTGAAGCCACGAGAGGCAGCCACAGTTGTCATTGGAAACAGGATTTGACAATGGCAATTCGAATTTGTGTCTTGGCTTGGTATCAAAGCACTGAAAGGGCTTGTCATTGTACTGTGCAGGGGCGGACTGGGACCAGAAATCGGCCCTGGCATTTCTAACACAAGTAAAAAAAAAATCCCCCCCTTGAGGCCTCCATTACTAGCCAGATAATTATTATTTTGCGCAATAAAACCAAGTTAGACAGACCCACTGCTCTAAAACTAGACCAGCCCATCTGGCATTTGCCCGTCATGCCAGATGGCCAGTCCGCCACTGGTACTGTGTGTTCTATTTTACTGAGGTACTTCAATGACACTTGGGAACATGTATTTTTTTTGCTTTGATTAGGGATGCACGATATACTCCACAAATTTCTTGTTAACAAACTATAGTTTTGGCAAGTTGGTTAGGACATCTACTTTGTGCATGACACCAGTAATTTTTCCAACAATTGTTTACAGACAGATTATTTCACTTATAATTCACTGTATCACAATTCCAGTGGGTCAGAAGTTTACATACACTAAGTTGACTGTGCCTTGCCATGGCTTTAAAAGCTTCTGATAGGCTAATTGACATCATTTGAGTCAATTGGAGGTGTACCTGTGGATGTATTTCAAATCAAATCAAGCTTATTTAAATAACCTTACATTAGCTGATATCTCAAATTGCTGTACAGAAACCCAGCCTACAACCCCAAACAGCAGGCAATGCAGGTGTAGAAGCACGGTGGCTAGGAAAAACTCCCTAGAAAGGCCAAAACCTATGAAGAAACCTAGAGAGGACCAGGCTATGAGGGGTGGCCAGTCCTCTTCTGGCTGTGCCGGGTGGAGGTTATAACAGAACATTGCCAAGATGTTCAAATGTTCATAAATGACCAGCATGGTCAAATAATAATAATCACAGTAGTTGTCAGCACCTCGAGTAAATGGCAGTTGGCTTTTCATAGACAATCATTGAGGGTATCTCTACCGCTCCTGCTGTCTCTAGAGAGTTGAAAACAGCAGGTCTGGGACAGGTAGCACGTCCGGTGAACAGATCAGGGTTCCATAGCCGCAGGCAGAACAGTTGAAACTGGAGCAGCAGCACGGCCAGGTGGACTGGGGACAGCAAGCAGTCATCATGCCAGGTAGTCTTGAGCTCAGGTCCTCCAAGAGAGAGAAAGAGAATTAGAGAGCATACTTAAATTCACACAGGACACCGGAAAAGACAGGAGAAATACTCCAGATATAACGGACTGACCCTAGCCCCCCGACACAAACTACTGCAGCATAAATACTGGAGGCTGAGACAGGAGGGGTCAGGAGACACTGTGGCCCCATCTGATGATACCCCCGGACAGGGCCAAACAGGCAGGATATAACCACACCCACTTTGCCAAAGCACAGCCCCACACCACTAGAGGGATATCTTCAACCACCAACTTACCATCCTGAGACAAGGCCGAGAATAGCCCACGAAGATCTCCGCCACGGCACAACCAAAGGGGGGGCGCCAACCCAGACAGGAAGACCACGTCAGTGACTCAACCCACTCAAGTGACGCACCCCTCCTAGGGACGGCATGGAAGAGCACCAGTAAGCCAGTGACTCAGCCCCTGTAATAGGGTTAGAGGCAGAGAATCCCAGTGGAGAGAGGGGAACCGGCCAGGCAGAGACGGCAAGGGCGGTTTGTTGCTCCAGAGCCTTTCCGTTCACCTTCACATTTCAAGGCCTACCTTCAATCAAACTCAGTGCCTCTTTGCTTGACATCATGGGAAAATCAAAGGAGACAAGGCCGAGTATAGCCCACAAAGATCTCCGCCTCAGAAAACAATTGTCTGGTTCATCCTTGGGAGCAATTTCCAAACGTCTGAAGGTACCACGTTCATCTGCACAAACAATAGTACACATGTATGAACACATGGGAACACGCAGCCGTCATACCGGTCAGGAAAGAGACGTGTTCTGTCTCCTAGAGATGAACGTACTTTGGTGTGAGAAGTGCAAATCAATCCCAGAACAACAGCAAAGGGCCTTGTGAAGTAGCTGGAGGAAACGGGTACAAAAGTATCTATATCCAGTTAAACAAGTCCTATATTGAAATAACCTGAAAGGCTGCTCAGCAAGGAAGAAGCCACTGCTCAAAAACCGGCATAAAAAAGCCAGACTATGGTTTGCAACTGTACATGGGGACAAAGATCGTACTTTTTGGAGAAATGTCCTCTGGTCTGATGAAATAAAAATAGAACTGTTTGGCCATAATGACCATCGTTATGTTTGGAGGAAAAAGGGGGAGGTTTGCAAGCCGAAGAACACCATCCCGTCCGTGAAGTACGGAGGTGGCAGCATCATGTTGTGGGGGTGCTTTGCTGCAGGAGGGACTAGTGCACTTCACAAAATAGATGGCATCATGAGGCAGGAAAATTGTGACTATATTGAAGCAACATCTCAAGACACCAGTCAGGAAGTTAAAGCTTGGTAGCAAATGGGTCTTCCAAATGGACAATGACCCAAAGCATACTTCCAAAGTTGTGGCAAAATGGCTTAACCTGTTGGGGATAGGGGGCAGTATTTACACGGCCGGATTAAATCGGGTACGTTTTTTATCTGGTTACTACTCCTGCCCAGTAACTAGAATATGCATATAATTATTGGTTTTGGATAGAAAACACCCTAAAGTTTCTAAAACTGTTTGAATGGTGTCTGTGAGTATAACAGAACTCATATGGCAGGCAAAAACCTGAGAAGATTCTGACCAGGAAGTGGCCTGTCTGACAAGTTGTTGTCCATCTTGGCTCTTTTTATTGAAGACTGAGGATCTTTGCTGTAACGTGACACTTCCTACAGCTCCCATAGGCTCTCAGAACCCAGGAAAAAGCTGAATGACGTAATTCAAGGCCCAGGCTGAAACACACTAGCGCGTTTGGCAAGTGCTCTATCAGAGGGCCATTAGACGAGGCTTGTGCATGAGGGGATAGCATGCTTTTACTTTCTCTCTCGTTGAATGTAAACAGGCTTTGCCGGTCGGAATGTTATCGCTTTTTTACGAGAAAAGTGGCATTCAAATTTATTTTAAACAGCGGTTGACATGCTTCGAAGTACGGTAATGGAATATTTAGACATTTTTTGTCACGAAATGCGCCATGCTCGTAACCCTTATTTACCCTTCGGATAGTGTCTTGAGCGCACGAACAAAACGCCAATGTTTGAACATAACTATGGATTATTTGGGACCAAACCAACATTTTGTTATTGAAGTAGAAGTCCTGGGAGTGCATTCTGACGAAGACAGCAAAGGTAATAACATTTTTCTTATAGTAAATCTGACTTTGGTGAATGCTAAACTTGCTGGGTGTCTAAATAGCTAGCCCTGTGATGCCGGGCTATCTACTTAGAATATTGCAAAATGTGCTTTCACCGAAAAGCTATTTTAAAATCGGACATATCGAGTGCATAGAGGAGTTCTGTATCTATAATTCTTAAAATAATTGTTCTGCTTTTTGTGAACGTTTATCGTGAGTAATTTAGTAAATTCACCGGAAGTGTTCGGTGGGAATGCTAGTCACATGCTAGTCACCTGCTAATGTAAAAAGCTGGTTTTTGATATAAATATGAACTTGATTGAACAGACATGCATGTATTGTATAACATAATGTCCTAAGATTGTCATCTGATGAAGATCATCAAAGGTTAGTGCTGCATTTAGCTGTGGTTTGGGTTTATGTGACATTATATGCTAGCTTGAAAAATGGGTGTCTGATTTTCTGGCTGGGTACTCTGCTGACATAATCTAATGTTTTGCTTTCGTTGTAAAGCCTTTTTGAAATCGGGCAGTGTGGTTAGATTAACAAGAGTCTTGTCTTTAAAATGGTGTAAAATAGTCATATGTTTGAGAAATTGAAGTAATAGCATTTCTAAGGTATTTGAATCAAATTATATGCATATTCTAGTTACTGGGCAGGAGTAGTAACCAGATTAAATCGGGTACGTTTTTTTATCCAGCCGTGCAAATACTGCCCCCTATCCCCAACAGGTTAAGGGGGTCGTTACAGCTGTAATTCAGCCAAAAAAACATGTTCTCACCATCACAATTTTTCATAAGATGTAAGGATTGGAGAGAAGGAGGACTGTCTAAAGTGGTGTGTGTGTATATATATATATATATATATATTACCCCACTTTGGACAGTCCTCCTTCTCTCCAATCCTTACAACTTATGGTTCCACAGGAAGAGGGTAATAAACCCTTATTACTCCCTTCAGGGGATATGACCTGACCTCCTAACCTCAACCCCTGCTTCTTCAAATCCACAGATGTCCATCTGCTCCCCTATAGCAATCCTGTATCTCCTGCTGTCCACCCAGCACATTCCACTGTCACTCTGTCTTTCTACACATCTCACTCCTTTATATACTATACGTCTGATCTATAATGTCTTTAATATCTCAATGTTCAAAGTTTATCCCGAATCCAACAGTCCCTCCTCTTGAACAATAGCGTCCTAATGTTCAATTTACATAAACTTTGAAATTACTTCTAAATGGATAAACAATGATTATAAAACATGAATTAAACAAACAAACAAATGGAACAAACAATAAACAAACATTCACCGTGAGGTTTACAAAATCAGAGACTTATGACCTCTGTACTATGATCACGTCATACACAATTTTATTTCCATCTCATCACACAACAAAATGCTATTCCAGCTGAATCTGCTGTCTTGTTCCATGTCAGATGGAGCGGCTTTTAGTTTCTCCACTTCCCCCTTCTGGTTCCTAAGAGTAATAGCACAAGACTTGGAAAGCAACAAAAATACATAAAACATAACGGCATTAATAATGTGATAAGCTATGCATAATTATATATGCATGAAAACCAAAGTCTGAGACCATGACAATTCCCACTCTCTCTTCACCTGACTTTATGCCTCCAGGAAACTTTCCTGCTGGGTTCCAAAAAAATGAAAGCTCTATAAAAGCTTCCTCATGCTTTCGCCCAGTCTTCCCCTTTAGGCCCCAGGTTCCGGGAGGTGTTCCCCATCTCCTCCATTTCACCTGATAGACATGTCACCTGATATGCAAGTGTGTATCCCTAATAGACGTTACTTCCTCTTGAGGTAACTCGGCACCGTAAATGCTTTCAGATAAATGCCTTCAACATTTTGTTCATTGTACAATTACCACAACATCTATCCTCTATCATATGATGCATTAACCAATAAAGCAGCTAAACCCAACCCAACTATGATGTTTAAAGTAGCTCCCAGACCCAACCCATCTGTATGTCTTACATTGGAATCTAGTCTCGCTCGCTCGCTCGCTCCGTTACCTCTTGTCATGGTGTCTTCAAGCTCACCCATTATGCTGCTGGACCTCACTTTACGTGATAACTATGCACCCCCCAAGGAGAGACATGACAATCTTTACCGCTGCAGGTACTGTACGGAGTAGTGTGTGTGGCCCAAATCAACGCTGTCCCAACACCCCTGCCTGGTGTCTCTTGATGTACACTCAATCTCCAGAATTCAGCCTGTGCCCTTGGTTATCTCTGCTTTCACCTGAGGATATACACACTGCAACACATGGGTCATTTCCTGACAACATAAACTCTCCTCCTATGGGAAGATCAGTAATTTGTGACATTTTAATAACAGCCTCCCATGTACTCCCATCGGTCTCCCAAGTTACCAGTTACCATGTGGCACGAGTCCTCATAAACTGATATTTCAACAATGCTACTAAAGTAACCCCTGCTACTACTAACATGTCCCATGACTATAGTCTCACAATACCCCTCAGTTGCGCAGTAGTCCAGTTCCATGCTGTCAATATAGCATCCTTCACTACTAGTACTGCTCCTTCAGTTACTGTCCCTACTGTGACTACCGTGAGAATAACTCCTGCATGTCATCTGTCAAATGTTTGCCGGTTGTTAGAAACTGGGAAAAAGATGAATGATTTAGGAAAAATATCCAACCTAACAAAACTCTGAGTCACAGGTGTCCTGAAAGTTTACTATAGTGTCTAAAATGCCACCATTATCTCTTCTACTCTCACCATGAACTAGGTATGTGTAATGTTCAACTAAATCCCCATATTGTGTACAGTTAGCTCATAGAAGAGGGAAGACAGCTATCTCCTGTAACCGTATACAGTCTCTGGGAATGATACTCCTCTATTATTACATCTGACCCATAACATGCTAGTCACTACTCCTAATGCATTTTCTATAGTTATAAACATACTAACACATTCTCACATCAGTTAGTCAATATACTTCATTCCCTCCTCTGGAACAATGAACACCCTCATGTTCCACGAAACCTAAAAACATATTGACTTGAAAAGGAAAGAGGGAAAAAAAGTACATGTTTAATAACTTAGCACCATCCATTGATGCGATGTAACATAAAAATTCTGAATACAGTGTAAAACAAAAGAGAACAAACTTTCATGGTTGTCCCAAGCTATCATTCAGTGATTCCCTAACAAACCACTTCCCTTCAGGATGACACTTAGAGATAAGGTTTCTGGACACTCTCTTGGCCAAATACATTTTAGCAGCGCCCCCACGCCTCATCGTTCTGTAGCAATTCTTTCTCGCTGTATCCCAATCACAAATAAAACATTTTATAAATTATCCAACCAAAATGTAGAATGACAGTCCTTAGTGCTGACTTTGAGTCTAGGACTCGAATTCCAGCTTCTCATTTTAGCACACATCATCCCTGTTAGAACATATATTTATAAACAACCTTTTATTTCTGGTTATAACTCTTCTCATTACAGCTCCCCATTGTCCCTGTTTTCCTGTCACAAGTGGCCTGGTAATGAAAGATCAGTATCTCAATGAATTGTTAGTCTAAATAGTTAGCAGGGTGTATACCACCACCCCTCCTTTCCTTCACCCGACACGTCATTCTAGCGTGTCTTCTTCAGATATCGTTTACAGATCATTTTCCCAACGGTACATGTAACATTTGCCTGTGACATTTCATGGCCCTTGATAATGTCCCGATTGCACGCCTTTGTCGCTCTTTCTTCAGCCGATTAGGGAGGGTTTTGAGGTTTACACACACTCTGTGGTCAAATTATTCCTACCATGCATTAAGACATGATCTGACGTCACCTTCCATGATGATAACCTCAAAAAAGTACAGATCGTAACAATAGTTTAGTTCATTTCATTTCTGTTTCAGGAAATCCGGACAAACATTGACTATATGACGAATTTTGACATTAACCTTTTCTTCATAACATTATCTCAATGACAAATGTCAAAAAGCATAACAACATATTGTTACTGTTAAAACCATTTTTCTAAATTAGTCCATACTATTTCTCGGAAGAGTTACCAGATTATGAAGTTAGCATCCTAACCCCTCGCGGAATTCCACACTCCATTATCCAATCTGGTAAAATTTGTATCAAAACACAAAATGAAATCAGCAATACATATATCACAATCCATTTTAAGTAATTGTCATCCTTTATTAACATATATTTTCCTTTCTATATGCAGACTGAATACTGTACCACTGTATAAGTGCACAAAGACCAGGACCTCAGGGAACTGGTCATTTTCCCCTTTCGAACACGTGATTCAAAAACATGTTAAATCAAAAATAAACAAATTCGAATAACTAATCAATTTAGAATTACAACTTTTTATAACTCCATACAGAAATAATAATCTCCTAAAGTAATGGTACAATTTGGATAGAGACTGGTGTTTCTCATTCATTTTATAATTAAATCCCACTGTTCCGTTAATTTCTAGTGAGGTTGATCATTCCTCATGATAATTTTTTAGGATACAGGGAATTCGTCACCATTAAAATGTTTCCTCTACCTTTTCTTTCCCTGTCCTTCAGAAACCATTTAAATACCTTTTTCAAACATTTCCATCCTTCTGCATACCCAATTTAACTGATTTGAAGACCCCATCCAATAAATCCCACAGTATCAACACACCACTAATGCACATTCGTAACCAGTAAATGGTGTGTGCGTGCTGGTGAACCGTAGGTCCAGAACACACATGAACCTGCCTCACTTATTATTGGGAACTTGTTTATGGCCTAATCCAGATACGTTAATACCTCAAACTGCCGAATATCACTAACTGCTCTCCCCCCTCAATCTCCGGGGACCTTCGAAATCAAAATAATGAAACCCCTCTTTCGGAAAAGAGTGTACATTCCGTTAGCATTCACTATGCAACATTTTAATCAGCAATCCAAAAGTAATTGTAAATTCACTGTCCTTACTCCAGTCATTAAATGTTTGTTTTAATCCACACCATCCTTTATTTAGCATGTACTACCCTTAGACACGGCGACATTATCTCACCACCGAGTCTAACACTGGTCTTCTTACCCCATGATTCTCCATAACCACCACATCACATAAAACATTTTAAAGTTCATTTTAGGTTTGGTAACCCCTATACCAATTCCTCGTGACCCCTCCACCCTTTAGACCATTCTAGAATTCTATTCCAGAATAAGACGACATAAAACGTAAATCTATTTAAAAATAAAACCACAAAATGTCTCATGATATCCCCCAAAAAACAAGGCATTCTGAGTTTGCAAGGAGTGTTTGGCCATCTAATTTAAATGTGTTACCTTTAGAATCCATTCCCCTGGCATTTCGCCTAGATTCTTCAACCCAAAATACGTTTTCCTGTGACAAATTTAGCCAATTTCCCATCGTAAGGAATCCGCAATATTTAATCCCTGGCCTCTACTAAAAAGTTAGGTAAAACGTGATCTCATACGTCTTCCTTCACATAGAAACTGTAATCTCTATGAACCACTTATCGATCGAACAGAGCCTGAACACCGCTAGGTGAAAGTTTCATTCCTGCTACTTTCGAGAGGACTTTCAGGAGTTTTTCAATCTTTTTGTCCCAGCTTTGATGCACCTGTGCTGACCTCGCCTTCTGGATGGAAGCGGGTTGAACAGGTAGTGGCTCGGTTGGTGATTGTGCTTGATTATATTTTTTGCCTTCCTGTGACATCGGGTGTTGTAGGTGTCCTGGAGGGCAGGTAGTGTGCCCCTGGTGATGCGATGTGCAGATGGAGATGTTTCCTACCTTCAGCACCTGGGGGCGGCCCTTCAGGAAGTCCAGGACCCAGTTGCACAGGGCGGGGTCGAGACGCAGGGTCTCAAGCTTAATGATGAATGTGAAGGGTACTATGGTGTTGAATGCTGAGCTGTAGTCAATGAACAGCATTCTTACATAGGTATTTCTCTTGTCCAGATGGAATAGGGCAGTGTGATGGCGATTGCATCGTCTGTGGAGTGGGTCTAGGGTGGAGGTGATGATCCTTGACTAGTCTCTCAAAGCACTTCATGATGACAGAAGTGAGTGCTATGGGGTGATAGTCATTTAGTTCAGTTACCTTAGCTTTCTTGGGAACAGGAATAATGATGGCCATCTTGAAGCATGTGGGGACAGCAGACTGGGATAGGGATTGATTGAATATGTCCGTAAACACACCAGCCAACTGGTCTGTGCATGCTCTGAGGACGCGGCTAGGGATGCCGTCTGGGCCGGCAGCCTTGCAAGGGTTAACATGTATAAATGTTTTACTCACGTCGGCCACGGAGGTGGTGAGCCCACATTTTTTGGTAGCGGGCCGTGTTCGTGGCACTGTATTGTCATGAAAGAGAGCAAAGAAGTTGTTTAATTTGTCTGGGAGCAAGATGTCAATGTCCAAAACGAGGCTGGTTTTCATTTTGTAATCCGTGATTGTCTGTAGACCCTGCCACATACGTCTTGTGTTCGAGCCGTTGAATTCCGACTCCACTTTGTCTCTATACTGACACATTGCTTGTTTGATTGCCTGACAGAGGGAGTAACTACAGTGTTTGTATTCGGCCGTGCTTCCAGTTGCCTTGCCATGATTAAATGCGGTGGTAATTTCAATTTTGCGCTTATGCTTCCATCAACCCATGGTTTCTGGTTAGGGAAGGTTTTAAAAGTCAGTCTCTCACATAGTCAGCGCATATAATCAATGCGGTGCCTGTTAATTTATCATCGAATCACAGCCTACTTTGCCAAACGGGTGATGATTTAACAAAGGCGCATTCGCAAAAAAAGCACAATCGTTGCACAAATGTACCTAACCATAAACATCTTTTGCCTTCCTTAAAATCAATACACAGAAGTATATATTTTTTTAAACCTGCATATTAGTTAAAAGAAATTCATGTTAGCAGGCAATATTAACTAGGGAAATTGTGTCACTTCTTTTGCGTTCATTGCACGCAGAGTCAGGGTATATGCAACAGTTTGGGCCGCCTGGCTCGTTGCCAACTAATTTGCCAGAATTTTACATAATTATGACATAACATTGAAGAATGTGCAATGTAACAACAATATTTGGACTTTAGGGTTGCCACCCATTTGATAAAATACCGAACCGTTCTGTATTTCACTGAAAGAATAAACATTTGTTTTTGAAATCATAGTTTCCGGATTTGACCATAATGACCAAAGGCTTGTATTTCTGTGATTATTATAATTAAGTCTATGATTTGATAGAGCAGTCTGACTGAGCGGTGGTAGGCAGCAGCAGGCTCGTAAGTATTCATTCAAACGTTACTGCGTTTGCCAGCAGCTATTAGCAATGCTTGAGGCACAGCGCTGTTAATGACTTCAAGCTTATCAACTCCCGAGATTAGGCTGGCAATACTAAAGTGCCTATTAGAACATCCAATAGTCAAAGGTATGTGAAATACAAATGGTATAGAGAGAAATAGACGACGAGTCATAATTCCTATAATAACTGCAACCTAGTATTACTTTACTGGGAATATTGAAGAACTGGGAATATTGAACCAGCAGCTTTCATATGTTCTGAGCAAGGAATTTAAACGTTAGCTTTTTTACATGGCACATATTGCACTTTTACTTTCTTCTCCAACACTGTTTTTGCATTATTTAAACCAAATTGAGCATGCTTCATTATTTATTTGAGACAAAATATATTTTATTTATGTATTATATTAAGTAAAAATAAGTGTTCATTGTTTATTCAGTATTGTTGTAATTATCATTATTACAAATATATATATATATCAAAATCGGCCTTTTTTGGTCCTCCAATAATCGACATCGGGTTTTTTTTGTCCTCCAATAATCGGTATCGGCGTTGAATAATCATAATCGGTTGATCTCTAGTTACAATCCCGGATATCTCTTTGGAAAGCTACTCTTGTCCTAATTTCGTCGACTTTGTTAACTAGGGACTGGACATTAGCGAGTAATATACTTGGAAGCGGTGGGTGGTGTACGTGCATCCGAAGGCTCACTAGAAGACCGCTTCTTCAACGGTGTTGTTTTGGGTCGGCCTCTGTGATCAGTTCAAATGCCCTGGGTGGTGCAGACAAAGGATCTGCTTTGGGAAAGTCGTATTCCTGGTCGTCGTGCTGGTAAATTGACGTCTCTCTGATATCCAATAATTCTTCCCGGCTGTATGTAATAACACTTAAGGTTTTCTGGGCTAACAATGTAAGAAATAATACATAAAAAAACTAAATAATGCAGAGTTTCCTAAGGACTTGAAGTGAAGCTGCCATCACTAGCGACGCTATCTTTCTCTTCTCATTCAGTGCGTAAATAAGCGTGTGGCATGTTGCTCTTCAAATTTCATCTGTCTTGCTGACTGTTGATATTCAAATGTCACCTCAGTGAAATACCCACAACAATCAACCATACACCGGTCTTGTGTCCTAATGGATACAATATTTCCTTTTAGAATGTATTGTAGGCAATACTAATGTTTCTGTTTTCTTGTTGCTCTCCCATGCAGGTTTCCCATTTGGTCAATGGAATGTTAGAGGTCTGGAGGTGTGCATGCCAGAACTGAAGGAGCATGGTGAAGCACCAACCCCTGCAGGTTTACGAGAGGCAGCTGTGTTTGTCATGTCTCACAGGGATCTATGGGTGCCGGTGGAAGCGGTACCAACGGTCACATGATGACACCACCAAGGTGAGTTCTGCCTAGCAGGCCTTATGTTTGGACCTAAATGACCATAATGGACATGGCATATTGGTGTTGGTATATGGACGTTAGTAAGTTCTGGAAGATCTATTATCGGCCAAATGTTAGTTGGTTGACGGGAGCAAGTGTAATTGAATGGTACCAGACAGTCCAATTTTTATTTTTTTCGTTCCAAGTTCACTGCAGGATTACAGCACCACACTGCATCTCACTATTAATTAAAAACACTCTAATTTGGCATGTCTGTGAGCGTGCAGTGCATGTGGGCTGGATTCCTCCCTTATGCCATCCGTTACCCACGCCCCATCTTTCAAGATGCGTTTATAAAAAGCCATGTAGGCCCACTGTTCCCTGGGCGCCGAAGATGTGGATGTTGATTATGGCAACCCCCGCACCTCTCTGATTCAGAGGGGTTGGGTTAAATGCGGAAGACGCATTCAGTTGTACAGCTGACTAGGTATCCCCTTTTCCCTTTCCCATCCCTTCCGTAATAACCTGTCCTTGGCCTGTCACTGGAGGTGCCTTTGGCCTTGTAGAGCACCAACATGTCCTGGAACTGTGTTTAAGTCTGTACGTGCTGCAGATAGTATTACATTTTTTTATCAAGCATTTTATCCCCTTGGTCACATTCATCACAGCCTTTATTTGTCTAAGTAGGTTTTCCATAATGCCAATCAGCCCTGGTCTGTCAAATTTAGTACTGCATGGTAAGTAGCTCAGAGAGAGCATGAGGGCTGGAGAACAATAGTCCATCATCACCTAGCTAGCCTGGGACAAGGAGACAGAGCTGAGAGGGCTGAAACGTGTGTGTGTGTGAAATAAAACGTACCGTAAATGTTTTATATGGCATAGAAATATGATATACAGTGCCTTCGGAAAGTATTCCGACCCCTTGACTTTTTCTACATTTTGTAACATTACAGCCTTATTGTAAAATTTGTTTCAAAAAAATTGTTCCTAATCAATCTAAACACAATACCCCCTAATGACAAAGCAAAAACAGGTGTTCGTAAATCATTCCAAATTTATTTAATTAGAAACTGATATCACATTTATGTAAGTATTCAGACCCTTTACTCAGTACTTTGTTGAAAGCACCTTTTGGTAGCGATTACAGCAGGGTGTCTTATTGGCTATGACGCGACAAGCTTGGCACACCTGTGTTTGGGGAGTTTCTCCCATTATTTTCTGAAGATCCTCTGTCAGGTTGGATGGGGAGGGTTGCTGCACAGCTTTTTTTCAGGTCTCTCCAGAGATGTTCGATCGGATTCAAGTCCGGGCTCTAGCTGGGCCACTCAAGGACATCCTGAAGCAACTTCTGCATGTCAAGGCTGTGTGCTTAGGGCCGTTTTCCTGTTGGAAAGTGAACCTTTGCCCCAGTCTGAGGTCCTGAGCGCTCTGGAGCAGGTTTTCATGAAGGATCTCTCTGAACTTTGCTCAGTTCATCTTTCCCTCGATCCTGACTAGTCTTCCAGTCCCTGCTGCTGAAAACATCCCCACAGCATGATGCTTCCACCACCATGCTTCACCGTAGGGATGGTGCCAGGTTTCCTCCAGACGTGAGGCTTGGCATTCAGGCCAAAGAATTCAATCTTGGTTCCATCAGACCAGAGAATCTTTTTTCTCATGGTCTGAGAGTCTATAGGTGCCTTTTGGCGAACTCCAAGTGGGCTGTCATGTGCCTTTTGCTGAGTGGCTTCCATCTGGCCACACTACCATTAAGGCCTGATTGGTGGACTGCTGCAGAGATGGTTGTTCTTCTGGAAGGTTCTCCCATCTCTACAGAGGAAGTCTGGAGCTCTGTCAGAGTGACCATCAGGTTGTTGGTCACCTCCCTGACCAAGGCCCTTCTACCCTGATTGCTCAGTTTGGGCGGATGGCCAGCTCTAGGAACAGTCTTGGTGGTTCCAAACATCCTCCATTTAAGAATGATGGAGGCCACTGTGTTCTTGGGGACCTTTGGTATCCTTGCCCAGATCTGTGCCTAGACACAATCCTGTCTCAGAGCTCTACGGCCAATTCCTTCAACGTCATGGCATGGTTTTTGCTCTGACATGCACTGTCAACTGTGGGACCTTATATAGACAGGGGTGTGTCTTTCCAAATCATGTCCAATCAATTGAATTTACCACAGGTGGACTCCCATCAAGTTGTAGAAACATCTCAAGGATGATCAATGGAAACAGGTTGTACCTGAGCTCAATTTGGAGTCTCATCGCAAAGGGGCAGAATATTTATGTAAATAACGTTTTTTTTATATATATATATATATATATTTCTAAAATTGTTTAAACCTGTTTTCTCTTCGTCATTATTGAGTATTGTGTGTAGATTTTAAATGTATGGAAGGATCCATACGGGGAGGGAGAAAGGTAAAACACATCAATCAATCAGTCAAATGTATGTATAAAGCCCTTCATACATCAACTGATGTCACAAAGTGCTGTACAGAAACCAGCCTAAAACCCCAAACAGCAAGCAATGCAGGTATAGAAGCATGGTGGCTAGGAAAAACTCCCTAGAAAGGCCAGAATGTAGAAACCTAGAGAGGACCAGGCTATGAGGGGTGGCCAGTCCTCTTCTGGCTGTGCTGGGTGGGGATTATAACTGAACATGGCCAAGCTGTTCAAATGAGAGAGAGAGAGAGAGAGAGAGAGAGAGAGAGAGAGAGAGATCACACCGGAGAAATACTCCAAATATAACAGACTGACCCTAGCCCCCCAACACATAAGCTACTGCAGCATAAATACTGGAGGCTGAGACAGGAGACACTGTGGCCCCATCTGATGATACCCCCGGACAGGGCCAAACAGGCAGGATATAACCACACCCACTTTGCCAAAGCACAGCCCCCGCACCACTAGAGGGAAAGCTTCAACCACCAACTTACTATCCTGAGACAAGGCCAAGTATAGCCCACGAAGATCACCCCCATGGCACGAACCCAAGGGGGGGCGCCAACCCTGACAGGAAGATCACGTGAACCTCGCCTGGTTCACTAACTACTCCTCAGACAGAGTTCAGTGTGTCAAATCGGAGGGCCTGTTGTCCGGACCTCTGGCAGTCTCTAAGGGGGTACCACAGGGCTCGGGCTGACTCTTTTCTCTGTATATATCAACGATGTCGCTCTTGCTGCGGGTGATTCCCTGATCCACCTCTACGCAGATGACACCATTCTGTATACATCTGACCCTTCTTTGGACACTGTGCTAACTAACCTCCAAACGAGCTTCAATGCCATACAACACTCCTTCCGTGGCCTCCAACTGCTCTTAAACGCCAGTCAAATCAAATGCATGCTTTTCAACCATTCGCTGCCCGCACCGGCCCGCCCGACTAGCATCACTACTCTGGACGGTTCTGACTTAGAATATGTGAACAACTTCAAACACCTAGGTGTCTGGCTAGACTGTAAACTCTCCTTCCAGACTCATATTAAACATCTCCAATCCAAAATTAAATCTAGAATCGGCTTCTTATTTCGCAACAAAGCCTCCTTCACTCACGCTGCCAAACATACCCTCGTAAAACGTACTATCCTACCAATCTTCGACTTCGGTGATGTCATTTACAAAATAGCTTCCAACACTCTACTCGGCAAACTGGATGCAGTCTATCACAGTGCCATCTGTTTCGTCACCAAAGCCCCTTATACCACCCACCACTGCGACCTGTATGCTCTAGTCGGCTGGCCCTCGCTACATATTCGGCGCCAGACCCACTGGCTCCAGGTCATCTATAAGTCTATGCTAGGTAAAGCTCCGCCATATCTCAGCTCACTGGTCACGATAACAACACCCACCCGTAGCATGCGCTCCTGCAGGTATATCTCACTGGTCATCCCCAAAGCCAACACCCCCTTTGGCCGCCTTTCCTTCCAGTTCTCTGCTGCCAATGACTGGAACGAATTGCAAAAATCACTGAAGCTGGAGACTTATATTTCCCTCACTAACTTTAAACATCAGCTATCTGAGGAGCTAACCGAACACGGCAGCTGTACATAGCCCATATGTAAATAGCCCACCCAATCTACCTACCTCATCCCCATATTGTTTTTATTTACTTTTCTGCTCTTTTGTACACCTGTATTTCTATTTGCACATCATCATCTGCTCATCTATCACTCCAGTGTTTAATTTGCTAAATTGTAATTACTCCGCTACTATGGCCTATTTATTGCCTTAACCCTCGACATTTGCACACACTGTATATAGACTTTCTTTGTTTTCTATTGTGTTATTGACTGTACGCTTGTTTATTCCATGTGTAACTGTGTTGTTGTTTGTGTCGCACTGCTTTGCTTTATCTTGGCCAGGTCGCAGTTGTAAATGAGAACTTGTTCTCAACTAGCCTACCTGGTTAAATAAAGGTGATATAAAAAATTAATAAAATTAACTCAACCCACTCAAGTGACACACACCTCCTAGGGACGGCATGGTAGAGCACCAGTAACCCAGTGACTCAGCCCCTGTAATAGGGTTTGAGGCAGAGAATCCCAGTGGAGAGAGGGGAACCAGCCTGGCAGAGACAGCAAGGGCGGTTCGTTGCTCCAGTGCCTTTCCGTTCACCTTCACACCACTGGGCCAGACCTACACTCAATCATAAGGCCGACTGAAGAGATGAGTCTTCAATAAAGACTTAAAGGTTGAGACCAAGTCTGCGTCTCTCACATGGATAGGCAGCCCTGCCTCCAGCTGTTTGCTTAGAAATTCTAAGGACAGTAAGGAGGCCTGCGTCTTGTGATTGTAGTGTATGTGTAGGTATGTACGGCAGGACCAAATCGTAAAGATTGGTAGGAGCAAGCCCATATAATGCTTTGTAGGTTAGCAGTAAAACCTTGAAATCAGCCCTAACCTTAACAGGAAGCCAGTGTAGAGTGGCTAGCACTGGAGTAATATGATCACATTTTTTGGTTCTAGTCAAGATTCTAGCAGCGGTATTTAGCACAAACTGAAGTTTATTTAGTGCTTTATCTGGGTAGCCAGAAAGTAGAGCATTGCAGTAGTCTAACCTAGAAGTGATACAAGCATGAATACATTTTTCTGCATCATTTTTGGACAAAGTTTCTGATTTTTGCAATGTTACGTAGATGGAAAAAAGCTGTCCTTGAAACAGTATTATTTGAGTCTACTGTACAACCATCAAGATTAATTGTCAGATTCAACAGAAGATCTTTTTGTTTCTTGGGACCTAGAACTAGCATCTGTCTTGTCCGAGTTTAAAAGTAGAAAATTCCCTTTTGGGTGTTGCATACAATTTGACACACTGTAACATGTATTGCGTGTCATCCTACAACTCAAGTGCACCTCAAACAAAAATATGTCCAAGTACCCTTTTTCTAGTTATAGGAATGACCTCTCGTCCTGTGAGCTTAACATGCAAGCTCTGCTGAGTGGTGGATGGATGAGCTATACGTTTTGACCTTTCATTCCTACCCTATTTGCCCTCAGGAAGGTAATGCTGCATGAGTTCTTTAAATCTTCAGATAGATGGAGCACATTCATGTTTGACAGGTCGAAGGCCACATGGAGGCATTTTTTTCATCCTTTGGTGGGAATAGGATCCTGTGGCTCTGTTTCCTGTTGTCTCTGAGACTGGTAGATATGGTACTGCAGAGTCAGCTGTGTGTGTGTTTGTGTGTAGCCTTGGCCACCATGGCCATGTGTGGCGGGCGCGTTGGCCCACTGGGGAAGAATCGGCCAATCAGCAGCCTGTCTGTGTATAGTACCACAGGATTATATTGGACCTGCCGTGGTGCTACTCTGTGTGTTTACCAGTCTCCTCCTTTGCCAGAATCTGTATCCCAACCTCAGACCCCCACTATGCCATGTTTCAGTAGCATATTTTTCTGCTTCCTCCCATGAG
Organism: Salmo trutta; assembly: GCF_901001165.1. Taxonomy (NCBI): domain Eukaryota; kingdom Metazoa; phylum Chordata; class Actinopteri; order Salmoniformes; family Salmonidae; genus Salmo; species Salmo trutta. Next base: position 73,318,431 of record NC_042969.1, read on the forward strand.
CCTATTATTATGAAAGTACTGTACATTTGAATGCTGCTAACTAAGCATGAATAACTATTCAGTATAATGAATAAAAACTCAGTAAAAGAAGCATAACTGTAAAAAATTACGTTAAAATGGATGTCTACAGTCTTGGCAATTTTTCATTTTTTTTGCTTTTTGTGTAACTTATTTTTTTACTTATTGTGTACATAGTGTTGCTGTGTTGCTGCCTCTTATGACCGAAAATAACTTCTGGACATCAGAAAAGCTATTACTCACCACGGACTGGAAGAAATGTTTTCCTTTAACGAGTCCGACGAGAAGGATATCCTGCTTTCACTGAAACAAGCCCAGATCCACGCCTTTTGCGTGAAGAAAAGACGCCGGAAAAGGGGATGCAGATTGGCTGTCCTTCTGAGAAGCCGGAGACGAGCGAGTAAACTCCCACTGCCATCCGTTCTTCTTGCTAACGTGCATTCATAAAAAAATAAAATTGACCTATTATTAAGATTATCCTACCAACGGGACATTAAAAACTGAAACATCTTATGCTTCACCGAGATGTGGCTGAACGAAGAAATGGACAATATAGAGCTGGCGGGATTTTCCATGCACCGGCAGAACAGAGACACTACCTCTGGAAAGACAAGGGGTGGGGGGTGTGTGTCTTTTTGTCAATAACAGCTGGTACGCGATGTCTAATATTAAAGAAGTCTCAAGGAATTGCTCGCCTGAGGTAGAGTACCTTATGATAAGTTGTCGACCACACTATCTACTAAGAGTTCTCATCTGTATTATTCGTAGCAGTCTATTTACCACCACAAAGCAAAGCTGGCACTAAGACCGCTCTCAACCAACTCTATAAGGCCATAAGCAAAGAAGAAAATGCTCACCCAGGAGCGGTGCTCCCTATGGCCGGGGACTTTAGTGCAGGCAAACTTAAATCAGTTTTACCAAATCTTTACCAGCATGTTACATGTGCAACCAGGGGGGAGAAAAATTCTAGACCACCTTTACTCCACTCACAGAGATACGTACAAAGCTCTCTCCTGCCCTCCATTTGGCAAATCTGTCCACAATTCTATCCTACTGATTCCTGCTTACAACCAAAAACAAAAGCAGGAAGTACCAGTGACTCGCACAATATGGAAGTGGTCAGATGACGCGGATGCTACACTACAGGACTGTTTTGCTAGCACAGACTGGAATGTGTTCCAGGATTTATCCAATGGCATTGAGGAATACACCACCTCAGTCATTGCCTTCATCAATAAGTGCATCAACGACGTCGGCCCCACAGTGACTGTACGTACATATCCCAACCAGAAGCCATGGACTACAGGCAACGTCCGCATCGAGTTAAAGGCTAGAGCTGCCGCTTTCAAGGAGCGGGAGACTAATCAAGACGCTTATAAGAAATCCCGCTATGCCCTCAGACGAACCATCAAACAAGCAAAGCGTCAAGACGGGATTAACATTGAATCCTACTACAAGTGCTTTGAAAGGCTGGTCATGGCTCACATCAACAGCATCCTCCCAGACACCCTATAGACCCATTCCAATTCGCATACCGCCCCAACAGATCCACATATGACGCAATCTCAATCGCACTCCACACCAGCCTTTCTCACCTGGACAGAAAGAACCACTGTGAGAATGCTGTTCATCGACTACAGCTCAGCATTCAACACCATAGTGCCCACGAAGCTCATCACTAAGCTAAGGACTCTGGGACTAAGCACCTTCCTCTGCAACTGGATCCTGGACTTCCTGATGGGCCGCCGTCAGGTGGTAAGAGTAGGCAACAATATGTCTGCCACGCTGATCCTTAAAACTGGGACCCCTCAGGGGTGTGTACTTAGTCCCCTCCTGTATTCTCTGATCATCCACAACTGCGTGGCCAAACACGACTCCAACACCATCATTAAGTTTGCTGACGACACAGCAGTGGTAGGCCCAATCACCGACAACGATGAGACGGCCTATAGGGAGGAGGTCAGAGAACTGGCAGTGTGGTGCCAGGACAACAACCTCTCCCTCAATGTGAGCAAGATGAAGGAGTTGGTCGTGGACTACAGGAAAAGACGGGCCGAACAGGCCCCCATTAACATCGACGGGGCTGTAGGGGAGCAGGTCGAGAGTTTCAAGTTCCTTGGTGTCCACATCACCAACAAACTATCATGGTCCAAACATACCAAGACAGTCGTACACGACAAAACCTTTTCCCTCCCAGGAGACTGAAAAGATTTGGCATGGGCCCACAGATCCTCAAAAGGTTCTACAGCTGCACCATCGAGAGCTTCCTGACCGGTTGCGTCACCGTCTGGTATGGCAACTGTACGGCATCTAAGGCACTACAGAGGGTAGTGCGAACGGCCCAGTACATCACTGGGGCCAAGCTTCCTGCCATCCAGGACCTATATAATAGGCGGTGTCAGAGGAAAGCCCATAAAATTGTCGGAGACTCCAGTCACCCAATTTATAGACTGATTTCTCTGCTACCGCACGGCAAGTGGTACCGGAGCGCCAAGTCTAGGATCAAAAGCCTCAACAGCTTCTACCCCCAAGCCATTAGACTGCTGAACAATTCATAAAAATTGCCCCCCACCCTTGTACACTGCTGTTACTCGCTGTTTGTTTGTTACCTATGCATAGTCAAAAAAAATTTAACTGCACTGTTGGTTAAGGGCTTGTAAGTAAGCATTTCACGGTTAAGTCTACACTTGCTGTATTCAGCGCATGTGGCAAATAAAGTTTGATTTGATGTCCGTTTATGCAGCTCCAACAGCCGAGGCCTACGGCTACAGCACCAAAGGGTCACTGCAGAGATGGAGTGACATCCAGGCCAACATTGAATATAATTGTGTCCCACATGGCAGAATAGACACACAGTCCCACACAAAGCCCTGGCCTACATTGTCACCATTTTTGTTCTCTTTCAAATGAACAGGATGACTTTAAAGAGATACCTAGGGATTTTGGCAACGAGGCCCTTTATCTACTTTCCAGAGTCTGATCTCGTGGATACCATTTTTATGTCTCTGTTTGTGGTTTCAAGGAAGTTGCTAGCTAGTGCAGTTGCTAACTAGCGCTAGTGCAGTTGTGCTAACTAGCGCTAGTGCAGTTGTGCTAACTAGCGCTATTGCAGTTGTGCTAACTAGCGCTAGTGCAGTTACTGGAAGTCTGAGTATCTGCTAGCAGATACCATAGACTTCGTCATTGTGCTAATTAGCCTTGGCTTGTGAAACTACTTCTAACTTCCTTCATACTGGACACAGAGCCATACTGGACACTGAGCCAAAATGCTATCCACAAGTTCATCTGACTCTGGGGAAGTAGGTGAATGGCCTCATTGCCAAAATCCCAAAGTATCCCTTTAACTATGGATGCTGTGCTGCCTTGTATTGGAGGCCTATAGTCATCTTACATTGGCAGATCGCCTCTTAAGTGTGCCAGCACTGCCAGGTCAGATGACATCATAGATGCATCTTTTTAATAGCCAATGTGACCAATCAGTGTTGCTAATCAAAAGATGGTATCAATTACATGATGTGATGTTTAAAACTGACAGGCAGCATCACTGAACCATGACCATGAGAAACCCAAGGTCTTAATGTGACATGGACTCCCTTCATAATGCCCAGATTCAGAACAGAATAGAAGTGGTTGCTGTCGTCGTCTCCTCTCAGAGCTGGATAATGAACAGGCCAGTGTGCCTGAGCCTCCCTCTTTGTTAACTTGGTCTTTGAGTTAGTGGTTTGTAGAAAGGCCGCCCATGTCACTGGCACTGCAAGCTGATCTGCCCTCAGTAATAATTGAGTTTTTTCCATTTAGCCAGTCTTTACCTGGAGCAGAATGGGTCTAGAAATAGGGACGAGCATAATTCTGTAGCCTTGGTCTGTTAAATGACATAGAGACACGTGAAACTGAAATCCTGTTCAAATCAGTTGCTACCATCACTGGTTTATGTCGCAACTAAAGTCTGCACTAAACTAGAAAACCAGATGGGCGACATTCTAATATGGCAGGGAACATTCAGGCAATATGCAGGGAGCGTTCTCTTTGCTAGCTTTTTCCTGTCTTCCTCTCAAGTCTTCCATTACTTCTTTAGTTCCCTGGCAGAATAAAGGTCAAAAGCTTCAACACCTCTGCAGAAAACACATTTACAGGCTGTCAGAGCTGTAAAAGTTACTGAGTAAACAAGCGTTTAGGAGGATGTCTCTATATTCCTGTGGGACAGGGCCAAGAGGGCCTCGGAACGGTAACCGTAATGTGCAGTGATGGTGTTGGTGGGCCCAGGAGCGTTCTGGGATACAGGTGCGTATCCAGCACTCATCCTCAGACTTCTGTGTGATTCTCTTCTATGAGATGACTAAACCAGCAGCCGCTAGGCTAGCTGAATGAGAGGACGATGGTGATAGTCTGTCATGATCGTTAGTAAAGCTTTAGAGGGACTAGAAATCACAGTCCTAGGTTTTCTAATGTCTGATAAGTTTAATGATGGAAATTTATTTTGATGGTAATTTGATTACGTGAAATGGAATTTGACTCATTTAAGCACTATGTTCATATAAGACATTCAGGTAAGCAATTATATTAATACCCTTTGGTGGAGGTCACGATTAATTGTCTTTGAAAACAAATTAACTGGTAACCTTTGTACTAATAGCCCCTTGTTCATATGTAAGCTCTGCACTCAGTCTGCACTCACTTCCAGTAGTGCTGACATTCAAACAAGTCCTCTTAATATTGGGCGAGGAGGGGAATAGCCTAATCTTCCTGAATCCAGTCTCCCTCCGAAGGGAAATGTTTTCTGTCTGTCAGTTTAAATCCCTCTCTGCCTGTCTGTCTCTACTCAGATTCTCTTTGAGTTCGCTAAGTTCAAAGCGGCAGGAGGGGACTGTTTACCCACTACAATTGCTGGTTATATTGAGGGGAATTATTCCATGTAGACATGGTATTAAAGTCTGTTGTGTCCTTACAACAACAAACAACAGCCAGGCCTGGCTGCAAAAATAGCCAGGTGTTTTTTTTTTTTTTTTTTAAACTAGCCTATTAGGTGGTTTTCTTTTGTCATCAACCTTATTGCTAATGCTGTGTCATGTCCTTTGCGTGTAGATCTATGGAATGAAAGATTGATATGACACTGATTATACTTGGCTGGTTCTCTTTTGGTTAATTCAGTACATCCCCTCTCAATTTACTTTTCACCAGCTCTTGGCACTGTGTAAAGACATTCTGTGGGTTTGTGCTTTTTAGAAGATAAGATGGATACAAACTTCTAGAGAATGTTTGAAGCACAATTTTTCATTTTGTTTACCATAATCATATAGCTTTCGTTGGTTGGTGGAAGTGTAGGCTACCTTCTAGTACGTGTTATGTCCAAAAGGCTAACCAGAGAGAATACACTTTCAGCAGTAGTGTGTGACTCTTACCACATTGTGTGATTTAGCAGAGGCTGTATTCTCTCCCCTGTGCTAGTGTTCAGTGAGTTCAGCCAGTCCGTGAGGTTACCAAGGTCTCCAGTGTTTTCCTGAACTTTTCAACTCTTCAGATATGAGTGTCCAATGACAACACGCTGTTTCAGATCAAGAGCTGACCAAGAAGAACAGGTAATACCAAAATATCTAGGGTATCAGTATATCATATTAGTTGTAGCTATGAGGTCAGCAGCTCCACAGAGCTGAAGAGGCCGTTCTGTTCTGTTCTGTAATAAGTGAAGCCACGGCCAGTTGGTGCTCCTGACAGTTCTGTCATAACTGGAGAGTGGGTGGAGGAACAGAGGGCTGGAACTCTCTAACCCTGATCTTCTCAGGGCAATGCTATTCGTCTGATAGGTGGGCCTTGGCTGGGTGGGGAAATACACTAATGATTTTGAGGAAGTTGTGAAGGGATTAGGGCTGTGATGAGCTGTGGGACATTCAGTGACAACCCCACCAGCTGCTGGTCTGGCCCAGGACAACAAGGAGACGGGCAGACCACTGCCTGAGGAAAGGGTGGGTGATGGTGGGGAGGGCTCGCTCGCTCGGCCTGTGTACACCTGCTTCAGTCCCTAGTTGCATTCTTTAAAAAAGAAATGTATTGAATATTTAAAACATACAATATACTTGCAGTGAAGCCGCTCAACAACTACATCACATTAGTCATCTAATGGACTCCCATCCAGAGCGACACACAGAAGCAAACAGGGTCAACGCCCTGCTCAAGGGCACGTCGACAGATCTCCCACAAGGTCAAAAAGGGGACCCGATCCAGCGATCCACCGGCCCAAGCTCCCAACCGCCAGGACACCAGCCCTCCAAAATACCCCCCCACAGTTCCCCAAGAGCTGCCCCTCAACCATCTGAGACCCCTCCCACAATAAAATAATCCATTCCCCACCTCCAAGACCCCCCCTAATAACCAAGAAAATGAACAAAAGACAAGGAAAACAGAAAATAACAAAAGTCATAACAGCAAGGCGAACTGAATGTTTGAGTGCATGTATAGCACTATTTGTGTGTGTGCATTTTGAATGAGTGTGTGTGTGTGTGTGTGTATATGGCATACACACACCCACAGGCATATTCCAGATAGTTAATTGATGATACACTTTGGACTGTAGTGTTAAGTGGTGAAGTGTGTTTTAATACAGTACAGATTCACAGTTTTGATGTTGTTGGTTCTGTTTTTCTGTGCTCCATTTTATTTACTTAACAAATAAGGAACACTCAATGTGCACTTATAAATCATAACAATTTTAATCAAAATACAGCTGTAGACAGAAGTCAAAAATCAAACATCACACATACAACTGATGCCTCTCTTGAGTTCTGCAAAATAGGAAAAGTCCTAAGTTATTTTATTAAGCCCGAAGTCCAGCCCTAGTGATGTCACTGCATACGTCATTACCTTCTACTCATCAGTCCAAGCCCATCCATACACAGCTATTTATAACTTGCAAGAGAGATACAATAGTTCCAGTGTTTTCAAAAGGCTCAGCAGTAAATGTCCACTCCCCAATTTGACTTAGAGGAATGTCTGACTAGTCTCTTATCTCTTTCACTCCCCTGCAGGGTTCTGTGTCTAATCTCTTTTAGCCTAGAGGTGCCTTCTCACAGACACCCTGCAATAATTCACACATCTCTCAGGCCGTTTCTTTATAAGAGGCAGAGACTAGAAAAGACTGGAACAATTAAACCTTATAATGAATATATATATATATATATTATAAATCCACATTTATAGGGTCCTAGACTACAGATTAACTATATATATATATATATATATATATATATATATATATATATATATATATATATATATATATATATACACACACACAGCTCAAAAAAATAAAGGGAACACTTAAACAACACAATGTAACTCCAAGTCAATCACACTTCTGTGAAATGAAACTGTCCACTTAGGAAGAAACACTGATTGACAATAAATTCCACATGCTGTTGTGCAAATGGAATAGACAACAGGTGGAAATTATAGGCAATTAGCAAGACACCCCCAATAAAGGAGTGGTTCTGCAGGTGGGGACCACAGACCACTTCTCAGTTCCTATGCTTCCTGGCTGATGTTTTGGTCACTTTTGAATGCTGGCGGTGCTTTCACTCTAGTGGTAGCATGAGACGGAGTCTACAACCCACACAAGTGGCTCAGGTAGTGCAGCTCATCCAGGATGGCACATCAATGCGAGCTGTGGCGAGAAGGTTTGCTGTGTCTGTCAGCGTAGTGTCCAGGAGACAGGCCAGTACATCAGGAGACGTGGAGGAGGCCATAGGAGGGCAACAACCCAGCAGCAGGACCGCTACCTCTGCCTTTGTGCAAGGAGGAGCAGGAGAAGCACTGCCAGAGCCCTGCAAAATGACCTCCAGCAGGCCACAAATGTGCATGTGTCTGCTCAAATGGTCAGAAACAGACTCCATGAGGGTGGTATGAGAGCCCGACGTCCACAGGTGGGGGTTGTGCTTACAGCCCAACACCGTGCAGGACGTTTGGCATTTGCCAGAGAACACCAATATTGGCAAATTCGCCACTGGCGCCCTGTGCTCTTCACAGATGAAAGCAGGTTCACACTGAGCACATGACAGAGTCTGGAGACGCCGTGGAGAACGTTCTGCTGCCTGCAACATCCTCCAGCATGACCGGTTTGGCGGTGGGTCAGTCATGGTGTAGGGTGGCATTTCTTTGGGGGGCCGCACAGCCCGCCATGTGCTCGCCAGAGGTAGCCTGACTGCCATTAGGTACCGAGATGAGATCCTCAGACCCCTCGTGAGACCATATGCTGGTGTGGTTGGCCCTGGGTTCCTCCTAATGCAAGACAATGCTAGACCTCATGTGGCTGGAGTGTGTCAGCAGTTCCTGCAAGAGGAAGGCATTGATGCTATGGACTGGCCCGCCCGTTCCCCAGACCTGAATCCAATTGAGCACATCTGGGACATCATGTCTCGCTCCATCCACCAACGCCACGTTGCACCATAGACTGTCCAGGAGTTTGCGGATGCTTTAGTCCAGGTCTGGGAGGAGATCCCTCAGGAGACCATCCGCCACCTCATCAGGAGCATGCCCAGGCGTTGTAGGGAGGTCATACAGACACGTGGAAGCCACACACACTACTGAGCCTCATTTTGACTTGTTTTAAGGACATTACATCAAAGTTGGATCAGCCTGTAGTGTGGTTTTCCACTTTAATTTTGAGTGTGACTCCAAATCCAGACCTCCATGGGTTGATAAATTGGATTTCCATTGATTATTTTTGTGTGATTTTGTTGTCAGCACATTCAACTATGTAAAGAAAAAAGTATTTAATAAGATTATTTCATTCATTCAGATCTAGGATGTGTTGTTTAAGTGTTCCCTTTATTTTTTTGAGCAATATATATATATATATATATATATATATATATAGATATTTATTTATATATTTAATCTGTAGTCTAGGACCCTATAAATGTGGAGGGGGAGGGGTCTTATAGACCTTCCCCTTTTATTAATACAACATAAGCATTATCAATTATAATACATCAAACATTTGGTGCAGCCCCTATCATGACCCCAATTTGACCCCATCAATGTACAGAAGCTAACTAAAGCATTATCCTTTGAGATTGAGGAGTGTGTGAATACTAGGCGGAATTGGTTCTCTAGGCTAAAATGCTCTCGACACATTTCCATGGATATTTCCAAGTGTGCCTTCTGGCATGTGGTAGCGTGTTTGCATGATGTGTGTGTATATGATGAGTAATGGGTGGGTTCTTCCTCACACCTCTTATCTTGCTTCCACAGAATTGCCATGTGAAATAAGTGTAATTCAAAGTGTTCAATAAGTGCATTCAATAAATCTCATGCAAATTATTCAATTTGGGAGTTTTTTAATTGAAGGATTGGTTACCATTTAGCCTGAGGACTGCTGATGTGTAGAAGTAGTATTTCTGTGGATTGACTGGGCTAATGTAGTTTGAATTGCTGTGCCTTACTGTAACATAATTAATTCTGCAGACATAATCCTGTAGCCAGTCCAACAAATTGCCTTCATTCCTTTAATATTGTACAAGATTACATGATATACTGTAGCACAATAAATTACACAAGAACAGAACATTTATATAATTTATTTCGGCAATGGCAGCAGTCAATTGTGTAGCTACTAATGAAACATTGTTCTTAACCTCTGTAAGACGATGTTCCAAACACTCATCTAGAATGTCTCTACATCTCCTTTCTGAGTTCAAAGTCTTGCTCTGCTCTAGATGTCCACATGGATTCCCTTCCAGTGGATTCCCTTCCAGTGGATTCCCTTCCAGTGGACTTCACATGCCTGCATGCTTGATTTGATAGACCCAGCCCTCAGGGGTTGGTGTGGAATTAGCTCATTCCTCTACTGAGCTGCAGTCAGGAGCTACTGTGGATGGGACAGCAGTAGAGCAGGGGAATTCTGGAGCCTAATAATATTATCATCATCATGGTGTTAGTGAATCATTAATTTATTATGTGCCCCATCTGTCTGTCCTCCTATTACCTTGCGGGTGCACTTGGATCCAACGTTCACCTTTTCTATTTCAAACACGGAGTTAAACCTGATAATGAGTTTACAGTATATGTGGAAGTTCTAGTCTAGCATCACTACATTCATTATAATTTGCCTGCCTGTGATTTTTTTTATGACCGTCTCGTGGGAGCGCTCTCTAGCTTGTTGACCTGCAGTGAAGGTGGACTGTTCCATGCTAGGTGTGTGGGTGTGTGTGTGTGTGTGTGTGTGATATCTTCCGTGCAGCCGAATGCTGGTAAGTCTATCGATAGTCATAATGACACTATAAAAGCCTGGACTCCTAGCAGGCATGGGTAGAGGCAGACGCTATAATGACTGGTACTGGGAGGTAATGAGAGGAAATGGCCCCACAAGAGAATAGCCAATACAATCATATAACACTACACTCCTGACTGCTGGCTGTTTAGCTGGAGCCACTGGAGAATAGTGGAGAATACTCTGCTAGCCTTGGAGCTAGCAAGTAGGAAGGAAATTGGATTACGTACAAGCACCTTTTGTGGAGTAGTCCCATTTAGGCACAGCATAGCAAGATGGCCTTGAACATCTGCAAATATATTACGTCACCAAAACTAAAGTCGTTATACCTAAACTGGTCAGAAGAAGGCTACTGTGATGTAATGAGTAGAGCTCTTTTCTAACCATCTTCAATTATTAATTTAGAGATGCACTATGCACAAATCGCTCTGCATTTCCTGGTTGCTAAAATTCTAATAGTTAATTTGACTAAACATGCAAGTGTAGTGTAGAGAATCATTGTACCATCTAAACCTCTGTGAAATACCTTTTCAATAACCAAAAATATTGTATTTTCAGATGTTTGAAGCTGGTGTACAAAACCTAAAGTAAAAGATGCAAAAACAAAACTTAAGAACAGGAAGCATAGAAATGGCACATATAGAACATATCTACTGCTTTCAATGAGAATGACATAACACACATTTCTATGTGAATTTGGTCAGGTTGCCCCAAAGAAGTTGCATATTGCAGCTTTAAACAATTTATAATATGGTGTTTGTTCGGCTGTACATGCAAATATGTTATTTAAGTGATGACATGTCTGCAATCTACTCATATTTGGTCCTGAGAGACAGTGGAGGATCCTCTCAGATTTTTAGCAGTAATACGAGGGGTTTACGGTTCCACAGAAGAGAATTATCCCCTGATCCTTTTCATCCCTCTATTTTTAGCCTCTGTTGGTCAATGAGGCTTAGGCTATGATGTATTCCATCCTTATTCAGCTGCCTGCCTGCCTAGTGCCCTTCAGACAAGCAGTACGGCAATTTTCATGACATTTCAAAAAATAAATAAACATTTTTCTTCCCAGTAGAGGAAAGTAATTTCCTCACCCCGCTCCCACTAGCAGAGTACAAGGCTGAATGAGTCGGCTCTGTTGGGCTTGAAATTCTCCCATTCAACACAATCTAAAACCTTTTATTTCCTCTCAGACCCATTAAATACTGTACTTTTACAAAAAAAATCCTGACCCCTCTTGACTGGTAGATAACATTGACCATTTAACCTCACTTGGACACGTCTTGTGGTAAATATAATAAAAAGGTTGCATCCCTCATTTCCCTCATTTTTGAATGGAAGTTCAACATACTGTATGGTTCAACAGACTACTAGATCTATTACGCTCAGTACATTTTGAGTTGGTTCCTTGTTTCGACTGTAGTGAGAAAGCAGTTTTTAATGCTATGGTGTCGGCCCTGGCCTGAAGGCGTATGTTCCTTCCAAAATAAAGCAAGCCTTGCAGAATGCAAATGTGATGTCATCAGGCAGGCAGGCAGGCCATATCATGCCAGACATCTCTGATTTGATCAGCTCCTAAACAGCAGCAGAGAAGAACAGTGAGACAGGATTAATGTTCAGTCATACTGTACACGTTGCACATACTATACATGATGCTGGCTTGGCTGAATATTAATTGAAGGAATAAATGTGACAGCCAGCCTAATACTGCTCCAAACGCGTTTGAAATTATATGTTCGTTTGAGGCTTGAATTGCACATTATTTACGTACACATGTATTGCACATTGTATGTAATCTTTGCCACTCACATAACTGGCCTGGCAACTCGATTAGCTCCCAAACAATCAGGTTAAAATGATCCCCAACGTTTTGTCTCCTTTGTTGTCTAAACACTGCCTACTAATTGACCATCCAGTCCCCTCTCCCAGGGGTGTCACCTCTGTAATCCATTTTGCCCTCAGCACATGAACAATGTCCCCTTGCATGACCTCAAGGTGTCCCTCTCCCAGGTGTTTCTGGGTAGTCATTAAAAGCCAGGGGGACAGGGCCAGAGCAGTTGGATCAGTCAGCAGGGCTGCCAGTCAGACCCTAGCCTGCACCACAGGGACCACCTCCCTACCTCAGGGTTAACCCTATGGTTAGCTTTATGTCTGGCTTTCTCACGTTGCAATCAATACGAGATTTGTAAGTGTAGCCATGTGAAACTAACCCTATGGTAATTGTTCTGGAGTCTGTATTACTATGATTTCTGAATGAGAGTGATTTTCTTAGTACGGTCATTGAAGGAAGTAGTAAATGTTCTAGGTCAGAAAATACATTTTTACATTTTAGTCATTTAGCAGATGCTCTTATCCAGAGCGACTTACAGTAGTGAATGCATACATTTCATACATTTTTTTCTCCGTACTGGTCCTGCATGGGAATCAAACCCACAACCCTGGCGTTGCAAACACCATGCTCTACCAACTGAGCCAATAGAGAATAGCCTAATCTTCATGACTAATGTTCAAACTTAGACTTCAAACAGTAACAAGGTTCTGGTCTATATTATAATAATAATAATAATAATAATAATAATTGAACATATGTTGTTTTCCCGTTTTTTTTTTTTTTTAAATATATTTTTATTTTATTTTATTATAATTACTTATCCGGAAGAGATTGATGGCTAAAAAGAATCGCCACCTACAAATCCCACATGCTTCCTTCCCTCATACTACTATATTCTCAATCCCTGCCCCAAATCACCAAATCTGCCCCATCCTGCTACGTAATAATCCTCATACCATCCAAAACATGTGCTTTAGTGTCCCCCTAGTTAAACTGCTGTTTGGCCTGGGCTGAACTCCACATAAACACATTTAGGCTCTCCTCTTAAGTGCCCAGGGAGATGGGCAGAAGGTAGACCTGGCCCTGTCTTACATTCTGTACTACTGCCAGCCGATGCCCTCCATGGAACTGTCACCCAAGGTGAACGTCCAGACAGCTTTTTGTTTGTGCTCTCATATCACCTTGATATCTCCTATCACAGCAAGGCTATGTACAGGGTCAACTGGGTCTTATTCTGGATGGTGCAATGTAAGAACATTATTGCAGATAGAAATGTTATGTATAGAGCTGGAACAAGTGTTTTATTTTGTATTTTTATATATTTTTTGCAAATCAGACAGTCATGTCCGTTATATTTCTACATCTCTATCTGAGCATTCTCCAGTCCTCCAGACTCTGAGTAAGCCTGATTGTGCTAATTTGTGGGCTGGTGTACAAATACAGTGTGAAGAGCAGCCAGTCTTGCTGTCTGTTTGAAATGCTCACTTTTTGTGCATTGTCTTCCAAGTTGTGTGCATGTCCGCATGCTAACATTATATCTTGTATCTCTTTTTATTAGAGCTCTTATTACAGCTTGTGGTGGCATTGGAAGGCTGACCAATAGTCGGCTCATGGCCTCATTGGCTATTTAAGTTAATGTGAGTAATTACTTGATAGGGATGACAGTGGATTGAGGGATGTAAGCTTTGAGCCCCCCTGCTTTTTTACTGAGACCATATCGCCCTATGACAGTTCAGATCGTGTTTTATTTGTCACATATACTGCCTCTACCGCCGCTGAAACCAGACATGTGGTTCTCTCTTTTCAATCAGTTGCAAAGCGGCATGAATGTTGTCTTGTCTTTGGTCATGCAGGCTTTGTGAATGTGTACACAAAGTGGGAGTGTGAAATTATTTATGAACAGAATTGACAGTACATTCACTATAAAACATGAGCATTATTGTATTGACTTGTTCTCCAGACCATTCCTCATTTGTTTGTGGTTTACCACCTTAATCTGATACAGCTAGCGAATGGTGTTTTAAATGTTTGTCATGACTCCAGGTTTGAGCCATCAGTCTGTGTGCCGGCCCTGGCTGCACCGTCATCAGTCTCTCTACATCCAGATTATAGTCTTTGGCTCTCTCACGTTGGCTGGATTAGGGCAGATTGCCCAATGATGACTCTGCCAGATTTTTAGGAGACTTTTGTTGCTTGCATTTCTGTTGTCAGTGTTGATTGTGTTGTTGACGTATGGGGGTAATGTTAAGCGGTGTGCCAGTCTGGGGTGGAGAAAGCACTTTCTCATCAGCCCTTTGCTCACTTGCAATCAAAGAAAGCAATACAGTGAATGTACCAATAGTATTCCAATGTTTCCTCACCTGTTTCAACACAACACTGGCCAAAGGGCTTTATGTCAATCTGATGATATTTGATTAATGGTACTGTGATAAAGGTAATAGTCCTTCCTTTGTGTGTTTTGATTTCCAGTGGGAGTTCCTGTGGTCTCTCATCCTCTTCTTCACCTTCTCTCTGCTCCTGGTCTGGTTCTACTTCTGGTGGGAGGCACACAATGACTTCAGTGAGTTCAACTGGTGAGTCCTGCTGTACCGTGTGTGTGTGTGTGTGTGTGTGTGTGTGCTAGTTATACAACTCGTAGATTAATGTCTCTCAGTATATCGGCGTCATCCGTCAGTGTTCTGTTCACTAAATGCTCCTATGACCGTCCCCTACATTGATTTTCTGGCAATTACTTAGATTAATGTTTTACTTTTAAAAGCTGCCATTTTGTCTCCATATGTTTTTGCCTGAACTGAAAATTCTAACTCTAGAGTGTTGTTTTTTTGGGGGTTTGCCAAACACATTTTGGGATAATCCTCTTCCCTAATATGGGTGCGGATGTATGGACCTTAGGGCATTTATCACTGCAGATTATAGTGAGCATGATTACATAAAGCAGGAATACCCTTTGACCCTAAATCACCTCTGAGATCATTCCATTCATGTCTTCCCCACAGTTACCATAAAACCAATTAGAGACAATTCAGGTGTTGGTTTTGCCATGAGACAAGAGATATTGAGCATTCAATTGAAGAATATACTACCACTGAAATTATGAATTGGGTTTATTTAGTTGAGCTTTTGACCAAGCTCTTGACCAAGTCCTCAAAGCCTTCTACATTGAATGTGCACGCTATGCCCCAGAGTCCACTATGATATGAGAAACTCCTACATGGCAGTATGTGCCTCTAAGCTTTAGTCCAGCCAGATCCGTGTGTACTGTAGTTTCATAGTGTTCAGTGGCATTTCATTCACGCTGGGCTGTCAGACCAGACAGACACATGGTCAGGTCAGCTTGTGTCTGACAATCATTCTGTCACCCAGAAAACAGAGACTAAAGACTAAGTTCTCGGACACACCAACAGCGTTTGCTGGCCGAGAGCACTTTGCACCTCTGAGCGTAATTTGCAAACCGAGTGAGTACCGATTTTACATGTAGAATTGCGTAAAAAAATGTTGGCAGTCAGACCTCTACAAACACATTTGGTGCAATGTGTGCGTGCCTTGAGAGAGAGAGCGAAGCTTTGTTTCTTCTTGTAAGGTGCAATTTGCTTTGTCCACCCAAGGTCATTCCCCTCACTCTCTCTGTTCGCCACCGCCTTTCTCTTTCTCTCATTAGTGCTCAATGTCACCTCTCCTTCCCCCATCGTCCTCTGCGCCGTATTTCTCTCCCTGCCCCCTCATCCCACTTTCTCCCTCTCCTTTCATTCTCTTATCTCTCTGCTCCTCTCTCTTCTCCTCTCTCCTATTAATTTTATCATCACTCTCTCTACACACTCTCTCTGAAGGCGTCAGCATGCTTCAGTTCGGCTGGTGCCTAGCTGAACTCAGCTAAATCAAATAAAATCTTATTGGTCTCATGTGCCGAATACAACCGTAGTTCAACTTATTGTGCAATGCTTACTTACAAGCCCTTAACCAACAATGCAGTTTTAAGAAAAATAAGAGTTAAGAAAATATTTACTAAATAAACTGAAGTTAAAAAAATCTAAGAGGTTAGTTGAGGTAATATGTACATGTAGGTGGGGGTAAAGTGACTATGCATAGATAAACGGTGAGTAGCAGCTGCGTAAAAAAGGGGGGGAGGGGGTCAATGCAAATAGTCTGGGTAGCCATTTGATTAGCTGTTCAGCAGTCTTATGGCTTCGAGGGTAGAAGCTGTTAAGAAGCCTTTTGGACCAAGACTTGGCGCTCCGGTACCGGTTGCCGTGCGGTAGCAGAGAGAACAGTCTATGACTAGGATGGCTAGAGTCTTTGGCAATTTTTAGGGCCTTCCTCTGACACTGTCTGGTGTAGAGGTCCTCTGGCAGGAAGCCTGGGCCCAGTGATGTACTTACGCTTCTGTGTGTGGAGACACAGCCTTAAGGAGACAGTCTTTTTAGAACAAGGCATCTATAATTTGCCACGTTAACATACAGTTGAAGTCGGAAGTTAAAATACACTTATATTGGAGTCATTAATACTCGTTTTTCAACCACTCCACAAATTTCTTGTTAACAAACTATAGTTTTGGCAAGTCGGTTAGGACATCTACTTTGTGCATGACGCAAGTAATTTACCCAACAATTGTTTACAGACAGATTATTTCACTTATAATTCACTGTACCACAATTCCAGTGGGTCAGAAGTTTACATACACTAAGTTAACTGTGCCTTTAAACAGCTTGGAAAATTCCAGAAAATGATGTCATGGCTTTAGAAGCTTCTGATAGGCTAATTGGAGGTGCACCTGTGGATGTATTTCAAGGCCTACCTTCAAACCCAGTGCCTCTTTGCTTGACATCATGGGAAAATCAAAAGAAATCAGCCAAGACCTCAGAAAAAATTGTAGACCTCCACAAGTCTGGTTCATCCTTGGGAGCAATTTCCAAATGCCTGAAGGTTACACGTTCATCTGTACAAACAATAGTACACAAGTATAAACACCATGGGACCACACAGCCGCCATACCGCTCAGGAAGGAGACGCGTTCTGTCTCCTAGAGATGAATGTACTTTGGTGTGAAAAAAGGGGGAGGCTTGCAAGCCGAAGAACACCATCCCAACCGTGACGCACGGGGGTGGCAGCATCATGTTGTGGGGGTGCTTTGCTGCAGGAGGGACTGGTGCACTTCACAAAATAGATGGCATCATGAGGATGGAAAATTATGTGGATATATTGAAGCAACATCTCAAGACATCAGTCAGGAAGTTAAAGCTTGGTCGCAAATGGGTCTTCCAAATGGACAATGACCCCAAGCATAATTCATTGGTTGTGGCAAAATGGCTTAAGGACCACAAAGTCAAGGTATTGGAGTGGCCATCACAAAGCCCTGACCTCAATTCTATAGAAGATTTTTGGGCAGAACTGAAAAAGCGTGTGCGAGCAAGGAGGCCTTCAAACCTGACTCAGTTACACCAGCTCTGTCATGGGTCAGAATTCACCCAACTTATTGTGGGAAGCTTGTGGAAGGCTTCCTGAAATGTTTGACCCAAGTTAAACAATTTAAAGGCAATGCTACCAAATACTAATTGAGTGTATGTAAACTTCTGACCCACTGGGAATGTGATGAAAGAAATAAAAGCTGAAATAAATCACTCTACTATTATTCTGACATTTCACATTCTTAAAATAAAGTGGTGATCCTAACTGACCTAAGACAGGGAATTTTACTAGGATTAAATGTCATGAATTGTGAGAACTGAGTTTAAATATATTTGGATAAGGTGTATGTAAACTTCCGACTTCAACTGTAATAGTTACATAATTTCCTTGTGCACCAATTCTCATTACAGAGAAGAAGCGACTGGAGCCATTTGCTCTGAGCAGCTTCCTTTGTTGTGTGTATCTGTCTGTTAGTTTTTTTTATGGGGATAATGAAGGCCTAGGATCCTGGACACTAGAACACGTTATGCCTGCCCTGGGAGTTCAAGCCTTCCGGTTTAAGCATCAGTGTCGGCTGTTAGATCATTTAGGACTCCCGAGTGGCGCAGCAGTCTAAGGCACTGCATCTCAGTGCAAGAGGCATCACTACAGTCCCTGGTTTGAATCCAAGCTGTTTCACGTCCGGCCATGATTGGTAGTCCCATAGGGCAGCGCACAATTGGCCTTGCATCGTCCGGGTTTGGCCAGGTTAGGCCGTCATTGTAAATAAGAATTGAACTGACTTGCGTAGTTAAATGAAAAAAATAATCTATAGTCAGCCAATTAATTTCCCTCAGGCTTACAAAAAGACCCCTGGGGATAAGAGCTCGACGTTGCCCTTAGGCACAGATCTAGGATCCGCTTCCCTTCCCCCCCGAATCCAAACCTTTTCCACTAGATGAAACACAAAACTAACATTAGATCAGTGTCAACACCTACTCCTGGTTGGCCAGTGCTGGTTTCTACAATCTTCCGCTCATCTCACAGACCAAAGCAGCACTAACTGTAGCCTGCCCTGATATCCATGAGACGCTACTATTGTGTAACTGGCTTCCGTTTGACAGGTTTTTATATAACCGCTCTGGGGAGTGGAGCGACGGGACCGTTCCAATCCTGGCCACTACCGCTGCCGGCTTCACTTATATTGCATTTTTAATGGTGAGTTGTGTCATCTCATCAAACTTTCACTGTGAGATGATATTGATACTGTGTCTAGGCCCTGGGTAACAGCCAGGTAATGTTAGGGGTGTAACCTGGCAGGGCAGAAACGTGTCGCCATGCATGTCTGGACCAAGTCCACACGTGAAAGTTATGATGGCACATGCAGCTGTTGACCTGTTTTGAAAACAGTGGTTGTGGAATTTCACGTGATGTGATTTATTTATGTGTGTCTATTCTTTCAGATTTTAGCACTTTGCCACATAGCAGTGGGACAACAGCTGAACTTGCACTGGCTGCACAAGGTAATGCTCAAGTGTGCTATTTTTGGTGTGTTTGTTTGTGTATGTACAGTTAAAGTCGGAAGTTTACATGCACTTAGGTTGGAGTCATTAAAACTCAGTTTTTCAACCACTCCACAAATTTCTTGTTAATAAACTATAGTTTTGGCAAGTCGGTTAGGACATCTACTTTGTGCACAACACAAGTAATTTTTCCAACAATTGTTCACAGACAGATTATTTCACTTACGATTCACTGTATCACAATTCCAGTGGGTTAGAAGTTTACATACACTAAGTTAACTGTGCCTTTAAACAGCTTGGAAAATTCCAGAAAATTGTCATGGCTTTAGAAGCTTCTGATAGGCTAATTGACATCATTTGAGTCAATTGGAGGTGTACCCGTGGATGTATTTCAAGGCCTACCTTCAAACTCAGTGCATCTTTGCTTGACATCATGCGAAAATCAAAAGAAATCAGCCAAGAACTCAAAGAAATGTGTAGACCTCCACAAGTCTGGTTCATCCTTGGGAGCAATTTCTAATCACCTGAAGGTACCACGTTCATCTGTACAAACAATAGTACGCAAGTATAAACCCCATGGGACCACGCAGCCGTCATACCGCTCAGGAAGGAGACGCATTCTGTCTCCTAGAGATGAACGTACTTTGGTGCGGAAAGTGCAAATCAATCCCAGAACAACAGCAAAGGACCTTGTGAAGACGCTGGAGGAAACGGGTACAAAAGTATCTATATCCACAGTAAAACGAGTCCTATATTGACATAACCTGAAAGGCCGCTCAGCAAGGAAGAAGCCACTGCTCCAAAACCGCCATAAAAAAGCCAGACTACGGTTTACAACTGCACATGGGGACAAAGATCGTACTTTTTGGAGAAATGTCCTCTGGTGTGATGAAACAAAAATAGAACTGTTTGGCCATAATGACCATTGTTATGTTTGGAGGAAAAAGGGGGAGGCTTGCAAGCTGAAGAACACCATCCCAACCGTGAAGCCGGGGGTGGCAGCATCATGTTGTGGGGGTGCTTTGCTGCAGGAGGGACTGGTGCACTTCACAAAATAGATGGCATCATGAGGAAGGAAAATTATGTGGATATATTGAGGCAACATCTCAAGGCATCAGTCAGGATGTTTAAGCTTGGTTACAAATAGGTCTTCCAAATGGACAATGACCCCAAGCATACTTCCAAAGTTGTGGCAAAATAGCTTAAGGACCCCAAAGTCAAGGTTTTGGAGTGGCCATCACAAAGCCCTGACCTCAATCCTATAGAAAATTTGTGGGCAGAACTGGAAAAGCGTGTGCGAGCAAGGATCCTACAAACCTGACTCAGTTACACCAGCTCTGCCAGGAGGAATGGGCCAAAATTCACCCAACTTATTGTGGGAAGCTTGTGGAAGGCTACCTAAAATGTTTGACTCAAGTTAAACAATTTAAAGGCAATGCTACCAAATACTAATTGAGTGTATGTAAATTTTGGACCCACTGGGAATGTGATGAAAGAAATAAAAGCTGAAATAAATAATTCTCTGTACTATTATTCTGACATTTCACATTCTTAAAATATAGTGGTGATCCTAACTGACCTAAGACAGGGAATTTTGACAAGGATTAAATGTCAGTTTTTTTTTTACTGAATTTAAAGGTATTTGGCTAAGTTGTATATAAACTTCCGACTTCAACTGTACGTGCTTTAGTGTTTGACTGTAATTGCGCATATGTGTATATGGCCTGTATACTGTGTGTGTGTGTCTTCAAGTGGCCGACTGAACACTGCCTGAACCCCACGTTTTGAGTTCATGTTTTCCTGGGGGTTGTGAAAGCAGTAACATCTTGCCCCAGGGTGCTGTTATCTGGCCAAACACTACAGATGGTTGGTATAGTTAGCCTTGGGGGGGAAGTGTGTGTGTGTGTGTGTGTGTGTGTGTGTGTGTGTGTGTGTGTGTGTGTGTGTGTGTGTGTGTGTGTGTGTGATTGTCTGTAACACTCTCTGTTTGCCCCCATAGATTGGAGTGAGTGCTGCCTTGCTGACCACTTCCATCGGATTCATATCTGTCAATCAAATATGGGGGGAGGAGTGGGCAGTCATTCCTATATCACTCCAGGTCAGTTCAACAACCCGTGCCCCTTTAGGGCTGTGCATCATACTGTATTACACAGGACACCTTCCTGATATGTGGTTATATTCTTGAAAAATCATGTGTGAACAACTGTATTGAACTACAGTACCAGTCATAGGTTTGGACACCTTCTCATCCATGTTTTTTCTTTATTTTTACTATTTTCTACATTGTAGAATAATAGTGAAGACATCAAAACAATGAAATAACACACATGGAATCATGTGGTAACCAAAAAAGTGTTAAAGAAATACATTGTATATTTGAGATTCTTCAAAGTAGCCTTGATGACAGCTTTGCACACTCTTGGCATTCTCTCAACCAGCTTCATCAGGTAGTCACCTGGAATGCATTTCAATTAACATGTGTGCCTTGTTAAAAGTTAATTTGTGGAATTTCCTTCCTTCTCAATGCGTTTGAGCCAATCAGTTGTGTTGTGACAAGGTAAGGGTGGTATACAGAAGATAGCCCTATTTGGTAAAAGACCAAGTCCATATTATGACAAGAACAGCTCGATTAAGCAAAGAGAAATGACAGTCCATAATTACTTTAAGACATGAAGGTCAGTCAATACGGAAACTTTGAAAGTTTCTTCAAGTGCTGTTGCAAAAACCATCAAGCGCTATGATGAAACTGGCTCTCATGAGGACCGCCACGGGAAAGGAAGACCCAGAGTTACCTCTGCTGCAGAGGATAAGTTCATTACAGTTAACTGCACCTCAGATTGCAGCACAAATAAATGCTCCACAGAGTTCAAGTAACAGACACATCTCAACGTCAACTGTTCAGAGGAGACTGTGTGAATTAGGCCTTCATGGTTAAATTGCTGCAAAGAAACCACTACCTAAGGACACCAATAAGAAGAAGAAACGACAGTCCATTACTTTGACTAGATATGTCCAAACCTTTGACAGTTACTGTACATAAAATTGCAACATTCAAAATGGAAATGCGTCTAATATATATATATATATATTATTAAGACTGAGTCAATATGTTAATTAATAATTTATTTTATTGAATAATTTATAGTTTTAGTAATCATGCAGTAGCCTACCGTATGTCATACTATTGACAACTGTGATTGAGAGTAGTAATTCCACACCTTCAACACTGAATGATTTCATTAATAGAATGGGTCTCCTTTGGTCCCCTGTCCAGGCAACAGGTCCCTTCCTACACCTAGGAGCTCTGGTGGCTGTCACCGCTCTGGCCTGGCTGGTGGCTGGGCAGGTCGCCCGCACAGAAAAAATAAGTAAGCAGCCCGACCCGAACCGACTGTGTTACTGACCATGGTAGTGTTGCACGGTATACTGAAACTTCTGTACTAGAGTTTTTGTTACTTTCGGTACTTCTATCAAATGTGTCTCAGGTCATATATGGATTGAGAGGATTGAGTCTTTTTAGTAATTTGTCTGAATCTTCTCAAGGGGGCAGTAGTAAGCTAGCCAGGCTACTTGCGCTTGTGCATGCAGCTGACACAGCGCCAGCCAGTTTTAATAAGCAAGAGAGAGGAGAGCGAAAATGCCGACGTCATGGCTTCTTCAAAAGAAAACATCATACCTCCACGTCTGCAGCTTGTTGACAAAACTGTCTCCAGAAGCGAACTGTGGGAATACTTTGCTTGCGGTGCAGATGAGGGCTTGCCCACCGATAAACTAAGCAAAAGGTGTTACAAAGCAGTGCAAGGGACGTTTAGTTCCAAAACTACATAGTATTTTTTTCTATTTTACACATGACATTTGCATCATAACGTTGTAGTTATTCTACGAAATTTGAATTGTTTTTGTATGAACATATTGTAGCGACCCTGTTTTATAAGCACGGATATCGACTCAGCCACACGAGCATGCTTTTGTGGTACAGTCGATGGCGCGCTGGCCTTCGGGCCATAAGGTTGATAGTTCGAACCACGCTCCCTGCCTGTTTCATTACAATATATTTAGAATGACATTCATGTGAGCATTATAATGTGATTACACAACCCAAGAGTTAGGTGAAATGCACTAATAACTTGACAGCAATATATTTAGACTACTTCACATTTGTCTGGGCTTGCTAGCCTGCCAGCAGCCCTAGGCAGAGCATTGCACCATGGGAAGTGAAATGCACTCTGGGAATCGTAGTATACTGTGTAAATTCCATCTATGGCGTGTAGACTATTGCGATATAGAAGCTTAAAAAATGAGCTTCAGTGTTTTTTTTTGTGGTTTAGGAACTAAACTGTTCATTTAGTACATTATTTAGCTGTAATGAATAATGAATTATAGTTCTAATGAACGTAATTTGACCCAATATTTTGGCCATAGATAAGTAAATTAAAGCTTTTGTCTGCTCTGAGTCTCCGATTTATAGTTTTGCATAAGGAAAGTTGAAGATATTCTTATGTTATTTAATGGTGTTTATTTTTTGCAAGACATTTTATAAAAAATTGAAGATATTCTATTTGTTATTTTAGTAGTTCTACCAGTTATCAACATATTGTTCAATGTAAAAAATAAAAAAATCAACCCCAGTGGTTTTCTGGGACTAGCTACAGTAATACGCTTTCTTTTTTTGTTGCAGTGGCAACATTTCACTATTGAGTAGCCTTTTGGTAATGAATATCGTTTTGGTATCTAGTATTATGATACTAAACCTGGTATCGGTATTGAAGTAAAAAAAAAAATCTGGTATTGTGACAACACTAGACCATGTTACCGACTGTTCACCTCACTGAAGAAAGCTCAGCCACTACTGCCACATGACTTAAAGGAAATCTCCACCCAAAAACAATCTTTTGGTATGTTTCATTAGTCCATTGTTGACATCATAGGATGCAACATGCATCATACGGTGATGACTTCTGTTTTTTGAAAGTTACATATCTTGAAAACTTGATTGCTGACAAGCAAAACCTTTTGGGACTATGTCAACAACGGACTAATGAAAGAAATACCAAAAGATAGATTTTGGGTGGAGTTTTCCTATAACAGCCTCACAGAGCCCTGGGCTTTAAATGATTAACACCATGTACACAAAGGGCAAGCCCCCGCCAGGCCCCCGTCAGGTTGGCAGGGATACTAGGCGTTCTTCTGGCCTCACATGACACCACCAGTCCACAGGACATTATTAGGCCCTGAGGTCTGTTGACATGGCCAGTTAGACATCAAGTACTGGGGTATTTTTGCCATCCTTAAATCTGTAGTACAGGGGAGGCAGAGTAGTGTTTCTTAGTTGCTTGGGGATCTAGATTAAATACTGAATCATCAGTGCTATTTTTGGAGGCACATTACTTTAATGAATATTCAGTTGTAGTTTATAGACACTCCATTTCCATTTTTTTATACTTTGTATTTGGGTAGAACAGTGCCCGTAGCAGTTTGTTTACTCTCACAGTAACTTTTAACGAAGAGTTACATTATTGCGTGCTGTAATATTGCTACAATATAAAAACCCTATAATTTATTTATCCTTCATTTTACCAGGCTAGTCTTATTGAAATACAGTGCATTCGGAAAGTATTCAGACCCCTTGACTTTTTCCACATTTTGTTACGTTACATCCTTATACATAAATTTATAAAATTCGTTTTTTTCCTCATCAATCTACACACAATGCCCCATAATGACAAAGTGAAAACAGGTTTTTAGAAATTTTATCAAATCTATAAAAAATAAAATAACTTATTTACACAAGTATTCAGTCTCTTTGCTATGAGACTCGAAATTGAGCTCAGGTGTAACCTGTTAACCATTGATCATCCTTGATGTTTCTACAACTTGATTGGAGTCCTCCTGTGGTAAAATCCACCTGTGGTAAAATTGATTGGACATGATTTGTAAAGGCATACACCTGTCTATATATATATAAGGTCCCCCAGTTGACAGTGCATGTCAGAGCAAAAACCAAGCTATGAGGTCGAAGGAATTGTCCGTAGAGCGCCGAGACAGGATTGTGTTGAGGCACAGATCTGGGGAAGGGTACCAAAAGATTTCTGTAGCATTGAAGGTCCCCAAGAACACCGTGGCCTCCATCATTCTTAAATGGAAGAAGTTTGGAACCGACTGTTCCTAGAGCTGGCCGCCCGGCCAAACTGAGCAATCGTAGGAGAAGGGCCTTTGTCAGGGGAGGTGACCAAGAACCCGATGTTCACTCTTCCAGAGTTCCTCTGTGGAGATGGGAGAACCTTCCAGAAGGACAACCAATCAGGCTTTTATGGTGTAGTGGCCAGACGGATGCAACTCCTCAGTAAAAGCCACATCTCTGGTCTGATGAAACCAAGATTGAACTCTTTGGCCTGAATGCCAAGTGTCACGTCTGGCCTACTGTGAAGCATGGTGGTGGCAGCATCATGCTGTGGGGATATTTTTCAGCGGCAGGGACTAAGAGACTAGTCAGGATCGAGGGAAAGATGAACGGAGCATATTAGAGAGATCCTTGATGAAAACCTGCTCCAGAGCACTCAAGACCTCAGACTGGGGCAAAGGTTTACCTTCCAACAGCACAACAACCCTAAACACACAGCCAAGACAACGCAGGAGTGGCTTCTGGACAAGTCTCTGAATTTCCTTGAGTGGCCCAGCTAGAGCCTGGATTTGAACCCGATCGAACATCTCTGGAGTGACTTGAAAATATCTGTGCAGCAACGCTCCCCATCCAACCTGATAGAGATTGAGAGGATCTGCAGAGAAGAATGGGAGAAACTCCCAAAATACATGTGTGCGAAGCTTCCGAAGAAGACTCAAGGCTGTTATCGCTGCTAAAGGTGCTTCAACAAAGTACTGAGTAAAGGGTCTGAATACTTATGTAAATGTGATGGTTTTGTATTTTTTTCATACATTTTCAAAAATTTCTACACACCTGATTTTGTTTTGTCATTATGACGTATTGTATGTAGATTATTTTTTCTCAATTTCATCCATTTTAGGATAAGGCTGTAGCGTAACAAAATGTGGAAAAAGTCAAGGGGTCTGAATACTTTCCGAATGCACTGTATATCTCTTCAACAAATAAAATCTATTTCAGTGCAGCATACATTAGCCTGTGGTCTAGCGGTGGCTTACAGAGGTCAATAGGTCCTGGACGTGAGGTTAGATGTGTAGCTAGCTGGTGTACCTCTGTGAATGCCAGAGGTTCTGAGGGCAGAGGGTGAAGGCCTTCCCTGTAGCTCAGTTGGTAGAGCATGGTGTTTGCAACGCCAGGGTTGTAGGTTCGATTCCCACGGGGGGCCAGCACAGAAAAAAAATGTGTGAAATGTATGCATTCACTACTGTAAGTCGCTCTCGATAAGAGCATCTGCTAAATGACTAAAATGTAAATGTAAGGCTTTCAGCCTTGTGTCTGTAACAAGAGTTCTTCTGATGCAGTCGATCTGGCCCAAGTACTGACCTTGAAATGAATCCGACCTCCTGTGTCAGTGATGTACTCTAGCTACATTCATCATCACTTACCTGCACTACAGCACACAGAGATGGAACAGGAGAAAGTGTGGCTAGAGGCTGGCTGGCTTTGACACTGTATATATCTCAACCCAAACTGTCCATGTAAAATGTTAAGAAACATTTAGTGAATGGTCTTCCTGCTCATAGAGAAGCTACTTTCAGATGTGCTATTTATTTCTGTCCTTGACCATCTCAGTACAATAGACATCTGTGACGAGAGCAAAAAAGTATTCCATGACATTGAAACTTTTGGCCATAGCTATTCTATATACTCAGGTATTCTATTCATTTTGTTTAAATTGTCTAACCCATGGTTTTGTATTCATTCTATATCTATGTTGTGTTCTACCCCTGCCCCAGGGTTTCTATTCATTCTATATCTATGTTGTGTTCTACCCCTGCCCCAGGGTTTCTATTCATTTTATATCCATGTTGTGTTCTACCCCCTGCCCAGGGTTCCAGGTAGTGGTTCTCCTGCTCTACCTGAGTGTTCTACTGGGCCTCTACATGGCCCCCCTTTCCATCACCTCCCCCTGCATCATGGACCACGCCAACCTCACTCCACGCCCTGACATCATTGGCCACCAGGGCGCCCCCATGGTGAGTCAGCTGAACCAGCTGCCCATTCAGAGGACTTGTAGGGGGAAGCACCTCCTACGCTATGCTTATAGAGTATACAATAACAGACCCATAGAGATGTAACCTACGTAGAGGGCACTAAAGAAACCATGCTGGCCAACAGTTTACCTTGATATTTCCACCCACTCACTTCCTTCATACTACCTATGGCTATTCTAGTGTATTAATGACCCTCTGAACCCGAGCTGAAAATAGCCCAGAAATAGATGCTGTAAACATTCTGGGCTTTCTGTAAGCACTATATAGAAACTATAGGCTATTGTATGTGAGATTATTTACCTATCAGCTCAATCTATAGAAGTAAGATTTAATATGATACCATGTCTAGTATTTCTTCACTTGTTTTCTTCATTCATATCACGTTGTGCTCCATTTCTCCCCAGGCATGTCTTTCCTTTCCGGCATCTAAAAGCATTTGTTTGTTGTATTTTATCAAATTAAATTGTGTATTTGATTGAGAGGAAGTGTGTGTGTGTGAGAGAGCCCACGCCTGCTTTGTTTGACTTGTCAGCCAGATGCTGTATGACTGTATACTGTATAAGCCTAGAGCATGAAGAATTCTCATGCTGTTGCCAAAGCCTCACCTCTCAACTCCTAACACAGGGTTTCCCAAACATTTTTGTCCCGTGACCCCATTTTGCTATAAAACATTATTTGGGACCCCACCAATTAAAAAATGTTTTATTTAATCACCAGCCAATGTTTACTTTTTTAATTTGGGCTATAACAGTCTATTACAAATCAGTCTGGCAGTGTTTTTGACAGTATTTCAATCTGAAGCTGATATGGTTTGAAGTGACTGAAATGCATCAGAAAGGTATTGGGAAGTTCAGAAGATCATCAGGTAATGTTGTATGATCTTTTGTGTAGAAAATAACATCATTAGCTAGGTTTCCATCCAATTGACAACAGATTTTTCATGAGAATATTCTAAGATCTGCATAAAGAAAATATGCACATTTTCCACCAAACTGACTTGTTGCAGATAAAAATCAGTGCATACTGACAGTGCACATAAAATTTACTTTTTCACGTGAGTTTTGATGTACCAAATAAAAATAGAATGTTCAATGTGTTTCCATGGCATTTTCAACTCTACCAATAGTTTTGTCACAAACTGTTGTGTTAAATAGCAAATGGGCCTACTCTGGTCTTCGCACGTGCACTCTAGCCAACAGCTCGCAGATACAATGAGCAAAACAATATTTGCTCATAATTCATTTTACAGACACCACAATATCCCACTATGTCAAACTAACAAATTACTTTTTGGCATTTATAAAATGGTACCGAAACTTCCTGTTTCCATCACAGCTGTCGTGATTTTTTACGGTATGACTTGCATATAAACTGTGGATGGAAACGTGGTTACAGATTTTATTTTTCTCCCTGTCTAATTTAGTGCTTGGTCTTGTCCACTCGGTTCTAACAGCTTGTGGGCAAAGTAAAGGGAAACCATACATACCAACTTGTTCCTGAGAGTCATGTCTTTCAGTGATGGGGTCATAATATTTTGTAGCTTAAACCATTCAAAAGCCACATTTGTAGGAAGGAAACAGAAACCGCTCTGTTTAATATAACTGCATCTAGTGGTTACCAGATGTTACTGACGTAACCCCTTGTTCGATGAACTAAGCGTGAACTTGCTCTCGCGACCCCAATCAGGCTTCCCCTAGTTTGAGAAGCCTTGTCCTAATGACTCGTACACATGACACATCCAGCGAGCAGCAGACAGACACGCACACCCCTGCTCTGCTCTCCAGCCAGCCGGTTGGGGCATGTTGCAGTAGTTGATCACCCCAGAAGTTAAACACTGTGGTGGAATTAGCCGTCTTAAAGACCTGAGAACTCCCCCAGGACACACCACATGACCCACTCTGTTTACCAGCAGCACTTTACATTGATGTTCCCAGGCTTCTAGTCCCCTCACAGTATTTGTTTGAACTACAGTATCACTGACTGTTAACAGTTTGACCCATGTGGCCTGATATCGTGTATTGCACAAGTCATTATGTTCAATAGTCCGTTGTTTATCAAACATATGAGCTCATAACCCATGACTTTTAACTGGAATCCATTCTCCAAGTTTCCTCATAGCCATTTAATGGGAAATTTAAAAAATCTCCAGCACCACCCCAAAAACATACTATGTGAAAATGGCGCATTTCAACTGAGTATTAGACTTCTGAAACCTATATGAAACTGTGAACTCTCAGATTGCAGTAAGGTATATGAACCTCTCTGACCTCCATGAAACATCAATATAATGTATGTGCTGATGTTCCTCTCTGTCCGTCTGTCTGTAGCTGGCTCCAGAGAACACTATCCTGTCCTTCCAGAGGGCTCTGCAGATGAACGTCAGTGGGCTGGAGGCTGACGTGGCCATCAGGTACACACACCGAAAGAGACTCACAGTGCAGCCAAACAAGATCAGTAGTGAGTACAGTCAAGTCTGCTGTGGTTGATGGAGGAGTCCAGCCAAGCACATGTCATTCTGCTGGTCTGGCCCTCCTGTCCAGGATTCGGCCCCTTATAGTCAGGCAGGCAGCATGACGGAAAGCCAAGTCTAGGTCCAAAAGGCTTCTTAGCAGCTTCTACCCCCAAGCCATAAGACTCCTGAACAGCTAATCAAATTGTTACCCAGACTATTTGCATTGCCTCCCCACCCTGCCCCTTTAAGCTGCTGCTACTCTCTGTTTATTATCTATGCATAGTCACTTTAACACTACCTACATATTACCTCAACCAACCTGTGACAGTTTTAGCAGTAGTAGCAGTGGTAATAGCAGTTTTAGCAGTCGCAGCGGTAGTAGTAGCAGTTTTAGCAGTCGCAGCGGTAGTAGTAGCAGTTTTAGCAGTCGCAGCGGTAGTAGTAGCAGTTTTAGCAGTCGCAGCGGTAGTAGTAGCAGTTTTAGCAGTCGCAGCGGTAGTAGTTGCAGTTTTAGCAGTAGCAGCGGTAGTAGTTTTAGCAGTAGCAGTACTAACCGTTTTAGCAGTAGTAGTAGTTTTAGTAGTAGCAGCAGCAGTTTTAGCAGTAGCAGCGGTGGTGGTAATTGTAGTAACAGTTGTAGCAGCGGTAGTAGCAGCAGTTTTAGCAGTAGCAGTACTAACCGTTTTAGCAGTAGTAGTAGTTTTAGTAGTAGCAGCAGCAGTTTTAGCAGTAGCAGCGGTGGTGGTAGTTGTGGTAACAGTTGTAGCAGCAGTTTTAGCAGCAGCAGTTTTAGCAGTAGCAGCGGTGGTGGTGGTAGTTGTAGTAACAGTTGTAGCAGTGGTAGTAGCAGCAGTTTTAGCAGCAGCAATTTTAGCAGTAGCAGTACTAGCCGTAGTAGTAGAAGTAGTAGTTGTAGTAGTAGTGGCGGCGCCGGCAGCAGAGGTGGTAGTTTAGTAGCAGCAGTGGCGGTAGTTTTAGTAGTTGTAGTAGCAGCTGTGGTAGTTGTAGTAGCAGCTGTGGTAGTTGTAGCGGCGGTAGTTGTAGTAGCAGTAGCGGCGGTAGTTGTAGCGGTGGTAGTTGTAGTAGCAGTAGCGGTGGTAGTTGCAGTAGCGGCGGTAGTTGTAGTAGCAGTAGCGGCGGTAGTTTTAGTAGTAGTATCATCAGCGGCAGCGGCGGTAGTTTTAGTAGTAGTAGCTGCGGTGGCGGCAGTACTTTTAGTAGCAGCAGTGGCAGTGGCGGCGGTAGTTTTCGTAGTAGTAGTAGCAGCGGCGGTAGTTTTAGTAGTAGTAGCGGCAGCGGCGGTAGTTTTAGTAGTGGCAGCGGCGGCGGTAGTTTTAGTAGTGGCAGCGGCGGCGGTAGTTTTAGTAGCGGCGGCAGCTGTAGTTTTAGTAGCGGCGGCGGCTGTAGTTTTAGTAGCGGCGGCGGCTGTAGTTTTAGTAGCGGCGGCGGCTGTAGTTTTAGTAGCGGCGGCGGCTGTAGTTTTAGTAGCGGCGGCGGCTGTAGTGTTAGTAGTGGCGGCGGCAGCAGTTTCAGTTATTGTGGCAGCGGTAGTTTTAGTTGTAGTAGAAGCAGCGGCGGCGGTAGTTTTAGTAGCAGCGGCGGTAGTTTTATCAGTAGCAGTAGTAGCAGTAACAGCGGTGGTAGTAGTAGTAGCAGCAGTTTTAGCAGTAGCAGTGGTAGCAGTAGCAATTTTAGCAGTAGCAGTACTAGCCGTAGTAGTAGTAGTAGTAGTAGTTGTTGTTGTAGTGGCGGCGGCGGCAGCAGAGGTGGTAGTTTAGTAGCAGCAGCGGCGGTAGTTTTAGTAGTAGCGGCGGCGGTAGTTTTTGTAGCAGTGGTGGCGGTAGTTTTTGTAGCTGCGGCGGTAGTTTTTGTAGCAGCGGCGGTAGTTTTTGTAGCGGCGGCGGTAGTTTTTGTAGCGGCGGCGGTAGTTTTTGTAGCGGCGGCGGTAGTTTTTGTAGCGGCGGTAGTTTTTGTAGCAGCGGCGCTGGTAGTTTTAGTAGTAGCGGCAGTGGCGGTAGATTTAATAGTAGTATGGGCAGCAGCAGCGGTAGTTTTAGTAGCAGCGGCGGTAGTTTTAGTAGCGGCGGTAGTTTTAGTAGCAGCGGCGGCGGTAGTTTTAGTAGCAGCGGCGGCGGTAGTTTTAGTAGCGGCGGCGGCGGTAGTTTTAGTAGCGGCGGCGGCGGTATTTTTAGTAGCGGCGGCGGCGGTAGTTTTAGTAGCGGCGGCGGCGGTAGTTTTAGTAGCCGCGGCGGCGGTAGTTTTAGTAGCCGCGGCGGTAGTTTTAGTAGCCGCGGCGGCGGTAGTTTTAGTAGCGGCGGTAGCTTTAGTGGCGGCGGCGGTAGTTTTAGTAGCAGTAGCGGCGGCGGCTGTAGTTTTAGTAGTAATAGCGGCGGCAGTTTTAGTAGTAATTGCGGCAGCGGCGGAAGTTTTAGTAGTAGTATTAGCAGCAGCAGTTTTAGCAGTAGCAGTAGCAGCGGTAGTAGTAGTAGCAGCAGTTTTAGCAGTAGCAGCGGTAGTAGCAGTAGCCCTTTTAGCAGTAGCAGCGGTGGTGGTAGTAGTTTTAGCAGTAGCGGCGGTGGTGGTAGTAGTTTTAGCAGTAGCGGCGGTGGTAGTTGTTGCCCTTTTAGCATAAGTGGTGGTGGTGGTAGTAGCGGTAGTAGTAGCAGCCAGGACTGCACTTTCATAGACCCATGGCTGTTTTTAGATAACATGAGATGACAAGATGAGCTAGAAGAGAAAATTCAATAGAGGACATGTTTGTGAATGAGTTGGAGTGTGCGTTTGCGCACATAGATGTATGCATACAGTTACAAGTGTGCTGTGTGTGTCTGTGTGCTTTTCATTTTGTGCCATCTTTATGAATGTGTGATTGTATCTGTATGGAGCCACGTGCGTTTCTTGTCTGTATGTGCCTTTGTGTTCATGAAAGCTCATTTAGTGTGTGTTTACAATCCTCCACTCTCTCTGGTCCCTGTGCGGCCCTAATTTAAAGGAATGGGAGGGAGAGACATACAGTGCCTTGCAAAAGTATTCACCCCACTTGGCATTTTGCCTATTTTGTTTCATTACAACCTGTAATTTAAAACAAAGAGACCAAAGATAACCCTAAAGGAGCTGCCAAGCTCCACAGCGGTGATTGGAGTATTTGTCCATAGGGCCACTTTAAGTCGTACACTCCACAGAGCTGGGCTTTACGGAAGTGGCCAGAAAAAAAGCCATTGCTTAAAGAAAAAAATAAGAAAACACGTTTGATGTTCATCAAAAGTCATGTGGGATACTCCCCAAACATGGAAGAAGGTACTCTGGTCAGATGAGACAAAATTGAGCTTTTTGGCCATCAAGGAAAACACTATGTCTGGCGCAAACCCAACATCTCCCATCACCCCGAGAATATCATCCCCACAGTGAAGCATGGTGGTGGCAGCATCATGCTATGGGGATGTTTTTCATTGGCAGGGACTGGGAAACTGGTCAGAATTGAAGGAATGATGGATGGCACTAAATACAGGGAAATTCTTGAGGGAAACCTGTTTCAGTCTTCCATAGATTTGAGACTGGGACGGAGGTTCACCTTTCAGCAGGACAATGACCCTAAGCATACTGCTAAAGCAACACTTGAGTGGTTTAAGGGCAAACATTTAAATGTCTTGGAATGGCCCAGGCATCAATCCAATCGAGAATCTGTGGTATGATTTAAAGATTGCTGTACACCAGCGGAACCCATCCAACTTGAAGGAGCTGGAGCAGTTTTGCCTTGAAGAATGATGAGGAATGATAGGCTACATGATGTTTTTGGTCCGATTTAGTTGCTTGGTATGGAATCTTACGAAAGTGTTGCGATTCTACTTTTGAATTTGACAAACAATTCCAAGTGTAGGTAATTTTGTTGTTTTCCATGTCTTAAAACTTGAGGTTTACTGAAAAGGTGGGAAAAGGAGTTGGCATTCAAAACGAAGGTGAAGCAAGCAACATGAAAGTAGCTTTGATGTAAAGTTAGTTTTGCCTCAAACAACTCTAGTCTGTTTCTGTCATGATTTAAGTGTTTTGGGGCTTCCTTAGAGAGCATTCAGTATTTCTGTTGTAAGAACTTCCACAAAATATCAGGGGATATAAAAATCTGAGATTTTGAGAAATAAGATCATATTGAAAAAATCTGTATGGCAATGAATATACTATTTTATTAGTAGACCTGACTGTTTAACTCTTTCCTGTCCTAGCTTTGACGGGGTGCCATTTCTGATGCGAGACCGCACCTTGAGGAGGACTACAGACGTGGGGAAGGTGTTTCCAGCCAGACAGCTGGACGATGCCTCCTCCTTCAACTGGACAGACTTACACAGCCTCAACGCCGGCCAGTGGTTCCTCAAGGTACCACAATATTACTCACAACCCCGCTAGGGAGGAATGGTTCTGTCACACCCCCACTAGGGAAGAATGGTACTGTCTGTCACACCCCGCTATAGGAGAAATGGTATGGTCTGTCACACCATCTCTAGGGAGGAGTGGTACGGTCTGTCACACCCTCTCTAGGAAGGAGTGGTATGGTCTGTCACACCCTCTCTAGGGAGGAATGGTATGGTCTGTCACACCCTCTTTAGGGAGGAATGGTATGGTCTGTCACACCCTCTCTAGGGAGGAGTGGTACGGTCTGTCACACCCTCTCTAGGAAGGAGTGGTATGGTCTGTCACACCCTCTCTAGGGAGGAATGGTATGGTCTGTCACACCCTCTTTAGGGAGGAATGGTATGGTCTGTCACACCCTCTCTAGGGAGGAATGGTATGGTCTGTCACACCCTCTCTAGGGAGGAATGGTATACTCTTATGCCATCTTTCACTCTCTGAAGGTTTTTAATCATGCAGTCATCACACCACCCTTTCTTTCACTAGGCCTATATTTATCCCCCATGTTTTGGGTCCATTTCATTGCCACTCGGCTGATAGGAAATCTGATGAATGTGGAGAAAGTGCCCAATTTTATCAATCAAGGTTACTTCACTGGATTGAGTTGAAATAGAATTGACCCCTGATCTCATCTCTCATCATAAAGTGGTGTATTATTACGATTGCCATATAATCTTAGAAATACAGTAAATTGTTCAGATTGACTGTGAGCATCTGTGTGCATTCTCCTCTAGGATGACCCCTTCTGGACGGTCCAGTCCATGGCTCAGAGGGAGGTGATGCTGGTGGGGAACCAGAGCGTGTGTAGTCTGGAGCAGCTGCTGAGGCTAGCCTCCCTCCATAACCACACAGTGGTGTTCAGCCTGCGACGACCCCCGCACAGACACCCCTGCTACCACAGCTGGATCAACGATACCCTGGAAGTCATACGCCTGTCTGGGATTCCACAGCACCTGGTGAGACAGGCAACACTAGTGTACCCGACTCAGATAGGGGTCCTTTGTAGCTCAGTTGGTAGAGCAATGGCGCTTGTAATGCCAGGGTAGTGGGTTTGAATCTCGGGATCACCCATACTTAAAATGTATGCACACATGATTGATTTAAGTCTCTTTGGATAAAAGCATCTGCTAAATGGCATATTATTATATAATATTATTATTATAGATAGTGGACAGAACCTTGTTAGGGCTCAGACACTGTCCCCCTGGGTTATCTAGGGAAATCAAGAGGAGGAAAACAGCACTCATAGTGGAGAGAGGGAACTGACTACTGTCAGCTTGAGGCTGACCTGAAGATTGCCTGTGACATCCATCACTGTCACCAATGTAATAATCATTATTCTGTCACCACTGATGTCACTAACTGCACATCTACATGTCCCATAAGTAATCTGAGCTGTGTGTGTGTGTGTGTGTGTGTGTGTGTGTGTGTGTGTGTGTGTGTGTGTGTGTGTGTGTGTGTGTGTGTGTGTGTGTGTGTGTGTCTCGGCCGATCTGTGTGTGTGTGTCTGGGCCGATCTGTGTGTGTGTGTGTGTGTCTCGGCCGATCTGTGTGTCTGTCTGTCTGTGTGTGTGCGCAGGTGATGTGGACCCCAGACTGCGACAGGGGGCAGGTAAGACAGGTGGCTCCAGGGCTTCAGCAGACATCAGTAGAGAAGCTGCCGCCTCAAGTCCTTCACCAGCAGGGAATCAGCAGCCTGCTGCTACGTTACAGCCAGGCCAGCCCCTATGACATCCAGTGGGTTAACAGGCACAGACACACATACACTGTGTGCTTCTTCTGTATATGTGTATGAAATATTAATGTGTCTGTCTGCACCCTCCAGAGAGTTCTCCAGGAGCAACGTGAGTGTGACTCTGTACACGGTCAACGAGCCCTGGCTGTTCTCTGTGCTCTGGTGCAGCGGGGTCTCCTCTGTCTCCTCTGAAGCCCCCAACATCCTCAGAAAGGTGCCTTACCCCATCTGGCTCATGGTAAGTCCCTCACAGCATTACCCCCACAACACCCCCCTAGCACTGGGGCGGCAAGTAGTGGTTAGAGCATTGGACTAGTAACCGAAAGGTTGCAAGATCGAATCCCCGAGCTGACAAGGTAAAAATATGTTGTGCTGCCCCTGAACAAGGCAGTTAACCCACTGTTCCTAGGCCGTCATTGAAAATAAGAATTTGTTCTTATTTGACTTGCCTAGTAAAATAAAAGAAACACCATTACCCCCACAACACCCCCCTAGCACTCACACCATTACCCCCACAACATCCCCCTAGCACTCACACCATTAACCCCACAACACCCCCTAGCACTCACACCATTACCCCCACAACACCCCCCTAGCACTCACACCATTAACCCCACAACACCCCCTAGCACTCACACCATTACCCCCACAACACCCCCCTAGTACTCACACCATTAACCCCACAACACCCCCTAGCACTCACACCATTACCCCCACAACACCCCCCTAGCACTCACACCATTAACCCCACAATACCCCCTAGCACTCACTCCATTACCCCCACAACACCCCCCTAGCACTCACACCATTACCCCCACAACACCCCCCTAGCACTCACACCATTAACCCCACAACACCCCCCTAGCACTCACACCATTACCCCCACAACACCCCCCTAGCACTCACACCATTACCCCCACAACACCCCCCTAGCACTCACACCATTACCCCCACAACACCCCCCTAGCACTCACACCATTAACCCCACAACACCCCCTAGCACTCACACCATTACCCCCACAACACCCCCCTAGCACTCACACCATTAACCCCACAACACCCCCCCTAGCACTCACACCATTAACCCCACAACACCCCCCTAGCACTCACACCATTAACCCCACAACACCCCCCCTAGCACTCACACCATTACCCCCACAACACCCTCCTAGTACTCACACCATTACCCCCACAACACCCTCCTAGTACTCACACCATTAACCCCACAACACCCCCCTAGCACTCACACCATTAACCCCACAACACCCCCTAGCACTCACACCATTACCCCCACAACACCCCCCTAGCACTCACACCATTAACCCCACAACACCCCCCTAGCACTCACACCATTAACCCCACAACACCCCCTAGCACTCACACCATTACCCCCACAACACCCCCCTAGCACTCACACCATTAACCCCATAACACCCCCCTAGCACTCACACCATTAACCCCACAACACCCCCCTAGCACTCACACCATTACCCCCACAACACCCCCCTAGCACGCACACCATTACCCCCACAACACCCCCCTAGCACTCACACCATTAACCCCACAACACCCCCCTAGCACTCACACCATTGTCCCCACTGTACCCCCCCTAGTACCCACACCATTACCCCCCTAGCACCCACACTGCCCCAGCCCCTCCTGGCACCCCTCCCTGGGTTAGCAGACTGACTCACAGCAGGGAACACAATGGGTGGTGAAGACTAGAAAATAGAGCCCATCCTGGGTGAGGTTGACATGGAGTTCAGGCTATCACTGCATCTGTTACCCACCCTGTGTCTGTCTGTCCTGTCTGCTTGCCTGCTAGTCAATATGGCCACTATCTACACCCACCCTGTCTGATAGTATGGGATCTAGGTCTATGTGGAACTTACATTATTCTGACTAGAGTATTCTTTTGTTATTGTCCCATCTGTAACTTGGAGCACCTTTTGATTAACTAGTCCAGTATGCATTACACATTAATTACTGTACCACAATATTATATGAATTTCAATATTACATCATTTTAGGAAGGCATTCTTTGTTCTAGGTTTGTTGCTACCTGGCTGTGAGTTGTTTTAGGAGACAGTGCCACCTGGTGGTCTAATGCTGCCATGTTGTGTTTCAGAGTCCAGATGAATATTGTCTGATCTGGGTCGCCGCTGATCTCATCTCCTTCACTGTAGTTGTAGGAATTTTTGTATTCCAAAAGTAAGTACTCCTTCAAAAATATATATAATATGTTGTGATATCCAATTGGTAGTTAGTCTTGTCTCATCGCTGCAACTCCCATGCGTACTCGGGAGAGGCGAAGGTCGAGAGCCATGCGTCCTCCAAAACACAACCCTGCCAAGCTGCACTGCTTCTTGACACACTGCTCGCTTAACCCAGAAGCCAGCCGCACCAAGATGTCGGAGGAAACACCGTACAACTGGTGACCAAAGCCAGCGCGCATGCACCCGGCCGCCACAAGGAGTCCTAGAGCGCGATGGGACAAGGACATCCGAGCCGGCCAAACCCTCCCCTAACCCGGACAACGCTGGGCCAATTGTGTGCCGCCTCATGGGTCTCCCGGTCACGTCCGGCTGCGACACAGCCCGGGATCGAACCCAGATCTGTAGTGACGGCTCTAGCACTGATCAGTGCCTTAGACCACTCGGGAGGCCGAGTACTCTGCTGTTTTTTTCTTAGGATGTAATTTTTAAATGTAGTAATTCAGTGTTTTCCTCTCTCTCTAATTAATGATCTGTAATTGCTGCCATAGTGCCTCTGGCAGCCTTTACACAGTTATCACATCTCTTCCTCCCTCAGTGTGTCCGTTTCACACCCTCTCTCTTTCCACACAGCTGTGTGTGTTATACCTCTCAGGGGCTTAATGCATAATAATGATATCTGCCATTTAGCAGATGGTTTTATCCAAAGCGACTTAGTCATGCGCCATACATTTATTACGTATGGGGTGGTCCTGGGGATTCGAACCCACTATCCTGGCTTTGCAAGAGCCATCCTCTACCAACTGAGCTACAGAGGACCAGCAGGCTCCATGTATACTGTATGTTGGACAAGCACACATTAACAGATAACTCTGCATACACACATTACCAGAAAGGCCATTTTCCAGCAAGCGTGTTAAAACACAGAAATGGATGAAACACTAGTTATTTGATAAAGCTAATTTACAATGCCAACACCTTGGCTTTGAGAATCAGCTGGAGAAGTATCTCTCGTCAACCAAACAATGTTTCCCCTTACAGTTGTTTGCACTTTGAAGTAACATTAAATCAGAAAGTATGCTTCCTTGAATCTTCTGAAAGACTATGGGAAGCTTCTAAAAAGAATTTAATCTTCCTTCCTGAGCCATAATGCTGTTGTGGGATGGAGGACAGCAGAGCAAGGCCTCCATCCTCTAGTCTTATGTGTGGGTTTGCTATGCTTAGCAAAGTGCTGGTCGCTGCTGGCTTCTAAACTGACTTATTTTAATCTCTCCGCCTTCTTCTTTCTTCTTCCTCCTCTCCTCTGCCTGATGTGCATGCTCCTCCTC
Organism: Salmo trutta; assembly: GCF_901001165.1. Taxonomy (NCBI): domain Eukaryota; kingdom Metazoa; phylum Chordata; class Actinopteri; order Salmoniformes; family Salmonidae; genus Salmo; species Salmo trutta. The sequence continues at coordinate 73,357,726 of NC_042969.1, forward strand.
TTCTCTGCTGCATTTTGGCATCTGGCAGCTATCACATTATCAGGTAACTGGGTCAACTCTGACCCACGATGGTTTCCCTTTTTATCTTTCTTCCTCTATCTCAGTGAAGCCAGTATCTCCATCCTTTATTTCTATATACGTCATCATTTACATCTTAGATCTCTCCCTTTTTCTCACCTGTATCGTTGTTGTATTTCACTGCTGCTACTTCTCGTCCTCCCCGCTAGAGGGGAGTATACAGTAAATACAAGCGAGGCTACCACTATTGGCCTTTTAGTGGCAGACGGCAATGCTTTCTCCCACACAGCACAAATGCTTGTGTTCACTTTTATCTCGCTTGAGTTTTACTGTTTACATTATCGACCGAATGACAGTCTACAAATTAATTCTAGAAATGTATTAGAGGGAAGCGCTCATTTTCATTTATGGTGTTGATTTGGACAAAAGCTCTGCTGGGTTATGTTTAAGTGCATTGATGCATTAGCCAAGACACAATATTGCTAATGTAATCATTTTGATTTACATGCCTCTATTTGGTAATTACCATAACCAAATGGATTAGGGAAGTAAATCTTCTTGCCTCAAATGTTACTCCAGTTGTGATGTTCAAAGCCAGTCACAACCAATGATGTATATAAACTCAGTAAAAATACTTTAAAGTACTACTTAAGTCGTTTTTCTTAGGTATCTGTACTTCACTATTTATATTTTTGACAACTTTTACTCCTACATTACTAAAGAAAAGAATGTACTTTTTACTCCATACATTTTCCCTGACACCCAAAGTACTTTTTGAATGCTTAGCAGGAAATCAAACAAAACCAAATTTTATTGGTCACATACAGGTGATTAGCAGATGTTATTGCGGCTGTAGCGAAATACTTGTCCTTCTAGCGCCGCCAATGTAGTAATATCTAACAAATTACGCAACATATACCCAATACACACACATCTAAGTAGGAATGAATTAAAACTATATACATATGGACGAGCGATAGAGCGGAACGGACTAAGATACAGTAGAATAGTATAGGAAACAGATGTCTTTAATTAGCACAACAGTTTTCAGCTGTGCAAACATAATTGCAAAAGGGTTTTCTAATGATCAATTAGACTTTTTAAATTATAAACTTGGATTAGCTAACACAACGCGCCATTGGAACACAGGAGTGATGGTTGCAGATAATGGGCCTCTGTACGCCTATGTAGATATTCCATAAAATATCCGCTGTTTCCAGCTACAATAGTTATTTACAACATTAACAATGTCTACATTGTATTTCTGATTTAATTTGATATTTTAATGGACAAAAAAATGTGCTTTTCTTTCAAAAACAAGGACATTTCTAAGTGACCCCAAACTTTTGAACGGTAGTGTACATGTGAGATAAGTAATGGCAGATATGTAAACATTATTAAAGTGACTAGTGTTCCATTCCTTAAAGTGGCCTGTGATGCGTAGTCTATACCTATAGGCAGCAGCCTCTAATGTGCTAGTGATGGTTGTTTAACAGTCTGATGGACTTGAGATTGTTTGTAAATTGGTGTTGGTGTGCCCCTGGCTATCTGTAACATTGGTTTGCTTAGTATAAGGAATTTGAAATAATTTTTACATTTGATACTTAAGTATATTTTAGCAATGACATTTGCTTTTGATACTTAAGTATTTGATTTGAACCAAGTACTTTGACTTTTACTCAAGTAGTATTTTACTGGGTGACTTTTACTTTAGTAATTTTCTTTTAAATTATCTTTACTTTTACTCAAGTATGACAATTGGGTACTTTTTCCACCACTGTATAAACCCTGGATTGCTGATGCTATGTATTGGCCATTGAGAGGCATTGAAGCCACCGGTCAGGCGTATTGGCACTCCCTACTGTATTTCAATTAAATGTGATCATGGACAAAATGTATTTTGTTGTAGTGGGTACAATAACATTAATTAAAACAAATTATACTTTAAGGAATGTTTTATTTGTATGTTTAGCTCACATAATATAATGTAAAAGTATGCATTACAGTGTCTGTAATAGAATAAATTGGGGAAAACCAATGTACATAAATAAAGGCATTTCTATAGCTTCCCCACCATTGTAGAAACTATTTTGGGAGTGCCAGGATGGAGGCACGGTGGCTTCAACACAGCACCCCCTATCAGTCATCTAGTGTGTATATAAATATTAGTCACTGCTAGTCAGTAACTGATAAGTATGAGCTTTCAGAGAAGTGGGGATGTCTTTGGCTCAGACTCTATTTGTACGTGTCCTTGTAGATGCATGTGTGCATAAATCATTTGATTCATTCAGTACAGCACCCAACTTCAATATATGTCTGTTTGCTTGGTGTCATTTTGAGGTCAGCCAATTAGAAGTAAAAGACTTTGAGGCAAAATAGTGCCCATTGCCCAGCTATCTCCAAGAAAATTGGGCGACGCATTTTGACATGACGTTATCTTCATATAGGACAGGTCCTTGAGAGCAGAGACAGCAGTATTGTGGTATGACCAGAGGCTCTATATCAGGGCTATCAACCCTGTTCTTGGAGAGCTATCCTCCTGTAGGTTTTCACGCCAACCCTAGCTGTAACTAACCTGATTCAGCTTATCAACCAGCTAATTATTAGAATCAGGTGCGCTACAATAGGGTTGGAGCGAATACCTACCGGATGGTAGCTCTCCAGGAACAGGGTTCGGAGAGACCTGCTCTATATGATGCCCTGACCCTGTGTGACCTTTCCTCACCAGATGGAGGTTGAGTGGCATGCACAGCTACAACCCTGAACAGATCATGCTGAGTGCCGCAGTCCGGAGGTCCAGCAGAGACGTCAACATCATGAAGGAGAAACTAATCTTCTCCGGTAAGGAAGGACCCCACAGAGAGGAGAACTGGAATTCCTGTGTCTACTGTATTGTGTGTTGGTGTTTGTTTCTCTGGCTGTGTCCCAGTACTCTGAAATGTCTTCCACTCCTTTTCTCCTGTCCTTATTTATTTACCACTGATCTGATGACATTTGATAGATGAAGTGGATGCCTGTTGTTTTGGCCAGTCATATTGCTTTCACCTATTAATCAGTGGTCACAGAAAAGGAGACAAGGGAAGGCAGCCATTTTAGGAGTGTCTGAGGATGCCAGTGTGTGACCCTATCCCAGCATGCATCTCTCTGAGTGTTTGATGTAATTGCCCTCCTCAAGGTCAACCGCAGTAGCCGTCTCATCCTGTGTGTGTGTGTGACCTGCACTCCTCTCCACCTCCACTCTTCATCCTGCCATCTGTCCATCCTCCTCCGGCTGCTGTGACCATTCCTCCGACCATTCCATCCATGCCTCCCTTCCCGCCTCCCTCCCTCTGCCTGCCCCGCCCTTCCCCTCGCTCCCCCCCAATCGCCCACAGAGTCCTGCATCATGTATAAGGGCTCCTAGACAGCCCACTGTGACCCACCAGCCTCTCCTGGTGGGTGGTGAAAGGTAAGTCTAATGGGGATGCTGATGAGTCTTCAATGACCATCAGTCAGTCCAAACCACTCTAAAATCACACTAGTAGGTCTTAGAAGATACGTGGTGACATACAGAGCAAAGGAAGCTAAGGGATTTCTCTGGTGTGGTTTGGATATGTTGCAGTGACATTGTTTTTGATGTTCTGTGTATTCAGTGTGCATTGATGTGGTCTGTGTTATATTAGTGAAATACCCTGTGAACACCTACTGATGTCCCTTCACTCTTCTGCCTCCCAGAGGTGAGCAATGGTGTGGGCAGTGCTGAGGACCTGTACATGGAGAATGGCTTCGACTACTACAACAACGAAGGCATCTCCCATTGACTCTCACTCTCCTAATGTGAATCTACTGAAAGACACCCGACTCTACTAGCATGTGGAAACTGAGTAAATTAAGACTTCCAAGTGACTGTCTTGTGATTGGCTTGTCTGTTCTGATTACTCTTGTTTTACTCAGTGCATCCAGATAGTTTTTGGTTTGTTCCTCTGAACTACTGATTGACAGGCTGCTGTATTGCTGAAGAATCCCAGGCAAGCACCACCCATTGCTTTGTACATTCTGTAAATAGGTTTGTTTTTGCTTGTTAAATACAATGTGGGACTAAAAGCACTTTTTATTGATGAACCAATTGATTCGTCAGATCTGTGGCCTCTTCTCACCTCTAGATCATTTTTTTTTTTTTACAATTTGTTTGTCAGAAAAGGGCATTTATTTGAAAATATATTGGTCCATTATATATTGTTTTTCACTCAAATCTCCCGTGGGCAGGGATTGAATGGGCTCATGGGCCATATCTGGCCCACGGACTGTAGTTTGCCCACCCCTAATCTAGGTGCTTTGGAGACCCCCCAGTTAGTTTGTTTTTAAACTGTTATTTACTTGCAGCCACTTCATAGCACAGCTAATTCTTAGTTATTTAGAGGATTTTAAATACTTGTGCAGCATTGCCCCTATTTCTTGCCACGTTTGGGCGCTATTCTAATTTTTAGGAACAAAAACAACATGAACAAGCTGTTTACAGAGGGTCCTGCCTTCTCCGACTAAGTGAAATATTTACATGATGTAAGATAATGATTTTAACAGCATTTCCTTCATCCATGCATGTGACATACAATATCAAGTGACTGTGCTGTCTCGGGCAAGGCTTTTGTTCAGGCAGAACTATGTCTGCTGGGTGTGTTTTTGTGATGTTTTCAGTTCATTGTGAATGTTTTGATTTTTAAAGGATGTGAACAGTGTATTATGGCAGTAGAGATTTCACCACCTACCCCAAGTATGCAGTTCTACATGGAGTGTGTACATATTACAAAAGTTTTATATGCTATGGCTGTCTGAGGATTATATTGGAAATGTGATGCATAATAATAGCAATAGTGTTGAGAAGTTTATGAAAGTCAAGTCATTTAAATATTTTGCAGACCAACTCTTCAATGGCATTTGAACTCATGATGGTGTTGTGGTGTTTGAAAAGCAAACTGCATCATATAGAGTGACATTAAAGGGTATATTTTATGTCGTGATGAAGTGGGGTGTGTTATATTAACTGTGAAAATAAAGCTCTAGGCTGTTGAAGGGACAACGCTGAGTATCAGAATAGTTCACACAGGGTCAAGGAATGGATTGACTTGTGTTCATTTACTCCTTTGGTATTTGTGTGCCTCAGAAGTCAACATTAAAATGCTTCTGATACCAAAGTGATATCCTTTTATTGTGATTTTTCTAGATGGAAGATAACTGTAACACACTATTTAGGTTGGTGTTACTGTTGACTGTGTAGATTTAGCTCATGTCAACGCTTGATGTACAGTGCCTTCAAAGTATTCATACCCCTTGACTTTTTCCACATTTTGTGTTAGACTGGATTAAATTGATTGGCCTACACATAATACCCCATAATGTCAGTGGAATTATGTTTTTATTAAAAATGAAAAGCTGGAATGTCTTGAGTCAATATGTATTTAACCCCTTTGATATGGCAAGCCTAAATAAGTTCAGGAGTAAAAAGTAATATGTTGCAAAGCTCTTACACTTACCCAGAAAGACTAATCTTGCTACCAAAGGTGATTCTAACAAGTATTGACTCGGGGGTGAATACTTAAGTATTTCTAAAAACGTTCACTTTGTCATGGGGTAGTGTGAAAAAACAAATCCACTTTGAATTCTGGCTGTTACACAATGTGGAATAAGTCGAGGGGTATGAATACTTTCTGAATGTACTGTATGTTCTATGCAGTAGCCCATGCCAGTAACTAACACCATTGTGGATCTCTAACATACTGATGTTTTTCCATCAATTTTACAGTTACGCGGCAAGATGTTGCCACATTGCTGAAGAAGCTAGTGAGTGACTATGGTAAATGCAATTTTCACGATTTTCAGTTGATATGTGCTGGGAACATTATCACAAATGTCCTTTTATTTTTTTCCTCCCACCTGTACTAGAAAGTCTTTATCATGGAATGCAGACAGCAAGATGCATCTGTATGTTGTTTTCTCTTACAGCAATGGCAATCTCTGTTGGGTCCTGAACTGTGTTTGAATGGATTTGTATGTATATTAAAGCTGGCTTTAATTTTGTTCGCTGCTCTAGAATATCCCTCATAGAAAGAAAATTCAATGGTATTTTGGTAATTCAGGATTTATTTAAAGCAGCATGTAGTACAAGCAGAAATCTAAGGGAGCCATTTGGAAGGGTGATTTGAAGAAGCAAAACTTGCAGTACAAAAATATCTTAATCTACATACTTTGAAATGGAACGGTCCAGATAAATTCCTATAGCATATCGCTAGAGAACTGTGCAGTATCTGAGGCACGTTCAACAAGGTATGCATGCAAACTGTTTACCAAACCTCTAAAAGGTATATATTATTTAAATGTGTCCACTGTATCAGTCTTAACTAGACTGGTATTATGGAATGTACATTCTATACATGAGAATGTCAATTATCAACGAACATGTTTGTTCTAATGCCAGGGGCTGTAACAGCCTCAACCATTACTGTCCACCTGCAGTCTTGTGAGACACGGTAACACTTCAAACAGGCACCATAAGCCTAGTCCTGTGTTTTTATGGCACTTATTTACACATATAGAAGTACTAAGTGTCAGCCAGTGATTCTTATAATTCAATTGCACCAGAATGATGATGCTGGTTAACAAGTTAAAGTGGAATACTGAGCATGTCCCTTATTTAGAAAATCTGTTAACCCATACAAAGCTGAGCATAGGCTATTGCTTGAATGTAAAGCTAGTAACAATGTGTGCAAAAATATTTGGTCTGAAACTAATAGCATTATGCCTTCGTCAATAGGACTCCCTAAAGGACTGGTGGTTCTTCATATCAGGTGACTTAAAAGCACAAAGCCTAATAGTGCAGCTCTCTGAAAAGGCACAAGCACGTTGTCATCCACTGAAAAACAAAACACCTCATGTACAGTACACCCCCCCACTCACAGTACAAACACTAGAAATAAATAAATAAATAGCTGAAGGTGTCTTGGCTGGTCACAGTTCTCTAGAAATAAAGGTTGTTCCCTGAGTTGAACACCATTTTCGGTCTAATAAGTTGGGCTGACAGTAAAAAAGTGATGGTGCAATTTGAGTTTCTCTGAGAGAATATATTCCAGTAGCTATTATTACAGCTGAAGATCATATTTTAACCTCATAATACTATTGCACACCTTGTGAAGATGGAGAAGCACAATTAACAGTTAGAATGCAGACCATCCTTTAATATGGCAAGTATCTGTCTGGTGGCATCCTTATGTCCCTTGCTACCTCTAGACTAGATCAATTGAAGATGGTCTTGCGGAGGTGTCTGTTGGGGATCTCTATAGCGCTGACCTGTAGGGGCCAGGAGCCGCCCATGATGCCAGCCTGGATGGCCACCCCAGTCACCACTGCCAAGTCTGGGTCCACTGAGGTGTTGGGCTCCTTCCCAAAGTACTCACTGATCAGCTTCCTAATCCTAGGGATGCGGGTGGAGCCTCCCACCAGAACTATCTCATCCACCTCCTCCTTCCCCAGGTGGCCCTCGGCCAGCACTGTCTCTACAGGCACCAGAATCTTCTGGAAGAGGTCGGCGTTCAACTCTTCAAACAGTTCACGGGTGATGACTGCTTGGAAGATGATTGGGTCCTTGGTGGGCCCCTGTGGTGGTTGCTTGGGGTCTCCTTGGGGCTCCAGGTGCAGGGGTACCCTGAGGTCGGCGCTGGGCTGCAGGGTGAGGTTGAGCTTGGCTGCCTCCACGGCCTGGCGGAGGTGGTGGATGTCCTCTTTGAGGGTGGGGGGAATGCCGTACTGCTGGCGGACCCTCTCCATGGTGTACTGGAGCAGCCTCTGGCTGAAGTCCTGTCCCCCCAGCTTGTTGTTACCTAGGAAATGAAGACAACAGCAAGGATCATTCTCTGAGCCCAAGAATACTATCTGATAGTGCTGTATTGGGGTTGATTCCATTTTAGGTCATGTACTGTATGGTTTGAATTAGTTGTGCTAATTGGAAATGGTCCTCTTTAACTACAATATGGCAAATGTTCCACTTGTACTGTATGCCCAATTTAAAACCAGAAGTTAAATGAAAATGACCAACTAAACCATTCGTATCGACAACATAAGGAGTTGAGAGTAAATTAGCATCTTACCTGCCATGGCTCTGGTGAGGAACATGCCCCCCTGTTTGTTGAGCAGAGAGACGTCCAGCGTTCCTCCTCCCAGGTCTACCACCAGCACGTTGAACACGTCCACCTTGTGTAACCCGTACGCCATTGCTGCAGCTGTGGGCTCGTTGATCACACGCAGGATGTCCAGTCCTGAGTGGTGTAAACAGAACAATCAGATGTTAGTTATAGTGGGTAGTGTAGATTTGGTCAAAGCCCTTAAGGAATCTTAATGATTTTGGATTAGGTGTCCAATATTCTACTCTGTATGTATCAGTGCATTCGCAAAGTATTCAGACCCCTTCACTTTTTCCACATTTTATTACTTTACAGCCTTATTCTAAAATGGATTAAATAGTTTTTTTCCCTCTCAATCTACACACGTAGACCATAATGACAAAGCAAAAACATGTTCAGAAATGCAAATGTATTGAAAATAAATTTGAAATATCACATTTACATAAGTATTAAGACCCTTTACTCAGTACTTTGTTGAAGCACTTTTTGGCAGGGATTACAACCTGGAGTCTTCTTGGGCATGACGCTACAAGCTTGGCACACCTGTACTTGGGGGGTTTCTCCCATTCTTCTCTGCAGATCCTCTCAAGCTCTGTCAGGTTGGATGGGGAGCATCGCTGCACAGCTATTTTCAAGTCTCTCCAGAGATGTTCGATCGGGTTCAAGTCCAGGCTCTGGCTGGGCCACTCAATGGTTTTCATCAAGGATCTCTACTTTGCTCCGTTCATCTTTCCCTCGATCCTGACTAGTCTCCCAGTCCCTGTTGCTGAAAAACATCCCCACAGCATGATGCTGCCACCACCATGCTTCAAAGTAGGGATGGTACCAGGTTTCCTCCAGATGTGACGCTTGGCATTCAGGCCAAATAGTTCAAGCTTGGTTTCATCAGACAAGATAATATTGTTCTTCATGGTCTGAGAGTCTTTAGGTGCCTTTTGGCAAATTCCAAGTGGGCTGTCATGTGCCTTTTACTGAGGAGTAGCTTCTGTCTGGCCACTACCATAAAGGCCTGTTTGGTGGAGTGCTGCAGAGATGGTTTTCCTTCTGGTAGGTTCTCCCATCTCCACAGAGTAGCTCTGTCAGAGTGACCATCAGTTTCTTGGTCACCTCCCTGACCAAGGCCCTTCTCCCTCGATTGCTCAGTTTGGCCGGGCAGCCAGCTCTAGGAAGAGTCTTGGTGGTTCCAAACTTCTTCCATTTAAGAATGATGGAGGCCATTGTGTTCTTGGGGACCTTCAATGCTACAGAAATCTTTTGGTACCCTTCCCCAGATCTGTGCCTCAACACAATCCTGTCTCGGTGAGCTACGGACAATTCCTTCAACCTCATGGCTTGGTTTTTGGGACCTTATATAGACAGGTGTCCAGTCAATTGAATTTACCACAGGTGGACTCCAATGAAGTTGCAGAAACATCTCAAGGATGATCAATGGAATCAGGCTGTACCTGTGCTCAATTTCAAGTCTCATAGTAAAGGGCCTGAATATTTATGTAAATAAGGTTTAAAAAAAGTATACATTTGCAAGAAATGTCTATAAACCTGTTTTCGCTTTGCCATTATGGGGTAGTGTGTAGATTGATGAGGAAAAGTTATATTTCATCAATTTTAGAATAAGCCTGTAACGTTACAAAATGGGGAAAAAGTCAAGGGGTCTGAATAAAGTGGTATGTGTGGTATGTATGTATGTATGTATGTATGTATGTATGTATGCATGCATGCATGCAAAACAGTTATTTTAGAACAAACACCTAATTATATCAGGGATTGACATTAAAGTCTAATGCAGTTGCACATCCGAAAATGTAAATTAGCTATTTACAAGCAGAAGTGACATATTGCCTTCCTTTCACCTACCCATAGGAGAGGAATCAGAAAGATCAGTCATTTAATTATTTGTATTTTGGTTGTTATCACTAAAAAAAAGTTATCAGAGCAAGCTCAGCTCGTCATAAATGGTCTGTCTTTCACTTACACAATGTGGATGAACCAGAGCAGGCTCAACTTGCGCTCAGTTTTACTTGCCCCAGGCAATAGGGCAACCCTTAATGTCAATCCCTGTATGATAGACTGTTTCTAAATGAGACTACACTAAACAGCTATACAGTGTAAGTTATTCCTGTAGCAGTGTTTACACATCAAATCAGATATTGTTTGACTGTTGATACAGTATTGCCAGATAGACTGACCAGCCAGGTTGGCAGCCCTGATGGTGTAGTTCCTCTGTCTCTCATCAAACTCAGCAGGGACAGAGATAACAGCCCTCTGAATGGGGACACCCAGGTGACGCTCCGCCATCTTCCTCATCTTCAGCAGCAGTCGAGAACCAATGAATTCGGGAGTAACTGTGAACGTCTGGTTGGTGGTGACAAAGAACTCTGCACTGCCATTGTTGTTTATCACCTGAAAGAAAGGTGTTACAAATTAAAGTCAGCAGTCATTGATGTAGAATATTCATACACCTGTAATCACACATAGCTTATGTAGCCAAATGCTGATGATGTATTAAATCATTTTCACTGTGGTGTATTGACTGTCAAAGTAACTACAGCAGTATGTACTGTACCTTGAATGGATAACGAGCACTTTCCTGCTCAAGGAGCTCTTGTTCGAATATCTTTCCAATAAACCGCTTGGCATCATAGATGGTGTTTTCAGGATTGCTGTCGGCCAGATCCAGACCATCGTGACCGGCGAGGACTTCGGTAGATGTGAACGACACCGCACTAGGGATGCTCTTCCGCCCCTCCTCATCCCCTATCACCTCCACATCCCCGGTACCCGGGTGGAATACTCCCACGGAGCAGAAAGTGGTCCCCAGATCTAGGCCGATAACTTTGGGTTTCGGTGGAGGCAGATACTGCTGGCCCAGATAGCCAGCCAGAAATAAAGCCAGAATGACCGATCCTGCGACACGGAAGATAAAGAAATGACGTGGGTTTAGGGATGGATGTTGACTACGTAGCTAACTAACTAACTAACTAACAACTGGTACCGATAGCCTACTTATTTACATATTAATTCAGCGTTGACAGTTCTGACACTTCGTTTACCTTTCCAGCTAACTTGACTACTGTGAATTAGGTAGCAACTAGCCAGCTGTTACCACCGGTAATTTGTCTGCCCACTTGCTACTTACTGTTAGCTAGCTAAACAGCTGGTTAGTTACACAATAAGCACACGTTACGGTTAAATCTTACTTACCGATCATAGACATTTCCCCAGCCATTGTCATGTATTGATCACCACCGAACTGAGACGTAGTAAAACAAAATCTAGGAAATTCGCCTCATCAGTTTCGGAATGGATGAATGGTGTCACTAGTTACCACAGCCACTAAGTCTTAAACCCCGCCTATATCTACAATTTATCTTCTTCAAATGCAATTTTAAACTTAACCCTTAAATACACTTCTAACCATATCCTTTTTACGATGGCCAATTTTGACTTTGTGACTGTAGTAATTAGTGATACCCCTCTTGACCTGTTCTACGTTCAGAATAATATGTATGATTCACAGAACTACACGTCACCATTATAGGGTGCGTTCGTAAATTCACTCTGGAGTGCCAGAGGACATTGTCCGCTCTGAATTTACGAACGGACAATCTGACCAACGCTCTGAATTTAAAAACACGCAGAGCGTTGTCAGATTGTCCTTCCGTAAATTCAGTGTTTCGCTCTCGGAGAGCACACTGAGCGCTCTGGCCGAGGAGTAGGGTTGATCCGAGCGTTCTGACCTCACAACGGCAGTGAAGCACCCAAGCTAACTGGCTAAAGTTAGCTAGCATGCTAGCTACTTCCTGGCATAAATGAGAGAACACCTCACTCTGACCATTTTTCTCGCCCTTTCTCGCGCTGGTTATGCTGTGTTCATGTTATTCAGAGCGTTGGTGACTGTAACTGTGCTGATGGCAACAATTTAATTACGCCTTTTTGCCGAGGTTTACTGACACCGGCCATACTCCACGGGTGTTGAGCGTTCGTAAATGAATCAGTTATTCTGAGCGAATTTACGAACTCACCCATAATGTGGTCTAAAGCTTCTGGGTACCGTAGTCCAATCCATGCGTTATCGCTTATATATACACAGGATGAGAAAGCAAAGGAACAACCTTTCCCATGAACACTAGTCGTAAATGACGTTCAAATGAGTGTGTTCAGTGTCGTAACATTTTGAGGCATGCAACATATAGCAATATTTTACAACTGCAACACCTTTTCTGTGCACATTTTGCTTGAAAATATATTATACATTCAATGCAGTACAAATTAACGGATTAGTTAGACAGATTACTCTTTAAATACTTTATTCATGTGTGACATATTGCACTTATTGAGTTCTACAAGTATGTGCATTTCACAGGAGGTTGGTGGCAACTTAATTGGGGAGGACGGCTCGTGGTAAGGGCTGGAGCGGAAAAAGTAGAACGTATCAAATACATCAAACATATGGTTTCCATGGTTTCCATGTGTTTGATGCCATTCCATTCGATCGTTTCAGCCATTATTATGATCCGTCCTCCCCTCAGCAGCCTCCACTGGTACTGTACATTTTGTTGAACCAGGATTGTTCAAAAAGATATGTAAAAACTCCCGTGCACACACACATACACATTTGTTTTACTATCCTTGTTGGGACAAGGATAGTAAACAATGAATTTCCATTCAAACTCCCATTTTCCCTGACCTTAAACCTAACCTACCCCTAACCACAACCCCCTAACTCCTAAACCTAACCCCTTAAGCCTGAAATAGCCTTCTGTCACCACAAGGATAGTAAAACCAAACACACACAGACCATAGTTTCCAGCACAATACACAAAAAATAAGATTTGATTTAAGTCAAATATAATTTGTCAGGGGTGTCATTCCATGGAGGGCCTAGTGTCTGCAGGTTTTAGTTGTTTTCCTTTCAATTAAGCCATAAACTACCAGTTGTAGAGAGTTCCTTTCTAAATTGTGACCTTAATTCATCAATCAAGTACAAGGGAAGAGTGAGAACCCGCAGCTATTCGGCCCTCCGTGGAATGAGTTTGACACCTGTGCTTCATGTGAATGAATAGGTTAGATAAAAGGTGCATTCAACAAATTCATTGGGTTTTAAGAAAAATTGGCTACATTTAACATTTAATTAATTAAATCCCATCTTGTTAAACCAAATACAGACAAGACAAACATGGTGAGCCATCGTAATTTACATGTCAAAACTTGTTAGTTAGGATAGTGCAGCCTATCAGTGTGTGACTGGTTGGCTCTCTGTGTCCTCTTTGCTGTTTTCAGAGCACTCTGATAGAATAAAGCAGCCTGAGTCTCTTGGACAGTCGCTTTTCTCCACCTTCAAACTGTGTGATGAAGAGGGCTCCTCACTCTCCCTCACATCATCGCCTGCAAACACAAGAACAAAGCAGGCTGGTTGGTTGGATCCTCAGACCCAGGAAAGAAACCTGCGAGTTGCCAGGTTAGCTGCCCCGATCCAAGTCAATTTAAATTAATTTGGGTTGCCATTCTCAAACCATCCAAATGGAATTAAGCTTGATTTAATGACTAGATTCATCCCTGGCTGGTAATCTTTGCCAGGGTTAGCCAACAGCCAGTCATGATATCTGGTTCAGCCAGGGTGGCTGTCACGCTCTGACCTAGGAGAGCTGTGTTTTCTCTGTTTAGTTAGGTCAGGGTGTGATAGGTGGGTGGGCATTCAATGTTTTTCTTTTCTATGTTTTGGCCAGTTATGGTTTCCAATCAGAGGCAGCTGTCTATCGTTGTCTCTGATTGGAAGCCATACTTAGGCAGCCTGTTTTTCCTGTGTTGGTGTGGGTAGTTGTTTTCCGTTTTGTTAGTTACCTGACAGAACTGTTGGCTGTCGTTTTGTTGTTTTTGGTTAAGTGTTTCATTAAAGTATGAGCACTCTACACGCTGCGGCTTGGTCCCCTTTATACGACCCTCGTTACAGTGGCAGTGTTATCTGTTTGGTCCAAAATTAGCCCACAGTCAATATCTGGTTTAGCCAGTGTGGCAGTGCCATCTGTTTGGTCCGAAACTAGCCCACAGTCACGATATCTGGTTCAGCCAGGGTGGCAGTGCCATCTGTTTGGTCCGAAACTAGCCCACAGTCACGATATCTGGTTCAGCCAGGGTGGCAGTGCTATCTGTTTGGTCTGAAATTAGCCCAAACACACATTTATGACCTTAATTTAGACCAACTTAAATGGTGTTATGTGGGGACACAAACATAAATAACCTTTATGCTAATTGAACGCATCCCGTTTTGTAAGCAGCTGACAGAAACTGTCTAGTATTGCTCATTTCCTAATCTGGATTGGAGAACAATCTTTCGGTTTCATTTTATGTTTCAGAGCCTTGCAGTGTTTTACAGAGGAAGACATTTTGCCTCTTTAAGCAGTTTCTCTCTGACTGGAACCAACTCTGCAGGATGAGCAATTCTAAAATAATAGCAGCGATAAGCATCTGCTTATTTTAACATACAAAGATCAAGATGTTACTTCCTGAGTGTAGGGCTGTGCAGCATAAAATGTCTGTGGTATAATTCGCTATTCCCTTTGCCCCAGTATAAATACAGTAGGGCTAGGCTACAGTAGAAATTGGTTTTGCTACTCACTCTCTGTATATCTGCAGTCGACAGCAGCCAGCAGCCTGCCTCTGTGTTCTGGATTCATCACGTTCAGCTCTATAAGGTGTTTCTCCTGCAGGTGCCTCAGGTCCTCTACTGTCTGGTAGCCATTCAGAAGCAGTGCAGATGCATACTCCTTGAATAAACAAGATACAGTTCCACTGTCAATCTCATCTACCTTTCATAATCTTATACTAATCTGTTCACCTTTGAGTGCTTTAGGTTATGTTTATGCATATTAAAAAATGTTTGTTGTGTAGAGACAACACTGATTGGTTACTGTAAAGAGGAAAGAACAAAATGTGTCTGTATTTGGAAGTCATTTTAACAGGGTCAGAGCTTGACCATGGCTAGAAGCTATCCAGCTTTTGTCAAATTAATGTCATTTTAGCTAACCATAACCCTTTTCCTAACCTTAACCCAATTATTCTAACCTGCTAGGTTAATTCTCCTAACCTGCTACGAAAAGTCAAATCTGAAGTTAATTTGACAATAGATGGATCCCTTCTAGCCATGCCATCCCAGCACTCACCTCTAGATGTAGCCGCTCCAGTAGTTCCAGTAGTGTCTTTGGTCGTGGTCTCTTGCTCATCCTCTGAGGCCTGATCTTTGGCACCTCCTCCTCTCTTTCTTTCTCCGTGAGCATGTCAACGTAGATGAACTTGAAGTTTCCCACTTTGTTGTTCAGAATCCCCGTCCATATGCCCATGGGAGGTTTACTGATGATGCTGATAATGTCTCCAACCTGGTAAGAGATATCAATAGATTGGACTCATACATATAGATCATGAAACAGCTCTTACAAACAGCTTTCATGGCATTTCACAGTACACCCATTCTGGAAGCATTATCTTTTGTCTACCTTGAGTTTGAGGGAGTCAGTGTCATATGGGCTGGGAACAAAGTCTGTGTGGACCCGTGCTCTACCACAGAAGTGTCCGTTGTAGGAGCCGTCCTCTTCTAGTCTCAGACTGTCTCTGGCACTGGAGCCATCTGACACGCTGGCCAAACCACCTGAGCCAACAGGGGACAATACATCACAATATGATTACACTGCACAGATTTACCCCTGGACCAAGAATATGTTATGTG